>NC_072008.2:72083461-72694230 GCF_028885655.2 Pongo abelii
GTGCTACAGACAAGTGTACTAGATGGCCATGATTTTTTGACACTAAATTTATTTGTTTTTCCTCCTACCGCTTGGACCACTCCTTTTCTAGCTCTTCTAGCTTTATTGCTTTTCACTTCCTTCTGCTAGCCCTTTGATGGTGGCTGTTTCCCAAGTTTCTGATTTTTTTCTCCCTTAGTGAACTGATTTTGTATACTAGCTTCAACTGTCACCCCAGCACCTATAAATCAGGGGTGAGGCCTACCTCACTAGGGTGCTGAAAGGAGCCAAAGATCCTGAATACCAAGCCCTCAGAAAATGGTAAAGCACTGTAAGCATCTTAACTGTCAGCATTACCACAACTACAAATGGCAAAGCTGGGTGGAGTTGCCCAAAAAACATGATGTGGAAAGAAGCATCTAGATTTGGAGTCAGAAATCCTGAGCTCAAGCCCCTCATTAACGATGTGAGTTATAACCATAATAACTCATATTTATATAGTGCATTACAGCTGAAAAGTGCTTTCACATATATTCTCTCATTGATCCTCTTAATTGGTTTCTCTGTTCCAGTCTCTCAATGTTCCAATCCTGCCAGCTAGAGTAAACTTCCAAAAACACAGGCCTGATCATGTCACAGCCATATTCTAAACCCTTCAAGGGCTCCATACTACTGGTCAAATAAATTATGGTATATTCATAACAATATAATATCATGCAGCCATGAAAAAGAAGGAAGCAGCTTTATATGTACTTATTTGGAACAATCTTTAAGATATGTCAAGTGAAATAGTAATAATAAGATGCATAATGAAGAATAGAGTATGCAACTGTTCATATTTTAAACAAGGGGGCAGCACACATATATTACTCTATAAGTGTGGGGAAGGAAACTGAAAAACTTGGGGGTCAAAGATATGCCATATTTTTCTTCAATATTTATATTTATTACAATATACATGTCACCTTGCCAAAAAAACAAGATTAAAACTGCCAATGAATTCCACCATCTTTGTGATTAGCTTCCATATTATTTTTTCTCTCTTCTGAAAACTTCTAAAATCTGACACTAAAGGACCTATTATGGCTGATTTTCGACTATTCCCTTTTGTGTATTCTATATTTTGTGCAAATTAGACTAGTCAATATTCCCCATATGCCTAACAATTTGTAGCCTCCATGCCTCTGTTCATTCATGGAAGGCCTTCAGGTATCTAAAAACAGAGAGTACATGTCCTTGAGTATTCTCTTAAAATTAGTCTATCTCTAGCATTCATTCCTTATTCCTAGGACATGGGTTCCAGCACCCTTCTCAAATTGCTATCTCCCACCAAACATGTCCCAGTTAGTTCTTTATCCTTCTTAAAATCTAGAATCAGAGTTCTACATTATACTTCTATTAATGCAGTTAATATCACTGTAGATTTTTGTTTTTTGGATCTGCATCACTTTTGACACAAACTAACATATAAGTAACAAACCAGTTCCCCATAAGTCTTTTTCATATGTGCTGCTTTTAATTCATATCTCTGGTATTTTGTGTGGATGAATTGAGGGGCTCATGTAAGATCCAAACAAATTTTATTTTATTTTTTTTAGAATTGGTTAATGCCTTCAATTTGCTGAGATCTTTGAGGAACATCCTGGTTTTATAATCTAAAGTGATCGATGGCCTTTCCAAATTGTGGTGTCCACATAATCCACTGCCCATCATTATGTATCCTTAAGTCTAAGAAAAAAAAAACATGTTTCAAATTAGTAGAGCTCAAATTAATAAGACTTTATTGTATTGTGCCTGAGGGTTAACTTTTGTGAATCTCTCTAGGAAGGTCAAGTGAAAATTTAAAGGAAAGTTTAGTAAAAGTCATCATACTGTGTTACAATTTCATATTGAAGACATGAAAGTGGAGAGTACAATTGAATTATCAAAAAGACAGAAACTAAGTTTCAGCACAACAGGAACTATACGGTTATACTCAAATGTATAGCAAATGTGTAAGCCCTAATTTTCTAGCATGTGGCAAATGTTCAATGATGCTTGGAAGGATGGGTAGATGAATGATTTCAGAGTCTGCAACAGAAGAACACTTCCAAACAACATTGATTAATTTTCTGATTGCACTTGCTGCACTGCTGGACCTTGTGCAAAACAACAAATACAACAACACAACTCTATAAATATGATCCAACTTCTGAAACACATACTGACAAAGCAAACACCAAGATTCCAGAGAATGACATCAACCAATATGTGAATGAACAGCAAAGAGTTCCCATCATCTACAAGTCAAGGAGGAAGTTTGTGGCTTTCCCGCTTGTTATTAATATCTAGAGAAAATGGCTTGAATTTCTGTTCCATGTTCTATGGATAGTCTAATGACCTTCTCAAGATTTCAGTTACTTGTTAAGGAATTTACATTTCTATGGTCATCTTTGGCCTGGTTTGTGCCTCTGTTGACTTCCATTTTCCTGCTCTACATCTTGCAGCATTCTTTTGTATTTTTTAAGTCACTTGGCTTTTTTCTTGATATCCACAAAACAAACTATTACACAAAAAGTTTAATATGTGTGACAGTTTGCTGAATATTTGGGGAAATGGTGAAGGTTTACATAATAGAAAATCAGACAATTTTAACAGGACATTTACTCATTTTTCTTCTTAAAAAGTTCCTAGATTATTTCAACTAACTCAGGTCTAGCTCCATCTAATTTGATTCCCTTCTTCCTTTTCACTGCCCCTTACTCTGATCAGCAATTCAACTCAAAACAGTTCCTCCACTTGTTTTGTTGAGCAGTCCTGCTCTTTCCAACCTCTGTTTAGATGCACATTGCATGTACAAAGAGCTAAAGTAATCTGCATGACAGTAGGTCACCCACACAGGGTCTGCCCTTTCTTCCTCTCCTATGGAAGGATATTTACTTTTCAACCAATGGGACTTACATTAACCAATCCTCAAACCCAATCACACCCCTCTCCATATTAGTTACCCATTGCTGCATAACAAATTACCCTGAAATATAGCAGTTTAAAGCAACAAACATTTATTATATCACAGTTTCTGTGGATCAGCAACCCAGTAGTGTCTTAGTTTTTGTTCAGGATCAGTCAAGATGTCAGTGGGTACAAGCATCTGGATCCAAAGCATCTTCAAAGTTCACTCATGTGATTGTTGGAAGGTTTCAGTTTCATACACATTTTTGGTGGGAGATCTCAGTTCCTCACCACATGGTTCTCTCTACAGGCTGCCTAAATATCCTTCTGACAGGGTAGTTGGCTTTCCCCAGAGGAAGTGATCTGGGAGAGCAAGCCATTGAGCTTAGTGTCTTTCATAAACTAATCTTGAAAGTGACATATCATCATTTCTACCCAGGACTAGCTCCATAATTACATAATTCTATAGAATAAAAATGTGGGGTCATCTCTTGTTCAAAAAGTAAGGAAACTGAGTTAGTAAAGGTACTAAAATATAAATCATTTTTCTTTCTTCCATTATCTTTCTCTCAGCTTGTCATGGTATTATTTGTTTAATATTTAATGTTCTAAGGGCAGAAAAGCTAAAACTAACTTTTTAGCCTGATTTTCACCATTCATCTTTATATCGTGCAATACTAGTTTAAAATTCAAATATCAGAGTATTTAATTAATATGAATAATCACAAAATTTGCACAATTTGTATTTTGAGGGTAACTTCAGATGGCCAGAAGAGGTAAAGAAAAACCATATTTGAGAAGGCTGGAAAGAGGGCTCCCCAGACACAAAGCAGTCTTGAGGGGAGTGCTCCCTCGGACACAGAAATAACATGTGGGGCAAGTAAAATGTACAAACCCTCAATGCAGGGGCACACATACTTGCTCAGGCCTGTTGGATGCACTTTTCTCCTCTCATTTACCCTATTACCACTAGCCACAGGAGAATCAACATGCTACAGACACTGGGGAATTAAGCCATGTGCCTTCCCCTTCCCATAGGTATACCGCTCCGACCAAAGTAGATGGGTAAACACAAAGAGTATTGCGTCATCCCAACAAGGACACACCAGATACATGCATCAATCATGGGCATGGAGGCCTGCCCCAGCTGAGTCATAGCCTCTGGACAGCTTCCCACCAGAGTTTTTATGGTGCTGACAGCCCAGGGTGAGAATGGCACCACCATGCCCAACTCTAAAATGTCATGGACCACACACACCCAATCCCAATATTCCTCACACCTGCTACCAGGCCACCACTATAGGCAGAAAGTGGCAGCAGCAGCTGGTAGGGTGAATGGAAGGGGAGTCCAAATGGGGCCCTGGGTGCCAGAAGATGGCAGGAGAGTAAGAGGCTGACAACCTATTTTATAGTCAGAAAAAGAGCAGGAGATGGGACTTCATCCCTGGCTAATGCTTCATTTTCCTATTGGACTTTACTTACAAAACATGAATTCAAAGTTAAATTATTAAGAAATTTTGGACAGTGACTCCAGAGTATTAAAGCCCCAAGTTCAAGGCCCTTTTGAGACCTGGCTCTGTGTGGTTGCATCACCCACAGATAATGAAGCCAACACTGTTTCTATCTTATGCAATTGGTCATATAGACCAGCTCTGCTACAATGTGGGAGGGTTTTAATACTAAGAAATGGGAATATTGAGGGCTGTGAACTTTTCTTAACTCTCTTCTCTCCATTCTAGATAAGGTTTGGTGCCACACGTATGTGCTCTTCAGCACCCTGTGGAGCTTACCTTTATGATAACACTTAGTCTAATGTACTTAAATTATCTATTTATGTGTCTATCTTCCACGAACAAAATGTGAACTCTTTGCAAGCAGAAAATTTAGATTATTCATATCTGTGTTCCCAATACCAGTACCATGCCTGGTGCAATGTGAAGGCTCAATTAATGTTGTTGAGTGAATGAATATTGTCCCTATGTATCTCAAATTTTAATTGTAATGTAATCTAAGCTCTGTGATAGTATGGTAGAATGATTCTGTAAAGCTTAAGACCTGAAAATGTTTTAAATTTTTAATATGCATTTCAGATAGATGTGGCTGTTATTTGTTATTTAAGAAGCTGAAATTGAGTTCACGGGAATTGTTCCCTTCACTCAAACTGGACCAACACAGTGGCATTTATTATGATATATAGCAGGATGGGGTTCCATGGAGCTAAAGGCCATGACAAGGGTAGCGAGATGGTAAATACGAGGTAAACTGAGCCCAGCCAGATACCAGAAGACAATAGTCAAGATGGCAAACCAGCTGAGTGAGATCAGAAATAAGAGGACAGCTGAGATTAGGCATAGAGTCATGAGGCAAGAGCCCAATTCTGAACAAGAATTAGGAAGAAACCAAAATGTGATTCTAAAGGAGAAAATACATGATTCAAGCTGGCAGAGATAGTTTTGGAGGAAAGGTCCATGAATTTGCAGGGAAATTATTCTGTAGTGATACAGAGTCTTTGGAAGGCCAGGAGACCCACCTTCTTAGACAACCTTCTGCTAGCTTTAAAGGCTTTTACACTTGAGAACAAAATTATCACATGCACACACACAAAGAAACCCATAACAAAGCAACTGATCTAGATCCAGATCTCTAGAAAACCCATTCCGTTGACAACTGTTTCTCTGGATCAACGGGCCTGTAGCAAACATTGTTGGTTGTCTACCTAGCATCTTTTTCTCATTTTCTATGCCTCTGATGTCCTTTCAGTATCCACCTCTCCCTCAAAGCATTCCTGTGCTTAGGGGAAATTTAGTCCAACCTGAGCTCTCCCCTCAGCCTTAACCTCAGTACTAGGGCCAGGGTAGACTAGTCTGTGGGTATTATCCCCTTTGCACCAATAGTCAGTTCAGAGCTCCAGGCTTAAGACAACAAATGAGTGGCACTCTCCTAACCATTAACAGTTGGCTCAGGAATGATCATGTGATTCAATTCATGTCAACACAATGTGAGAAAAGTTTTGATGGAAACTTTTGTGGAAAAAAAAATTCAAACAATGGCTGTACCCTTTCTTTTTGTGGACATTATGGGCCTGGAAGTGCTACAACCATTTTGTCTCCATGAAAAAATCCAGACTGAAGGAAGTATCAACACGCAGAGGTGAAACAACTAAGGAACCTGCAGAAAAACAGAAACAGAAAAGATTCTAAGAAGACTCCAAAGTTTTCAGCTGAAGTGGTGGGGTGATTGGTGCTGCCATTGGCAAAAATGAGAAAAGTAGAAGTTGCATAGGTTTGAACAAAAGATGGTCAATAGGACTTGGGATAGGTTGAATTTGAATAAATAATTATTATCAAAATTAAGTTAATATATTGGTTTAAGGGCAGTACCAAAGATTGGATACAGCCAATCCTGAAGCCAACCTTATTATACTTCTACTGAAAGGACCAGGCTTTATATTGGTACAAACGAATAGAAGTCCTTAATTAAACCTCTTTCAGTTTGCTTTCTACTACTTGAAGCTAAATTATCATACTTCTTACCTAGTCTGACAAGACATTTTCTTTCTTTAGGTCCTTACATGGCCTGCAGGATATTTAGGTATCCAGTAGCATGACATGCTGCTATTGTTGCCAATCTAGCACCAAGTCCAGTACTGAAAGAAGCCACATAATATGGAAAAAATGTTTTTGTATCCACTTCATAGGCCTTTCTTTCCCCTTTAACAGCCCCAGCTCTGAAATCGAACACTTGACATCCAACCATAAAACCATGCCTGCCATCTGTCTTGTCTGTTTTTGTTACTATAACAGAATACCTGAGATTGGGTAATCTATAAACAAAAGCAATTGATTCCTCACAGTTCTGAGAGCTGAGAAGTCCAAGATGCCATCTTGTTCCAAGATGGCACCTTGTTGCTGTGTCCTAACATAGCAGAAGGGCAAGAGAAGGCAAGACGGAGAAAATAGGAGAAGTAACTAATTCTCTCATGATGGCATTAATTCCACCCATAAAGGCAGAGCCCTCATGGACTAATCCCCTCTCAAAAGTCCCACCTGTTATTATTGTTACAATGGCAATTAAATTTCAACATAAATTTTGGAGGCGACAAACAACAGCAGCATCCTTTCTGTTTCATGTAGATAATTAAATGAGGCATCTTTTATGTCATTTGCTTATTGTCAGTACCCTCTTTCTTGAGGGAACTGAAACTTATTCAAAAGGAGCAGTTCAACATGAAATAGCCAATAGTACCTTCTCTCTATTGCAGTATATGGTCTTTCAATCCCTAACTTGTGTACTTCACCTTCTCAAAAAGGTAAATTACTTTTCTGCCAAGATCTTAGCTGGGGAGGAGGTATGGGGCCAGGGGAAGATATAGGGGTGACCTGTGAACCTAATATTTGAAAGTTCTTATCCACGAGGTCTGGCTATCAGCCCCAGAAGTAGCTAGTCACTTTTGCTTTTCATAAAGCTTCTTAATTTTTCTTGGAATGAGACCCTTGTCAAGAAACACCACCAGCACTCTGGATACTTCAAAATATATCTGAATAGGCTAAAAGTGCCCAGACAACTTCTAGGGATATTGACATGAATGTCATGGTTCTTCATCTCAAGGGGTTCCCAGCCAAGTGGAAGAGATCCCAAATAAACAGAAAATGCTAGGTACACTTATTAAAATAATCCCGACTTGAGGCAATGAGTCAGCTGGATGTGAAGGCTGAGAGTGAGATGGCTAAATATAGGAATCTACAGATAGAAGATACAATGGACTGGACTTAAAGACTGAAAAGATATAGACAATGAAGAAAAGGAATAATTCCCAACAAACTCCAAAATTTCTAGTCTAAATGATAGAGTCTTGCTATTAATGTCAAAAATAAAGAAACTTGGAGGGAGAACAGGTGGGGAGAAAAGATGACTAATATGTGTGCTGCATTAAAAGTAAACAACCGTGTACTGAATATCTACAATGAGCCAGACAAGATTATCCAAGTTTTGAGTCCCTATCCTAACCCTCCTCTAACTGTGCTTCTATCCATAGGATGAAGAGTTCATAAACCCAAGGAACATGCCCATTAAGAGTCTACATTTCTGTTTTCAGGCCACATTCCAGGGATATACACATGTCTATGGAAAATTTCTCTCATCTAGGGCAGAGCCAGTCATGGGAAGAGAACATGGATGAACTGCAGGCTAAGGGATAGCTTTCCCACATACCAACACATTTTGGCATGGCATTCAAATGCGTCCAAGAATTCTACATTTAAATATGGTCTTTAAAGTTGTTAGAAAAATGTATTCATCAAGGTAGGAAGCTAGCATCTTATTTAACAGTTAGTCAACTTGATTAACTTCTAAATATTTAAACGAATAATTTATGGGCTTCTATTTTTTATCCTTGCCCTAGGCCCTACTGCTGTTAGACACAATGAACCTTTTCTACCAGTGACTGTGCACATATATGATTTAATTTAAGCCTCATAACCAAACATCCAGTGTGGCTAAGATTTACTAAGCCATTTTAAATTTGTACAATACAGGAGATTTTGAAGAAGAAGGGTTATTAACACTGTCAAGTACTGCAAAAGACTAGAAGAAAAAGGTGATCAAAACAGGACACTGGACTTAACAAGAAATCTTTAAACACAATCTTCAAGGATGGAGGTTTAGTGCATTGGTGGAGTTCAAAGCTAGATTGTATAACAGGAAAAGCACAGTGATGGAAAAAAGACACATCAAGTTAAGGCTTCCCCTTGAAGTCAGGCAACAAAAAGAGGAAGTACGATGTCTGCCTAACATAGAGGTGGTAACCATAGTGAAGACAGAGAACTGAATGTTATAGTGAGGAGAAAATGTGATGACACTGGAGGAAATGGAGGTGAATATCAGAAAATATATCTCAGCATGGTGTGAGAACGTTCAACAACCACTGAATGCCTTGTCTGCTCTAGGCCATGAAGTCTTTAGAGACGTGCAAATAAATGGCATGATCCCAGATCTCAAGCCGAATGGGAAGTCTACAAGTTCTCACAAGTCAAGCAGGAAAAATAACAAGTAACTAGACAATTACAGTAGAGGCTAATGAATGTTTTAATGGGGATAAGCAGGAGTAAAAGGGGAGTGAGCTGGTTTGTAGATAGGCTACTTTAGCAAGGCAATGCTGGTTAGTAAAAAGATAATATATTCGACATTTTGCTAAAGAGTTGGGAAGTTGAGGAAACAATTGTAGTGTGATAGAACACTGAATGGCCAAATTTGCAAAGTTCTTACCCAACTTTACAAACCATGCTGGTGTAGATATACTACAAAGCAGAAGTGACAGGTTAAATTTCAAGATTCTTTTATGTTTGTATGCATTCCCTCAACAAATATTTACAAATTAGGTCCTGCTGAGGGGAGGCTTGCCCTTTAGTGAGGCAAGGCAAGCTACAAAACATTCAAAAACCAAATGGTGTGATCAATGCCCTCAGAGGGAAGTGCAGGGAACTGTGGGAGCCCACAGAGACTTGCAGAGCCCTAATACTTACATTTCTCCTTATTCATATATGCTTTCCTGCTAATGACCAGGTAATCTGAGGCAAGTTTTCTCCCAGCTACACCCTGAATTCTTTGAAATAAACCAAATACAGGTACTTGAGTGTGTTTCCTGAGTTGACCTCTGGGACGATAGCTACTAGGCTGTGCCCTTAGTACTACACAGATTACATACACTGGAGAGCTGCAAGAGTTAAGAAACCGAATTCAGGTTCCTCTTGGGGAGCTGAGTGACTATTCTAAAAAGAGATGAAGTGGATAGAAATTCCTGTATACAGAATTAGTGATCAGGGTTACAAATCTGGAGCTGAGCTGTGAATGTTAGGTTCCCTACCTATAAAATACGGGTAACAGTCTTCACCCTACCTACTGCAGAGATCTTTGTGGATGTTGAGTGAAATAATTGGCATGAAAGTAGTTTTCAACGATGTAATTTAGGGCATATCATTTCCTTGTTGAAAACCCTTCAGTGAGAATAATATTACCTAAAAGGGATTGTTTTTAGATTCAGTGAAAAAGTAGGTGCCAAAATGAGTGGTCTTTACTGTTCCTACCCACTGGACTGTCCTGCGAGCTCTACCTCCAAACCATACACTGAATCTGAGTACTTCACTCCCTCTCCTCTACCACCTCCCAGGCCTACTCCTGCAGTATTCCAACTGGTCCCTCCACTTGCAATTTGCCCTTCTCCAACATACATTTTAAAATAGCAGTTAAGGGTAATATTTCTTAAAATCTTTGAATACCTTCCCAATGCATTTAGAGCAATAACTAAGTTCTTTCCTGTGGTCTACAAAATCCCACCTGATATAGTCCCTGACACATTACTCTACCTTATTCTTTTTCAAAGCATGTATTACCGTTGGAACTTCTTTGTTTATTTCTTGCCCATCTACTTCTCTACAATGTAAGCTTCACAAGGAGAAAGACAAGCTCTGCCCCTGGAACCTACCAATATCTGATAGATAAATGTTTGTTGTATTATTAAATGAATAAAGAACTGAATAAATGCACCTTCTTATTACCTGAGAAAATTATACCCATCTTTTAGACTGAAGCTAAATGTCACCCCTTCTATAAAGGTGCCCCTGATTCTCCTGCTAAAAGTCATCTGCCTTTGAGTCTTTATGTTTACGATCAAGGGGTTGGATTCCTTGCATGATTGTCTGAACTTGTATGCAGTCCTGACATGCTAAAAAATGCAACTTCAGAGGGTTCTGCTAGGGTCATTTTACCGCAGCCATTTTACTATTTCTTTTGGTAATGTGATAGGGACTCATTTCTCTAATATTATTGCTTAGGGTAAGCTTCTGCAATCACTGAATTTTGTTGGATAAAGTATATTAGAAACTGCCAGCTTAAATCCAATAGATATCTAAGATCTGGCACCCAGAATTAGTTACATCCTCCAGTAGCCACTTGGTATGAATATAGACCTGAAATTAGCAAATTGTTCAAAGATTAATCACTTGGATATTTCTATCTTAAAATTTGCAATGAAGCTCTGCTTAAAAAGACACAATTTTTCTACTGTTAGTCACAGTTTGTAAGTGCAATTCATCCATAGTTTTACAGTGAGTGAATATTGCCTTTTGTCCTGATTTTTATTTTTCATAAACTTTTACTTTTATTCATTTTCTTCAGCTGGTATTCTTCTTCACATACTAGAAAGAGACAAATAAGCCTAAAATTACAGCAGGAAAAAATGTACAATTACAGCATCTCAGAAGTGGAAAGAGTCTTAGATCTAGTAGTGCAATCTTCCACACAATAGAGGAATCATTTCAAAATTATCCCTGTGAGATGCATCATCCAACCTTTGCATATCTCTGGTGTTGAACAGCTCACTATTTCCAAAAGCAGCTTCTTTCATCTGATGACAATTCTTTCTTCTATTGAGCTGAAACCAGCCTCCCTGTGGCTTTCACCCACAAGTCTCGGCTCTACCACCTGCAAACACACAGTCCCTGTCTTAGTCCATTCATGCTGCTATCACAAGATACCATAGACTGGGTAATTTATAAATGAAATTAATTTATTTCTTACAGCTATGGAACCTGGGAAGTCAAATATCAAGTTGCTGGCATTTAGTGCCTAGTGAGGGCACTCTTGCTGCATCCTCATATGGTGGAAGGGATTTTTTAAGGCAAAAGGGGGATAAATGCTGTGCTCTCACATAATGAAGAGCAGAAGAGAACAAACCGACTCCCCCAAGCCCTTCCTTAAGAGCCCTAATCTCAGCCATGAGAGTTCTGCCCTCACGACTTAATTTTATCCCCTAAAAGATCTACCTTTTAATACTATCACATTGGCCATTATGTTTTAGCACATGAATTCCGGAGGACACATTCAGGCCACAGCAGACCTTGTCTTCTTTGTTACAATGACAGCTCTTCAGAGGTCTGAAGACAGAGACCACATTTCTGAACCTTCTCTTCTCTAGGCATGCTGCTCCAGCTCCTTTCAACCACTATTTCTGGAACCTGAAATCCAGCTTTGTCCCCAGCCTGCTTACTCCTATCCAGTTAGTCTGCTTCTCCTTTAAAGTGCACAGTCAGGGTAGAAGAGATCAGAACCATCATAACCCACTTTTAGCCATTTTGGTTTAAGGCAAAGACAGACTGGATGTTCATTTAACATGTTTTACTTTCCTGCTTGTCACGCATTTAACTACATTTTCTAGCCTCTCTTGTTGCTGCGTATAGCCATTTAACTGAATTCTAGGAAATGGAATATAGGTAGAAGTGATAACTCACCACTTCTAGCCCTGGCATGTAAATACTTCCATAGTTTTTTCTAATGTTCCAGCTGGGTATTAACTCACATAAAGATCTTGGGAGTCACACTTTGAGCATGGCAGAACCTCCAGTCAGTCTGAATCCCTCAGTAACTGTGTGAAGATCAGTACCTTTCTCTGTCGCCACTTATTAAACTTTCTATTGGTGAAAAAAATTCACTGTGTTAAGTGATGAGGTTTTAGAATTATGATTCAAAGCAGTTGTTGTTACCTTAGCTAAACACACACACAATAGCTTTTATAGCCACACTTTCCAATGCTGAGCTTTGCTGAAACACCTTCTTCCCTTACTTTTCCTCACATACCAATGCTACCCCAGAATTTCCCATTCTGTGCCTGTGCAATTTTCAAGACCAAATGGCAGCTTCACATAAACCTCTCTTCAATTCCATCTGGTTCTACTCAATCTACTATTGTGTAGCCTGTGGACATCTTCTGGGATCCTGACTTTATCTCCTAATTCATTTATTTTATACTCCCTGCCCCAGCTTTTTATCATCTGCAAATGTTTTATGCTATTAAAGTCCTCACCAAAAATTATTAATAAATATTTTGAGTCAGAGTTAAGGACCAGTACCTGCAGCACACTTTAAAAAACTCCAACTAGGTTGACCTAATTGAGTCTACTTGGTTATGAGGCTTTAGCCATTCACAAATCTTCACTACACTGTCAAGTGCATTCTTTCTCAATCATATCAATAGAAATATCCTTAGATACTTTGCCAAACACTAGGCCAAAACTGAGATACTCTCTAAACAAGAGAGTATATTAAACTTTTAGTCTGGTAATCTGTGTAATAAAACCAGTGACTTAAGTTCAGTATAAAATGCATAGAGGGTGCATTGCTGCATCTTATTGTTGATCACTTACCTTTCTGAGATTGCAAAACTGTCACATATCTATTTTTCAAAATTAATTTAATGTAATTAAAACATTGATCTGGGACTGAAGAGATCTGTGTTCTGGTTTGTCACCACTATCTAACTGTGTGACCATAAACAACTCCTTTCACTTCTGCATCCATAAGCTATGAAATAGAGTGGATATAATAAATAACTTCTAAGGTCTCCTACAACTTTAGTTCTGCTTTCCATCAATCAATTTGGTGTATGTAGTACCAAATATGTTTGAGGGATGTTTTTCATTTTTAATTTTACCTGTCAATGGTATTTTTCCATATTATAAAATATTTACTATAAAGGCTCTCTCATGCGGGGGTTAAGGCAGGTATCTGTGAACATAGATGAATAAAAAGTACATTTTTTACTTTTACTAACGTTTAACTGAAACTTAGCTCTCCCTTCAATTATGAATGTAAGCAACAAATCAGAGTAGTTGTGATAATGTCTGAGTTCTATAGTCAGTAGAAATCACAAAATGGTCACATCACACTACTGTTGTTGCACATATCTTGGAATATCATGTTTGCTCATCACTACTTTGAAATTGTGGTGGTTATTAAACCTGTAATTATATCTTGCTATTTAGTGCACTAATAAAGAAATATATATATTTCTTTATCACAAACTTTGTTTTGTGTAATTTGATAAGTACTTTTAAATACAATTTGTTTTCATTGTCATCTTCTATATTTTATTTTATCCATTCAAAGTATTACTCTAAGAAGGGTCAGTACATTTTTATCAGACTGCCAAAAGTGTCTATGTTGAAAAGTAATTACAGAAATGACCTACTAGGTTAATGCTCAGTTCATGCTAAGGAGAACAAAACAAATGCTCAAGGGGAATTATACAAAATAAAACAGAATGGGCAAATGTTCAAATTGCTTTTTGTCCATCTTCCAATGTTACCAAATTTCTCACTTCTCCACCAGAACCTAATTGTCTTCATGATGCCCATGAGTGTCTTTACCCAGTCAGGGTTGTGTACAGTAGATATCTATAAAAGAAAAGAAGGAAAAATAAAAAATAATACTGAACACTTACTATGTGCCAAACACTTTCATAGAAACTATGTCAATTACTTATTTCCTTATGTTTTAAGAGGAAGTATGATTTTTCCCATCTTACAGTTGAAAAAATGATGCTGAGAAATTTTATGGACTCTGCACAGTCTGATACAACTTATAAGTGACTGAGATGAAATTAGACCTTAATGATTTTTAAATCTGAAGTCTCCTTCTATATATTCAGGCTCTATTTTATTACCAAAAATAATCATAATTACTTGACCATCTCCAATATACGTTTGAAGCCCTTCTCTCACTGAACATTACCAGCATCTCTAAAAGATCAATATTTTCTCCATTTTACACATGCAGAAAATGGAAAATTGATTCCCAGGAAAGATGGCTGAATAGGAACAGCTCTGGTCTGCAGCTCCAGGCAAGACCAATGCAGAAGGCAACTGATTTCTGCATTTCCATCTGAGGTATTCAGTTCATCTCATTGGGACTGGTTAGACAGTGGGTGCAGCCCATGGAGGGTGAGCAGAAGCAGGGTGAGGTGTCATCTCATCCAAGAAGCACAAGAGGTCAGGGAACTCCCTCCCCTAGCCAAGGGAAGCTGTGAGGGACTGTGCCATGGGGGACAGTGCTATCCGGCCCAGATACTATGCTTTTCCCACAATCTTCACAACCTACAGACCAGGAGATTCCCTTGGGGGCCTACACCACGAGGGCCCTGGATTTCAAGCACAAAACTGGGTGGCTGTTTGGGCAGATGCAGGAGTATTTTCTCATACCCCAGTGGCACCTGGAACACCAGAGAGACAAAACTGTTCACTTGCCTGGAAAGAGGGCTGAAGCCAGGGAGCCGAGTGGTCTTGCTCAGTGGATGCCACTCCCTCAGATCCCAACAAACCAAGGTCCACTTGCTTGAAATTCTCGTGGCCAACACAGGAGTCTGAACTCAACCTGGGATGCTCGAGGTTGGTGGGGGGAGGGGCATCCACCATTACTGAGGCTTGAGTAGGCAGTTTTCCCCTCACAGTGTAAACAAAGCCACCAGGAAGTTCCAATTAAGTGGAGCCCACCACAGCACAGCAAAGCCTCTGTAGTCAGACTGTGTCTCTAGATTCCTCCTCTCTGGACAGGGCATCTCTGAAAGAAAGGTAGCAGCCCCAGTGAGAGGCTTATAGATAAAACTTCAATCTTCCTGGGACAGAGCAGTTGTGGGAAGGGGTGGCTGGAGGCACAGCTGCAGCAGACCTAAACATTCCTGCTTACTGGCTCTGGAGAGAGCAGCGGATCTTCCAGCACAGTGCTTGAGTTCTGCTAAGGGACAGACTACCTCCTCAAGTGAGTCGCTGACCCCTGAGCCTCCTGATGAGGAGACACCTCCCAGCAGGGGTCGACAGACACCTCATACAGGAGAGCTCCAGCTGGTATCTAGTGGGTGCCCCTCTGGGACAAAGCTTCCAGAGGAAGGAGCAAGCAGCAATCTTTGCTGTTCTGCAGCCTCGCTGGTGATACCCAGGCAAACAGGATCTAGAGCGGACCTCCAGCAAACTCCAGCAGACCTGCAGAAGAGGGGCCCGACTGTTAAAGGAAAATTAACAAAGAGAAAGCAATAGCATCAACATCAAAAAAAAAAAAAAAAAGGATGACCAGGAAAAAACCCCATTTGAAGGTCACCAACATCAAAGACCAAAGTTAGATAAATCCATGAAGATGAGGAAAAAACAGCACAAAAAGGCTGAAAATTTCAAAAATCATAGTGCCTCTTTTCCTCGAAAGGAACACAACTCCTCACCAGCAAGGGAAAAAAACTGAATGAAGAATGAGTTTGACGAATTGACAGAAGTAGGCTTCAGAAGGTGGGTAATACCAAAATCCTCTGAGTTAAAGGAGCATGTTCTAACCCAATACAAGGAAGCAAAGAACCTTGATAAAGGCTTATAGGAAATGCTAACTAGAATAACCAGTTTAGAGAAGAATGTAAATGACCTTATGGAGCTGAAAAGCACAGCATGAGAACTTCGTGAAGCAGGCACAATTGTCAATAGCCGAATCGATCAAGCAGAAGAAAGGATACCAGAGAATGAAGATCAACTTAATGAAATAAAGCAAAGCGTGAAGACAAGATTAGAGAAAAAAGAATAAAAAGGAAAGAACAAAGCCTCTGAGAAATATGGGACTACATGAAAAGACCAAACCTACATTTGATTGGTGTACCTGAAAGTGACAAGGAGAATAGAACCAAGTTGGAAAAAACACTTCAGGATATTATCCAGGAGAACTTCCCCAACCTAGCAAGAAAGGCCAACGTTCAAATTCAGGAAATACAGAGCACACCACAAAGATACTCCTCGAGAAGAGCAACCCCAAGACATATAATTGTCAGATTCATCAAGGTTGAAATGAAGGAAAATATGTTAAGGGCAGTCAGAGAGAAAACTCTAGTTAACCAAAAAGAGAAGCCCATCGGAATAACAGCAGATCACTCTGCAGAAACCCTACATGCCAGAAGAGGGTGGGGTTGAATATTCAACATTCTTAAAGAATTTTTAACACAGATTGTCATACCCAGCCAAACTAAGCTTCATAAATGAAAGAGAAGTAAAACCTTTTACAGACAAGCAAATGCTAAGGAATTTTGTCACCACCAGGCCTGCCTTACAAGAGCTCCTGAAGGAAGCACTAAATATGGAAAGGGAAAACCTGTAGCAGCCACCACAAAAAGATACTAAAATGTAAACATCATCGATACTGTGAAGAAAGAACATCAACTAATGGGCAAAACAACCAGCTAGAATCATAATGACAACATCAAATTTACACATAACAGTATTAACCTTAAATATAAATGGGCTAAATGCCCCCAATTAAAAGGCACATAGTAGCAAATTGGATAAAGAGTCAAGACCCATCGGTGTGCAGTATTCAGGAGACCCATCTCACATGCAAAGACACACATAGGCTCAAAATAAAGGGATAGAGGAAGATTTACCAAGCAAATGAAAAGCAAAAAATAGCAGAGGTTGGAGTTCTAGTCTCTGATAAAACAGACTTTAAATCAACAAAGATCAAAAAAGAAAAAGAAGGGCATTACATAATGGTAAAGTGATCAGTACAACAAGAAAAGCCAACTAAACTAAATGTATATACACCCAATACGGGAGCACCCAGATTAATAAAGCAAGTTCTTACAGACCTACCAAGAGACTTAGACTCCAACACAATAAGAGTAGGAGATTTTAAGACCCCACTGTCAATATTAGACAGATCAAAGAGATAGAAAATTAAGGATATTCAGGACTTGATCTCAGCTCAGGACCAAGCAAACTTAATAGAAATTTATAGAAATACCCACTCAACATCAACAGATTATACATTTTTTGCAGCACCACATAGCATTTATTCTAAAATTGATGACATAGTTGGAAGTAAAATACTCCTCAGCAAATGCAAAAGAATGGAAATCATAACAAACCATCTCTCAGACCACAGTGTAATCAAATTAGAACTCAGGATGAAGAAACTCACTCAAACTGGACCCCTTCTTTACACCTTATACAAAAATTAACTCAAGATGAATTAAATATTTAAATGTAAGACATAAAACCATAAAAACTCTAGAAGAAAACCTAGGCAATACCATTCAGGAAATAGGCATAGGCAAAGACTTCATGACAAAAACACCAAAAGCAGTGGCTACAAAACTCAAAATTGACAAATGGGATCTATTTAAACTAAAGAGCTTCTGCAAAGCAGAAGAAACTATCATCAGATTGAACAGGCAACCTACAGAATGGGAGAAAATTTTTGCAATCTATTCATCTGACAAAGCGCTAATATCCAGAATCCACAAAGAGCTTAAACAAATTTACAAGAAAAAACAACCCCATCAAAAACTGGTTGCAGAATATGAACAGGCATTTCTCAAAAGAAGACATTTATGCAGCCAAGAACCATGTAATAAAAACCTCATCATCACTGATCATTAGAGAAATGCAAATCAAAACCACACTGAGATACCATCTTGGTCCAGTTAGAATGGTGATCATTAAAAAGTCAGAAAACAACAGAAGCTAGAGAGCATGTGGAGAAATAGGAATGCTTTCACACTGTTGGTGGAAGTGTAAATTAGTTCAACCATTGTGGAAAACAGTGTGGCAATTCCTCAAGGATCTAGAACCAGAAATACTATTTGACCTAGAAATCCCATTAATGGGTATATACCCAAAGGGATATAAATCATTCTATTGTAAAGACACATGCACATGTATGTTCATTGCAGCACTATTCACAATAGCAAAGACATGGAATCAATCTAAATTCCCATCAATGATAGACTGGATAAAGAAAATGTGGCACATATACACCATGGAATACTATGCAGCCATAAAAAAGGGTGAGTTCATGTCCTTGAAGGGACATGGATGAAGCTGGAAACCATCATTCTCAGCAAATTCACACAAGAAAAGATAACCAAACACTGCATGTTCTCACTCATAAGTGAGAGTTGAACAATGAGAACACGTGGACCCAAGGAGGGGAGCATCTCACACCAGGGACTGTCAGAGGCTGTGGGGCTAGGGGAGGGAGAGCATTAGGAGAAATGCCTAATGTATATGACATGTTGATGGGTGCAGTAAGCCACCGTGGAACCTGTATACCTACATAACAAACCTGCACGCTCTGCACGTGTATCCCAGAACTTAAAGTATAATATAAATAAATATATAAAGTATTAAATTGTTGAGAAAAAAGAAAAACTCACTCAAAACCGCACAACTACAAGGAAACTGAACAACCTGCTCTTGAATGACTACTGGGTAAATAATGAAATTAAGGCCAAAATAAATAAATTCTTTGAAACGAATGAGAACAAAAACACAATGTGCCAGGATCGCTGGGACACAGCTAAAGCAGTGTTTAGAGGGAAATTGATAAAACTAAATGCCCACATGAGAAAGCAGGAAAGATCTAAAATCGACGCCCTAACATCACAATTAAAAGAACTAGAAAAACAAGAGCAAACAAATTGAAAAGCTAGCAGAGACAAGAAATAACTAAGATCAGAGCATAACTGAAGGAGATACACACATACACCCCCACACACACACACACACACACACACACACACACACACACAACCTTCAGAAAATCAAAGAATCCAGGAGCTGGTTTTTTGAAAAGATTAACAAGATAGACAGACTGCTAGCCAGAATAATAAAGAAGAAAAGAGAGAAGAATCAAATAGACACAACAAATAAAGATAAAGGAAATATCACTGCTCATCACACAGAAATATAAACTACCATCAGAGAATACTATAAACACCTCTATGCAAATAAATCAGAAAGTGTAGAAGAAATGGATAAATTCTGGGAAACATACACCCTCCAAAGACTAAACCAGGAAGAGGTTGAATCTCTGAATAGACCAAAAACAAGTTCTGAAATTGAGTCAGTAATTAATAGATTACCAATCAAAAAAATCCCAGGATCAGATTCACAGCCAATTTCTACCAGAGGTACAAAGAGGAGCTGGTATCTTTTCTTCTAAAACTATTCTAAACAATAGAAAAAGAGGGACTTTACCCTAAATCATTTGATGAGGCCAGCATCATCCTGATACCAAAACCTAACAGACACACAACATCAACAACAAAAAATTTCACACCAATATTCCTCATGAACATTGATGTGAAAATTCTCAGTAAACTACTGGCAAATCGATCCCAGCAGCACATTATAAAGCTTATCCACCAAGATCAAGCGGGCTTCATTCCTGTGATGCAAGGCTGATTCAACATATGCAAATCAATAAACTTAATTCATTACATAAACAGAACCAATGACAAAAACAACATGATTATCTTAATAGATGTAGAAAAGGCCTTCAATAAAATTCAACACCTCTTCATGCTATAAACACTCACCACTCCTATTCAAAATAGTATTGGAAGTTCTGGCCAGGGCAATCTAGCAAGAGAAAGAAATAAAGGGTATTCAAATAGGAAAAGAGGAAGTCAAATTGTCTCTGTTTGCAGAAGACATGATTCTATATTTAGAAAACCCCATCATCTCAGCCCAAAAACTCCGTAAGCTGATGAGCAACTTCAGCAAAGTCTCAAGATACAAAATCAATATGGAAAAATTACAAGCAATCCTATAAGTGAATAAGAGACAAGCAGAGAGCCAAATCATGAGTGAACTGTTATTCACAATTGCTGCAAAGAGAATAAAATAAGTAGGAATCCAACTTACAAGGTATGTGAAGGACCTCTTCAAGGAGAACTACAAACCATTGCTGAAGGAAATAAGAGAGAACACAAAGAAATAGAGAAACATTCCACGCTCATGGATAGGAAAAATCAGTATCATAAAATGGCCATACTGCCCAAAGTAACTTATAGATTCAATCCTATTCCCATCAAACTACCATAGACTTCCTTCACAGAATTAGAAACTCTTCTTTGAATTTCATATGGAACCAAAAAACAGTATGTGTAGCCAAGACAATCCTAAGCAAAAAGATCAAAGCTGGAGGCATCACGCTACCTCGCTTCGAACTATACTACAAAATTACCATAACCAAAACAGCATGGTACTGGTACCAAAACAGATATATAGACCAATGGAACAGAACAAAGGCCTCAGAAATAACACCAAACATCTACAACCATCTGATCTTTGACAAAACTGAAAAACAAGCAATGATGAAATGATTTCCTATTTAATAAATGGTTTTGGAAAAACTGACTAGTCCTATGTGCAGAAAACTGAAACTGGACCCCTTCCTTATGCCTTATACAAAAATTAACTCAATATGGATTAAATATTTAAATGTAAGACTTAAAACCATAAAAACCCTAGAGGAAAACCTAGGCAAGACCATTCACAGCATAGGCATGGGCAAAGATTTCATGACAAAAACACCAAAAGCAATGGCAACAAAAGCCAAAATTGATAAATGGGATCTAATTAAACTAAAGATCTTCTGCACAGCAGAAGAAACTATTATCAAATTGAACAGGCAATCTACAGAATGGGAGAAAATTTTTGCAATCGATTCATCTGGCAAAAGGCTAATATTCAGAATATACAAGGAACATAAATTTACAAGAAAAAAACAAACAACCCATCAAAAAGTGGGCAAAGTATATGAACAGACACTTCTCAAAAGAAGACATTTATGTGGCAAAAAACACATGAAAAACAGCTCATCATGTCTGATCATAAGAGAAATGCAAATCAAAACCTCAATGAGATACCATGTTATGCCAGTTAGAATGGCAACTACTAAAAAGTCAGGAAACAACAGATGCTGGAGAGGATGTGGAGAAATAGGAAGACTTTTACACTGTTGGTCTGAGTGTAAATTAGTTCAACCATTGTGGAACACAGTGTGGTGATTCCTCAAGGATCTAGAATCAAAAATTCCATTTAACCCAGCAACCCCATTACTGGGTATACACCCAAGGGATTATAAATCATTCTACTGCAAAGACACAGGCTCACGTATGTTTATTGCAGCACTAGTCACAATACCAAAGACTTGGGACTAACCCAAATGCCCATCAATAATAGACTGGATAAAGAAATGTGGCACATATACACCATGGAATACTATGCAGCCATAAAAAACAATGAGTCATGTCCTTTGCAGGGATTTGGGTGAAGCTGAAAACCATCATTCTCAGCAAACTAACACAGTAACAGAAACCCAGACACCACATGTACTCACTCATAGGTGGGAGTAGAACAATGAGAACATATGGACACAGGGATGGGAACATCACACACTGGGACCTGCTGGGGGTGGGTCAAGAGGAGGGATAGCATTAGGAGAAATACCTAATATATATGATGTGTTGGTGGGTGCAGCAAACCACCATGGCACATGTACACCTATGTAACAAACCTGCATGTTCCTCACATATATTTTAGAACTTAATATATAATTAAAAAAAAAGAAAAGGAAATGGAAAATTACTTGCCAAATATTCAGTAGAGTGAGGACTTTAATCATTGTTCAAGGCAACTGCCCCAGTTCCCACCATGTCATCTGTATTCTAGCCAGCAGAAGAGGGAGCCACTTAGAAGCTACTTATGTCATTTCTTTTCAAATCTATTTGCCAATCATTAGTCACATAGCCATACCTACATCCAAAGGAGGAAGGAGGATCAAAAATCTAAAATTTTGTTGAGTGACCACACACCAGCTAAAATTTGTATTGCCATGTAATCAGAGAATATAAATATAAGAGGATAATTAGCAGTCTCCGCTACAGGTGGGTATTTTTTTCAGATGTGGAAACTAAAACTCAAAGAGATGAAGTAACTTGCCTAATGACTATTCTCTAGTAAGTGACAAAACTAGGATTCCAACCCTAGTCTGACTGGCTGTGAAGTTTCTGTCTTTCAACAGAAGATTTGAGTAGGCAAAAGAACAATCAGTGAACTTGAAGAAAATAAAATTTAAATTAGAAATTCAGAGGAGCAGAGAAAAAAATGAATACAGAAAAGTTAACAGAACTTTCAGGACTTGAGGGACACCATCAAGTGGACAAACATACATATAATGAGACTCCCAGAAGAAGAGAGAGAGAAATAGGCAAAAAGATTGTTTGAAGAAAGAATAATGAAAAACTTCTGAAATTTGAGCAAAGACATGAATTTACCAAAAACTAGGATAAACCCAAAGAGAATTACATGAAGATATTAACAAATCCTGTATAGTTGGATATACAAGAGTGTCAGTTTAGATATAATGATACAAATAGGTTGAAAGTGAAAGGATGAAAGAAGATATCCACGTTAACAGTAATCAAAAGAAAGCTGGGTTGGCCTTACTAATATCAGACAAAATAGACTTTGAGTAAAAAACTGTTACAGTAGACAAAAACTGATACTATATAACATTAATTCACTAAGTAGATATGACAATTATAAACACATACACATCAAAATTAATGTTCTGAAACACGAGGCAAATATTTTTTAATTGACAGAATGAGAGGGAAATAATACACTTATACATGAATACTAGGGAACTTCAATACATCAATTTCAATAACAGATAGAAAATTCACCATAAACCAATTAGATTTAACAGAGATATACAGAACAACCCACTCAACAACATCAGACTACACATCTTTATCAAGTGCACAGGAAACATTTTCCAAGTTAAATATTTCCTCCAAATGCGTTGAAAATAACATCAATTTTATAATTTTTGATTCAACTGCCAAATATAATTTATAAGTCTCAAGAGAAAAATAGTCCATTTTGGCTGGGCACGGTGGCTTACGCCTGTAATCTCAGCACTTTGGGAGGCCGAAGCGGCTGGATCACCTGAGCTCAGGAGTTTGAGATCAGCCTGACTAACATGGAGAAACCTCATCTCTACTAAAAATACAAAAATTACCCGAGTGTAGTGGCAGGCACCTGTAATCCCAGCTACTCAGGAGGCTGAGGCAGAAGAATTGCTTGAACCTGAGACGCAGAGGTTTCAGTGAGCCAAGATCGCACCATTGCACTCCAGTCTGGCCAACAGAGTGAGACTCTGTCAAAAAAAAAAAAAGTCTGATTTATTTACCCATATTTTCACTCTTCCTATTGTTCTTTCTTCCTTCTTGATGTTCCAAGATTACTTCCTTTAATTCCTTTCTGTTTCAAGGATTTCATTTAGCCACTCTTTTAGCATAGATCTGTTGGTGAAAAATTCTCTGAATTTGCTTCCACTAGAAAATGTCTTGATTTCTCCTTCATTTATAAATGACATTTTCGATGGATACAGGAGTTTGAGTAAACAACTGTTTTCTTTAAGCACTTAAAAATTTATTACTTCCTTATGGCTTTTTGATGTGCTTCTGGATTCAGTTCACAAGTATTTTGAGGATTTTTGCATCAAAGTTCATCAAGGATATTGACCTGAAGGTTTCTTTGTTGTAGTTGTTGTGACTCTGCCAGGTTTTGGTATCAGGATAATGCTGATCTCATGGAATGCATTCAATTTAAGATTTTTCCACAGTTTTACATGAGTGAGTTTCAGCTACATACTAGATGGACATTTTGGTATTATGCTATGAGACTCTAGATCTTATTTAAATCTTCTATCTTTGTAGTCCTCCACTGTGCCAGGAGGGGAATGGAGAAGCAACCGCATCATTACTAGGGAGTGGAAGTGGAAGTCTGTTCTCCCCTCTCAGCTTCCAGTCATACCACCCCAAAAGGGAGTGGGAGGGATGCCTTGCAAGTATTAAGCAGGGATGAATGTCTAGGTTCCTCACTGAGCCTCCACTGATGTGGCATGGAAGAAATTGTGGAAGTTTTTTTTGTGATGTTTCTCTGGAGTAGAGCAAGTATTATCAAAAATGTTTCTGCCCATCTAGGCCATTCTTTTCCAAGCCTCTGGCTGGAGAGCACAGACTCTCCTTGAGAATATTTTTTCTGTGCCTATTTGTATTTTTAGGAGATGGGTCTCTCTAACACTTTGTCTGAGATATATAGTAGGCAAAAAGGAACCTCAGGAAATATACCACTGATTCAGTCCTTGAGTCCCAAGGTATCCACTGGGTTTCCATTTGTTTCTACATCTTTCAGAGATTTTTATGAGTTTTATATATTATGTCTAAAGTAGTTAGTTGCATTGTGCAGAAGGAACGGGGAGAAATATGTCTACTCCACTTTATCCGAAATAAAACTGTTTTTCTCTGTTTTTAAATTTATGTTGTATCAATGGGCTAGTGTGACAATTATTCACAAGTTTGCTTTAGTCTCTTCTAAGGCTAAGGGATTCATTATAGGAATAAATAGATCATAATAAACAGTGTCAGCAAAGTTTCAGGATATAAAAATCAATGTCCAAAAATTACTAGCATTCCTATAAACCAATAACAGACAAGCTGAGAGCCAAATCAGAAAGATAATCTCATTCACTATTGTGTCAAAAAGAATAAAATACCTAAGAATAAAGCTAATAAGGAAGGTGAAAGATTTCTACAACAAGAATTTAAAAATACTGTTCAAAGAAATCAGAGATGACACAAAACAAATGGAAAAAACATCCCATGCTCATGAATAGAAAGAGTCAATATCATTAAAATGGCCATACTGCCCAAAGCAATTTACAGATTCACTGCTATTCCTAACAAACCACCAGCAACATTCTTCACAGAACTAGAATAAAATTATTTTTAAAATTCACATGGAATCAGAAAAGATCCTGAATATCCAAGCCAATCCTACCCAAAAAGTACAAAGCTGGAGGCATCACACTACCTGACTTTATGCTACAGGGCTACAGTAACCAAAACAGCAAGATACTAGCACACACACAAAAAAATAGGCACATAGACCAATGGAACAGAATAGTGAGCCCAGAAATGGGGCCAAACACCTACAGTCATCTGATCTTCAACAACCTGAGAAAAACAAGCAATGGGGAAAAGATTCCCTATTCATTAAATGATGCTGTGATAACTGGTTAGTCAAAGGCAGAAAATTGAAACTGGACTCCATCCTTATACCATATATAAAAATCAAATCAAGATGGATTAAAGACTTATATGTAAAACCCCAAACTGTTAAAACCCTGGAAGATGTCCTAGGCAATACCATCCTGGACACAGGAACAGTCAAAGATTTCATGACAAAGACACAAAAATAAGTCACAACAAAAGCAAAAAAAAAAAAGATAAGTGGGACCTAAACTTAATAGCTTCTGTACAGCAAAATAAACTACCAACAGAGTAAACAGAAAACCTATAGAATCGAAGAAAATATTTTCAAACTATGCATCTGACAAAGGTCTAATATCCAGCATCTCTAGAAAAAAACAAATTGACGTAAGAAAAACAAGCTAACCCATTAAAAAGTGGGCAAAGGACATAAACAGACACTTCTCAAAAGAAGACATACATGCGACCAACAAGCATATAAAAAAAAGGTCAATATCACTGATTATTAAAGAAATGCAAATCAAAAGCACAATGAGATACCCTCTCACACCAGTCAGAATGACTATGATTAAAAAGTCAAAAAATAACAGATGCTGGTTAGGTTGTAGAGAAAAGAGAACACTTACACACCTTTGGTGAAAGTGAAAATTAGTTCAACCTTTATGGAAAGCAGTATGGTGATTCCTCAAAGAGCTAAAAGCAGAGCTACTATTTAACCCAGCACTATCATTACTAGCTATATACCAGAGTAATATAAATCATTCTACCATAAAGACACATGCATGTGAATATTTATTGCAGCTTTATTCACAATAGCAAAGACATGGAATCAACCTAAATGTCCATCAATGACAGGTTGGATAAACATAATGTGGTACAAATACACCATGGAATACTATGCACCCATAAAAATGTATAAGATCATATCTTTCTGGGGACGTGGATTGAGCTAGAGACTATTATCTTTATCAAACTAATGCAGGAATGGAACAACAAATACCACATGTTCTTACTGAAAAGTGGGAGCCAAACGAAGAGAACTTATGAACACAAGAAGGAAACAACAGACACTGGGGTCTACTTGAGGGTGGAAGGTGGCAGGAAGGGGAGGAGCAGAAAAGATAACTATTGGTACTAGGCTTAATACCACAGTGATAAAAGAATCTGTACAACAAAACCCCATGACACAAGTTTACCTACGTAACAAACATTCACATGTGCTTCTGAATTTAAAATAAAAGTTAAAGAAAAAAACTTTAGGGTTTTTCCCAAGCTGCAGAGGGTAAATCTGATTAGTATGAGAAACTCATAATAATCCCATTCTCCTAGCCAATGATTGGTTTACGAATGGGTAAGCAGTGCAATCTGGACAATTAGATGCAAGGAAAAAGCTACTAGTGTGTGCATGGAGGGAGAAGAATTCTGGAAAAAAACCTCCCCTTTCAAAAAAAGACACAAAAAAGGTATTTCTGTTTCTTTCTGCCCTTGGTTTCTATTGTGTGAGGATGTGATGCTTGGATTTTCTGCAGCCATTTTATGAACATAGAAGGCCAACCTAAGGACAAAAACAAAGAAATTAAAGATGACAAAGCAGAAATGAAGAATGTATCCTGGACATTGATGATAAATTGTTTGATGAAGCATTTGTTTATGAAAAATTACCTGTACAATTTTCTGAAAATCTAATATAGAAGAAAATGAAAGGCAGAGACTTCCCAAAACCTGTTCCTCCATAAAGTTATTGACAACACTGCCAAAAAAATTGTTAAAATATACGTACCTAAAATAACTAAAAATCAGCACCCTAGCAGCCACTGAGAAGTGGAGACCAGGTTAAGAATATCTCAAAAATACCCATCCCCAGAAAATTTTCACTATCTGACTTGTCTGGAAACTCTCTAGAGAGTCCCTTTTAATGGGTCTTGCCATTTGATTTGACTCAAAGCCTGTTTCTTAGAAAATGGCATACATCCATGGAATTTGGTAAAAATTGTCACTGGCAATTATTTAATATTGCAGCTGCCTGAGGTGGTGATTCACATTTGGGCAACAAAAAGGCTGGCAAAAAAAAAAAAAGAAAATTAATAAAATGTACGTTGGGTAGTGGGAAAGATCCTACATATTCCTTGTAATCTGATAGGCCATGACATGTACACATGCTCAAGAGAGATGCAACAGAGACCCACTCTTCTAGCTCTAGCTAGACCTGAGGTTCCATGCCAGAAGAAAATGAACTTTAAGGCAAAACTGGATATTGCTAGCGTACTGAATGCATACCACTACACACACATATTCTCTCCTCTCTCTCTCTCTCTCACACACACACAATTAGCAAAGGATTGAAGATTTGGCTCAAAACATTTAAGAAAATCTCTGTCCAATTGATGGCTGAAAACTAAGCTATTTAAGCAGACTTCAGTGGATACAAATGATATGGAACACAGATGTATAGAACTAATTCAGGAAAGTTACTAAAGAAACAAACAACAAGAAAATACTGGGGGAAAAGAATCTGATTTTCACATTTGCAATATTATATTATTTAAAATATCTGACTTTCAACAAAAATACTAAAGAGTATTCAATGAAACAGGAAACTACAGTCAAAACAGAGAGAAAAAAGCAGTCAATAGAAGTTCACTGGGAGGTAGCCTAGATTTTGGACTCAATACACAAAGACTTTAGTATTACAAAGTTTCTCAAAGAACTGAAACAAACCATGTATTAAAAATAAAGGACATTATGAGAATGGTCTCACCAAATAGAGCATATAAAGATAGAGAAAAAAATTATTACAAACAGCAAAATAGAAATCCTGCATTAAAATAACAATCTAAATAAAAAAAGCTGAGCTGAATAGCAGGTTTGAATCAGGAAGCTAATCTACAAACTTGAGAATAAATTAATTTAAATTATTCAGACTGAGAAATAGAATAAAAAAAGAATAAAGAAAAATAAGCAGAGCTTCAGGGACTCATGGGACCTAGAAACATATTAGCTATTAAATTAAGAGCATCTTGAAACACATTAGCAATAAAGTGCATTGGCAGAGGTAACTACACTGATAAAGTTAAAGACAGAGGTAAATATAAAAATTAGTGTAAATGTTTTTCTTGTAACTTTTTTTATCTGATCTGATCTGAAAGAAACTGCATAAAGCAATAATTGTAAATCTTTTGGACAGGCTTTTAATATATAATGATATATTTTCACAATAAAAACTTAAAGAGGGAGAAAGACATTAACATAGAGTGGAACAAAGTTTTTTATGCCATATAGCTTATTTAGTATTAAACTGAACTAGATTATTTTAAACTGTTTACTGTAATTATCATTAATAAATTATTTTAAAACTACATAAAATAAAATAAAAATTATTTTAAAAGAAGTAATTATAAGGGAATATACATTTATCACAAAACAAAGGAGAAATGGAGAAAAAGAGGAAAATAACATAAGACATGTCAAAAACAAATAGCAAAATGGCAAAATAAATCCTACCTTTACAGAAATTGCATGAAATGTAACTGATATAAATGCTCCAATTAAAAGGCAAATAGTGGCAGAATGAATAAAAGATGATCCTTATTTTTCATACTGTCTACAATAGATGCACAGAATTCTGTCAGCATTTAAAATAAAGGATGGAAAAGATAAGTCATGAAAGCAATAACTAAATGAATGCTCAAGTGGCTATAATATCAGACAAAATAGTTTTTAAGACAAAAATTTTTATTACAGTAAAAATAGTTATCAGAAAAATATAACAATTATAAACATACATGCACCTAATCACAAATCCCCAAAATAAATAAGGCAAAACTGAACATAATTGAAGTAAGAAATAAATAATTAAGCAATAATAAAGATGTCAATATCACAATTTGATCATGGTAAGAACAAAATGCAGACAATATATATGTGTGTGTGTATATATATATATACACAATATTATATATATATATATACACAATACCATAATACCTAGATTTCAACAAGTTTTCAGGATAATAGGTCAATGTGCAAACATCCATTGTATTTACATACGTTAGCAATAAAAAACCAAAAAAGCAATTTTATTTAAAATACATCAAAAAGAATAAAAAACATTGAAATGAATATTTCAAAGTAGTGCAAAACTTGTAAATTGAAAAGTATTGTTGAAAGAACAAAAGGAAATTTAAATAAAAAAAGAAAACATACTCATGGATTGGCAGATGATATTTTAAGATAACAATAATTTCCAAATTGATCTACATATTTAAAGCAATTTCTATCAAAATTTCAGAGCCCATTTTCAGAAATTTGGCAAGCTAATTTAAAATTCATATGTAATTTAAAGAAACTCAGAATAGTCAAAAATAAATTTTAAAAAGAACACTACCCAATTCAAAACCTTACTGCAAAGCTATAGTCATTTGAACAGTGTGATGGTGATATATGGATTAACATATACATAAATAAAACAGAATTGTGAATCCTGAAATAAACTCTAACTTTTATACAAAATTAATTTTTGGCAAAGTTTCCAAAACTATTCAATGAAATAACAACTCTTTTCAATAAGACTATATACAAAAAAAGTATGTAGTTAGACTGCTTTCTCTCATCATATTTAAAAATTAACTCCAAATGGTTCAGAGACCTAATGAATAAGACAAATATATAAAACTATTAGAAGAAAATATAGCAGTAATACTTTGTACACTAGTGTTAGGCAATTGTTTCTAATATACAATAATAAATCACAAGCTATAAAATATAAATCAATAAATTAGACTTCATCAAAATGAAAATCTTTTGGCCTCTCGTTGCAGCTGTAGCTCCAGGTCTTGTCTTTACCACTCTGTGTTCTCTGCTCCTAGAGGTCCAGCTTCTGTGGTCCTGTAACCAACAAGTTTTGGGAGATACACAGCTAAAATGCCAGGGCCCTCTGAAAGCCTAAAAATTGTTCTATTTAATGTTCTGGGCAGAAACATCCATGTCATTTTAATAAAGTGCCTAATGTGACTCTAAGGAAAAATTGAAATTTAGGGATGTGGTCATAGAATTCTCTCTGGCGAAGTGACAATGCCTGGACACCGCACAGTGGAATTTATATAGTAATGTGATGTTAGAGAATTACAGAAACCTGGTCTTCCTGATCCCCAGTTATGTGTTCTCATTTTTCCTAGGACTTTTGGCCAGAGCAGATCATAAAAGATTCTTTCCAAAAAGTGACATTGAGAAGTTATGGAAAATGCAAACATGAGAATTTACAGTTAAGAAAATGTGGTAAATGTGTAGATGATTGCAAGGTGCAAAAAGGAGGTTATAATGGACTTGATCAATGTTTGCTGACTACCTAGCATGAAATATTTAAATATGATAAATATGTGAAAATTTTTCATAAATCTTCATATTTAAATGGACATAAGATAAGACATACTGGAACAAAAACCTTTCAAATGTGAAGAATGTGGCAAATTATTTTGCGTGTTTTCAAACCTAACTCAACATAAACTAACTTATGTTAGAGTAAATTTCTACAAATGTGAATACTATGGAAAAGCCTTTAATGGGTCCTCAATCTTTACTAAACAAACATAAAAGAATTCATATTGGAGAGAAACCCCACAAATGTAAAGAATGTGGCAACGCCATTAACCAGTTCTCAAACCTTACTACACGTAAGGTAATTTATACTAGAGAGAAATCCTATAAATGTGAAAAATGTGGCAAAGCCTTTAATCTTTCCTCATATTTTACTACATATCAGATAATTCAAAATGGAGAGAAATCCTACAAATTTGAAGAATGTGGCAAAGTCTTTAACCAGTCATCAATCCTTACTACACAAGATAATTCATACCAGAGAAAAATTCAACAAATATAAAGAATGTGGCAAAGATTTTAACCAACCCTCATACATTACTGAACATAAGAAAATTCATACTGGAGAGAAACTTTCCAAAGGTGTAGAATGTGTGAAGCTTTTAACCAGTCCTCACACCTTACCAGACATAAGATAATTCATACTACAGATAAACCCTACAAATGTGAAGAATATGGCAAAGCCTTTAGGCAGTCCTGACACCCTATTACACATGAGATAATTCTTACTGGAGAGAAAACCTACAAATGTGAAGAATGTGCCAAAGCCTTTAGCAAGTCCTCACAACTTACTAGACATAAGAGCATTCATACTAGAGAGAAACGCTACCAATGTGGAAAATATGGCAAAGCTTTTTATCGATCTTCAAAACTTACTGAACATAAGAAAATTCATACTGGAGAGAAACTGTACACATGTGAAGAATGTGGCAAAGCCTTTAACCATTTCTCAAACCTTACTACGCATAATTAATACTGAAGAGAAACCCTACCAATGTGAAAAATGTGGTAAAGCCTTTAATCAATCCTCACACCTTACTAGATAAGAGAAGTCATACTAGAGAGAAACCCTACCAATGTGAAGAATATGGCAAAAATTTAACCAATACTCAAGCCTTACTGGACATAAGAAAATTCATATTGGTGAGAAACTCCACAAACCTAAAAGATGTAACAGTGATTTTGACAACACCTCAAACTTTTCTAAACATAAAAGAAATTGTACTGGTGAGAAATTTTAGAAATGTGAAGAATGTAACAAAGCTTTTAAATGGTTGTTACACTTGATTGTACATAAGATAATTCATACAAAAAAAAAACAACTTGTACAAGTGTGAAGAATGTGGCAAAACTTTTAACCAATGCTCACAACTTATTGCACAGGAGATCATTTGTTCTTGAAAAAATCTTTACAAATATAAAGAATATGAAAAAGTCATTAATATCTGCTCACATCTTACTCAACATCAGAGAGTTCAGACTTAACAAAAGTATTATAAATGCAAAAAAATAAAAATTTTTGTAATTGAAAGTACAGCACTGAAAAAATAAAAAGACAATTCACAGAATGGAGGAAAATTTTCCAGGTTATTTATGTGATAAGGGATTTGTATCCAGAATACATAAGAAATGCTTACAACTCCATAATTAAAATAAAAACAGAAAATACCTGATTCGGTTGGGCAAAGGTTATCAGTAGACATTTCTCCAAAATAGATATACAAATGGCTACTAAGAACATAAGAATGCTCAACATCTTTAGTCCTTACAGAAATTAATATTAAAAACACAAAGAGTATTCCTCTTTTGGATTACAGCCTGAGGAATTCCATGAACCCTATACCCAGCAAATCAAGCAAAACTGGTCAAAATATTATGAAGAACAATTTTAAATGTATGGAAATTGACTAAAGTACAAATAGCAAAGTAGAAAACATCTATTCAAGAAAATATACTAAAAATCAGTAATAACACCCAGAGTCAAAAGAATTTGAGCCACAATCCATTCTTTGTCACCTTGCCCAACTCAACATTATGGAACTTCTACTCTCAGCAAGTATAGCAAAGAAAACAAAATTAGTGGTTACCATATCTCATCAGGAAGGACAGTCTGCCAAAATTTATCATTCCTTTCAATTTTAAGTAGAAGAGCCTAAATTTTTGGTGAGTGTGGCCAAGTGGTAGGAATCTCACTTCCTCCACCCAGGCCTTATCTAAATGATGGAGGCTGTACCAGAAGCATGGATGGCCAGCATAATAAAGCTTTGACTGTCCTTGCATAAGCTTATTTATAAATTCAGCTGAGATAACCAGAGGGTATACCACCAAACCTATTGCTTAGAGAGTTTGTCCTGAGGGAACAGCAGTCTATAGGAAAAGAGAGTTCCTAATTTCTCCCAAACATAATTAACTTTATTTGAAACATAAAGTGAGGAAGTTGAATCTTAAAGCCACTCTTGGAAAAAAAAAAAGTTATTCTTAGTTAAGGGCAGAAGCAAAACTATGGATCAGCAAGTCCACCAAAAAGAACCAGAGAAAGAGACAGTCAAGAGTCCTTCTGGTGTCAGAATAAATATCAAAGACCAGCCTCAAAAACATCTTCAACTGAATTTAATTGAATCAGACTTCTAAGCAGTTGATGCAATGGGGAAATTGTCAAAAACAATAGAGCAATCAACTGGTAATTAACAGGGCCTGACCGGCAGGGTGCATTACCAAATAAAGAACACAGCTTAATCTATTAGGAAAATAGATTCTAAGAAATCCATTCTAATATCACTGGCATCCTAGGGTAACAGAAAACACACTGAAGATTGTAGGATCTGAAAAATGACACCAAAGTGACACTATTTCCTTCTCAATATGGAGTAAAAATATTTTCCTAAATTAACTAGAATACTTTAGCAAAGAAACAAAAAGCAAATAACAAAATAAGCCACAAAGAGGTGTGGGAGAATTAGTATGCAAGGTTACTACAACATACTGCATAAAAAGTCCAGTTTTTTAAGAAAAAAAAAGTGACACAGAATTTTTCTGGGCCACTTTGCCAACTGGGGAACTTTATGTCCAGTGACACACCCCACCCTCCCCGAGGTCTCAATCAGCCCTGGGCCTGCCACTGGAGGCACCCCACCCACTTGGCATGGCTGCATTATGGCTTGTACCCATGTTCAGCAGTTTCTGAGGTCTTGTCCTGCATCCAAGAAGAATGAAGATACACTGACAATTCAAAGGGTGAAGAGAGCAGAGGAGAATTTAACTAACTGACAAAGCAGCTGTCAGTGGAGAGGGGATGAAGAGCTGTTCCCCCACCCCTGCAGTTGAGGCTTTTATGGGCTCAGAATAGAGGTGTACATGCTGATTGTTTGTAAGTATGCAAAAAAAGGTTAAAACAAAGTCACCACATAAGGTGGACATGGCAGTGTAGAAAACCAATTAGGAAAGGGTAGGTATATGTAAAATAGCTGAAGAGGAGGATCAATCAGAGGAAAGCATGCAAAACAGGAAGACAGGTTTTCAATCCAGTCCATGGATTTGACTTGTAGTTTGGCTTTCAAGTTTTAAATTGTCTTTGACTTTGAGGTCTGGTTTAACAAGGCACCCACCCCTACATGCCTAGACATTTGTCTGCCTCCTGCTGCTATCAAAAGTTCAAAACTAGCAAAGAAACAGAAATATGCGTCCCATGCAAAGGAAAAAAATAGGCAATAGAAACTATCTATAAGAAGAAAGAGATGTCAGATTTAACAAAAATTTCAATGTAGCCATTATAAATATGTTTAAAGAACCAGAGGAAATTATGTTTAATTAAGAAAAGTAAGATATAAAGAGAAGGTCTCATCACATATATAATATAAGTAAAAAGATGTAATATAAGTGATAAAATATAAGTGAAAAAGAACAATGGAAATTCTGGAGTTGAAAATTACAATAACTAAACTAAAAATTTATTACGAGAGATCAGCAGTAGATTTGAAAAAGCAAGAGAATAAGCAAAATTGAAGATCTATCAATAATTATTATGCAATCCATAAAACATAGAAATAATAAAATGAAGACAAGTAAACACAGCCTCAGATAAATGTGGGGCACCTGTAAGCACAACACAACATAACTATTGAGTAATGAGATTAATAACTGGGTGATGTAGTAATATGTACAACAAACCCAAGTGACACATGTTCATCTATGTAACAAACCTTCACATGTACCCGCAAACATAAAATAAAAACTTAAAGAAAAAATGAAAAATCAGAAAACTAAATTATATCACCAGAGAAAATCATCTTCACTAGAGAAAGACAGGAAGGAAGGAAAGAAGAAAGAGACGGCTGCAAAACGACCAGAAAATAATGAGAAAATGGCAGAAGTAAGTCCTTACTTATCAATAAAAACATTGAGTATACATGGATTAAATTCTCCATTCAAAAGAAATACATGAATGAATACATGAAAAAACAAGACTCGGGAGAGGAGGAGCCAAGATGGCTGAATAGGAACAGTTCCAGTCTACAGCTCCCAGCGTGAGCGATGCAGAAGACGGGTGATTTCTGCATTTCCATCTGAGGTACCGTGTTCATCTCACTAGGGAGTGCCAGACAGTGGGTGCAGGTCAGTGGGTGAGTGCACCGTGGGCCAGCCGAAGCAGGGGTGAGGCATTGCCTCACTCAGGAAGTGCAACAGGTCAGGGAGTTCCCTTTCCAGGGGTGACAGACGGCACCTGGAAAATCGGGCCACTCCCACCCGAATACTGTGCTTTTCCGACGGGCTTAGGAAAAGGTGACCCAGGAGATTATAGCCCGCACCTGGCTCAGAGGGTCCTACGCCCATGGAATCTCGCTGATTGCTAGCACAGCAGTCTGAGATCAAACAGCAATCCAGCAGCGAGGCTGGGGGAGGGGCGCCCGCCATTGCCCAGGCTCGCTTAGGTAAACAAAGCAGCTGGGAAGCTTGAACTGGGTGGAGCCCACCACAGCTCAAGGATGCCTGCCTGCCTCTGTAGGCTCCACCTCTGGGGGCAGGGCACAGACCAACAAAAAGACAGCAGTAACCTCTGCAAACTTAAATGTCCCTGTCTGACAGCTTTGAGGAGAGCAGTGGTTCTCCCAGCACACAGCTGGAGATCTGAGAACAGGCTGACTGCCTCCTCAAGTGGGTCCCTGACCCCTGAACCCCGAGCAGCCTAACTGGGAGGCACCCCCCAGCAGGGGCAGACTGACACCTCACACGGCCGGCCAGGTACTCCAACAGACCTGCAGCTGAGGGTCCTGTCTGTTAGAAGGAAAACTAACAGAAAGGACATCCACACCAAAAACCCATCTGTACATCACCATCATCAAAGAACAAAAGGAGATAAAACCACAAAGATGGGGAAAAAACAGAGCAGGAAAACTGGAAACTCTAAAAAGCAGAGTACCTCTCCTCCTCCAAAGGAACGCAGTTCCTCACCAGGAACGGAAAAAAGGTAGACGGAGAATGAATTTGACGAGCTGAGAGAACAAGGCTTCAGATGATCAAATTACTCCGAGCTACGGGAGGATATTCAAATCAAAGGCAAAGAAGTTGAAAACTTTGAAAAAAATTTAGAATAATGTATAACTAGAATAACCAATACGGAGAAGTGCTTAAAGGAGCTGGTGGAGCTGAAAACCAAGGCTCGAGAAATACATGAAGAATGCAGAAGCCTCAGGAGCCGATGCAATCAAATGGAAGAAAGGGTATCAGCCCTGGAAGATGAAATGAATGAAATGAAGTGAGAAGGGAAGTTTAGAGAAAAAAGAATAAAAAGAAATGAGCAAAGCCTCCAAGAAATGTGGGACTATGTGAAAAGACCAAATCTATGCCTGATTGGTGTACCTGAAAGTGACCGGGAGAATGGAAACAAGTTGGAAAACACTCTGCAGGATATTCCCTAGGAGAACTTCCCCAATCTAGCAAGGCAGGCCAACATTCAGATTCAGGAAATACAGAGAACGCCACAAAGATACTCCTCGAGAAGAGCAACTCCAAGACACATAATTGTCAGATTCACCAAAGTTGAAATGAAGGAAAAAATGTTGACGGCAGCCAGAGAGAAAGGTCAGGTTACCATCAAAGGGAAGCCCATCAGACTAACAGCGGATCTCTCAGCAGAAACTCTACAAGCCAGAAGAGAGTGGGGGCCAATATTCACCATTCTTAAAAAAAAGAATCTTCAACCCAGAATTTCATATCCAGCCAAACTAAGCTTCATCAGTGAAGGAGAAATAAAATACTTTACAGACAAGCAAATGCTGAGAGAATTTGTCACCACCAGGCCTGCCCTAAAAGAGCTCCTGAAGGAAGTGCTAAACATGGAAAGGCACAACCGGTACCAGCCACTGCAAAATCATGCCAAAATGTAAAGACCATCGAGATTAGGAAGAGACTGCATCAACTAATGAGCAAAATAACCAGCTACCATCATAACGACAGGATCAAATTCACACATAACAATAATAACTTTAAATGTAAATGGACTGAATGCTCCAATTAAAAGACACAGACTGGAAAATTGGATAAAGACTCAAGACCCATCAGTGTGCTGTATTCAGGAAACCCATCTCACGTGCAGAGACACACATAGGCTCAAAATAAAAGGATGGAGGAAGATCTACCAAGCAAATGGAAAACAAAAAAAGGCAGGGGTTGCAATCCTACTCTCTGATAAAACAGACTTCAAACCAACAAAGATCAAAAGCGACAAAGAAAGCCATTACATAATGGTAAAGGGATCAATTCAACAAGAAGAGCTAACTATCCTAAATATATATGCACCCAATACAGGAGCACCCAGATTCATAAAGCAAGTCCTGAGTGACCTACAAAGAGACTTAGACTCCCACACATTAATAATGGGAGACTTTAACACCCCACTGTCAACATTAGACAGATCAATGAGACAGAAAGTCAACAAGGATACCCAGGAATTGAACTCAGCTCTGCACCAAGCGGACCTAATAGACATCTACAGAACTCTCCACCCCAAATCAACAGAATATACACTTTTTTCAGCACCACACCACACCTATTCCAAAATTGACCACATACTTGGAAGTAAAGCTCTCCTCAATAAATGTAAAAGAAGAGAAATTATAACAAACTATCTCTCAGATCAAAGTGCAATCAAGCTAGAACAGGACTAAGAATCTCACTCAAAACCGCTCAACTACATGGAAACTGAACAACCTGCTCCTGAATGACTACTGGGTACATAACGAAATGAAGGCAGAAATAAAGATGTTCTTTGAAACCAATGAGAACCAAGACAAAACATACCAGAATCTCTGGGATGCATTCAAAGCAGTGTGTAGAGGGAAATTTATAGCACTAAATGCCCACAAGAGAAAGCAGGAAAGATCCAAAATTGACACCCTAACATCACAATTATAAGAACTAGAAAAGCAAGAGCAAACACATTCAAAAGCTAGCAGAAGGCAAGAAATAACTAAAATCAGAGCAGAACTGAAGGAAATAGAGACACAAAAAACCCTTCAAAAAATTAATGAATCCAGGAGCGGGTTTTTTGAAAGGATCAATAAAATTGATGGACCGCTAGGAAGACTAATAAAGAAGAAAAGGGAGAAGAATCAAATAGATGCAATAAAAAATGATAAAGGGGATATCACCACCGAACCCACAGAAATACAAACTACCATCAGAGAATACTACAAACACCTCTATGCAAATAAACTAGAAAATCTAGAAGAAATGGATAAATTCCTCAACACATACACCCTCCCAAGACTAAACCAGGAAGAAGTCGAATCTCTGAATAGACCAATAACAGGAGCTCAAATTGTGGCAAGAATCAATAGCTTACCAACCAAAAAAAGTCCAGGACCAGATGGGTTCACAGCCAAATTCTACCAGAGGTACAAGGAGGAACTGGTACCATTCCTTCTGAAACTATTCCAATCAATAGAAAAACAGGGAACCTTCCCTAACTCATTTTATGAGGCCAGCATCATCCTGATACCAAGGCCTGGCAGAGACACAACAAAAAAAGAGAATTTTAGACCAATATCCTTGATGAACATTGATGCAAAAATCCTCAATAAAATACTGGCAAACATAATCCAGCAGCACATCAAAAAGTTTATCCACCATGATCAAGAGGGCTTCATCCCTGGGATGCAAGGCTGGTTCATTATAGACAAATCAATAAATGTAATCCAGCATATAAACAGAACCAAAGACAAAAACCACATGATTATCTCAATAGATGCAGAAAAGGCCTTTGACAAAATTCAACAACCCTTCATGCTAAAAACTCTCAATAAATTAGATGAGATATTTATTGGTATTGATGGGATGTATCTCAAAATAATAAGAGCTATCTACGACAAACCCACAGCCGATAGCATACTGAATGGGCAAAAACTGGAAGCATTCCCTTTGAAAAATGGCACAAGACAGGGTTGCCCTCTTTCACCACTCCTATTCAACATAGTGTTGGAAGTTCTGGCCAGGGCAATTAGGCAGGAGAAGGAAATAAAGGGTATTCAATTAGGAAAAGAGGAAGTCAAATTGTCCCTGTTTGCAGATGACATGATTCTATATCTAGAAAACCCCATTGTCTCAGCCCAAAACCTCCTTAAGCTGATAAGCAACTTCAGCAAAGTCTTAGGATACAAAATCAATGTACAAAAATCACAAGCATTATTATACATCAATAACAGACAAACAGAGAGCCAAATCATGAGTGAACTCCCATTCACAATTGCTTCAAAGAGAATAAAATACCTAGGAATCCAACTTACAAGGGACGTGAAGGACCTCTTCAAGGAGAACTACAAACCACTGCTCAAGGAAATAAAAGAGGATACAAACAAATGGAAGAACATTCCATGCTCATGGGTAGGAAGAATCAATATCGTGAAAATGGCCATCCTTCCCAAGGTAATTTACAGATTCAAGGCCATCCCCATCAAGCTACCAATGACTTTCTTCACAGAATTGGAAAAAACTACTTTAAAGTTCATATGGAACCAAAAAAGAGCCCGCATTGCCAAGTCAATCCTAAGCCAAAAAGAACAAAGCTGGAGGCATCACACTACCTGAATTCAAACTATACTACAAGGCTACAGTAACCAAAACAGCATGGTACCAGTACCAAAACAGAGACATAGATCAATGGAACAGAACAGAGCCTTCAGAAATAATGCCACATATCTACAAGTATCTGATCTTTGACAAACCTGAGAAAAACAAGAAATGGGGAAAGGATTCCCTATTTAATAAATGGTGCTGGGAAAACTGGCTAGCCATATGCATAAAGCTGAAACTGGATACCTTCCTTACACCTTATACAAAAATCAATTCAAGATGGATTAAAGACTTACATGTTAGACCTAAAACCATAAAAACCCTAGAAGAATACATAGGCATTACCATTCGGGACATAGGCATGGGCAAGGACTTCATGTCTAAAACACCAAAAGCAATGGCAACAAAAGCCAAAATTGACAAATGGGATCTAATTAAACTAAAGAGCTTCTGCACAGCAAAAGAAACTACCATCAGAGTCAACAGGCAACCTACAAAATGGGAGAAAATTTTCTCATCCTACTCATCTGACAAAGGGCTAATATCCAGAATCTACAATGAACTCAAACAAATTTACAAGAAAAAAACAAACAACCCCATCAAAAAGTGGGCAAAGAACATGAACAGACACTTCTCAAAAGAAGATATTTATGCAGCCAAAAAACACATGAAAAAATGCTCACCATCACTGGCCATCAGAGAAATGCAAATCAAAACCACAATGAGATACCATCTCACACCAGTTAGAATGGCAATCATTAAAATGTCAGGAAACAACAGGTGCTGGAGAGGATGTGGAGAAATAGGAACACTTTTACACTGTTGGTGGGACTGTAAACTAGTTCAACCCTTGTGGAAGTCAGTGTGGCGATTCCTCAGGGATCTAGAATTAGAAATTCCATTCGACCCAGCCATCCCATTACTGGGTATATACCCAAAGGACTATAAATCATGCTGCTATAAAGACACATGCATACGTATGTTTATTGCGGCATTATTCACTATAGCAAAGACTTGGAACCAACCCAAATGTCCAACAATGATAGACTGGATTAAGAAAATGTGGCACATATACACCATGGCATGCTATGCAGCCATAAAAAATGATGAGTTCATGTCCTTTGTAGGGACATGGATGAAATTGGAAATCATCATTCTCAGTAAACTATCGCAAGAGCAAAAAACCAAACACCGCATATTCTCACTCATAGGTGGGAATTGAACAATGAGAACACATGGTCACAGGAAGGGGAACATCACACTTTGGGGACTGTTGTGGCGTGGGGTAGGGGGGAGTGATAGCATTGGGAGATATATCTAATGCTAGATGACGAGTTAGTGGGTGCAGCGCACCAGCATAGCACATGTATACATATGTAACTTACCTGCACCTTGCGCACATGTACCATAAAACCTAAAGTATAATAATAATAATAATAATAAAAAGAATCATGCTATGTATATTACCAAGAATTTGAGGATAATTTTATTATTATTTAACAACTATTTCTAACAATTCCATTAGATGAGAGCACTTGCTTTCAAATTTCAATTTTTGAAATATTGTTATTTACATTATTTCCCCATGTATGGCCTATTCTTACTAATATTCCAAGTATACTTGGAAAAATGTGTTTTTTTATTGTAATTTTGAGACACAATTCATGACACAGGCTATTATTCATTATACAAGTGTTTCAGCTGTATTTAAAATCATGTGGAATCTGGAGTTGTTGGACAAATTATTTCATATGTATTAAATAAATTAACTTTGTTAATTAAAAAAGAAAAAAGAAGACCCATACTTCTGTTGCCTACAAGGAACATACCTCACAATAAAGACAAAGAAACTGAAAAGTAAAAAGATGGAAAACGTTACTTCATGCCAATGGAAACCAAAAGTAGCAGGAGTTGCTATACTTATATCAGAAAAATAAATTTCAAGGTAAATCTATAAAAGAATAAAAAGAAGGTCACTACATAATGATAAATGAAAAAGAAGGTCACTACGTAATGATGAATGGGTGAATTAAGCAAGAGGACATAGTAATATCAAATATGTATGCACCCAACACTGGAGCACCCAGATATATAAAGAAAATATTATTGGAGCTACAGAGAGATGAGTCCTAATACAATAATACCTGGAGACTTCAACATTCCACTTTCAGCATTGGGCAGATCTTCCAAACAGAAAATCAACAAAGAAATAATTGATGTCATCAGACGTAATTTGCACTATAGACCAAATAGATCTAATATATATTTACAGAACATTTCATCCAAGAGCTGCACAATACACATTTTTGTCTTGGCACATGGATTATTCTCAAGGACAGACCATTTATTAGGTCACAAGTCTTAAGATATTCAAATAATTGAAATTATATCAAGAATCTTCTATGACCACAAGGGAGTAAAACTAAAAGTTAATAACAACAGGAATTTTGAAAACTATAGAAATATATTGAAATTAAACACTATGCTCCTGAATGACCAGTAGGTCTATGAAGAAATCAAGAAGGAAACTGAAAAATTTCTGGAAACAAATGATAATGGAAACATGACATACCAAAACCTATAGAAAACAGGAAAAGAAGTACTAAAATGGAAGTTTATAACTATAAATACCTATATCAAAAAAGAAAAATAAAAGCCTTAAATGAACAATCTTACAATGAATCTTAAAGAACTATAAAAACAAGAGCAAAACAACCTCAAAATTATTAGAATAAAACAAATAATATAGGTAGGAGCAGAAATCAGTGAAATTAAAATGAAAACAACAAAACAAGATTGATAAAATGAGAAGTTGATTTTTTGAAAAGTTAAACAAAATTTACAAACCTTTAGTCAGACTAAGAAAAATAGAGATAAGATCTAAATAAATAAAATCAGAAATGATAAAACAGGATATTATGACTGATACTGCAGAAATTCAAAGGATCATTAGTGGCTACTATGAGAAACAATATTCCAATAAATTGAAAAATCTAGAAGAAATGGACAAATTCCTAGATACACACAACCTACGAAGATTAAACCAAAAAGAAATTCAAAGTCTAAACAGACCAATAACAAGTTATGAGATTGAAGCTTTAATAAAAGGTCACCCAGTAGAGAAAATCCCAGGACCTGACTGCTTTACTGCTGAATTTTTCCAACTATCGATAGAAAAATTAAGATCCATCCTCCTCAGATTATTCACAAAATAGAAGAGGAGAGAACACTTCCAAACTCACTTTATAAAGACAGTATTAACATAATACAAAACTCATATAGACACATCAAAGAAAGAAAACCACTGACAAATATATCTGATAAAAATTGATGCATAAATTCTCAACACAATATTAGCAATCTGAATTCAATAATACATTAGAAAGATCATTCATAAACACCAAGTGGGATTTATTCTTGGGATGCAAGGATGGTATGGTTCAACATAGGCAAATAAAACAATTTGATGCATCATATCAACAAAATGAAGGATATAAACCATAGGATTATTTCATTTGAAGCTGAAAAATATCATTGAATAAAATTCAACTTTTCTTCATTATACAAACTCTCAAGTAACTGGTCTACAAGAAGCATTAGATAATAAAAGCCATATACAACAGACCCACAACTAGTATCATACTGAATGGAGAAAAATTGAAAAGTTTTTCTCTAAGATTTAAAACACATGAGAATGCCCACTTTCACCACTGTTATTCGACATAGTACTGGAAGTTCTAGCTAGAGCAATTGGAGAAGAGAAAAAAATAAAGGACATTAAATTAGAAAAGGAAAAGTCTAATTATTCTTTGTAGATGATATAATCTTATATTTTGAAAAACCTAAAGACTCCACAGGAAAGCTATAAGAACGGATAAAAAAAATTTAATACAGTAGAAAGATACAAAATCAACATACAAAAAATCAGTAGCATTTCTATATAACAATAGTGAACAATGTAAAAAAATAAAAACTGTAATCCTATTTACAATTCCCAAATATAAATTAAATACCTATCAATTAGTTTAACCAAAGAAATAAAAGATTTCTATAATGAAATTATAAAACACTGATAAAAAATTGAAGAAGACACTTGAATATGGAATAATATGCCATATTTACAAATTGGAAGAATCAATATTGTTAAAAAGTCCATACTACCCAAAGAAATCTACAAATTCAGTGCAATCCCTGTCCAAATATAAATGACATTCTTCAAAAATTTTTTTAAAAAGTGCTAAAATATATATGGAAACACAAAAGACCAAAAATAGTCAGGGCTATTCTAAGCAAAAATAACAAAACTGGAGGAATCACATTTCTTGACATCAAATTATGCTACAGAGATATAGTAACTAAAACAGCATGGTACAGGCATAAAACAGACACATAAATAAATGGAACAAAATAGATAACCCAAAAACAAATTCACACACCCACAGTGAACTCATTTTTGACAGAGGTAGCAAGATAGAACTTACACTGGGAAAAAGATAGTCTCTTCAATAAATGTTGCTGGGAAAATCAGATATTTGTGTGCAGAATAATAAAACCAGACCCCTATTTATCATGATATACAAAAATAAAATCAAAATGAATTAAGTACTTAAACCTAAGACCTCAAACTATGAAACTACTACAAGAAAATTGATGAAACCCCCCAGGACATCAGTCTGGATAAAGATTTCTTGAGTAATACTACACAAGCAAAGACAACCAAAGTAAAAATGGACAAATGGAATCACATCAATTAAAAAACTTCTGCACAGCAAAGGATACAAGCAACAAAATGAGGAGACAATCCACAGAATGGGAGAAAATATTTGCAAACTACCCATCTGACCAAGGATTAAAAATCAGAATATAAAAGGAGTTCCACAAATCTGTAGAAGAAAATTTATAATCTTATAAATATTTTTTAGCTTTACCTCTGGTAAAGGTAGTGGTGAGCCAGAAAAGAGGTAGGGATGGTTAAAGAATAAACAAAAAGCAAGAAAAAGGTAATAAAAGATGGGGAAAAGATGTAAACAGATATTTCTCAAAAGAAGGTATACAAATGGCAAACAGGCACATAAAAAGGTGCTCAACATCACTGATCATCAGAGAAATGCAAATCCAAACCTGCAAAAAAAAATCTTCTCTCTCCAGTACAAATGGCTTATATCCAAAATACAGACAGTAACAAATGCTGTGGAGAAAAGGAAACCTTGTACACTGTTGATGGGAATGTAAATTAGTACAACCACTATGGAGAAGAGTTTGGAGGTTTCTTAAAAAAACAAATAGAACTACAAATGATCCAGCAATTCTATTGCTGGGTGTATACTCCCAAAAAACTAAATCAGTATATCAAAGAGATATGTGCACTTCTATGTTTGTTGAAGCACTGTTTACAAAAACTAAGATTTAGTAGCAGTCTAAGTGTCTGTCAACAGATAAATAGATAGAGAAAATTTGGTCATATACACAATAGAGTATTATTCATAAAAAGGAATGAGATCCAGTCATATCCAACAATATGGGGGAATCTGGGGATCATTATGTTAAGTAAAATAAGCCAATTAAAGAAAGACAAACATCACATGTTCTCACTTATTTTGGGGATTTAAAAATCAAAACAATTGAACTCACGGACATAGAGAGTCAAAGAATTGTTAGCCTCTGGTAAAGGTAGTGGTGAGCCAGGAAAGTGGTAGGGATAGTTAAAGAATAAAAAACGCTAGAAGAAATTAATGAGACCTACTGTTTGATAGCACAATAGGGCAACTAACTTAAAAAGTGTAATTGGATCATTTGTAACACAAAAAATAAATGCTTGACAGGATGAATACCTCATTCCCCATGATGTCCTTATTTCATATTGCGTGCCTTTATCAAAACATCTAATGTACCTCAGATATATATACACCTACTATGTACCTACAAAAGTGTGTTAAAATAAAAACAATAGTAACAAAAATTAAAAAAATACAATATTTATAAAAAGTATAAGAATAATAGCACAAAACAGAAACAAAACTTCATAGGAGGGTTATTTTATAACATCAGAATTAAGCTATTATAAAACTGCTCAATATGCAAAAATTAAAATTAATATGGTAACTCTAGAGCAACCACTAAAAAATAACTTTTAAAACATACAGTGAGAAATAATTATTAAAGAAATGAACATGTTACACTAGAATATATTTACTTAAAGCAAAAGGAAACAGAAGAAAAGTTGAGAAAAAAAGACATGAGAGATTTAGAAAACAAAATGGGATAAAGCAAAACTAGTGCTCAAAGGAAAATTTACATAGACAAATATCTACCTCAGGAAAAGAAATCAAGCCAATAACCTAAATTTCCACCTTAAGACACTAGAACAAGAACAGAGAACGAATCTCAAAATAACAAGAAGAAAGAAACCAATATAGTTTAGAGCACAAGTTAATAAAATAGAGAATAGAAAAACAAAAGTGAAAATTTGTGAATTCAAAAGTTGATTCATCAAAAAGATTAACAAAATTGGCAGTCATTAGCTAGAGTTCCCCCCAAAAAAACCCCAAAACACAAAACAAAACAAAAGATAAGATTCAAATTATAAAAATTATAAATTAAATAACTAACATATCATTAAACTTGCAAAAATATAATGAATAATAAGGGAATACTATTAGCTATATACTAGCATACTATATAACTTAAATAAAAATCTCAAATTCTGAAAAAGTGCAAGTATCAAAACTAAGTCAAGAAGCAATTGACAATCGTGAAGAGACTTGAAAAAAGTAAGGAGATTGAATTAGTGATTAGAAAACCTTCTCCACACAAAAAAGCCCGGAACCAGATGGATTCACTAAAAAGTTATATCAAATATTTGAAGAATTAATATTAATCTTCACAAACTCTTCCATAATATAGAAAGGGAAGAACACCACTCAACTTACCCAATGAGACCAATCTTACCTACATCCTAAATCTTGACAAATACATGACAAGAATAGCTAATGTAGAACTAACATATTTTATGAATATAGACACCAAAATCATGAAATCTTCAAAAAATACTAGCAAACTTGCTATGCAGGAGACCAGAGTTCAATTCCTGATGGGGAGGCAAAAAAAAAAAAAAAAAAAAAATTTAAAAACTAAATACAGCAATTTATTTAAAAGATTATACACCATTGCCAAATGAGGTTGATCCTAGGAAGGTAAGATTGGCCTAACATACAAAAATCAATTAATGTAATACACTACAACAGTAGAATAAAGAATACAACCATATGACCATCTCAACAGATGCAGAAAAATACTTGACCAAAACCAATACCTCTGCATAATTTATATTTTTTAAAAAACCTTAAACTGTGAATGGAAATACAATTTCTCAACTTGGTAAAATGTATCTATGAAAAACTCATAGCTGACAAAATTAACTCACAAGCAAAAGACTGAAGAAGATCAGGAATAAGACAAAAATGCCTTCTATTGTCACTTCTATTCAACATTGTACTAGACGTTCTAGCTAAGGCAATAAGACAAGAACATATTTGTATTTCTATTTGCAGAAGACATAATCTTGTATATAGAAAAACAACTTCTCTATTAAAAAATTATTTTTTATGGGACAGAACAAGATGGCCAAATAGAAGCATCCGCCATTCATCCTCCCCACAGGAACACCAAAGTTAACAAGTATCTACACCAAAAAAGGAACCGCTATTAGAACCAAAAATCAGGTGAGCAATCTGTACCTGATTTTAACTTCATATCACTGAAAGAGGCACAAAGAAGGGTAGGAAAGTCAATCTTGAATTGCCATCACCACTCCTTCCCCACTCGGCAATAGCTGTGTGGCTCAGAGAGAGAATCTGTGCACATGAGGGAGGGAGAGCACACTAATCGCAACACTTTGCATTGGAACGCAGTGCTATTCTGTTGCAGTGAAAAGAAACACCAGTCAGAACTCAGCCAGTGCTCACAGAGGGAGCATTTATAGGAGCCCTAGCCAGGGGAAAATGGCCTATCTCAGCAGTCAGAGCTTAAGTTTCTGCAAGCCTAGCCACTGCACGCTAAAGCAGTTCGGGTCCTAAATAAACCTGAAATTCAGTCTAGGCCACAAAGACTGCAATTCCTAGGCAAGTCCTAGTTCTGTGCTGATCTCAGAGCCAGTGAACTTAAGGGGGCACATGACCTGTCAGGGCATTTCTGCTAAAAGAGAGCGAATGATTTAAAATAATTTATAAATATTACAAATAATGTTTTTTAAAAAAACTTGTCTTGCAACTTGGACACCAGCTCAGCCGCAGTAAAATTTGGCACCAGGAAGAGTTGGGTGATCTTCATTTTATGCACTGGCTCCTGGATGACATTTCTAGACATATCCTAGGCCAGAAGGAAATCAACTGAGAAAGGACCAAGTCTTGGCAACATTCATTATTTGCTGATAAAAGAGTCTTTTCAGCTGAATAATCAACAGTGAGGTCCAGGTAATGTAATCCATGTGTCTTGGTTGAGGCTCTGAGATGTGCTTCCTTCATGTGTGACTCAGCGCATTCCCAATAATGGTGGCTATGGGGAGAGACATCTTGTGCTTGAGAAAAGCAAAGAGAAAAGTAAAGGAGATTCTGTCTTGAAGCTTAGGTAACATCTTGGACTCAATGGGGTAAAGCATCAAGCAGGCTCTTGGGGGTTCCCAGTTCCAGGCCTTGGCTCTTGGGAAGCATTTCTGAACTTGCCCTAGGCCATAGGGGAGCCCATTGCTCTGAAGGGTGTGTTCCAGACCTGGAAGGATTCACCACAAGCTGACTGAACAGGTCTTGGGCCTTAAGTGAACATTTGTGGTAGCCCAGGATTACTTCCCATGAGCCTGGAGTGGTGGTGGCCATGGAAAGAGACTCCTCTGCCTGTAGAAAGGAGAATAGAGAGTGGAAAGGACTTAATCCTGGGCTTTACCTGTCAGGTCAGCCACAATAGACTAGAGAACCAAGTAAATTTCTAAAATTTCTGACTGTAGGCCATGGCTCCTAGACAGAATCTTTGGACCCACCCAGGGCCCAGGAGAACTTGCTGCTCTGAAGGGAAGGACATATGCCTGGCTAGCATTGGCACCTACTGATTATAGAGCCATAGTGCCTTGAGCAAACATAAGCAGTAGCCAGGTAGTGGTCAAAGGAGACATTGAGCAAGACCAAGTGCTATGCTCAGTTCAGGTTTGACCCAGATAGTCCCAGTAATGGTAGCCATAGGATTGCTTGTGTCAGTCTATCCCTGGCTCCAGGCAGCTCATCACAGAGGGAGAGCGACTTCATTTATTTGAAAAAAAAAAAAAAAAGTATGGGAAGAGAGTAAGGGTCTCTGCCTGGAAATCAAGAAAATTCTTCTGGATCTTATCCAAGTCCTGCAATGTAATATCTCAATGAGTCTGCAATACCCACCGTACTACTGAACTTGGGGTACTCCATGATGTGGATACATCTGTAGGGACTAAAAACTTAGATCACAAAACTCAGGTCCTTCCGAATACCTGGAAAGCCTTCTTGAAAACGATGGTATACTTAGGATTATCTTGGCTATATGGGCTCTTTTTTGGTTCCATATGAAATTTAAAGTAGTTTTTTCTAGTTCTGTGAAGAAAGTCAATGGTAGCTTCATGGTGATAGCATTGAATCTATAAATTATCTTGGGCAGTATGGCCATTTTCACAATATTGTTTCTTCCTAGCTGGAGGCACCATGCAACCTGACTTCAAACTATACTACAAGGCTACAGTAACCAAAACAGCATTGGTACTGGTACCAAAACAGATATATAAACCAATGGAACAGAACAGAGGCCTCAGAAATAATGGCACACATCTACAACCATCTGATCTTTGACAACCCTGATAAAAACAAGCAATAGAGAAAGGATTCTGACAGTCCAGGAGATTCTCTCTTGTGCCTGGCTCGGTGGGTCTCATCCCCACAGAGCCCAACAAGCTAAGATCCACTGGCTTGAAATTCTAGCTGCTACCACAGAAGTCTGAGGTCTACCTGGGATGCTCCAGCTTTGTGGGGGGAGGGGAATCCATCATTGCTGAGGCTTAAGTAGGCGGTTTTACCCTCACAGTGTAAACTAAGCTGTCGGGACGTTCAAACTGGACGGCGCCCACCTCAGCTCCCAGAGACAGAGCACCTGGGAGAAGGGATGGCTGTGGGCACAACTTCAGGAGACTTAAACATCCCTGCCTGACAGCTCTGAAGAGAGTAGTGGTTCTCCCGGCACAGTGTTCGAGCACAGATAAGGGACAGACTACCTCCTCAAGTGGGTCCCGGAACCCTTGTGTATCCAGACAGGGAGACACGTCCCAGTAGGGGCTGACAGACACCTCATACAGGAGAGCTCTGGCTGGTATCTGGCATGTGCCCCTCTGGGATGAAGCTTCCAGAGGTAGGAACAGGCAGCAATTTTTGTTGTTCTGCAGCCTGCACTGGTGAAACCCAGACAAACAGGGTCTGGAGTGGACCTCAAGCAAACTCCAGCAGGCCAGCAGCAGAGGGGCCTGACTGTTAAAAAGAAAACTAACAAATAGAAAGGTATAGTATCAACATCAACAATATCAAAGACAAAAGGTAAGTAAATCTGTGAAGATGGGGAGAAACCAGCACAAGAAGGCTGAAAATTCCAAAAACCAGAATCCCTCTTCTCCTCCAAAAGATCATAACTCCTCACCAGTAAGGGAATAAAAAGGGACAGAGAATGAGTTTGAAGAATTGACAGAAGTTGGCTTCAGTAGGTGGGTAATAACAAACTCCTCTGAGCTAAAGAATCATGTTCTAACCCAATGCAAGGAAGCTAACAACAATGAAAAGAAGTTAGACGAATTGCTAACTAGAATAACTAGCTTAGAGAAGAACATAAATGACCTGATGGAGCTGAAAATCACAGCACGAGAACTTCATGAAGCATACCCAAGTATCAATAGCTTAATTGATTAAGCGGAAGAAAGGATATTGGAGATTTAAGATCAACTCAATGAAATGAAGCAAGAAGACAAGATTAGAGAAAAAAGGAATGAAAATAAACAAAAAAAGCCTCCAAGAAATATAGGACTATAGGAAGAGACCAAATCTATGTTCGGTTGGCGTACCTGAAAGTGACGGTGAGAATGGAAACAAGTTGGAAAACACTCTTCAGGGTATTATCCAGGAGAACTTCCCCAACCTAGCAGGGCAGGCCAACATTCAAATTCAGGAAATACAGAGAACACCGCAAAGATATTCCTCAAGATGCGCAACCCTAGGACACATAATCATCGGATTCACCAAGGTTGAAATGAAGGCAAAAATGTTAAGCACAGCCAGAGAGAAAGGTCAGATTACCCACAAATGGAAGCCCATCAACCTACAGCAGATCTGTCTGGAGAAACCCTACAAGCCAGAAGAAAGTGGGGGCCAATATTCAACATCCTTAAAGAAAATAATTTTCAACCCATAATTTTATATTCAGCCAAACTAAGTTTCATAAGCAAAGGAGAAATAAAATCCTTTACATACAAGCAAATGCTGAGAGATTTTTTAACCAAAAGGTATGCCTTGCAAGAGCTCCTCAAGGGAACACTAAACATGGAAAGGAACCACCAGCACCAGCCACAGCCAAAAATTCCAAATTGTACCATCGAGGCTATGAAGAAACTACATCAACTAACAGGCGAAATAACCAGCTAGCATCATAATGACAGGATCAGATTCACACATAACAATATTTACCTTAAAGGTAAATGAGCTAAATGCCCCAATTAAAAGACACAGACTGGCAAATTGGATAAAAAGTCAAAAGGCTTTGATGTGCTGTATTCAGCAGACCCATCTCATGTACAAAGATACACATAGGCTCAAAATAAAGGGATGGAGGAAGATTAACGAAGCAAATGGAAAGCGAAAGGCAGGGGCTGCAATCCTAGTCTCTCATAAAACAAACTTTAAACCAACAAAGATCAAAAGAGAAAATGAAGGGGAGTACAAAATGGTAAAAAGATCAATGCAACAAGAAGAGCTAACTGTCCTAAATATATATGCACCCAATACAGGAGCACCCAGATTCATAAAGCAAGTTCTTAAAGACCTACAAAGAGACTTAGACTCCCACACAATAATAATGATAGACTTTAACACCCCACTGTCAATATTAGACTGTTCTATGAGACAGAAAATTAACAGGGATATCCAGGGCTTGAACTCAGCTTGGAACCAAGCGGACCTAATAGACATCTACAGAACTTTCCACCCCAAATCAACAGAATATAGAATCTTCTCAGCACTACATCAGACTTGTTCTAAAACTGACCACATAACTGGAAGTAAAACACTCCTCAGCAAATGTAAAATAATGGAAATCATAACAAACAGGCTCTCAGACCACAGTGCAATAAAATTAGAACTCAGGATTAAGAAACTCACTCAAAACCACACTACTACATGGAAACTGAACAACCTGCTCCTGAATGACTACTGGGTAAATAATGAAATGAAGGCAGAAATAAAGATGTTCTTTGAAACCAGTGAGAACAAACACACAGCATACCACAAGAAAAAGCAGGAATGTTCTAAAGAGAAAGCAGGAAAGATCTAAAATCAACATCCTAACATCAAAATTAAAAGAAATAGAGAAGCCAAAAGCTAGCATAAGAAAAGAAATAACTAAGATCAGGAGAAAACCGAGGTAATAGAGACACGAAAAACCCTTAAAAAAATCAGTGAATCCAGGAACTGTTTTGTTTTTTTTTTTTAAAGATCAACAAAATAGATAAACCACTAGACAGACTAATAAAGAAGAAAAGAGAGAAGAATCAAATAGACGCAATAAAAAATGATAAAGGAGATATCATCACCAATCCCACAGAAATAGAAACTACCTTCAGAGAATACCATAAACACCACTATGAAAATAAACTAGAAAATCTAGAAGAAATGGACACATTCCTGGACACATACACCCTCCCAAGACTAAACCAGGAAGAAGTGAAATTCCTGAATAGGCCAAAAACAGGTTCTGAAATTGAGACAGTAATTAATAGCCTACCAACCCAAAAAAAGCCCATCAAGTGAGGGGTTCACAGACAAATTCTATTGGAGGTACAAAGAGGAGCTGGTACCGTTCTTTCTGAACGTATTTCAAACAGTAGAAAAAGAAGGACTCCTTTTTTTTTTTTTTTTTTCCAGTATCTACTTTTTAATTTTGTATACCTATACTAGGTTAGTTTTCATTAGTTTTTTTGTTTTTATTTTTTATTTTATTTATATTTTTATTTATTTTTATTTTATTATTATTATACTTTAAGTTTTAGGGTACATGTGCACAATGTGCAGGTTAGTTACATATGTATACATGTGCCACGCTGGTGTGCTCCACCCATTAACTCGTCTTTTAGCATTAGGTATATCTCCTAATGCTATCCCTCCCCCCTCCCCACACCCCACAACAGTCCCCAGAGTGTGATGTTCCCCTTCCTGTGCCCATGTGTTCTCATTGTTCAATTCCCACCTATGAGTGAAAAAAAAAAGAAAGAAAAAAGAAGGACTCTCCAAAACTCATTTTATGAGGCTGGAATCATCCTGAAACCAAAACCTGGCAGAGACACACACAAAAGAAAACAAAGTTTTAGGCCAAAAGCCCTGATGAACATCAGTGCAGAAATCTTCAGTAAAATACCGGCAAACCTAAACCAGCAGCACATCAAAAAGCTTATCCACCATGATCAAGTCAGCATCATCCCTGGGATGCAAGGCTGGTTCAACATACACAAATCAATAAATGTAATCCATCACGTAAACAGAACCAATGACAAAAAAAACACATGATTGTCTCAATTACAGAGAAAAAGCCTTTGATAAAATTCAACACTCCTTCATGCTAAAAGCTCTTAATAAACTGGTTATTGATGGAACATATCTCAAAATAATAAGCTATTTATGCTATTTATGACAAACACATAACCAACATTACACTGAATGGGCAAAAGCTGAAAGTATTCCCTTTAGAAACCAGCACAAGACAAGGATCCCCTCTCTCACCGCTCCTATTCAACATATTATTGGAAGTTCTGAAAGTGGCAATCTGGCAAGAGAAAGAAATAAAGGGTATTCAAATAGGAAAAGAGGAAGTCAAATTGTCTCTGTTTGCAGATGACATGATTGTATATTTAGGAAACCCCATCATCTGAGCCCGAAATCTCCTTAAGCTGATAAGCAACTTCAGCAAAGTCTCAGGATACAAAATCAACGTGCAAAAATTACAGGCATTCCTATAGACCAATAATGGACAAACAGAGAGCCAAATCATGAGTGAATTCCCAATCACAATTGCTACAAAGATAATAAAATACCTAGGAATACAATATACAAGAAATGTGAAGGACCTCTTCGAGGAGAACTACAAATCACTGCTCAAGGAAATAAGAGAGGACACAAACAAATAGAAAAGCATTCCATACGCATGGATAAGAAGAATCAATATCATGAAAATGGCCATACTGCCCAAAGTAATTTATAGATTCAATGCTATCGCCATCAATCTGCAATTGCCTTTTTCACAGAAATGGAAAAAAAAGACTTTAAATTTCATATGGAACCAAAAAAGAGCCCGCATAGCCAAGACAACCCTGAGCAAAAAGAACAAAGCTGGAAGCATCATGCTATCTGACTTCAAGCTATGCTGCAAGGCTACAGTAACAGCATGGTGCTGGTACCAAAATAGATATATAGACAAATGGAACAGAATAGAGGCCTCAGAAATAACATCACACATCTACAACCATCTGATCTTTGACAAACCTGACAAAAACAAGCAATGGGGCAAGGATTCCCTATTTAATAAATGGTTCTGGGAAAACTGGCTAGCCATATGCAGAAAGCTGATACTGGATCCCTTCCTTACACCTTACACAAAAATTAACACAAGATGGATTAAAGACTTAAATGTGAGACCTAAAAAGCATAAAAACTCTGGGAGAAAACCTAGGCAATACCATTCAGGACATAGGCATAGGCAGAGACTTCATGACTAAAACACCAAAAGTAATAGCAACAAAAGCCAAAATAGAAAAATCAGATCTTATTAAACTAAGGGGCTCTGCACGGTGAAAGAAACTATAATCAAAGTGAACAGGGAACCTACAAAATGGGAGAAAATTTTTGCAATCTATCCATGTGGCAAAGGACTAACATGCATAATCTATAAAGAACTTAAATTTACATGAAAAAACAATCCCATCAAAAAGTGGGCAAAGTTTATGAACAGACACTTCTCAAAAGAAGATTTTCATGCGGCCAACAAACATATGAAAAGATGCTCATCATCACTGGTCATTAGAGAAATGCAAACTAAAACCACAATGAGATACCATCTCACACCAGTTAGAATGGTGATCATTAAAAAGTCAAGAAACAAAAGATGCTGGAGAGGATGTGGAGAAATAGGAATGCTTTTACACTGTTGGTGGGAGTGTAAATTAGTTCAACCATTGTGGAAGACAGTGTGGCAATTCCTTAAGGATCTAGAACTACAAATACAATTTGACCCAGCAATCTCATTACTGGGTATATACCCAAAGGATTATAAATTATCCTACTATAAAGACACATGCACACTTATGTTTATTGTGGCACTATTCACAATAGCAAAGACTTGGAACCAACCCAAATGTCCATCAATGATAGGCTGGAGAAAGAAACTGTGGCACATATATACCATGGAATACTATGCAGCCATAAAAAAATAATGATTTCCTGTCCTTTGCAGGGATATGGATCAAGCTAGAAACGATCATTCTCAGCAAAGTAACACAAAAAGAGAAAACCAAAGACTACATGTTCTCACACATAAGTGAGATTTGAACAATGAAAACACATGGACACAGTGAGGGGAACATCACACACCTGGTCCTGTCAGGGAGTGGGAAGATGTGGGAGGGATAGCATCAGGAGAAATACCTAATGTAGATGACGGGTTCATGGGTGTAGCAAACCACCATGGCACATGTATACCTATGTAACAAACCTGCAGGGTATGCACATGTACCCCAGGACTTAAAGTATAATGATAAAAAAGAAAAAAAAATCAAATGAAAATGAATTATAGTCTTTTTTATTATCATTATTATACTTTAAGTTTTAGGGTACATGTGCACAATGTGCAGGTTAGTTACATACGTATACATGTGCCATACTGGTGTGCTGCACCCATTAACTCATCATTTAGCATTAGGTATATCTCCTAAAGCTATCTCTCCCCTCTCCCCCCACCCCACAACAGGCCCCAGAGTGTGATGTTCCCCTTCCTGTGTCCATGTGTTCTCATTGTTCAATTCCCACATATGAGTGAGAATATGCGGTGTTTGGTTTTTTGTTCTTGCGATAGTTTACTGAGAATGATGATTTCCAATTTCATCCATGTCCCTACAAAGGACATGAACTCATCATTTTTTATGGCTGCATAGTATTCCATGGTGTATATGTGTCACATTTTCTTAATCCAGTCTATCATTGTTGGACATTTGGGTTGGTTCCAAGTCTTTGCTATAGTGAATAATGCCACAATAAACATACGTGTGCATGTGTCTCTATAGCAGCATGATTTATAGTCCTTTGGGTATATACCCAGTAGTGGGATGGCTGGGTCAAATGGTATTTCTAGTTCTAGATCCCTGAGGAATTGCCACACTGACTTCCACAAGGGTTGAACTTGTTTACCATCCCACCAACAGTGTAAAAGTGTCCCTATTTCTCCACATCCTCTCCAGCACCTTTTGTTTCCTGACTTTTTAATGACTGCCACTGTAACTGGTGTGAGATGGTATCTCATTGTGGCTTTGATTTGCATTTCTCTGATGGCCAGTGATGGTGAGCATTTTTTCATGTGTTTTTTGGCTGCATAAATGTCTTCTTTTCAGAAGCATCTGTTTATGTCCTTTGCCCACTTTTTGATGGGGTTGTTTGTTTTTTTCTTGTAAATTTGTTTGAGTTCATGGTAGATTCTGGATATTAGTTCTTTGTCAGATAAGTAGGTTGCGAAAATTTTCTCCCATTTTGTAGGTTGCCTGTCTGAAATTGTGGCAATAATCACTAGCTTACCAACCAAAAAGAGTCCAGGACCAGATAGATTCACAGCCGAATTCTACCCGAGGTACAAGGAGGAACTGATACCATTCCTTCTGAAAGTATTCCAGTCAATAGAAAAAGAGGGAATCCTCCCTAATTCATTTTATGAGGCCAGCATCATTCTGATACCAAAGCTGGACAGAGACAAAACTAAAAAAGAGAATTTTAGACGAACATCCTTGACGAATATTGATGCAAAAATCCTCAATAAAATACTGGCAAACCAAATCCAGCAGCATATCAAAAAGCTTATCCACCATGATCAAGTGGGCTTCATCCCTGGTTTGCAAGGCTGATTCAAAATATGCAAATCAAAAAATGTAATGCAGCATATAAACAGAACCAAAGACAAAAACCACATGATCATCTCAATAGATGCAGAAAAGGCCTTTGACAAAATTCAACAACACTTCGTGCTAAAAACTCTCAATAAATTAGGTATTGATGGGATGTATCTCAAAATAATAAGAGCTATCTATGACAAACCCACAGCCAATATCATACTGAATGGGCAAAAACTGGAAGCATTCCCTTTGAAAACTGGCACAAGACAGGGATGCCCTCTCTCACCACTCCTATTCAACATAGTTTTGGAAGTTCTGGTCAGGGCAATCAGGCAGGAGAAGGAAATCAAAGGTATTCAATTAAGAAAAGAGGAAGTCAAATTGTCCCTGTTTGCAGATGACATGATTGTATATCTAGAAAACCCCATCATCTCAGCCCAAAATCTCCTTAAGCTGATAAGCAACTTCAGCATAGTCTCAGGATACAAAATCAATGTACAAAAATCACAAGCATTCTTATACACCAATAACAGACAAACAGAGAGCCAAATCATGAGTGAATTCCCATTCACAATTGCTTCAAGGAGAATAAAATACCTAGGAATCCAACTTACAAGGGACGTGAAGGACCTTTTCAAGGAGAACTACAAACCACTGCTCAATGAAAAAAAAGAGGATACAAACAAATGGAAGAACATTCCATGCTCATGGGTAGGAAGAACCAATATCATGAAAATGGCCAAACTGCCCAAGGTAATTTAGAGATTCAATGCCATCCCCATCAAGCTCCCAATGACTTTCTTCACAGATTGGAAAAAACTACTTTAAAGTTCATATGGAACCAAAAAAGAGCCCACATTGCAAAGTCAATCCTAAGCCAAAAGAACAAAGCTGGAGGCATCACGCTACCTGACTTCAAACTATACTACAAGGCTACAGTAAGCAAAACAGCATGGTACTGTTACAAAAACAGGGATATAGATCAATGGAACAGAAGGGAGCCCTCAGAAATAATGCCGCATATCTACAACTATCTGATCTTTGACAAACCTGAGGAAAAAAAGCAATGGGGAAAGGATTCCCTATTTAATAAATGGTGCTGGGAAAACTGGCTAGACTTACATAGAAAGCTGAAACTAGATCCCTTCCTTACACCTTATACAAAAATTAATTCAAGATGGATTAAAGACTTAAAAGTTAGACCTAAAACCATAAAAACCCTAGAAGAAAACCTAGGCATTACCATTCAGAACATAGGCATGGGCAAGGACTTCATGTCTAAAACACCAAAAGCAATGGCAACAAAAGCCAAAATAGACAAATGGGATCTAATTAAACTAAAGAGCTTCTGCACAGCAAAAGAAACTCGCATTAGAGTGAAAATGAATTATAGTCTTAAATCTAGGTCGTCAAACTGTGAATCTACCAAAATAAAACTTTGGGAAAACTCTCCAGGATATTGGACTGAGAAAAGATTTCTTGAGTAACATTCCAGAAGCACAGACAACCAAAGGAACATGGACAAATAGAATCACATCAAGTTAAAAAGCTTCAACACAACAAAGGATACAATCAACAAAGTGAAGGGACAACCCACAGAACGGGAGAAAGTATTTGCAAACTACCCATCTGACAAGGGGTTGATAAGCAGAATATAAAAGACGTTCAAACAACTCTATAGGAGAAAACAAGCTAACAATCTAATTAAAAGGGATGAAAGGTCAGAATAGGCATTTCTCAAAAGAAGACATACAACTGGCTAATAGACGTATAAAAACATATTCAACATTATTGATCATCAGAGAAATGCAAATCAAAACTACAAGAAGTTATCATCTCACCCCAGTTAAAATGACTTTTATCCAAATTATAGGCAGTAACTAATCCTGACAAGGTTGTTATGAAAGAAAGTCCTTGAACTCTGTTAGTGGAAATGTAAATTAGTACAATCATTATGGAGAACAGTTTGGAGATTTCTCAAGGAACTAAAAAATAGAGGTACCATATGATCCAGCAATCCCACTTTTATGTATATACCCAAAAGAAAGAAAATTATTGTATCAAAATGATATCTGGGAGCTCATTTACGGCAGTACTACTCACAATATTCAAGATTTGGAAGCAACCTAAATGTCTATCAACAAATGAAGAAGGAAAATGTGGTACATATAAACAACGGAGTACTCTTCAGCCATAAAAATAATAAAATCCAGCCACTTGCATCCACATAGATGTAATTAGAGGTCAATTTTTTAAGTGAAATAAACTAAGCACAGAAAGGACAAACCACATAGACTCACTTATTTGTGGGAGCTCGATATTAAAACAATTGAACCTATGGAGATAGAGCAAGAATGATGGTTACCAGAGGCTAAGAAGGGTAATGGGAGATGTTGAAAAATTGAGATGGTTAATAGGTACAAAAAAAGTAGGATGAATGAATAAGATCTTGTATTTGATAGCACAACAGGGTGACTATACTCAATAATCATTTAACGGTACTTTTTAAATTTTTATATTATTTCAATAGATTTTGGGGTACAGTGGCTTTTGTTAACGTGGATAAGTTCTTTAGTGATGATTCTGAGATTTTGGTGCATCCATCACCTGAGCAGTGTACACTGTACCCAATATGTAGTATTTTATCCATCATCCTCTCTCCTACCCTTCCCCTCAAGTACCCAAAGTCCATTTTATTTTTCTCATGCCTCTGCAGTCTCACAGCTTATCTCCCACTTACAAGTGAGAACATACAATATTTGTTTTTCCATTCCTGAATGACTTACTAGGAATAATGACCTTCAACTCTATCCAAGTTGCTGAAAAGGCCATTATTTCATTCTGTTTTATGGCTGAGCAGTGTTCTCTGGTGTATATATACCACATTTTCTTTATCCACTCATTGGTTGATGGGCATTTAAGTTGGTTCTATATTTTTGCAATTGTGAATAGTGCTGCTATAAATATGCATGAGCTTGTGGATTTTTCTTTTCTTTTTTAAAAATTTAATTTAATTTTAATTTCTGAGATACATGTGCAGGATGTGCAGGTTTTTTACATAGGTAAATGTGTGCATGGTGGTTTGCTGCACCTATCAACCTATCACCCATGCATTAAGCCTGCATGTGGCTTTTACATATAATGACTTCTTTTACTTGGGTAGATACCCAGTAGTGGGATTGCAGAATAGTAGTTCTGCTTTTAGTCCCCTAAGAAATCTCCATACTATTTTCCATAGTGGCTGTACTATTTTGCACTCCCATCAGCAGTGTAAAAGTGTTCCATTTACACCAAACCAGCATTTATTATTTTTTATTTTTAAGTTATGGTCATTCTTTCAGGAGAAAGGGGGTGACTTATTGTGGTTTTAATTTGCATTTCCCTGATAATTAGTAATATTGAGCATTTTTCCTATATTTGTTGCATTTCTATCTTCTTTTAAGAATTCTCTATACATAATTTTGCCCAAATTTGATGGAATCATTTGTTGTTGTTTTTTTCTTGTTGATTTGAGTTCTTTGTAGATTATCAATACTAGTCCTCTGTCAGTTGTGTAGTTTGCAAAGATTTTTTTTCCATTCTGTGGGTTGTCTGTTTACTCTGATGATTATTTATTTTGATGTGCAGAAGCTTTGTAATGAATTAGGTCTGCTTTAATTATTATTGTTTTTGTTGTATTTGCTTCTGGGATCATAGTCATGAATTCTTTGCCTAAGCCAATGTCTACAAGAGTTTTTCAAATGTTATCTTCTAGAGTTTTTATGATTTCTGGTCTTAGATTTAAGTCTTTTATCCACTTTTGGTTATTTTTTATAAGGCAAAAGATGAAGATCAAGTTTTATTCTTTTACATGTGACTTACCAATTTTACCAACAAAATTTATTGAATAGGGTGTCACTTCTCCACTTCAAGTTTTTGTTTGCTTTCTCAAAAATCATTTGGCTGTATTTGGCTTTATTTCTAGTCTCACTATTCTGTTCCATTGGTATATGTGCCTATTTTATACCAATACTGTGCTATTATGATGATTATAGCCTTGTTGTATAGTTTGAAGTCAGGTAATGTGATGCCTCCAGATTTGTTCCTTTTGCTTAGTATTGCTTTGGATATGTGGGCTCTTTTTTGGTTCCATATGAATTTTAGGATTTTTTTCTGGTTCTGTGAAGAATAATAATGGTATTTCCATGGGAATTTTATTCAATTTCTAGTTTGCTCTTGGCAGTATGGTCACTTTCACAATATTGACTTTACCCTTTCATGAGCATGGGATGTGTTTCTCTTTGCTTGTGTCATCTATAATTTCTTTCAGCAGTGTTTTGTAGTGCTCCTTGTAGAGATTTTTCACCTCCTTTGTTAGGTATACTCCAAAATATTTTAAATTTTTGCCACTGTTGTAAAAGGAATTCAGTACTTGATCTGATTCTCAGCTTGATTGTTGCTTGTGTATACCAGTGTTAATAATTTGTGAACATTCAATTTGTATCCTGACAATTTACAGAATTCACTTATCAGATCTAAACACTTTTGGATGCGTCATAAAGTTTTCTTAGTATACAATTATTTCCTTTATTATTATTATTATTATTATACTTTAAGTTTTAGGGTACATGTGCACAACGTGCAAGATTGTTACATATGTATATAAGTGCCATGTTGATGTGCTGCACCCATTAACTCCTCATTTAGCATTAGGTATATCTCCTAAAGCTATTTCTCCCCACTCCCCCCATCCCACAACAGTCCCCAGTGTGTGATGTTCCCCTTCCTGTGTCCATGTGTTCTCATTGTTCAATTTCCACCTATCAGTGAGAACATGCGGTGTTTGGTTTTTTGTCCTTGCGATAGTTTGCTGAGAATGATGGTTTCCAGCTTCATCCATGTCCGTACAAAGGACATGAACTCATCCTTTTTTATTGCTGCATAGTCTTCCATGGTGTATATCTGCCACATTTTCTTAATCCAGTCTATCATTGTTGGATATTTGGGTTGGTTCCAAGTCTTTGCTATTGTGAATAATGCCGCAATAAACATACGTGTGCCTGTGTCTTTATAGCAGCAAGATGTATAACCCTTTCATTATATACCCACTAATGGGATGGCTGGGTCAAATGGAATTTCTAGTTCTAGATCCCTGAGGAATAGCCACACTGACTTCCACAATGGTTGAACTCGTTTAAAGTCCCACCAACAGTGTAAAAGTGTTTTTATTTCTCCATATCCTTCCCAGCACCTGTTGTTTCCTGACTTTGTAATGATTGCCATTCTAACTGCTGTGAGATGATATCTCATTGTGGTTTGATTTGCATTGCTCTGATGGCCAGTGATGATGAACATTTTTTCATGTGTTTTTTGGCTGCATAAATGTCTTCTTTTGAGAAACGTCTGTTCATATCCTTCACCCACTTTTTTATGGAGTTGTTTGTTTTTTTCTTGTAAATTTGTTGGAGTTCATTGTAGATTCTGCATATTAGCCCTTTGTCAGATGAGTAGATTGTGAAAATTTTCTCCCATTCTGTAGGTTGCCTGTTCACTCTGATGATGGTTTCTTTTGCCATGCAGAAGCTATTTAGTTTAATTAGATCCCATTTGTCAATTTTGGCTTTTGTTGCCATTGCTTTTGGTGTTTTAGACATGAAGTCCTCGCCCATGCCTATGTCCCGAATGGTATTGCCTAGGTTTTCTTCTAGGGTTTTTATGGTTTTAAGTCTAACATGTAAGTCTTTATTCCATCATGAATTAATTTTTGTATAAGGTGTAAGGAAGGGATCCAGTTTCAGCTTTCTACATATGGCTAGCCAGTTTTCCCGGCATGAATTTATTAAATAGGGAATCCTTTCCCCATTACTTGTTTTTGTCAGGTTTGTCAAAGATCAGATAGTTGTAGATATGCAGCATTATTTCTGAGGGCTCTGTTCTGTTCCATTGGTCTATATCTCTGTTTTGGTACGAGCACCATGCTGTTTTGGTTACTGTAGCCTTGTAGCATAGTTTGAAGTTAAGTAGTGTGATGCCTCCAGCTTTGTTCTTTTGGCTTAGGATTGACTTGGCGATATGGGCTCTTTTTTGATTCCATATGAACTTTAAAGTAGTTTTTTCCAATTCTGTGAAGAAAGTGATTGGTAGCTTGATGGGGATGGCATTGAATCTATAAATTACCTTGTCAGTATGGCCATTTTCATGATATTGATTCTTCCTACCCATGAGCATGGTATGTTCTTCCATTTGTTTGTATCCTCTTTTATTTCATTGAGCAGTAGTTTGTAGTTCTCCTTGAAAAGGTCCTTCACGTCCCTTATAAGTTGGATTCCTAGGTATTTTATTCTCTTTGAAGCAATTGTGAATGGGAGTTCACTCATGATTTCACTCTCTGTGTGTCTGTTATTGGTGTATAAGAATGCTTTTGATTTTTGTACATTGATTTTGTATCCAGAGATTTTCTAAAATTGCTTGTCAGCTTAAGGAGATTTTGGGCTGAGACAATGGGGTTTTCTAGATATACAATCATGTCATCTGCCAACAGGGACAATTTGACTTCCTTTTTTCCTAATTGAATACCCTTTATTTCCTTCTCCTGACTAATTGCCCTGACCAGAACTTCCAACACTATGTTGAATAGGAGTGGTGAGGGAGGGCATCCCTGTCTTGTGCCAGTTTTCAAAGGGAATGCTTCCAGTTTTTGCCCATTCAGTATGATATTGGCTGTGGGTTTGTCATAGACAGCTCTTATTATTTTGAGATATGTCCCATCAATACCTAATTTATTGAGAGTTTTTAGCATGAAGGGTTTTTGAGTTTTGTCAAAGGTCTTTTCTGCATCTACTGAGATAATCATGTGGTTTTTGTCTTTGGTTCTGTGTATATGCTGGATTACGTTTATTGATTTGCATATATTGAACCAGCCTTGCATCCCAGGGATGAAGCCTACTTGATCATGGGGGATAAGCTTTTTGATGTGTTGCTGGATTTGGTTTGCCAGTATTTTATTGAGGATTTTTGCATCAATGTTCATCAAGGATATGCGTCTGAAATTCTCTTTTTTTGTTGTGTCTCAGCCAGGCTTTGGTATCAGGATTCCAAAATTGACCACATAGTTGGAAGTAAAGCACTCCTCAGCAAATGTAAAAGAACAGAAATTATAACAAACTGTCTCTCAGACCACAGTGCAATCAAACTAGAACTCAGGATTAAGAAACTCACTCAAAACCACTCAACTACATGGAGACTGATCAACCTGATCCTGAATGACTACTGGGTACATAACGAAGTGAAGGCAGAAATTAAGATGTTCTTTGAAACCAACGAGAACAAAGACACAACATACCAGAATCTCTGGGACATATTCAAGGCAGTGTGTAGAGGGAAATTTATAGCACTAAATGCCCACAAGAGAAAGCAGGAAAGATCCAAAATTGACACCCTAATATCAGAATTAAAAGAACTAGAAAAGCAAGCGCAAACACATTCAACAGCTAGCAGAAGGCAAGAAATAACTAAAATCAGAGCAGAACTGAAGGAAATAGAGAAACAAAAAACCCTTCAAAAAATCAATGAATCCAGGAGCTGGTTTTTTGAAAAGATCAACAAAATTGTTAGACCGCTGGCAAGTCTAATAAAGAAGAAAAGAGAGAAGAATCAAATAGAAGCAATAAAAAATGACAAAGGGGATATCACCACCGATCCCACAGAAATGCAAACTACCATCAGAGAATACTATAAACACCTCTATGCAAATATACTAGAAAATCTAGAAGAAATGGGTAAATTCCTCGACACATACACTCTCCCACGACTGAACCAGGAAGAAGTTGAATCTCTGAAAAGACCAATAACAGGCTCTGAAATTGAGGCAATAATTAATAGCTTACCAACCAAAAAAAGCCCAGGAGCAGATGGATTCACAGCTGAATTCTACCAGAGATACAAGGAGGAGCTGGTACCATTCCTTCTGAAACTATTCCAATCAATAGAAAAAGTGGGAATCCTCCCTAACTCATTTTATGAGGCCAGTATACGATTATTTCATCAGTGACTAGCAAAGTTTGTTCCTCTTTTCCAGTTTAGATGCCCATTATGTCTTTCTTTTGTCTCACTGCTCTGGCTAGGATTTCCAGTATTACGTTAAATAGAAGTGGTGAAAGTGGGCATCCTTTTGCTCTTCCTCTTCTCAGGATAAATGTTTTAAACATTTTCCCATTAAGTATACGGTTAGCTGTGGGTTTGTCATTGATAACTTTTACTACTTTGATGTATGTCTCTTCCATGCTAATTTTGTTGAGGCTTTTTATCAAACAGGATGCTGGAATTGTAAAAGGCTTTTTCTGCGTCTATTAAGATAAACATATAATTTTTGTTTTTAATTCAATTTATGTGATGTATTACATTTATTGACTTGCATATATTAAACCATACCTGTATCCCTGGTATGAAACCCATTTGATCATGGTGTATTATCTTTTTTATATGCTGTTGGATTCAATTAGCTAGTATTTTGTTGAGGATTTCTACATCTTTGTTCATCAGGGATGTTGGTCTGTAGTTTTCTTTTTTTGTTATGTCCTTTCCTGTTTTGGCATTAGGGTGATGCTAGCTTCATACGATAATTTACGGAGAATTCCTGCTTTCTCTCTATCAGTTGGAATAGTTGTAGTAGGATTAGTACCAGTTCTTCTTTGAATGTCTTATAGAATTCAGCTGGGAATCCATCTGGTCCTGGATTTTTGTTGTTGTTGTTGACAATGTTTTTCTGTTACTGGTACAATCTTGCTACTTATTTTTGGTCTGTTCAAAGTTGCTATTTCTTCCGAATTTAATCTAAGAGGGTTGTATATTTCCAGGAATTTACTTATCTTCTCTAGACTAGAAATAGTTTGAGTGTGTAAAGGTGTTCATAGCAGCCTTGAATGGTCTTTTGTATTTCTGAAGTATTGGCTGTAATATCTCCCATTTCATTTCTAATTGAGCTTGTTTGCATCTTTTCTCTCCTTTTCTTGGTTAATCTTGCTAATGGTCTATCAATTTTCTTTATCTTTTCAAAGAACTGGCTTTTTATTTATCTTTTGTAGTATTTGTTTCAATTTCATTTCATTCTGTTCAGATCTTTTTTTTTTTATTTCTGCTTTGTTTGAGTTTAGTTTGTTCTTTTTTCTCTAGTTCTTTGAGGTGTGAACTCAGATTGTATATTTGTGCTCTTTCAGACTTTTTAATGTAGGCATTTAATGTAGATATTTAATGGCAGGTACTTTCCTCTTAGCATGTAATTTCCTGCTTCTGCTATATCCCCAAGGTTTTAATAAGTTGTGTCACTATTTTCATTCAGTTCACAGAATTTTTTAATTCACATTTTGATTTCCTTATTAACCCCCAAATCATTCAAAACCAGATTATTTAGTTTCCATGTATGTGTATAGTTTTGAGCATTCCTTTTAGAGTTAATTTTCAGTTTTATTCCACTGTGGGCTTAGAAAATATTTGATAAGATGTTGATTTTCTTAAATTTATTGAGACTTTCTTTGCCTATCACCTGGTCTATCTTGAAAAATGTTCCATGTGCTGAAGAGAAGAATGTATATTCTGCAGTTTTTGGGTAGATGTTCTGAAAATGTCTTTTAAGTTCATTTGTTTTAAGGTGTAGTTTAAGTCCATTGTTTCTTTGTTGACATTCTATCTTGATGACCTGTCTAGTGCTGTCAATAAAGTATTAAATTATCCCAATATTATTGTGTTGCCATCTATCTCATTTCTTAGGTCTGGCAGTAATTATTTTATGAATTTGGAAGCATCAGTGTTAGATGCATATATATTTAATATTGTAATATCTTTCTGTTGGACTAATTCTTTTATCATTATATAATGTCCTTTTGTTTGCTGTTGCTGTTTAAAGTCTGTTTTGCTTACATAATAATAGTTATTCTGGTTTTGTTTTGGTTTCCATTTGAATGAAATATCTTTTTTTACCCCTTTACCATAAGTTTATGTGAGTCCTTATATGTTAGATGAGTCTCTTGAAGACAGCAGATACTCGATTGATGGATTCTTGTCCATTCTGCCATTCTGTATCTTTTAAGTGCAGTGTTTAGGTCATTGACATTCAATATTAGTATTGAGATGTGAAGTACTGTTCTATTTATTATGTTATTATTGTCTACATACATTTTTTTTTATTGTGTTACTGTTTTATAATTCCTGTAAGATTTATGTGCTAAGGAGGTTCTACTTTGCTGGATTTTGAGGTTTTCTTCCAAGATTTAGAATTCCTTTTCTCATATTTTGCAAATTCTCTCAACATTTGTTTGTCTGAAAAAAAAATGGATAACCCCTTTTTATTTATGAGGCTCAGTTTTGCTAGATACGAAATTATTGATTGGCAATTATTTTGTTTAAGAAGGCTAAAGACAGAACCCCAATCCCTTCTGGCTTTTAAGGTTTCTGCTGATAAATATACTATTAACCTGACAGGGATTTTTAATAGGTTACCAGATGCTTTTGTCTCACAGCTCTTAAGATTCTTTTCTTCAACTTGACTTTAGATAAACTGATGACTGTGTGATTGATGATGATCATTTTGGGTTGAGTTTCAAAGGAGTTCTTTGAGCTTCTTGTATTTAGATGTCTAGATCTTTAGCAAGGCCAGGGAAGATTTCCTCAATTATTCCCTCAACTAAGTTTTACAAATTTTCAAATGTCTCTTCTTTCTCAGAAACACCAATTATTCTTAAGTTTGGCTCTTTAACATAATTCCATATTTCTTGGAGACTTTATTAAATTTTTATTATTTTTTCTTTGACTTTGTCTAATTGGGTTAACTTGAAAACTTTTTCTTCTAGAGCTGAAGGTCTTTCTTCTACTTCTTCCAGCCTATTGTTGAAACTTTCTACTGCATTTTGTATTTCCCTAAGTGTACTTTTTATTTTCAGAAGTTATGATGGTTTTTTATCTTTATATATATTCCTCTGGAAAATTTTTCATCTATAGCCTGTATTTTTTTAACTTGATTGTCGCCTTTCCCTGGTATCTCCTTTAGTTGTTTAATAATCAACCTACTGAGTTATTTATCTGGCACTTCAGAGATATCTTCTTGGTTTGGATCCATTGCTGGGGAGCTAGTGTGAACTTTTCAGGGCATTAAAGAACAGTATTTCTTTCATATTACCAAAATTATTTTCTGGTTTATTTTTTCATTTGGTTAGAATATTTCTTCAAATTGTTTTTGAATTTGTTTTTAATTGGACTATGTTTTTTAATTTATATATTTTTCTTCCTTAAGGTTCAGACTTTAATGTTTATTTTAGCCTAATTTGATTATTGGTGCTTGTAGAGGTGAAGACTCTGTTTAAGCTTCTTAGTTATAGAGTCTTTTTGTGCTGGCTTTCCCTGATGCTGGTTATAGTAGTTATGTGCTTGGTGTATAGGTGAGTTTATTGTCTCCTATGGAGTTGCAGTTCCTGCAGTGGCAGGAATCTCTTGAAGATTATCTCATTCTCTCATGATGCACATTCATTTATTTGTTTAATTTTTCCCCAGTATTTTATTCACTGAGTTGATTATTCAGGTTTCAGGCCTAGAGGTGAGATATCCCTGGGTAGGTACTGGCTGTAGCTAAGGAAGGTGGATAGATGTAACACCTAATGGTGGGCTGATGTCCCACCCTTGATGAGATTGGCTGGAGGAGTTCTCAATCAGATGTGCTGAGGTTTTCCCAAGGTGAAGAGTTGGAGCTACCTCAGCTCCCTACCAGGTCAGCAGTAAAGCTATTCACCTCACAGCCTCACTCCTGTCTCAGTGTTTAAGCTCTTCATGTCAGACAGGCACTTTTTTATGTATAGAAATATTGATGTTCCAAGTAGGGAAGAACTATAACTCTGCCTCTTTTGCAAGCATGAGTCTGGGGAGTGCTCCTTCTCTGGGGCTTCATTCATCCTTGATTGTTACAAGAACGCTGCCTATAGGTGCCTCCCTACTGCATTCCTGTGGAGAATTCCAGCTGTTTTTGCAACGGATTTTTGCCAAGGTGAAACAAGGACCCCTTCTCCAAGGCCTTTCATAATTACAGAGGCTTCTATCTTGTTGAGGTAGAGATGCAGACTTTCCCTACTGCACTGCCCAGCACAATTGTGTCTCTGCTGTTAGAAACTACCCACCAGTGGAAAGATCTGGAACTCCAGGCCTGCCATTCAGATTCCTTTGTCCCATGGGTTGATGCCTTGATTTGGTGCTCTCTCTGTTCCTCCAGTAATAGGGCTTCCTCAGAGCTGGACTGCAGTGATTATTATTCCTCTTCTGGATCTAGTCACTCCATGGAGCTACCAGGCTCCAGGCCGGTTCTGGGGAATGTCTTCAAAGAGTCCAGTGATGTGACCAGTATTTAGTTCTCCCAGCTGTGGATGCCAGCACCTGGTCTGATGGAGGTGGCAGGGGAGTGCTGTAGAGTGTGTGTGATTTCTTGGTTGTAGATATGTTTACTGTGCTGGTTTTCTCAAATGCTGGTTATGCTAGAAGTGAAGTTGTCACACGGATGGACTCAGGAACACTGGTTAGACAAGATATTGTAGGCAATAAAATTAGCTGGAGTTTTCTCCTTCCTGGGAAAAATGTTATTCTCATGAGTTGCTGTAATGTCCTTAGTTGGTTGGCCTCTAGCCAGAGGTAGTGCTTTCAACAGAGCACCAGCTGTGGTAATAACAGTGGGATTTGAGCTTGCCCTAAGTCAGCCAAAAAGTATTCTTGTTTCTCAGGCAATGGTTGGGACCATAAAGCTCCCAAGAATTCATGTCTTTTTTTTAAGCTACCAAGGTGGGCAGAGAAATACTATCAGGTGGTGGCAAGGTTAGACAGGCCTGAGCTCAGACGCCCTGGGCAAGGCTTGCTGCATCCACTGTAGGGGGTGAGGAGGCTGGTTCTCAGGCAAATTGGGTTATGTTCCAGAGGGGAGTCTGGCTGTCTCTGCTGTGCAGTAGTTTTCTGGGGGAGTGGGGATTAGCTAGTAGTGAGAGGTCTCACCTAGCTCTCATACAGTTTTTGAGGCTGGTCTTGATCTTACAATGCCCCACTAACAGTACCGAGTCTAGATCCAGGAAGCCTGTGCAAAAACTCAGACCTGCCGCAGGCCATAAGCTTCCCCACTGAAAAAGCAAGCAAGGCTTTCAGACCATGACCCTCCCCATCTGCCCACAATGCCAGATGCCCAGCTCCTGTGCTCATATTTGCAGCGGTTTTCATTCGTCTCCCAGATTTTGTCAAGGGAGTTTCTTTCCACCCAAAATTATCACACAACTCACTTGGGCATTTCTTTCACCCTGAGGTACCTCCCTAAGTTTGCTGGCTGCCTTCTCCAAGGGCTCCTGTAAGATATAGTCAGAAACGGCCTCCTTTGGCTCAAGCTGGAGACTGGGAATGCCTACAAGGTTCTCACTGCTGCTTGTACTTTTATATTATGCATCATTCCTTAAAGCCATTCCAGCTCTACATAAAGTTAAAGTATCTTCCCATGATCTGGATTTTCAGATTTCCAGTGGGAATGTGTGTTTCAGGGGATACTTTTTCCCTCTCTCATTCTGGGAACTCACAGTTTTATGGCTGTCCAACAAAGTTTGCTGTGGCATGTTACTTCTTTCAAAAGGTCTGTGAATTCTTTCAGTTTCCTCTGGTAAGTTTCTGTGGTGGTTCATGGAACAAAAGTTAAGAGTGTGAATTTCCAAACAGTGTTCTGTTCTTCCAAGTAGGAGAGGCATGCTAGCACTGCATCCTATTCACCATCTTGGGAAAAAAAAGAAAAAAACCTAACTGTGTATTTTTAAATAGCTTAAAGAATATAATTGGATTCTTTGTAACACAAAGGATAAATGTTTGAGATGATGGATACTCCATTTATTCTCATGTGGTTATTATACATTGTATGCCTGTATCAAAATATTCCATGTAGCCCCTAAATATATATATGCCCATTATGTACCCAAAAACAATTTTAAAATATTTCAAAATGAATTACTTTCTAAAGAATTAGCTAGGGTTTTTATGGTTTTAGGTCTAACGTTTAAGTCTTTAATCCATCTTAAATTAATTTTTGTATAAGGTGTAAGGAAGAGATCCAGTTTCAGCTTTCTCCTTATGGCTAGCCAGTTTTCCCAGCACCATTTATTAAATAGGGAATCCTTTCCCCATTGCTTGTTGTTCTCAGGTTTGTCAAAGATCAGATAGTTGTAGATATGCGGCGTTATTTCTGAGGGCTCTGTTCTGTTCCATTGATCTATATCTCTGTTTTGGTACCAGTACCATGCTGTTTTGGTTACTGTAGCCTTGTAGTATAGTTTGAAGTCAGGTAGCGTGATGCCTCCAGCTTTGTTCTTTTGGCTTAGGATTGACTTGGCGATGCAGGCTCTTTTTTGGTTCCATATGAACTTTAAAGTAGTTTTTTCCAATTCTGTGAAGAAAGTCATTGGTAGCTTGATGGGGATGGCATTGAATCTATAAATTACCTTGGGCAGTATGGCCATTTTCACGATATTGATTCTTCCTACCCATGACCATGGAATGTTCTTCCATTTGTTTGTATCCTCTTTTATTTCATTGAGCAGTGGTTTGTAGTTCTCCTTGGAGAGGTCCTTCACGTCCCTTGTAAGTTGAATTCCTAAGTATTTAATTCTCTTTGAAGCAATTGTGAATGGGAGTTCACTCATGATTTGGCTCTCTGTGTGTCTTTTATTGGTGTATAAGAATGCTTGTTATTTTTGTACATTGATTTTTATCCTGAGACTTTGCCGAAGTTGCTTATCAACTTAAGGAGATTTGGGGTTGAGACAATGGGGTTTTCTAGATATACAATCATGTCATCTGCCAACAGGGACAATTTGACTTCCTCTTTTCTTAATTGAATACCCTTGATTTCCTTTTCCTGCCTAATTGCCATAGCCAGAACTTCCAACACTATGTTGAATAGGAGTGGTGAGAGAGGACATCCCTGTCTTGTGCCAGTTTTCAAAGGGAATGCTTCCAGTTTTTGCCCATTCAGCATGATATTGGCTGTGGGTTTGTCATAGATAGCTCTTATTATTTTGAGATACATCCCATCAATACCTAATTTATTGAGAGTTTTTAGCCTGAAGGGTGGTTGAATTTTGTCAAGAGCCTTTTCTACATCTGTTGAGATAATCATGTGGTTTTTGTCTTTGATTCAGTTTATATGCTTGATTACATTTATTGATTTGCATATATTGAACCAGACTTGCATGCCAGGGATGAAGCCCACTTGATAGTGGTGGATAAGCTTTTTGATGTGCTGCTGGATTTGGTTTGCCAGTATTTTATTGAGGATGTTTGCATCAATATTCATCAAGGATATTGGTCTAAAATTCTCTTTTTTGGTTTTGTCTCTGTCCGGCTTTGGTATCAGGATGATGCTGGCCTCATAAAATGAGTTAGGGAGGATTCCCTCTTTTTCTATTGACTGGAATACTTTCAGAAGGAATGGTATCAGTTCCTCCTTGTACCTCAGGTAGAATTCGGCTGTGAATCCATCTGGTCCTGGACTCTTTTTGGTTAGTAAGCTAGTAATTATTGCCACAATTTCCGACAGGCAACCTACAAAATGGGAGAAAATTTTCGCAACCTACTCATCTGACAAAGGGCTAATATCCAGAATCTACAATGAACTCAAACAAATTTACAAGAAAAAAACAAACAACCTCATCAAAAAGTGGGCAAACGACATGAACAGATGCTTCTGAAAAGAAGACATTTATGCAGCCAAAAAACACATGAAAAGATGCTCACCATCACTGGCCTTCAGAGAAATGCAAATCAAAACCACGATGAGATACCATCTCACACCAGTTATAATGGAAATCGTTAAAAAGTCAGGAAACAACAGGTGCTGGAGAGGATGTGGAGAAATAGGAACACTTTTACACTGTTGGTGGGACTGTAAACTAGTTCAACCATTGTGGAAGTCAGTGTGGCGATTCCTCAGGGATCTAGAAGTAGAAATACCATTTGAGCCAGCCATCCCATTATTGGGTATATACCCAAAGGAATATAAGTCATACTGCTATAAAGACACATGCACACGTATGTTTATTGCCGCACTATTCACAATAGCAAAGACTTGGAACCAACCCAAATGTCAAACAATGATAGACTGGATTAAGAAAATGTGGCACATAGACATCATGTAATACTATGCAGCCATAAAAAATGATGAGTTCATGTTATTTATAGGGACATGGATGAAATTGGAAATCATCATTCTCAGTAAACAATGACAAAAACAAAAGACCAAACACCACATATTCTCACTCATATATGGGAATTGAACAACGAGAACACATGGACACAGGAAGGGGAACATCACACTCTGAGGACTGTTATGGGGTGGGGGGAGGTGGGAGAGATAGCTTTAGGAGATATACCTAATGCTAAATGATGAGTTAATGGGTGCGGCACACCAGCATGGCACATGTTTACATATGTAACTAACCTGCACGTTGTGCACATGTACCCTAAATCTTAAAGTATAATAATAATAAAATAAAAAAGAATTAACTAAAATCTTTAGAACTAATAAATGAGCTTATGAAGACTGGAAATAGAAGATCACTATACAAAACTCAATTCTATTTCTATACAGTATCAATGAGAAAACCAATAATTAAATGAAGACAGTAATTCCATTATAATCACTTCAAAAGGAATAAAATATTTAAAGATAATTTTAACAAAAGCAATACAAATTATGTACCCTGAAAACTGAAAAACACTGTTGAAAACAAAATTTTTTAGAGATGGAGTTTCACTCTGTTGCCCAGGCTGGACTGCACTGGCTCAATCTCCGCTCACTGCAACCTGCATCTCCCAGGTTCAATCTATTCTTCTGCCTCAGCCTCCTGAGTATCTGGAATTATAGGTGTGCACAACCTCACCCAGCTAATTTTTGTATTTTTAGTAGAGACGGGATTTCACCATGTTGGCCAGGCTGGTATTGAACTCCTGACCTCAGGTGGTCTGCCCACCTCAATCTCCCTATGTGCTGGGATTACAGGCATGAGCCCCTGCACCCATCCAAAACAAATTTTAGAAAGAGCTACATCAATAGAAAAACATCTCATGCCCATTGGTTCAAAAAACGTATTGCTAAAACAGCAATGCCCCCCAAATTCATGTACAGATTTGAGGTAATTCTTATGGGAAATGCAGGTGACTTCGTTGCAGAAATAAAGAAGGTAGTTCTAAAATTTATATATAAATGCAAAGGACCCGGGATTACCAAAACAATCTTGAAAAAGAACAATGTGGAAAAACTTACATTTCCAGGTTTCAAAATTACAAAATTTACTGCACATCTGAACATGTATAGATTTCAAGGCCTGGGTAATCAAGACTGGGAGGTACTGGCATAAGAACAGATGTACATATCAATGTAATAGAACTGAGAGGCCAGGAGTAAATCTTCACCATTGTAGTCAGTTGATTTTAGACAAAGGTACCAATACAATTAAAGGAAAAAAGAATCATCTTTCAACAAACAGTGCTGTGACAAATGGGTAACAGCATGTTAAAAAATGAAGTTGTAATCCTAGCTTACATACAAAATTAACTGAAAATGCATTTACAACCTAGATGTAAGAGCTAAAACCATAAAACTTAAAAGAAAACACGAATACAAGTGTTTATAACGTAGAATTAAGCATTGGTTTCTTTTTATTATTATTATTGTTAACTTTGTAGCTGCATAGTAGCTGTATATATTTATGTGTTACAGGAGATATTTTGACACAGGCATGCATTGGTTTCTTAGCTATGACACCTATTTGCAAGAAACAAAAAAAAATAGTTAAACTGGAAGTCACCAACATTTAAAAAATATTGTTCTTCAAAATATATCATCAATAAAGCAAAAAGACATCTTCCAGAATGGGAGATAATGCTACAAATCCTATATCTCATGTGAAACATCTCTAGATTATAGAATTTACTACTATGTTAAATATTTTTTATAAGAAAACAGAAACCTAACTTTTAAATAGGCAAAAGGTCTTGTTAAACAGTTTTACAATGCAGAGATACAACATAGCCAATTAGTACATGGAAATCGTATGACATCGTTAGCCACAAGAAAACATAACTCCATGAGGCTGGAGCCAAGATGGCCGAATAGGAACAGCTCCAGTCTACAGCTCTCAGCATGAGCGATGCAGAATACGGGTGATTTCTGCATTTCCATGTGTGATACTGGGTTCATCTCACTAGGCAGTCACAGACAGTGGGCACAGGACAGTGGGTGCAGAGCACCGTGTGTGAGCCGAAGCAGGGCAAGGCATTGCCTCACTCAGGAAGGGCAAGGGGTCAGGTAGTTCTCTTTCCTAATCAAGAAAGGGGTGACAGATGGCACCTGGAAAATCGGGTCACTCCCACCCTAATACTGCTCTTTTCTGATGGGCTTTAAAAAGGGCGCACCAGGAGATTATATCCCGCACGTGGCTTGGAGGGTCCTACACCCACGGAGTCTGACTGATTGCTAGCACAGCAGTCTGAGATCAAACTGCAAGGTGGCAGCGAGGCTGGGGGAGGGGTGCACGCCATTGCCCAGGCTCACTTAGGTAAACAAAGCAGCCAGGAAGCTCAAACTGGGTGGAGCCCACCACAGCTCAAGGAGGCCTGCCTGCCTCTGTAGGCTCCACCTCTGGGGGCAGGGCACAGACAAACAAAAAGACAGCAGTAACTTCTGCAGACTTAAATGTCCCTCTCTGACAGCTTTGAAGAGAGCAGTGGCTCTCCCAGCATGCAGCTGGAGATCTGAGAACGGGCAGACTGCCTCCTCAAGTGGGTCTCTGACCCCTAACCCCTGAGCAGCCTAACTGGGAGGCACCCCCCAGTAGGGGCAGACTGACACCTCACAAGGCCGGGTACTCCTCTGAGACAAAACTTCCAGAGGAACGATCAGACAGCAGCATTCGTGGTTCATGAAAATCCACTGTTCTGCAGCCACCGCTGCTGGTACCAAGTCAAATAGTGTGTGGAGTAGAACTCTAGCAAACTCCAACAGACCTGCAGCTGAGGGTCCTGTCTGTTAGAAGGAAAACTAACAAACAGAAAGGACATCCACACCAAAAACCCATCTATACATCACCATCATCAAAGACCAAAAGTAGATAAAACCACAAAGATGGGGAAAAAACAGAGCAGAAAAACTGGAAACTCTAAAAATCAGAGCACCTCTCCTCCTCCAAAGGACCGCAGCTCCTCACTAGCAATGGAACAAAGCTGGACGGAGAATGACTTTGACGAGTTGAGAGAAGAAGGCTTCAGACGATCAAACTACTCTGAGCTACAGGAGGAAATTCAAACCGAAGGCAAAGAAGTTGAAAACTTTGAAAAAAATTTAGACGAATGTATAACTAGAATAGCCAATACAGAGAAGGGCTTAAAGGAACTGATGGAGCTGAAAGCCAAGGCTCAAGAACTACATGAAGAATGCAGAAGCCTCAGGAGCCAATGCAATCAACTGGAAGAAAGGGTATCAGTGATGGAAGATGAAATGAATGAAATGAAGTGAGAAGGGAAGTTCAGAGAAAAAAAGAATTAAAAAAACACAAACAAAGCCTCCAAGAAATATGGGACTATGTGAAAAGACCAAATCTACGCCTGATTGGTGCACCTGAAAGTGACGGGGAGAACGGAACCAAGTTGGAAAACACTCTGCAGGATATTATCCAGGAGACCTTCCCCAATCTAGCAAGGCAGGCCAACATTCAGATCCAGGAAATACGGAGAACGCCACAAAGAAAGTCCTCGAGAAGAGCAACTCCAAGACACATAATTGTCAGATTCACCAAAGTTGAAATGAAAGAAAAAATGTTAAGGGCAGCCAGAGAGAAAGGTCGGGTTACCTACAAAGGGAAGCCCATCAGACTAACAGCGGATCTCTCAGCAGAAACACTACAAGCCACAAGAGAGTGGGGGCCAATATTCAAGATTCTTAAAGAAAAGTATTTTCAACCCAGAATTTCATATCCAGCCAAACTAAGCTTCATCAGTGAAGGAGAAATAAAATAGTTCACAGACAAGCAAAGGCTGAGAGATTTTGTCAACCTCCTGAAGGAAGCACTAAACATGGAAAGGAACAACCAGTACCAGCCACTGCAAAAGCATGCCAAATTGTAAAGACCATCGAGGCTAGGAAGAAACTGCATTAACTAATGAGCAAAATAACCAGCTAACATCATAATGACAGAATCAAATTCACACATAACAATATTAACTTGAAATGTAAATGGACTGAATGCTCCAATTAAAAGACACAGACTGGCATGTTGGATAAAGAGTCAAGACCCATCAGTGTGCTGTATTCAGGAAACCCATCTCACATGCAGAGACACACATAGGCTCAAAATAAACGGATGGAGGAAGATGTACCAAGCAAATGCAAAACAAAAAAAGGCAGGGGTTGCAATCCTAGTCTCTGATTAAACAGACTTTAAACCAACAAAGATCAAAAGAGACAAAAAAGTCCATTACATAATGGTAAAGGGATCAATTCAACAAGAAGAGCTAACTATCCTAAATATATATGCACCCAATACAGGAGCACCCAGATTCATAAAGCAAGTCCTGAGTGACCTTCAAAGAGACTTAGACTCCCACACAATAATAATGGGAGATTTTAACACCCCATTGTCAACATTAGACAGATCAACCAGAGAGAATGTTAACAAGGATACCCAGGAATTGAACTCAGCTCTGCACCAAGCGGACCTAATAGACATCTACAGAACTCTCCACCCCAAATCAACAGAATATACATTTTTTTCAGCACCACACCACACCTATTCCAAAATTGACCACATAGTTGGAAGTAAAGCTCTCCTCAGCAAATGTAAAAGAACAGAAATTATAACAAACTGACTCTCAGACCACAGTGCAATCAAACTAGAACTCAGGATTAAGAAACTCACTCAAAATTGCTCAACTACATGGAAACCGAACAACCTGCTCCCGAATGACTACTGGGTACACAATGAAATGAAGGCAGAAATAAAGATGTTCTTTGAAACCAACGAGAACAAAGACACAACATACCAGAATCTCTGGGACATATTCAAGGCAGTGTGTAGAGGGAAATTTATAGCACTAAATGCCCACAAGAGAAAGCAGGAAAGATCCAAAATTGACACCCTAATATCAGAATTAAAAGAACTAGAAAAGCAAGCGCAAACACATTCAACAGTTAGCAGAAGGCAAGAAATAACTAAAATCAGAGCAGAACTGAAGGAAATAGAGAAACAAAAAACCCTTCAAAAAATTAATGAATCCAGGAGCTGGTTTTTTGAAAGGATCAACAAAATTGATAGACCTCTAGCAAGACTAATAAAGAAGAAAAGAGAGAAGAATCAAATAGGTGCAATAAAAAATGATAAAGGGGATATCACCACTGATCTCACAGAACTACAAACTACCATCAGAGAATACTATAAACACCTATAGGCAAATAAACTACAAAATCGAGAAGAAATGGATAAATTCCTTGACACATACACCCTCCCAAGACTAAACCAGGAAGAAGTTGACTTTCTGAATAGAACAATAGCAGGCTCTGAAACTGTGGCAATAATCAATAGCTTACCAACCAAAAACAGTCCAGGACCAGATGGATTCACAGCTGAATTCTACCAGAGGTACAAGGAGGAACTGGTACCATTCCTTCTGAAACTATTCCAATCAGTAGAAAAAGAGGTAATCCTCCCTAACTCATTTTATGAGGCCAGCATCACCCTGATACCAAAGCCGGGCAGAGACACAACCAAAAAAGAGAATTTTAGACCAATATCCTTGGTGAACATTGATGCAATAATCCTCAATAAAATACTGGCAAACCAAACCCAGCAGCACATCAAAAAGTTTATCCACCATGATCAAGTGGGCTTCATCCCTGGGATGCAAGTCTGGTTCAATATACGCAAATCAATAAATGTAATCCAGCATATAAACAGAACCAAAGACAAAAACCACATGATTATCTCAATAGATGTAGAAAAGGCCTTTGACAAAATTCAACAACCCTTCAGGCTAAAAACTCTCAATAAATTATGTATTGATGGGACATATCTCAAAATAATAAGAGCTATCTATGACAAACCCACAGCCAATATCATACTGAATGGGCAAAAACTGGAAGCATTCCCTTTGAAAATGGGCACAAGACAGGGATGTCCTCTCTTACCACTCCTATTCAACATAGTGTTGGAAGTTCTGGCCAGGGCAATTAGGCAGGAGAAGGAAATAAAGGATATTCAATTAAGAAAAGAGAAAGTCAAATTGTCGCTGTTTGCAGATGATGTGATTGTATATCTAGAAAACCCCACTGGCTCAGCCCAAATTCTCCTTAAGCTGATAAGCAACTTCAGCAAAGTCTTAGGATACAAAATCAATGTACAAAAATCACAAGCATTCTTATACACTAATAACAGACAAACATAGAGTCAAATCATGAGTGAACTCCCATTCACAATGGCTTCAAAGAGAATAAAATACCTAGGAATCCAACTTACAAGGGACGTGAAGGACCTCTTCAAGGAGAACTACAAACCACTGCTCAAGGAAATAAAAGAGGATACAAACAAATGGAAGAACATTCCATGCTCATGGGTAGGAAGAATCAATATCCTGAAAATGGCCATACTGCCCAAGGTAATTTATAGAGTCAATGCCACCCCCATCAAACTACCAATGACTTTCTTCACAGAATTGGAAAAAACTACTTTAAAGTTCATATGGAACCAAAAAAGAGCCCATATTGCCAAGTCAATCCTAAGCCAAAAGAACAAAGCTGGAGGCATCACGCTACCTGAATTCCAACTATACTACAAGGCTACAGTAACCAAAACAGCATGGTACTGGTACCAAAACAGAGATGTAGATCAATGGAACAGAACAGAGCCCTCAGAAATAACGCCGCATATCTACAACTATCTGATCTTTGACAAACCTGAGAAAAACAAGCAATGGGGAAAGGATTCCCTATTTAATAAATTGTGCTGGGAAAACTGGCTAGCCATATGGAGAAAGCTGAAACTGGATCTCTTCCTTACACCTTATACAAAAATTAATTCAAGATGGATTAAAGACTTAAACGTTAGACCTAATGCCATAATAACCCTAGAAGAAAACCTAGACATTACCATTCAGGACATACGCATGGGCAAGGACTTCATGTCTAAAACACCAACAGCAATGGGAACAAAAGCCAAAATTGACAAATGGGATCTAATTAAACTCAAGAGCTTCTGCACAGCAAAAGAAACTACCATCAGAGTGAACGGGAAAGCAACAAATTGGGAGAAAATTTTCACAACCTACTCATCTGACAAAGGGCTAATATCCAGAATCTACAAAGAACCCCAACAAATTTACAAGAAAAAAACAAACAACCCCATCAAAAAGTGGACGAAAGACATGAACAGACACTTCTCAGAAGAAGACATTTATGCAGCCAAAAAACATATGAAAAAATGCTCACCATCACTAGCCATCAGAGAAATGCAAATCAAAACCACAATGAGATAGCATCTCACACCAGTTAGAATGGCGATCATTAAAAAGTCAGGAAACAACAGGTGCTGGAGAGGATGTGGAGAAATAGGAACACTTTTACACTGTTGGTGGGACTGTAAACTAGTTCAACCATTGTGGAAGTCAGTGTGGCGATTCCTCAAGGATCTAGAACTAGAAATACCATGTGACCCAGCCATCCCATTATTGGGTATATACCCAAAGGACTATAAATCATGCTGCTATAAAGACACATGCACACGTATGTTTACTGTGGCACTATTCACAATAGCAAAGACTTGGAACCAACCCAAATGTCCAACAATGATAGACTGGATTAAGAAAATGTGGCACATATACACCATGGAATACTATGCAGCCATAAAAAATGAAGAGTTCATGTCCTTTGTAGGGACATGGATGAAATTGGAAATCTTCATTCTCAGTAAACTATTGGAAGAACAAAAAACCAAGCACTGCATATTCTCACTCATAGGTGGGAATTGAACAATGAGAACACATGGACACCGGAAGGGGAACATCACACTCTGGGGACTGTTGTGGGGTGGGGAAGGCGGGGAGGGATAGCTTTAGGAGATATACCTAATGCTAAATGACGAGTTAATGGGTGCAGCACATCAATATGGCACATGTATACATATGTAACTAACCTGCACATTTTGCACATGTACCCTAAAACTTAAAGTGCAATAATAATAAAATATAGTAAAAAACAAAAGGAAAATTTAACTCCATACCATAGTAATAGACCACTTCACATTCACTAGAATGATTAAAATAAAGAAAAGAAATAATAAGTCTTTCCAGGATCTGGAAAAATAGCAACCTTCATATGCTTCTGGTAAAAATATGCAATGTTGCAGCTGCTTTGGAAAACAGCTTGTCAGTTCCTTAAATGGTTGAACATAGAGCTATCTTTTGACCGAGCAGTTTCACTCCTGCTATGTAACTAAGAGAATTAAAAACATGTGCTTACACAAAAACTTGTGCACAAATATTTATAGCAGTATTACTTATAATAGATAAACATTAGAAGTAATCCAAATGTCCTTCAATTTATGAAGATATAAAACCATAAAATAATGGAAAGTTATTCAGTCATAAAAAGAAATGAGGTCAGGCGTGGTGGCTCATGCCTGTAATCCTAGCACTTTGGGAATCCAAGGCGGGTGAATCATGAGGTCAGGAGATGGAGACCATCCTGGCTAACAAGGTGAAATTCTGTCTCTACTAAAAACACAAAAAATTAACCAGGCTTGGTGGCGGGCGCCTGTAGTCCCAGCTACTCAGGAGGTTGAGGCAGGATAATGGCATGAACCTCATAGGTGGAGCTTGCAGTGAGCCCAGATCGTGCCACTGCACTCCAGCCTGGGTGACAGAGGAGACTCCATCTCAAAAAAAAAACAAAAGAAAAGAAAAAAAGAAATAAAATGAAGTACTGATATATGCTAAAACATGGATAAATCTTGGAAACATTGTACTAAGTGAAAGAAGCCAGTTACAAAATGCCACATATTGTGCAATATGCAAAACTCAGTATTATACTTTCCATTTATATGAACTATCCAGAATAGGTCAGTCTATAGAGACAGAAAGATTAGTATTTGACCAGTGTTCAGCAAGGTGGAAATGGAGAGTGACTATCAAGAGCAAAGGGTTTCTTTTGGGAGTGAGGAAATATTGTACAATTAACTGTGGCTGTGTTCACACAACTCTGTAAATATACTAAAAACACAGAACTGTATATTTTTAAAGGTTGAATTCTGTGAATCGTATCTCAATAAAGCTGTTGTTAAAATGTGGGAGAGGAGTTGAATAAATATAGCATATTCACTCAAATATTATGCTAGCATTAAAAATTATAATATGGATGTCTTCACATTTACAGAAAAATGTTAATGTGTAGATAAGTGAAAAAATGTTATAAATCTGCATATATGGTATACAAGTTTGAATGTGTATATACACTTAGAATGTTCTAGAAGAATATATACCAAAATCTTGAGTGATTATTTCTTAATGGGAAATTACTGGTGATTTTTGCTTCTTCTTTTTTATGCATTGTCTGAATGTTTGCAATGGTATCTATTTGAATAATCATGAAAATAAAAACTTGCAATTAAAGTGTTTAACATACAATTCAAAGTAGAGGAAATACAAATCTCTATGAGTTCCTGAAAATAAGTTTAATGTCTTTGGTATTTTAGTTAATATAAATTAAGGCAAGATACTTTTTTATCTATTAAACTAGCAAACATCACCAACAGTGATTATTCACGATGCTGGTAAGGGTATGGAAAAAGTAAGATTTACGCATAACTAAAGTAATCGTAAATTGGAGCAAACATCCTGGAATATAATTTGGCATTATGAATCAAGGGCCTTAAAAATATACCTCAGATTCAGTGATAACAGTAATAGCACTGTGATAGAGCACTCACTATGTGATAGACACTAAGAATTTTTCATATATTATCTCATTTAATTCTAAAATTTGTCCTGTAATATAGTTGAGATTATTATCTCTGTCTTATACATGAGGAAATTGAGGTATCAGTGAACTCTCTAAATTCCCCCAAGTTACACACTTGTAAAGTGGTAGAATTACAATAAGGACTTAAAACATTCTGTTCTCACAGTGCATTACATTAACATTCTGGTATACTATTGAGAGGTGACAGCATGCTGGCAGCACTCACTCATTCTCGGTGTCTCCTTGGCCTCGGTGCCCACTCTGGCTGCACTTGCGGAGCCCTTCAGCCCACCACTGCACTGTGGGAGCCCCTCCCTGGGCTGGCTGAGGCCAGAGCCTTCTCCCCCTGCTTGCGGGGAGGTGTGGAGGGAGAGTTGCGGGTGGGAACCGAGGTTGCACATGGTGCTCGCAGGCCAGCGCGAGTTCTGGGTGGGTGTGGGCTCTGTAGGCCCCGCACTCTGAGTGGCCGGCCTGTTCCGCTGGCCCCGAGCAGTGAGGGGCTTAGCAACCGGCCAAGCAGCTGTAGAGGGGACGCCAGGTCCCCCAGCACTGCCAGCCTGCCCATGCAACGCTCGAATTCTTGCTTGGCCTCAGCCACCTCCCCACAGGGAAGGGCTTGGAACCTGTAGCCCGCCATGCCCAAATCCCCCACCCGTGGTGGGCTCCGAGGCGGCCCGAGCCTCTCTGACAGGTGCTGCCCTCTGCTCCACAGCACCCACTCCCATCCACTGCCCAAGGGCTGAGGAGTGCAGGAGCACAGTGCCAGACTGGCAGGAAGCTCCGCCCACGGCCCTGGCACAGGATCCACTAGGCAAAGCCAGCTGGGCTCCTGAGTCAGGTGGGGACTTGGAGAACTTTTATGTCTAGCCCAAGGTTTGTAAACACACCAATCAGCACCCTGTGTCTAGCTCAAGGTTTGTAAATGCACCAATCAGTCCTGTGTCTAGCTAATCTAGTGAGGACTTGGAGAACTTTTGTGTCTAGCTAAAGTTTTGTAAAGGCACCAATCAGCACCCTGTCAAAATGGACCAATCAGCTCTCTGTAAAATGGGCCAATCAGCAGGATGTGGGTGAGGCCAGATAAGGGAATAACAGCAGGCTGCCCAAGCCAGCAGCGGCAACCTGCTCGGATCACCTTCCACACTGTGGAAGCTTTGCAATAAATCTTGCTGCTGCTCACGATTTGGGTCCGCACTGCCTTCATGAGCTGTAACACTCACTGCGAAGGTCTGCAGCTTCACTCCTGAGGCCAGCGAGACCACGAACCCACTGGAAGGAATGAACAACTCTGGATGGGAGGAAGGAACAACTCCAGATGTGCCGCCTTAAGAGCTGTAACACTCACCACAAAGGTCTGCAGGTTCACTCCTGAAGCCAGCAAGACCATGAACCCACCAGAAGGAAGAAACTTCGAACACGTCTGAACATCAGAAGGAACAAACTCCGGACACACCATCTTTAAGAACTGTAACACTCACTGAGAGGATCTGCAGCTTCATTCTTGAAGTCAGTGAGACCAAGAACCCACCAATTCCCGACACACTATTACGACCTCTGTCCTCTTCTGGAAATCAGTTTTAAAAAATGATCAGAAATATGCATGAAGCTTAACCCATAAAGATGTTCTTCACCGAATGATATGTAGCAGTGTGAAAAAAAGAAACCACTTAATTGTCCATTATTAGGAGAATAGTCAGAAATGTGGCATATCAATACTATGGAAGTTAATTTTGAAATGTTAGTAATATGAGAAAATTGTATAATTCTAAACAAAGAAAGCAAGTTACAGAATTAAAGTATTGTATGTAAATTATGAAAAAAAACCCATCAAAATGAGAATGAAAGATCAAAATCCTGACAGGGATTACCTCTACCTAGTGGGATAATAGTTGACTTTTCCACAACATTCCGTTTTTCTGTGCTTTATGAAACTTCCTTAATGAACACACATTTCTTTGAAAATGAAAAACAATAAATAATGAACAAAAAAATGAAACAAACAAGTCCAGATATAGGGACGGGTGAACATGGGACGTGCAACAACAGTATTGTTGGGAGTAGTGGTGGCCATGGCCTTTGCTTTTATAGCCATAGGAAGACAGTGAAAGGAAAAAGTGACTGCCCCATGAGACCCTTAGCAGTAACATACTTTAAAGGGAACAATTAGGCTTATTAAAATTTAAGATGAGTAAAGTTTTTCCCTCTTTGTGCCTATTGAGAGAAAACGTGAGACAGAGATGAAGAAAGAGAGACATTGCAGAGAGCTTCGCAGTCTGTCCTCCAGAGTTGAGGACTCTTCGGGTCCATTTAACTAAAACTCAACCTTTCCTTCAAAGCAGCTCTTAGTTGTTTCTACCTCAGTAGGAAAATATTTTTTTAATTGCTTGGTAATTGAGAGAGCTAACACTGCCAGAAAGAGAAATAAAATTAGTGTTTTCATAACTATGTACCATGTCCACATTTTTCAAAGTGACAGGGTGCCAAAAGATTGATCAAGCTAAGGATAAATAAGAGAGCATCTTATTACCTGTAATCCCAGCATTTTGAGAGGCCAAGGCAGGCAGATCACGAGGTCAGGAGATCGAGACCATCCTGGCTGAGAAGGTAAAACCCAGTCTCTACTAAAAGTACAAAAATTAGCCAGGTGTGGTGGCGGGCACCTGTAGTCCCAATTACTCGGGAGGCTGAGGCAGGAGAATGGCGTGAACCCAGGAGGTGGAGCTTGCAGTGAGTCGAGATTGCACCACTGCACTCCAGACTGGGCAACAGAGTGAGACTCCATCTCAAAAAAAAAAAAAAAGAGAGAGAGCATCTTACTAAAGCATCAACTGGACTCTGACATCAGGATTGTTTTATATACATATATATATATATATCACAAATTAATTATAACAAATTAATTAAAACCAATAAATCTTAAAATTTTAAAGAAGTAGAAACAAACTTTTGATATGTCTCTGTGATCTATATCCGTCTATCTAAACACAATATAGATATAGATCACAGAGGCATGGAAAGTTATCTTCCACTTCTTTGAAGTTTTAAAATTTGTTTTCAACTTTTTAACATTTGTTTTTTACTCAAATGACAGCACTTTATATGTGCTGCTCTGAATCTTGCTTTTTAATTGTGGTAAATATATATAACAAAATTTACCAATTTATCCATGTTTAAGTGTACAGTTCAGTGGCATTAAGTACATTAATATTGTTGTACAATTGTAACAACTATCTCTAGAAATCTTTGTAATTTTTATTTTTAGTTCAGGAGTAAAAGTGCAAGTTTTTTACATAGGTAAACTTGTGTCATAGGGGTTCGTTGTGCAGATTATTTCATCACCTAGGTATTAAGCCTAGTACCCATTAGTTATTTTCCTGATTCTCTCCTTCCTTTCACCTTCCACCCTCTGAAAGGCCTCAGTGTGTATTGTTCCCTTATATGTGTCCATGTGTTCTCATCATTTGGCTCCCATCATCCCAAAAGGAACCCTGTACCCATTAAAGAATAACTCTCCATTCTCCATACACCCATCCCCTGGCAACCACCATTCTATGTTCTCTTTCTACTAACCTGACTAGGTACCACACATACATGGGATCATACATGATTTGTTCTTTGCTAACTAACATTTCATTTAAGATAATGTTCTCAAGGTTTATTCATTTTATCACGTGTCAAACTTTCCTTCGTTTATACAGCTGAAAAATATTCCATTGTAATTATACACTATATTTTGTTTATTCCATTTATTTGCTGATGGACAAATTATTTTCATCTTTTGGATAGTGTGAACAATGTTGTATGAACATTGTTGAGAAAGAATATGCTTGAGTTCATGCTACCAATTCCTTTGAATGTATCACAGGAAATAGAAATTATATGGTAATTCTGTGTTTAAATTTTTGAAGATCACCATATGGTTTTCCATAGTGGCTGCCACATTTAACATTCCCACCAGTAATTCACTAGAATTTCCAATTTGTCCACATCCACAAGGAGGCATATAATTTCCCTTTTTAAAAAATAATAGCTATCATAATGAATATGAAGTAGTAGCTTGTAGTTTTGATTTACACCTCCCTAATGACATGATGATAAGAAGCTTTCACGTGTTTTTTCTCTTTCTAAATCTTTTTTAAATTATTGTTTTTTAATATTTTAAATCTGAATAGCTTTAGGGATACAAGTAATTTTTGGTTACATATTAATTGTGTAGTGTAGAAGTCTGGCCTTTTAGTGTACCAATTACATGAAGAGTGTACACTGTACCAAATAGATGATTTTTCACTTTTATTTCCCTCCTATTCTCCCCCTTCTGAGTCTCCAATGTTCACTATGCCACTCTGTATGCCTTTGCATACCCATAGCCGAGTTTCCTCTTATAAGTGAGAACGTGTGGCATTTGGTTTTTCATTCCTGAGTTACTTCACTTAGGATAATTATCTGTAGTTTAATCTGAGTTGCTGAAAAAGACATTATTTATTATTTTTATGGATGAGTAGTATTCCATATATATACACACACATATATACACTTATATGTGCACACACACACATACACAATACTAGTTTACATTCCCACCAGCAGTGTAGAAGTGTTCCTTTTCATGGCATCCACATCAATATTTATTATTTTTTGATTTTGTGATTACAGACATTCTTGCAGGAGTAAGGTGGTATTGAATTGCGGTTTTGATTTGCATTTTCCCAATTATTTGTGATGGTGAGAATTTTTCCTTTTTTTATTATTATTATACTTTAAGTTTTAGGGTATATGTGCACAATATGCAGGTTTGTTACCTATGTATACATATGCCATGTTGGTGTGCTGCACCCATTAACTCGTCATTTAGCATTAGGTATATCTCCTAATGCTATCCCTCTCCCCTCCCCCCACCCCACAACAGTCTCCAGTGTGTGATGTTCCCCTTCTTGTGTCCATGTGTTCTCATTGTTCAATTCCTACCTATGAGTGAGAACATGCAGTGTTTGGTTTCTTGTCCTTGCGATAGCCTGCTGAGAATGATGGTTTCCAGTTTCTTCCATGTCCCTACAAAAGACATGAACTCATCATTTTTTATGGCTGCATAGTATTCCATGGTGTATATGTGCCACATTTTCCTAATCCAGTCTATCATTGTTGGACATTTGGGTTGGTTCCAAGTCTTTGCTATTGTGAATAGTGCCACAATAAACATATGTGTGCATGTGTCTTTGTAGCAGCATGGTTTCTAATCCTTTGGGCATATACCCAGTAATGGGATTGCTGGGTCAAATGGTATTTCTAGTTCTAGATCCTTGAGGAATTGCCACACTGACTTCCACAATGGTTAAACTCGTTTACAGTCCCACCAACAGTGTAAAAGTGCTCCTATTTCTCCACATCCTCTCCAGCACCTGTTGTTTCCTGACTTTTAGTGATCACCATTGTAACTGCTGTGAGATGCTATCTCATCGTGGTTTTGATTTGCATTTCTCTGATGGCCAGTGATGGTGAGCATTTTCTCATGTGACTGTTGGCTGCATAAATGTCTTTTTTTGAGAAGTATCTGTTCATATCCTTCGCCCACTTTTTGATGGAGTCTTGTTTGTCTTTTTCTTGTAAATTTGTTGGAGTTCATTGTAGATTCTGGATATTAGCCCTTTGTCAGATGAGTAGGTTACAAAAATTTTCTCCCATTCTGTAGGTTGCCTGTTCACTCTGATGGTGGTTTCTTTTGCTGTGCAGAAGCTCTTTAGTTTAATTAGATCCCATTTGTCAATTTTGGCTTTTGTTGCCATTGCTTTTGGTGTTTTAGACATGAAGTCCTTGCCCGTGCCTATGTCCTGAATGGTATTGCCTAGGTTTTCTTCCAGGGTTTTTATGGTTTTAGGTCTAACATGTAAGTCTTTAATCCATCTTGAATTAATTTTTGTATAAGGTGTAAGGAAGGGATCCAGTTTCAGCTTTCTACATATGGCTAGCCAGTTTTCCCTGCACCATTTATTAAATAGGAAATCCTTTCCCCATTTCCTGTTTTTGTCAGGTTTGTCAAAGATCAGATAGTTGTAGATATGCGGCATTATTTCTGAGGGCTCTATTCTGTTCCATTGATCTACATCTCTGTTTTGATACCAGTACCATGCTGTTTTGGTTACTGTAGCCTTGTAGTATAGTTTGAAGTCAGATAGCGTGATGCCTCCAGCTTTGTTCTTTTGGCTTGGGATTGACTTGGCTTTCATATATTTGTTGGTCATTTGTATATCTTCTTTTGAGAATTGTCTATTCATGTCCTTAGCCTATTTTTTGATGGGATTGGTTTTTTTTTCTTGCTAATTTCTTTTTGTGCCTTGTAGATTCTGCATATTAGTGCTTTGCCATTTGTATAAATTGTGAAAATTTTCTCCCACTCTGTGGGTTGTTTACTCTGCTGACTATTCCTTTTGCCATGCAAAAACTCTTTAGTTTAATTAAGTCTCAGCTATTTATCTTTGTTTTTATTGCATTTGCTTTTGGGTTCTTGGTCATGAAGTCTTTGTTTAAGTCAATGTCTATAAGGGTTTTTCCAATGTTATCTTCTAGAGTTTTTACAGTTTCAGGTCTTAGATTTAAGTCTCTGATCTATCTTGAGTTGATTTTTGTATAAGGTGAGAGATGAGGATCCAGATTCATTCTACATATGGCTTGCCAATTATGTAAGCACTGTTCGTTGAATAGGGTATCCTTTACTCACTTTGTGTTTTTGTTTCGTTTGTCAAAGACCAGTTGGCTGTCAGTATTTGGGTGCATTTTTGGGTTGTCTCTTCTGTTCTATTTGTCTCTGTGTCTATTTTTATACCAGTACCATGCTGTTTTGGTGACTATAGCTGTATAGTATAGTTTGAAGTCAGGTAATTTGTTGCCTCCATATACATATATATCATATATATATATGATATATATATCATATATATATATCATATATATGATATATATCATATATATCATATATATCAATATATGATATACATATCGTATATATATCAATATATGATATACATATCGTATATATATCATATATATTTGATATATATATCATATATGTCATATATATTTTATATATCATATATATATTTTATATATATGATATATATTTTATATATATGATATATATATTTTATATATATGATATATATATTTTATATATGATATATATATTTTATATATATGATATATAAATCATATATATGATATATATCATATATATTTTATATATATCATATATATTTTATATATCATATATTTTTATATATATCATATATATTTTATATATCATATATTTTTATATATATCATATATATTTTATATATATCATATATATTTTATATATACCATATATATTTTATATATATACCATATATATATTTTATATATATACCATATATATATTATATATATATACCATATATATATTATATATATATACCATATATATATTTTATATATATATATATATTTTGCTTAGTCTTGCTTTGGCTATGCAGGCTCGTTTTTGGTTCTGTATAAATTTTAGTATTGTTTTTTCTAGTTCTGTGAAGAATGATGATGGTATTTTGATGGGGATTGCATTAAATTTGTAGATTGATTTTGTCAATATAGTCATTTTCACAATATTGATTCTACCCATCCATGAGCATGTGATGTGTTTCCACTTGTTTATGTCATCTATGATTCTTTCAGCAGTGTTTTGTACTTTACCTTGTAAAGGTACTTCATCTCCTTGGTTAGGTGTATTCCTATGCTTTTTTATTTGTTTGTTTGTTTTGCAGCCATTATAACAGTGGTTGTCAAACTGTTACTGTTTGGTGATGATATAGTTGTATATCCAGAAAACCCTGAAGACTCTGCCAAAAAACTCCTAGAAGTGATAAATGAATTCAGCAAACTTTCAGGATACAAAATTAATGTACATAAAGAAGCAGTTCTACTATACACCAACAGTGACCACACTGAGTAGTTGTATTTCTAATTGTTCAAAGAAGCGAAGAATCTGCAAACTGTTTTTCATTATGCCTTTACCAATTTACATGTCCATCAACAAAGTACAAGGGTTCCCTTTTCCTCATGTTTTTTGCCAACATTTATCTTTTCTTTTTTTGGATAATAACCATTCTAAAAGTTTTGAGGTGATATCTCATTGGGGTTCTGTTTTTCTTTTCTTTTATTTTAGTAATATTGAGAATTTTTCATAAACAAGTTGGCCATTTTTATGTCCTCTTTTTAAAAATGTCTGTTCACGTCCATTGCCCATTTAAAAAAAATTGAGTATCATACAGTTTTGATTACTGTAGCTTTGTTGCATGTTTTGAATCCAGGAAATGTGAAACCTCCAACATTTTTCTTAAGATTATTTTGGATATTCTGGGTTTCTTAAGTTGATATAATATTTTTAGGATAAATTTCTTCTATTTCTGCAGAAAGTACCATTAAGGAATTAATAGGCATTACAGCAAATCTGCAGATTATAATAGGTAGTATTGTCATGCCAACACTATTAAGTCTTTCAATCCATGAATAAATATTACTCTTTTCCAGTTTTAATGCCTTTTATGTCTTTCTCTTGCCTGATTGCCTTGTCTAAGACTTCAGTACTAAGCTGAAAAGGAATGGTGAAAGTAGGCAGCCTTGTCTTATACCAGTTCTTAGTGGAAATGATGTCAACTTTTCCACATTCATTATGATGTTAGCTGTGGCTTTGCTGTATATGGTCCATACTATTTTGAGTATGTTGCTTCTTTGCCAATTTGTTGCTGTTTTTTATCATGAAGAGATGCTGAATTTTATCAAATGTTTTTTCTGTGTTTATTGAAATAATCATATTGTTTTTCTTCTTAATTCTTTTTACATGATGTATCACATTTATTAACTTGCATATGTTGAACCATCTTTGCATCACTGCTATAAAATTATTCCTGTTTGCTGATGACATAATTGTATATCTGAAAAAATCTTAAAGATTCCACAAAATATTAACATTTAGATTTAATAAATAAATATAATAAATTATCAGGATGCAAAAAATAACATACAAAAATTAGTAACATTTTTATACACTGATAATAGTCAAACTGAGAATAAAATCAAGAGGGCAATCTCATTTACAGTAGCTACAATAAAGGAAAATATGTATTAACAAATTTAACCAAGGAGATGAAAAATCTCTATAAGAAAAACTATAAAAATACCGATGCAAGGAATTGTAGATGACACAAACAAATAGAAAAATATCCCATGCTCATGGATCAGAAGAATTAATATTTTTAAAATGACTGCAATTCTCAAGGCAATCTACAGATTCAATGAAATCCCTGTCAAATTACCATTGTAATTCTTACTGAATTAGGAAAAAAACCCTAAAATTCATGTGAAATCAAAACAAAAGCCTGAATAGCCAATGCAAGTCTAAGCAAAGAGAAGAAAGTGGAGGCATCACATTACCTTATTATTAAATTTATTACAATCCTATAGTAAACAAAACAGCATGGTACTGCTATAAAAATAGAAACATAGATTAATGGACCAGAATAGAAAACTCAGAAATAGAGCCTCAAATTTATGGACAACTGATGTTTGAGGAAGTCTACAAGAACATACATTAGAGAAAGGACACCCTCTAATAAATGGTGCTGGGAAAATTGGGTTGCCATATGTGGAGGAATGAAACTTTTTAACTCGCAGGAATTGCTTTATTTTCTCATAATTTGCCATCGTATTACTAAATAATGAGCTGAACACTATTTCTGACATTTTTCAGCCTTTCACCATGGCATATTAGCCTAGTAGAAGAATGAAATTTGATATCTATTTCTCACCATGTAGAAAAAACAACTTAAGATAAATTAAAGACTTAAACATAACAACCAAAACTACAAAACTACTAGAAAACAACCTAGGGAAAAATCTTTTGAACATTGGTATAGATAAATAAAAATATGACTAAGACTCAACAGCATAGGCAATGAAATAAAAAATAGACAAATGGAGTTTAATTAAACTAAAAAGCTTCTGCACAGCAAAAAAAAAAAAAAAAAAAAAAATATCAACAGAGTTAACAGACAACCTGCTGCACAATGGGAGAAAATATTTGAAAACTGTTCATCCTACATGAGATTAATATCTACAATATACAAGGAACTCAAACATCTCTAGAGAAAAAAATAATTTGACTTTAAAGTGGACAAAAAATGTAAATAGACATTTCATTTCTTAGAAGAAAACATATAAATAGTCAACAGGTATGTAAAAAATGCTCAACATCACTAATCACCAGAGAAATGCAAATAAAAACCACCATGAGATATCATCTTACCCCAGTCAGAATGACTATTATTAAAAATTAAAAAAAAAAAACAAACAGATCTTGGTGAGAAAGTGGAGAAAAGGGAACTCTTACATGCTGTTGGTAGAAATGTAAATTAGTGCAACCTCCATGAAGTATAATATGTGTGTTTCTCAAATAACTAAAAGTAGATCTAACATTCAATCCAGCAATTTTACTACTAGATATCTACCCAAATGAAATGAAATCAAGTCAGGCACAGTGGCTCACGCCTGTAATCCCAGTATTTTGGGAGGCTGAGGCGGGTGGATCACCTGAGGTCAGGAGTTCGAGAGCAGCTTGGCCAATATGGTGAAACCCTTTCTCTACTAAAAACACAAAAACTAGCCTGGTGTGGTGCCACAAACCTGTAATCCCAGCTACTTGGGAGGCTGAGGCAGGAGAATCGCTTGAAGCCAGGAGGTAGAGTTTGCAGTGAGCCCAGATTGCACCACTACGGTCCAGCCTGGGAGACGGAGTGAGACTGTCAAAAAATAAAAGGCACAAGGAATCAGTTTATCAAAAAGATGTTTATCACAGCACAATTCACAATAGCAAAGATATTAAATTAACCTAAGTGTCCATCAGTGGATGACTGGATAACAAGAATATTGTATATCTACACAATGGAATACTATTCAGCCATAAAAAAATGACATCACGTCTCTTGCAGCAACGTGGATGGAGTCAGAATTGATCACCATAAATTAAACAAGCCAGTCACAGAAAGTAAAATGTCACATGTTCTCACTTATAAGTGGGTTCTAAAAATTTTGTACAAATGGATGTAGACTGTAGAATGATAGGCAACAGAGATTTGTAAGAGTGAGGGAATGAGAAGGGAATGAATAATAAAAATTGCTTACTGGGTACAATGTACATTATTCAGATGAGTGATACCTTAAAGCCCTGACTTGATTTCTGTGCCATGTACACGTTACAAAATTGTATTTGTACCCCATAAATTTATACAAATATAAAAACATATCTTTCCGTTTAATTGTGTGTTTTTTATTTTTTCAGAATAGTTTTATAGTTTTCAGTGTGTGAGCCTCTCGATTCCTTGTTTAATTTTTTTAGGTGTTTTGTTCTTTTGGATATTATTGTAAATGTAACTTTTTATTAATTTCCCTTTTGAATTGTTTATTGATTTTAAACAAACACAACTGATTTTTTGTGTTGATTTTTTATCCTATAACCTCTAATAGGTTTTCTGTGGAATCCTTATGGTTTTCTCCTTATCCGGCCATATAATCTGGAAACAAAGGTAATTTTACTTCTTCCTTTCCAATTTAGATGACTTTTATTTCTTTTTTTTTCCCTAATTTCTCTGCCTGGATTTTCTAGTAATATCTTGTATAGAAGTGGTTGAAATGGACATTCGTTTTTTGTTTTGTATATTAGAGGGAAATCTTACAGTCTTTCACAGTTGAAGGTAATGTTAGCTGTGGACTTTTTGTATATGGCCTTTATAACGTTGAAGATGTTATTTTGTATTCCTAATTTATTGAGAGTCTTTAACATAAAAAGTGTTTAATTTTGTCAAGTGTATTTTCTACATCAATAAGAAGATCATGTGATTTTTTCCACTTCATTCTACACAATAATGTATTATGTTAATTAATTTTTGTATGTTGAAACAACCTTGTTTTCTGGGAAAAAGTCCTAATTGGTAATGGTATATAATCTATTTAATATGTTGATGAATTTGTTTTGCTAGTATCATGTGGAGAATTTTTGCATAAATATTGATATTAAATATTAGTCTGTAATTTTTTTAATATAGTGTCCTTGTTTCACTTTTCTTCAGAGTAATGCTGATCCCATTGAATGAATTCCAGGGCTTTCATTTGTTGAGAAGTTTTTGTTAAGTTATTTAATTCTCTTACAGGTCAATACCAATTTTTTATTACTTCATAAATTAATGTTGATAGGTTGTGTGTTTTTAGAAATTTGTCTATTTCATCCATGTTATCAAACTTTTTGGTGTACAAATGTCCATTGCATGCTCTTCTAATCCTTTTTATGTCTGTAATACTGACTTTAATATTATCAGCTTATATCTAATTTGTGCAATTTGAGACATTTTTCTTAGTTACTCTAGCTATAGGCTTGTACTTTTTGCTATTATTTCAGACTCAACTTTTAGTTGATAGCCTCTTTTTTTCCTAATCTATACTTTATCTCTATTCGATCTTTGCAATTTTCTTCTTCCTGCTAGCTTAAAATTCAATTTACTTTTCTTTTTTTTAAGGTTAGGTTATAGATTTGGAATATTTCTCCTGTTTTCATGTATGCATTTACAGTTCTAAATTTTCCTCTTGTCACTCTGTTAACTGTTTCAAATTAGTTTTGTTATGTTATGGTTTAATTTTTATTTTTCCCAAAATATTTTCTAATTTTGCTTATGAGTTGTTCTTTGTCCCATTGGTTGTTTAAAATGTGTTAATTTCTACATTTGTGAACTTTATAATTTTCCTTCTGTTTTTGATTTCTAGCTTAATTCCACTATGAACAGAAAATATACTTTATACGATTTTAACCTTTTTAAATTTATTAAGATTTGTTTTGTGGCTTAATATGTCATACATCTTGGTGAACAACATATGTGCACTTCGTAAAAATGTGTGGTCTGCTATTGTTGGGTGGTGTGTTCTGTGTATGTCTGTTAGGTCTAACTGTTTTATGGTATAAAGTTCTCTGATTTCTTTTCTTTTTTTTTTAATTATACTTTAAATTCTGGGATATATGAGCAAAACGTGCAGGTTTGTTACATGGGTATATACGTACCATGGTGGTTTGCTGCACCCATGAACCCATCATCCACATTAGATATTTCTCCAAAGCCATCTCTCCCTTTATCCCCCACTGTCCAACAGGCCGTGATGTGTGATGTTCCCCTCCCAGTGCCTATATGTTTTCATTGTTCAACTCCCACTTATGAATGAGAACATGCAGTGTTTGGTTTTCTGTTCTTGTGTTAGTTTGCTGATAATGATGGTTTCCAGCTTCATCCGCGTCCTTGCCGAGGACATAAACTCATTCTTTTTTACAGCTGAATAGTATTTCATGGTTATATGTGCCACATTTTCTTTACCAAGTCTAATATTGATGGGCATTTGGGTTGGTTCCAAGTCTTTGCTATTGTGAATAGTGCTGCAATAAACATATGTGTGCATGTGTCTTTATAGAAAAATGCTTTATAAACCTTTGGGTATATACCCAGTAATGGGATTACTGGGTCAAATGGTATTTCTAGTTCAAGATCCTTGAGGAATTGCGACACTGTATTCCAAAATGGTTGAACTAATTTACACTTTTACCAACCGTGTAAAAGTGTGCCTGTACCTCCATGTCTTCTCCAGCATCTGTTGTTTCCTAACTTTTAATGATCACCTGCTAACTGGCCTGAGATCGTATCTCATTGTGGTTTTGATTTGCATTTCTCTAATGACCAGTGATGATGACCTTTTTTCATATGTTTGTTGCCCTCACTTCTTTTGAGAAGTACCTGTTCATATCCTTCACCCACTTTTTGATGAGGTTATTTGTTTTTTCTTGTAGATTTGTTTAAATTCCTGTAGATTCTGGATATTAGCCCTTTGTCAGATGGATAGATTGCAAAAATTTTTTCTCATTCTTTGGGTGGCCTGTTCTCTCTGATGATTTTTTTTGTTTGTTTTTTGTTTTTGTTTTGTTTTGTTTTTGCCATGCAGAAGCTCTTTAGTTTAGTTAGATCCCATTTGTCAATTTTGTCTTTTGTTACCATTGCTTTTGGTGATTTAGTCATGAAGTCTTTGCCCATGCCTATGTCCTGAATGGTATTGCCTAGGTTTTCTTCTAGGTTTTTTATGGTTTTAGGTCTTACATTTAGATCTTTAATCCATTTTGAGTTAATTTTTGTATAAGGTGTAATGAATGGGTCTAGTTTCAGTTTTCTGCATATGACTAGCCAGTTTTCCCAACACCATTTATTAAATAGAATATCCTTTCCTCATTGTTTGTTTTTGACAGGTTTCTCAAAGATCAGATGGTTGTAGATGTGTTGCATTATTTCTGAGGCCTCTGTTCTGTTCCATTGGTCTATATCTCTGTTTTGGTACCAGTACCATGCTGTTTTGGTTACTGTAGCCTTGTAGTATAATTTGAAGCCAGGTAGCATGATGCCTCCAGCTTTGTTGTTTTTGCTTAGGATTGTCTTGGTTATATGAGCTCTTTTTTGGTTCTATATGAAATTTAAAGTAGTTTTCTTCCAATTCTGTGAAGAAAGTCAATGGTAGATTGATGCGAATAGCATCAAATCCATAAATTACTTTGGGCATTATGATCATTTTCACAATATTTGTTTTTCCCATCAATGAGCATGGAATGTTTTTACATTTGTTTGTGTCCTCTCTTATTTCCCTGAGCAGTGGACTGTAGTTCTCCTTGAAGAATTCCTTCACTTTTCTTACAAGTTGTGTTCCTAGGTATTAAATTCTCTTTGTAGCATTTGCGAATAAGAGTTTGCCCGTGATTCGGCTCTCTGTTTTTCTATTATTGGTGTATAGCGATGCTTGTGATTTTTGCACATTGATTTTGTATCTTGAGACTTTGCTGAATTTGCTTATCAACTTAAGGAGTTTTGGGGCTGATACGATGGGATTTTCTAAATATACAATCATGTCATCTGCAAAGAGAGATAATTTGACTTCCTCTCTTTCTATTTGAATAACCCTTATTTCTTTCCCTTGCCTGAATGTCCTTTCCAGAACTTCCAATACTATGTTAAATAGGAGTGATGAGAGAGGGTATTCTTGTCCTGTGCCAGTTTTCAAAGGGAATGCTTCCAGCTTTTGCCCATTCAGTGATATTGGCTGTGGGTTTTTCATAAATGGCTTTTATTATTTTGAGATATGTTCTATGAATACCTAGTTTATTGAATGTTTTGGGCATGAAGTGGTGTTGAATTTTATGGAAGGCCTTTTCTGCACCTATTGAGATAATCATGTTTTTTGTCATTGGTTCTGTTTACGTGAAAGATTATGTATATTGATTTGCATATGTTGAACCAGCCTTGCATCCCAGGAATGAAGCCAACTTGGTCGTGGTGGATAAGCTTTCTAATGTGCTGCTGGATTTGGTTTGTCAGTATTTTATTGAGGATTTTCACATCGATGTTTATCAGGGATATTGGCCTGAAATTTTCTTTTTTTGTTGTGTCTCTATCAGATTTTCATATCAGGATGATGCTGGCCTCATAAAATGAGTCAGGGAAGAGTATCTCTTTTATTATTGTTTGGAATAGTTTCAAAAGGAATAATACAAACTCCTCTTTTTACCACTGGTAGAATTCGGCTGTGAATCGTCTGGTCCTGGCTTTTGTTGTTGTTGTTGTTGTTGTTGTTGTTGTTATTGTTGTTAGGCTATTAGTTATTGCCTCAATTTCAGAAGTTGTTATTGGTTTATTCAGGGATTTCACTTCTTCCTAGTTTAGTCTTGGGAGTGTGTATGTATCCAGGAATTTATCCATTTCTTCTAGATTTTCTAGTTTATTTGTGGAGAGTTCTTTATAGTATTCTCTGATGGTAGTTTTTGTTTCTGTGGGATCAGTGGTGATCCCTTCTCTATCATTTTTTATTGTGTTTATTGATTCTTCTCTATTTTCTTCTTTATTAATCTGGCTAGTGGTGAATCTACTGTGTTAATCTTTTCACAGAAAGAGCTCCTGGATTCATTAATTTTTTGAAGGCTTTTTTTTTTTTTTTTTTACTTCTAGCAACTTTATTTTCAATCATATAAATGAAAACAATGTCAGGTGCTTTTGGTAAATGGTATTACATACTGTAGAAAGATTTATCTATATATATATCAGATTTTAAATAATATTTTTTTCTTTTTATTATTATTATTATTATTATTATTATTATTATACTTTAGGCTCTATGGTACATGTGTGCAAAGTGCAGGTAAGTTACATATGTATACATGTGCCATGCTGGTGCACTGCACCCACCAACTCGTCATCTAGCATTAGGTATATCTCCCAATGCTATCCCTCCCTCCTCCCCCCACCCCACAGTAGTCCCCAGAGTGTGATGTTCCCCTTCTTGTGTCTATGTGTTCTCATTGTTCAGTTCCCATCTATGAGTGAGAACATGTGGTGTTTGGTTTTTTGTCCTTGTGATAGTTTACTGAGAATGATGATTTCCAATTTCATCCATGTCCCTACAAAGGACATGAACTCATCATTTTTATGGCTGCATAGTATTCCATGGTGTATATGTGCCACATTTTCTTAATCCAGTCTATCATTGTTGGACATTTGGATTGGGTCCAAGTCTTTGCTATTGTGAATAGTGCCGCTATAAACATACGTGTGCATGTATCTTTATAGCAGCACGATTTATAGTCTTTTGGGTATATACCCAGTAATGGGATGGCTGGGTCACATGGTATTTCTAGTTCTAGATCCCTGAGGAATCGCCACACTGACTTCCACAATGGTTGAACTCGTTTAAAGTCCCACCAACAGTGTAAAAGTGTTCCTATTTCTCCACATCCTCTCTAGAACCTGTTGTTTCCTGACTTTTTAATGATCGCCATTCTAACTGGTGTGAGATGCTATCTCATTGTGGTTTTGATTTGCATTTCTCTGATGGCCAGAGATGATGAGCATTTTTTCATATATCTGTTGGCTGCATAAATGTCTTTTTTTGAGAAGTATCTGTTCATATCCTTTGCCCACTTTTTGATGGGATTCTTTGTTTTTTTCTTGTAAATTTGTTGGAGTTCATTGTAGATTCTGGATATTAGCCCTTTGTCAGATGAGTAGGTTGCAAAAATTTTCTCCCATTCTGTAGGTTGCCTGTTCACTCTGATGATATTTTCTTTTGCCGTGCAGAAGCTCTTTAGTTTAATTAGATCCCATTTGTCAATTTTGGCTTTTGTTGCCATTGCTATTGGTGTTTTAGACATGAAGTCCTTGCCCGTGCCTAAGTCCCGAATGGTATTGCCTAGGTTTTCTTCTAGGGTTTTTATGGTTTTAGGTCTAACGTTTAAGTCTTTAATCCATCTTAAATTAATTTTTGTATAAGGTGTAAGGAAGGGATCCAGTTTCAGCTTTCTCCATATGGCTAGCCAGTTTTCCCAGCACCATTTATTAAATAGGGAATCCTTTCCCCATTGCTTGTTTTTCTCAAGTTTGTCAAAGATCAGATAGTTGTAGATATGTGGCATTATTTCTGAGGGCTCTGTTCTGTTCCATTGATCTATGTCTCTGTTTTGGTACTGGTACCATGCTGTTTTGGTTACTGTAGCCTTGTAGTATAGTTTGAAGTCAGGTACCATGATGCCTCCAGCTTTGTTCTTTTGGCTTAGGATTGACTTGGTGATGCAGGCTCTTTTTTGGTTCCACATGAACTTTAAAGTAGTTTTTCCAATTCTGTGAAGAAAGTCATTGGTAGCTTGATGGGAATGGCATTGAATCTATAAATTGCCTTGGGTATGAAGGCTTTTTCTTGTCTCTGTCTCCTTCAGTTCTGTTCTAATCTTAGCTATTTCTTGTCTTTGCTAGGTTTTGAATTTGTTTGCTCTTGCTTCTCTAGTTATTTTAATTGTGATGTTAGGGTGTCAATTTTAGATCTTTTCCACTTTCTCATGTTGACATTTAATGCTATAAATTTCCTTCTAAACACTGCTTTAGCTGTGTTCCACAGATTCTGGTATGTTATGTCTTTGTTATCATTCATTTCAAAGAACTTATTTATTTCTGCCTTAATTTTGTTATTTACCCAGTACTCATTCAGGAGCAGGTTGTTCAGTTTCCATGTAGTTTTGTGGTTTTGAGGGAGTTTCTTAATCCTGAGTTCTAATTTGATTGCACTGTGGTCTGAGAGACTGTTATGATTTTCATTCTTTGGCATTTGCAGAAGAGTGATTTACTTCCAATTATGTGGTCGATTTTACAGTAAGTACTATGTGGTGCTGAGCAGAATGTGTATTTTGTTGATTTGAGGTGGAGATTTCTGTAGATGTTTATTAGGTCTGCTTTGTCCAGAGCTGAATTCAAGTCCTGAATATCCTTCTTAATTTTGTGTCTCATTGATCTGTCTAATATTGCCAGTGGGGTGTTAAAGTCTCCCTCTATTACTGTGTCAGAGACGAATTTCTTTGTTGGTCTCCAAGAACTTGCTCTATAAATCTGGGTGCTCCTTTATTGGGTGCATATATGTTTAGGGTCGTTAGCTTTTCTTCTTGCATTGATTTCTTTACCATTACTTAATGCGCTTTTTTGTCTTTTTTGATATTTGTTGGTTTAAAGTCTGTTCTATCAGAGACTAGAATTGCAACCCCTGCTTTTTTATTTTCTTTTCATTTGCTTGGTAAATCTTCCTCCATCCCATTATTTTGAGCTTATGCGTGTCTTTGCACACGAGATGGGTACCTGAATATAGCTCACCAATGGGTCTTAACCCTTTATCCAATTTGCCAGTTTGTGCTTTTTAATTGGGACATTTAGCCCATTTACAGTTAAGGTTAATATTGTTATGTGTGAATTTTATCCTGTCATTATGATGCTAGCTGGTTATTTTGCTCATTAGTTAATGCAGTTTCTTCATAGTGTCAATGGACTTTACATTTAGTGCTTCCTTCAGGGTATCTTGTAAGGCAGGCCTGGTGGTGACAAAACATTTCCGCATTTGCTTATCTGTAAAGTATTTTATTTCTCCTTCACTTATGAAGCTTAGTTTGGCTGGATATGAAATTCTGGGTTAAAAAATTCTTTTCTTTAAGAATGTTGAATGTTGCCCCCTACTCTATTCTGGCATGTAGGGTTTCTGCAGAGAGATCCATTGTTAGTCTGATGGGCTTCCCTTTGTGGGTAACCTGACCTTCCTCTCTGGCTGCCCTTAACATTTTTTTTTCATCATTTCAACGTCGGTGAATCTGACGATTATGTGTCTTGGGGTTGCTCTTCTCCGGGAGTGTATTTGTGGTGTTCTCTGTATTTCCTGAACTTGAATGTTTGCATTTCTTGCTAGGTTGGGGAAATTCTTCTGGATAATATCCTGAAGTGTGCTTTCCAACTTGGTTCCATTCTCTCCATCACTTTCAGGTACACTAATCAAACTTAAGTTTGGTCTTTTCACATAGTCCCATATTTCTTGGAGGATTAGTTCATTCATTTTCATTCTTTTTTCTCTAATCTTGTCTTCACACTTTATTTCATTAAGTTGACCTTCGATCTTTGATATCCTTTCTTCCACTTGATCTATTCAGCTATTGATACTTCTGTATGTTTCACGAAGTTCTCATGCTGTGTTTTTCAGCTCCATCGGGTCATTTATGTTCTTCTCTAAACTGGTTATTCTAGTTAGCAATTCCTCTTATCTTTTATCTAGGTTCTTAGCTTCCTTGCTTTGGGTTAGAACATGCTCCTTTAGCTTGGAGGAGTTTGTTATTACCCACCTTCTGAAGCCTGCTTCTGTCAATTTGTCAAACTCATTCTCTGTCTAGTTTTGTTCTTTTTCTGTTGAGAAGTTGTGATCCTTTGGAGGAGAAAAGGCATTCTCATTTTTGGAATTTTCAGTCTTTTTCTCTGTTTTTTTTTTTTTTTTTCTCATCTTCATGGATTTATCTACCTTTGGTCTTTGATGTTGGTGACCTTAGAGTGGAGTTTTTGCATGGTCATCCTTTTTGTTGATGTTGATGCTATTGCTTTCTATTTGTTAGTTTTCTTTATAACAGTCAGGGCCCTCTTCTGCAGGTCTGCTGGAGTTCGCTGGGGGTCCACTACAGACCCTGTTTGCCCAGGTGTCACCAGCAGAGGCTGCAGAACAGCAAAGATTGCTGCCTGTTTCTTCCTCTGGAAACTTCATCCCAGAAGGGCGCCTGCAAGATGCCAGCCAGAGGTCTCCTGTATGAGGCCTCTGTCAACGTCTGCTGGGAAGTGTCTTCCCATCAGGAGGCACTGGGGTCAGGGACCCACTTGAGGAGTCAGTCCCTTAGCAGAGCTTGAGAGCTGTACTGGGATATCCACTGCTCTCTTCAGAGCCAGCAGGCAGGAACGTTTAAGTCTGCTGAAGCTGCACCCACAGCCGCCCCTTCTTCCATGTGTTTTATCCCAGGGAGAGGGGAGTTTTATCCATAAGCCCCTGACTGGGACTGCTGCCTTTCTTTCAGAGATGCCCTGCCTAGAGAGAAGGAATCTAGAGAAGCAGTCTGGCTAGAGTGGCCCTGCTGCGCTGTGTTGTGCTCCACCCAGTCTGAACTTCCTGGTGGCTTTGTTTACACTGTGAGAAGAAAACTGCTTACTCAACCCTCAGTAATGACAGATGCCCCTCCCCCAACCAAGCTCAAGCATCCCAGGTCTACTTCAGACCACTGTGCTGGCAGCAAGAATTTCAAGCCAGTGGACCTTAGCTTGCTTGGCTCCATGGGGGTGGGATCCACTGAGCAAGACCACTTTGCTTCCTGGCTTCAGACCCTTTTTAGAGGAGTGCATAGTTCTGTCTCACTGGCTTCCCAAGTGCCACTGGGATATGGAAAAAAACAACTCCTGCAGCTAGCTCAGTGTCTGTCCAAATGGCTGCCCAGTTTTGTGCTTGAAACCCTGGGCCCTTGTGGCGTAGGCACTTGAGGGAATCTCCTGGTCTGTGGGTTTCAAAGACTGTGGGAAAAGCATAGTATCTGGGCCCAATAGCACAGACCCTCATGGCATGGCCCCTCATGGCTTCCCTTGGTTAGGGGAGGGAGTTCCCTGACCCCTTGCACTTCCTGGGTGAGGCAACACCCCACACTGCTTCTCCATGTCCTCTGTGGGCTGCACCCACTGTCTAACCAGTCCCAATGAGATGAATTGGGTATCTCAGTTGGAAATGCAGAAATCCCCCGCCTTCTGCGTTGGTCTCACTGGGAGCTGCAGACTGGAGCTATTCCTATTTGGCCATCTTGCCCAGGAAATCCACTGTTTTCTAATATATCTTCTATTCGTTTTTTTGTTTTGTTTTGTTTTTTAATCCACCACTGAAAGTGGCATGCTGAAGTCTCAAACTACTATTGTAGGCTTGGTCTGCTTCTATCTTCAATTTTGTCAAAATTTGCTCCACATATTTTGGAGCCCCAATGATTCGGTGCATATATGTTTATAATTATTATATCCTCTTAGAGAATTGACCATTCTATTAATACATGATATCTTTTTTGACTCTTATGGCAGTCTTTTACTTAAAGTCAATTAATTCTGACATTAATATAGTCACAGCTTTCTTTTGGTTACTATTTGCAAAGAAATTTGTTTTCTGTCATTTTACTTGCAACCTATTTGTTTCTTCAGATATAAATTGAGTCTCTTGTATACAACATATAGTAGGACCATTTTTTTTTTCATATTTTCAATTTATGCACTGTGATTGAGAGTAACCCATTTACAGTTAAAGTAATTCCAGGTAAGTTAAGATTAACTACTGCTTTTTTGCAATTAATTTATTTGCCTTGTATATTTTTGTGTCTCATTTTATCTATTACTGCATTTTTTTGTGTTTCAGTAATTGTTGTAGTAACTCATTTTGATACTTTTATCAACTATTTTTTAATTTTTAAGTTTCATTGGGATATATGTTTACATATTGTGGGGTACCTGAGATATTTTGATGCAAGCATACATTATGTAATAATCAGTCACATCAAGGTAAATGGGGTGTCGATTGCCCCAAGCATTCACCATTTCTTTGTGCTATGAACATTCCAATTGTACTCCCTTTATTATTCTAGAAGTTATCACCAATTATTGCTGACTGTAGTCACTCTGTTGTGCTACCAAATACTAGATCTTATTTATTGTATCTCATTATATTTTTGTTTCCATTAACCATCCCCATTTTCCATCCACTACTCCCTTGCACTACCCTTCCTTGCTTCTGATAACCATCATTCTACTATCTCCATGAGTTTCATTGTTTTAATTTTTATCTCTTACAAATGTGTATCATTCATTTTGATTTGTTTAGACATTTTCTTCATTGTTGCCATAGGGATTATATATATAATATCCTAAAGTTACAAGAATCTAATTTGAATTCATACCAACTTATAATTTTATAAATATTTTAATCATTTGTCTTTTAAATTCTATAAAAATTTTAAAAAGGGAGTTTGTGATTCTGTTTTGCATTGCTATAAAGGAATACCTGAGACTGAGTAATTTATAAAGAGAGGAGGTTTATTTGGCTCAGAGTTCCGCAGCCTGTACACAAAGCCTAATGCTGGCATCTGTTTCTGGTAAAAGGTTCAGAAAGCTTATAATCATGGCAGAAGGGGAAGGGGACCCAGTGTGTCACACAGCATGAGCAAGAGAGAGGTAGGATGTGCCAAGCTCCTTTGAACAAGCAGATCTTCCATTAACTCCCAGAGAAAGAACTCACTCATTACCATGGGAATGGCACCAGGCCATTCATGAGGGATCTGTTTCCATGACCCAAATACCTCCCATCTCCAACACTGGAGATCACATTTCAACATGAAATTTGGAGGAGACACACATCCAAACTATATTAGAGTTACAAGCAAAAATTACAATAACACTGGCTTTTACATTGGCCTATATATTAACTTTGCCAATGGACTTTATATATTCATGTGACTTTGAGTCACTCTTTACCATCCTTTCATTTAAATCTGACAGACTTCCTTTAGTATTTCTTGCATGGTACATGTAATGGTAATAAACTTACTCAGCTCTTGTTCATTGGTAATATCATAATTTCTGTCATATTTAAAGGACAGACTTTTTAGAGATATAACTCTCAGTTGACAGTATTTTTTCCTTCAGTATTTTTAATATATCATCCCATGGCCTCTGGCTTCCATCATTTATGATGAGAAATTGGCTGACTCCTACTGAGGATCCCTTGTCCATGATGGTCACTTTTCTCTTGCTGGTTTCAGGTGGTCTCTGACTTTGGCTTTTATAGTTTTCTTATAATTTGTCTCAGTGTCACTTTCTTTGGAAGAATCTTACTTGGAGTTTTTTGAGCTTCCTGGATTTACAGATTCATGCATTTACCAAATTTGGAAAGATTTTGGTAAGTATTTCTTTAAATGATCTTTTTTTGCCCATTTCTCTTTCTTCTGTCATTCTGAGACTCCCATAATATGTATGTTGGTCTGTTTATGTTTTCCTGCAAGCTCCTTAGACTCTGTTCCCTTTCCTTTATTCTTTTTTCCTGTTCCTCAGACTCAGTAATTTCAATTATCATGTACGTAAGTTCACTGATTCTTCTTCATGATCAAAGATGCTGTTGGATCTCTCTATTCAGTTTTTTATTTTAGCTATTTTAGTTTTTAGCTCCAGAATTTCTGTTTGCTGTTTTAAATAATTTATCTTTGTTCATATATCATTTTCTTTTTTGAATAATTTATATCTCTTTGTTCACATATCATTTTCCTATTTTCTTTTAAATATCAGTCCCTGTTTTTCCTAACCTTTTTGTGCACATTTAAGATAATTTTTGTAAAAGTCTTTGTTTGTCAAGTTCACTGGGCTGTCTTGGGAACAGTTTCTGCCCATTTAGTTTGTTAGTTTCACAAATGATTTGCTGTTTATTTGTATGACTAGTAACTTCTGTTGTTGTTTTTGTTAAAATTGGACGTTTGACCATTTTAATATGGCAACTCTGCAAATCAGTTTATCATGCTTCTCTATCATTTTCTATTTTTTATATTGTTGAAAGCTGTAGTAGTCCACTTGTTTTAAGATTTTTCCAAACTATGTTTGCAAAGATTATTCCTTGTCATCTGTGATCCCTGAAGTCTCTGGTTTTTTTTTTTTAGTTTATGCTCAGTTAATGCTTTGACAGAGATTTCCTTGAAATTCAGGAGCTGAACAAACACAAGCCAAAATGGAAAGAATGACTGACTCCCAGTTTTTAGAGATTGGCTCTCTGGAGCTGCACTCCACCACATAGTAAGGCTTCCTCTGTGCCTAGTGATCAGCCTGAGGTAAAGCTTAAGGTATTCTCAAGACTTTTCTGGGTATATATCTCACCTGTACATACGCACAACTTTCTATATTCCCACATGTATATGGCCATTTTTAAATGTCCTGATGTCCCAAGGAGATTGTTTTTCAGGTCTTATATGGTTTATTGTGTGTCTCCAACTATAATCTCTTGCCTCAGGCATCTGTGGGTTTGTAGTCTACCTTGTGGCTTTTACGACCATGCCTGCCACTTGTGTTCTGAGTTAGGCAAAACAGAGATAAGCACCTTGCACCCATCATTTTGGATTTCCCATGCAGATTAAAAAATATGAACATAAAAGTTTGCAAATAAATTTGCTCTGCTCCCTCTAGTTCCAGGGGCAAGGCAGTGGGAACTGAGCTGCCACTTGCTCAAGACCAAGACCACTGCATTAGGGCAGGGATAAGGCAAAAGTGATTTAAAAACACCACAAAACTTTTCTACTGTTTTAAAGATGGCTTTTTCTTGATTGGACATTTGCTTAATGAGTGTAAACCATTTATTGTTTGTCAGAACTCTTATAGTGCTGATTCTGACAGCCCTGGTGGTTTTGTTTTTTAAGTTTTCTGTAAGAGAACAAGAGCTTGAAGCTTCCTGGACCACCATTTCACTGCTGTCACTCTAAAGCTCTCTTAATTTTTTCAAATATTGTCATTTAGTCCTCACAACAACTCTGAGGTAGATATTATCAGTCTATTTAAAGATGCTAGGCTATAGCAAAGAGAAGAGATCATATATGTAAAGTTCCCAGCACTGCATAGACAGAGTAATATCTATCTCTTTCTTACCTATCCATCCACCTTGCACACTTAGATCCATCAAGAATGGACCTATTTTACAATGTAAAAAAATACTAGGCTAGAATTTAGGACATCTAAAGTCTATTCTTATCTCTGTGACTAGCTCATTCTGTAAATTTAGATAATTTTCCTGTATAGTCCTCAATCTCCCCATACATAACATAAAAGGTTAAAACTGGATGGTTTCAGAGGGCTCTGTCAGCTCTGATATTTTAGAATCCCTAGTAGAAAGAAACTAAGGTTTCCTTCTTTCCCACCCCAGGCTGGGAATACATTACTGTTGCCTGGGCAAAAAGCAAGCAGTTATTTGCATAGCTGAATTATATTTGTTGAAAATAAAAGAGAAAGTAGACAACACAGGATTCTCCCTCTGCCTAATTCCTGCTGCCCCTGGAAGTAGATGAGTGGCTTAGCCTAGAGCAACTATTCTGTAAATAAACTCTTCACTCTTTCTGAATGGGCTTCACCCAGGAAATTGGACCCTCAGCCTGACCATTGACGATATCTCGCTTTTCCCCCTATCCTGAGAATTGGCATCTTCCAAATCTTAGGACTTTGCCACTGCTGCTCCCTCCCCAATTTTATCCATTCTAAGATTCCAGGGCAATCCCTTCATGAAATCCAAAGGACAAGCCTGGCATAGCTGAGAAGGGTTAGTGGGACTGAGGACTGAGTATAAAAGGCAAGAATACAACCACAATCTTCTCATAAAGGTGGAGAAACCAAAGTGACTTTAGTACATGGAAGGGATTTCAGGCTGTTTTTCAATCTGTGTCTACGACACCGGAGGACAAATGGGATAGCAAAAAATGAAACATTTTCACACGTTAAGGAGGATGCAGGCCCCTACTGTAGATAGAAATCCAGAGCCCATGGCCAGATGTGTGTCTTGGGTATCCTTCTCTCTCAACCTCTGCCCCACCTTTCCTCTGCCCTTCTCTGCTGGATAACATGCATATTTATTTACAATTTATCATCTTTTGATTTTATGTGAAGAAGAGAGACAGAGAGAACTAGTGGAAAGAAAGCAGTTTTTGAAACCAAACATCTGGCTTTAAGCTGTGAGTTAGTCACTAACTATGTGACCCTTGGCACATTGCTTGACCTTTTTGAACTTCATTGTCCTCATGTGTATAGCAAGTGTGAATAATAAAAAATAGGGAAATGGTAAGCAAATTCTGCTACAGTCTCTTGAAATTTTCTTCAACCATTAATATCTTGATTATGAAAAATATGTATTAACGTAGAAAAATGCAATGTTGAATTTTTATAGTGGGGCTTAACAAGGTTATTATATATTTTTTCAAGTGTTAATACCATTGATCATTTATTATCAAGCATTAATGGTTATTATGTTTTAACTATGTGAAAGTACTGAAAGACAAAAAGGCTGGGAGAAAATATATCTCTGTGCTAACAGTAGCCATGATGAGGTAAAAGATATTGGTGTGATTTCCCTTCTATTTTCTCCTTTCTACTATGTTCTCATCAAAGCACATACAGTATTACTAATAGCTACGTCTCAAAGGAATGAAGCAGCAGGAAAATTTCCCTAGTTTGGAATTAGGATGGCACTTGTCCTGGAGGTATATGTTGTGTAAATAATAAGAATAAGAACAAGAAGAATGTTTCTAAAGAAATAAAATGGTCATTATTATCGCTACCTTATAGAACTATTTAGAGGATTAAGTTAGGTAATGAGTGTAAACAAACCAGGTACTTCGTACATAGGACATCTGCCTCTTCTATAATATCCCATTCCTAACTTCTCAGCTCACTTCCACTTGGGCTCCAGATCCTAAAGCAATTGCAACCTTCCCCTTCTGGGACTCAACCCCTTCAATACCAAGGTCCATGCCCTCACTAAGATGGGTAGAGTTATGGATAGAAAGAAATCCAGACACTTGCAGAATCTCAGAATTGAGCTCATATACTCCAGTCCTTACACATGTTAATAACCACTACCTCTTGGTTATCACTGTGCAAGGTGCTTTTACATCCATGCTCTTATTTTTTTCATATTCATTTATTTTTTCCCAAAATACCCATTCCACAGACAAGAAAACTGTAATGCAGAAAGGCAAGAAGATAACTGAAGTAGCTAGGGACAGATTCAGGACTCAGACTCTGGCCTCCTGACTAAATTTTATCCTTCTTTCCTATACCACAGGCTGAATCCTGAATTCAATTCCCTTTACAATTATCTTGTCAAGTGGTTGACTTTCTCATCATAATTAATGACATTATAAATGGAATCCCAATTCCATAATTATAATAATCATCATCATAATCTGCTTCATAATAATAATGACTGATTACTTCCTGTCATTTCATAATACAGCACACACCTTGCTTTAAGTGCATTATCTTATTCAACTTTTACAAGAATCTTATGAAACAGGTAGGTAGTTTATTAACACCATTTCACAGATGAGAACATTGAGTTTCAAAGATTGCAAAATTTGTTCAAGTCTATCCATGCAGAATAAGAAGCAGAGCTTAAATTCTAACACAGGGCTGTTTATTCTTAAATCTCTGCTCATAATAATGCCACATCACGCTGCCACCTGAACAGCAGTGACTCTAAGTGATAGTACCCTGTCTATATTGCTAGCTTGGGAATAAACTGTAATTTGCTAATTCTCCTGGACACTTGCAGGAGCACTTCATTTTTAATTTTGTTTTCAAATTCTTAGCAGTAGATGACAGTATGCTGGAAAAAATTTAGGAGAACACTGCCAGGATGCTTTGGTAATAAACAAAAGCTTCTTCTATCCCCATCCCTCCCACCTTGACATACATTCATCTGAATTATTGAACATGATTTAAATAGTGGCTCCACATCTTCCCTCTGACTTTATTTTTACATTTATAGGATGTTAACGATTATATCTTCCTCAGAGTGAGTATTAAATGACACGATACTAGGTGGAGGCTGAGAATGGTTACCTCCCTTGTTCATGTCCTTATCAGCCCAAAGAGGAAAATTGAATATGAAACATATTGAAGGACCCCAACTTTCCTTTAAGATAGTGGTTTTCAAATATTTAGTGCTTATGACACACTTCCAAAAATGCTAGAGTTTTGAGTGGCACACTTAAAAGACATCAAATATGAATACAAGTATGATAAAAACAAATGCTTAAAGAATGAAAGTTTTCAACTTATAATAGCATATAACGCTCTCTCTTTCTCTCCCCATATATATATATGTATATATATGATATTTGATACAAGGCAGGTAACTTTTCAGAAAATGCCTGAATAAGTTAAGTATCCTCAAAGTCTCCAGATAAAACTCTTCCTAAGGCAACACAGATTTGAATTTCAAGGCCCTGGCTACTGGGAAAACTCTCTACAGGAATTACCTAAGCCCAGAGCTCACTTTCTCCTACTCTCAGGCATAGAGTTTGGATTTAAACCGTTCTGGTAATATTTCTGAACGTGGCCAGAGCACAGGGTTCAAGAACTAGATTAATAATTCAGATTCAGTCTCAAGCTAAGAATGAAGTATTAGTGTAAGGAGGATATCAGAAAATCTGAGCCAGATTTGTAAGGACAGTGTCTGAGACTGGTCTAATGTTAAACACCTCTGACCTTCTATTCAATGGGCCAATTAGAGGCACCTCTACACAGAGCCCTTTCAAGAGTGACAACTATGAGGCTTGGCTTGGTTATGATTATGCCCTCTCACTGGAATAAGTGGCCTTGTGATTATGCAGTGGGAAAAAAACAGGTATTACTTTGTCTTAAGAGATGAGGAGAGAGACAGATGGGAAGAAGTTGGGGAAATGAATGAGAAAAAGAAATTTCAATGTCTGCAGAAAGTCATATTAAAATAACTACTAACCCCTGAACAAGAAAATCAGTGTGTTGGGAGATTATTGGAATAGATGATCAGTTAAAGAAGTTCAACTCTCTGTAAAAGGAAAGGACTTAGATGCATTATAACCTGAGCACAAAGGGCCTTTACTACTTGCCAGTGACTGTTGGCAAATTGGAAACACACAAGACCAAAAGGTCACCAGAAGTCACAAGGCATCCAGTGTAGAGGCTTCGCTGCCAGTGGGCAGGATTTTCAGTCTGGGGGAATCCTGTATTTCTGGCTAGAATAAAGTGTTACACATTGCTAGTACATGTCTAAAGCACGCCTTTACAGTCCACCTTCAGTGGAGGCACAGAGCAGTGAGGGTGAAGAAAAGAAGGAAAGAAACTAAATGAATGCCTACTAAGTGTCAAGCACTGTTATTTAAACTTCATAACACTTAAGGTAAATAGTATCTACATTTTTTTATCTTGATTCTATCCCCTCTTGGAAAGTCACAACACACATTAGCATATCAAAGGTTCCAACGGGTCCTGTAAATGAAAGTTAAACTTGTAAATAACATGTTTATCTTGGTTGAACAGTTTCACAATTGATTTGGTTATGGAACCCTCATTGTTTTCTAGAGTATTCATTAATATTTCAATAAGCAATAAGTCATCCTGTTTCAATTCTCTTGTCTAAAATGTATGGTGTGTAGTATTTTAAAGGCCAAGTGTGGTAACACATTTCATTTCACTTGACCTATAAAGATAACCCTGTGAAATTAATATTATTAATATACCCACTTTACACTTTAGGTAACTAAAGATAATGTAGGCTAACAAGCCCCAAGTTATACAGCTGCTGACTGGCAGAGCCAAGAATTGAATTCAAGTCTTCCTTGTCTAAGTCGAATAAGTTTTTAATGAAGCCTTTAACTCTAACAAGTTATGAGTCTATGAGCTGTGTGACTTTGAGCTATTTTTTTCCATTTCTGGGTCTATTTTTCCATCCCAAATGAGCTAGTAGAATTATATAATTTCTAAAGGCTTTGTGGAATCTTAGATTTTAAGGCTCAATCATAAGTATCTCAGGTCAAGTTGAATTTTTTTTTTCAAAAGTTTAGATTACCAAACCCAAGGAAGGTGAAAAAATTTATATAGATATGGTGGTATTTTTAGCCACAAGTGTCATTTAGGGCCTGAGACTCCTAGGACAAAGAAATTTCTGAATTTGAGCTCTCAGATAAGCTAGTTTAAGAAAATTTCATACCACTCTTACCATTCCCATCTAGCTAGTATCTCAACAAATGATAGCAACAACTGCCCTGTCAAAGAAGCTTGATAGGCTTCTCTAGCTACTGAATTGACCTGGGTGGGTGTGTAGCTCCCCAAACATTAAAATCCCTGCCTATTTCCTAAAACCAGGCAGCCTAGTCTACTAGAAAAACCTAGGCAAATAATTAGTAGAAATTAAGCTATCCTGGCTTAAGGAGGTACACTACTGTTTCTTTCCCATGGTCAGTGAGAAAGACCCATGGGAGACTGTTGGCAGAGAGACTGATTCACCCTGCCGGGATAGAGCTCATTTTTTTTCTCTATGGATAGAGTAGCTGGAGTATTCAGGAGTCAAAGTGAACTTGACTTGCCTCTCAAAGGCAAATCTACCTTGACTCCTGAATCCTTCAGCTCCTCTTTAGAGCCCATATTTCCATCATCCACATGTAAGGCTTTGGCTTTCTGTTCAGTCTGAGGAATTCTTAGCAGGTTGTAGGTTCTTGATATTTCAGTGTTCTAAGCACAAGAAGGGAGCTTACAACTCTATTGTAACTTCCCACCTAACACAGGAATCACTTCTGTAACATTCTAGTCAGGTTATCCCAAAACAGAATCTTGCTTACTTCCTCCCTCCCACCTTCCTTCCTCCTGTTCTCCCTCTCTCTTTTTTACTCTTTCTCTCTCCCTTTTCCTCCTTTCAACTCTTCTTCTTTCCTTCAATTCTTCTTTTCACTCAACTGTTTTATTTATTTATTTATTTATTATACTTATGTTTTAGGGTACATGTGAAGGACATGAACAGACACTTCTCAAAAGAAGACATTCATGCAGCCAAAAAACACATGAAAAAATGCTCACCTTCGCTCAATTGTTATATCAAAATTTGGAATGCCTATGTACAGTCTGACCCTGGAGATACAAAGTCAAAAGGGGCCAAAGTACCTTTAGATACCAGAGAGCCTGATATCTGAAGCTAAGCGTTCCACTTATTTCCTGGGCTCCAACCCCTTCCACCTTCCCAGAAGCCTCACTCTAGTAATTATTATTACTTTCATAATAATTTCATAGACGTCTTCATACTCTGTCATTATAGATTCCTATTCATTTGTCTTGAGGCATGCTCAAGACTTCCATCTTTAAGAATCTCTACATCCTATGTCTCACTACAGTTATTGCCCTCTCTCCTTCTCTTCACAGCTAAACTTCATGAAGGGGTTAACTATAGTTATTATCTCTGGTTTTTTTCCTCCCACTCACTTTCAACCCACTTTTGATATCTACTCACATCACTCCATTGACACTGCCTTCACTAAGAGGACCAATGACTTCCCTTTCAGTCTAGGCAATGGACTTTGTCCTTCTTACTCAAATGTTTTCCCAGTACCTAGAACAGTGTCTGTAACAAAGTCCGTACCCAATAAATATTTGTGGAATTAATGTGTGATGTTTTTTCAGGCCTTAATTTGCCAAATTGTTACATGATCTGAACACTTTGCCTTGCAACATTTCCTTTCACTGGCTTCTGTGACACTATTCTGGACATTTTCCTCTTACTTCTCCAACTTTTCCTTCCAGTCTCCAATACTAGTGATTCCTCTTCTACTAACCTTTAAAATGTATAGCTTGGACACTTCTTTATGCATTCTTCTGTTCTGACACATCCTCAGTCGTTATTTCATCCATGGCCATGGCCTTTACATGATGATTTCTCTTCAATCTATTCCTCAAGCTCAGACCTTTGTCTTAAATTACAAACCAGGATATCTACTTGCCATCTACACATGGCCACTGGATGTCCTACAGTCACCTCAAACTCAACATATTCAAAATTGGACTTTTACAACCCATCATCCCCCAAAATTAGTCTGTACCTTCTCTAGTGCCCTTGGTTCACAAAATACCACCTTTATCCTCCCAGTTGCTCAAGCCAGAAATCTGAATATTCATTGCACTTAAAATTAATTTCAAACACTACCTCCTTCAGGAGATCATGATCAACATTAACACTGATGAATCATGTTAATAGCATATATTTGGTGTGATGCATTGAAAACAGCATTTTATGTCTGTGGTCCCCCTCACCAAAACCCATAACCCTAGCCTAGTTATAATAAAAACACCAAAGAAATTCCAATAAAGGTACATTCTGCAAAATGCTTGACCAGCATTCTTCCTAACTATCAAGGTCATCAAAACAAGTCTCAGATAACTGTCACAGCCTCTTGGCTAATGAGCCTAAGGAGACATGAGAACTAAATAGCTCTTACATCTGTACCAGGAATTTGCTCCCTGCCTAGTTTTTTAACTAGAAAACTCATACTCATTTTCCAGGCCTCAGCTTGAATGTCACCACTTCAAGAAAGCCTTTCTTGACTCCACAGACTAAGTTAAATCTCCTTGTTCTTTGCTCCCAAGCATCACCACATGATTTTTCTCAGCAAAGACTCCTTAATTCCTGTAATGTTTTGCTCAGTGTACATATCTCTCTGCTAGACTGTAAGTGCCTTGCAAATGAGGACCTACCACTAATAAACTGCTGTATCTCCAGGATTTCAAACACAGACTGGAAAACTGGCATATGGCCAAATCTGTCCACCACATTTTTGAAAGTAACATTTTATTGGAACACAAACATGCCCTTTTTTTATGTATTGTCTATGGTTGCTTTCACACTATAACAATAAAATTGAGTAATTTAAACAGAGATGTATAGCCCACAAAGTTTAAAATATATACTATGTAGCTCTTTACAGAAAATGTTTTGTCATCACTGGCCTAGTACATGCTGGGCCATCATTAAATATCTACCAATTAGTTAATTAGTAAATTTGCCTCAATAGAAAAAAAAATACACATTTGTTGAGTCTTTTGATTATTTTTAATTAATCTTGAGTTTTAGATAGAGTTGCAATCTCCTCAACTGTAGAGGGATTCCTTCAAAGGCAGGATTGGGTTGGTTTTTCTATTTGGATTCCTCACAATTCTTAGTTCTGGGCTTTCTAAGAGGACTGCTGCCACAGTGTCCCCACCCATTCTTCAGGCTCTACATCACACCAGCCCGTTTAACAGCAGCAAGGTAATGACTAACATTAAACACCTTGGCTAATTCTCTTCAACAAGCAAAACCAAATAAACTTATACCGTGGACAAACTTCCTAGGTAGAAATATCTGCCATCAGAGGTAATAGTGGAGCCCTGAAAATAGAGCACTCTCAAGATGAAAACAAACAAACAGAAAATTGTTTAAGGACAAAGAGAACCTGACATAGAAGCAGATGAAATAGGAGACAAATTTGGGTCCTATGCCAATCTGGCCATTAACTAGATATCTAAAGCCAGTCAAGTCACTCAACCTCTCTGGACTTCAGTTTTCCCACATGCAAAATGAGAGATAGGACTTAATTTGTAAGCCTTTCACTATAGCGATGTTGGTACTAAAGAAATTTTTAAGGCCTACTTCTGAGAAGCCTAATGGCAGCTCTGAGTAATGACTGTGCTCAACTCAGTGAACCACAAATTCCCTCGTGCAGCCCACATATGTCTTTGACTAATACAAGTGGAAACACAACTTAGTTATTGTTTAATAAATGCTGTTTATTTTAAAGACAAATGGTTTTTAATTTTTTTTCATTCCTTCTTAGTTTGCATTGTTATTTCCTAGCATTTTTTAAACTTTTATTTCAGAATCAGTGGCACAAGTGCAGGTTTGTTATACAGGTAAATTGCATGTTGTGGGGGTGTGGTGTATAGATTATTTCATCAGCCAGGTGATCAGTATAGTACCCAATAGGTAGTTTTTCGATCCTCACCTTCCTCCCAATCTCCACCCTCAAGTAGGCCCTGGTGTCTCTGTACCATTCTTTGTGTCTATACGTACTAAATGTTTACTTCCTACTTATAAGTGAGAACATGGGGTATTTGGTTTTTGGTTCCTGTGTTAATTAACTCAGGATAATGGCCCCTACATCCACCCATGTTGCTGCAATGGACATGATCCGATTCTTTTTCGTGGCTGCATACTCTTACATTGTGCATATGTACCGCGTTTTCTTTATCTGGTCTACCATTAATGGGCATTTAGGTTGATTCTTTGTCTTTACTATTGTAAATAGTGCTGCAATGAACATACACATGGAAGTGTCTTTATGGTAGAATGATTTATATTCTTTTGGGTATATACTCAATAACGAGATTGCTGGATAGAGTGGAAAGTTATTTGAGGAATTGCTGCACAGCTTTCCACATGGTTGAACTAATTTACATTCCCACCAGCAGTGTATAAGCATTCCCTTTTTTCTACAACCTAGCCAGCATCTGTTATTTTTGACTTTTTAATAATAGTCATTCTGACTGGTATGAGATTATATCTCATTGTGGTTTGATTTGCATTTCTTCAATGATTAGTAATATTATTCATTTTTTCATATGCCTGTTGGCAACGTGTATGTCTTCTGTTAAAAAAGTGTATGTTCCTGTCTTTTGCCCACTTTATAATGGGGTTGTTTGAGTTTTGTTTGTAAATTTGTTTAAGTTCCTTATAGATCCTGGATATTAAGCCTTTGTTAGATGTATGGTTTGCAAAAATTTTCTCTCATTCCATAAGATTACTGAGGTTACTGTTTACTCTGTTGATAGTTTTTTTTTTTTTTCCCCTGGCAGAAGCTCCTCGGCTTAATTAGGTCCCATTTGTCAATTTTTGTTTTTGTTGTAACTGTTTTTGGCATCTTTATCTATGAACATAGGACCTGGAAAAGAGAAATGATTTCAAAGGACAATAGAAAAATTAAATCCAAAAGGTTCTGAGAGGTGAGGAGGTTGGAAAAGCATGGAACTAGGTGGTCTCAAAGGCCCCTTTCAGGCCTGACACTTTATAGTTCTATGATCTTATCTCATCCAACTTCTGAGAACTAAAACAAACCAGCCTTTTAAAGGGCAAGAAGCTGCTGGAAAATTGGTATAAGCAGAAAATAATGATACATTTAAAGACAAAAAGACCAGAGATTAAATCCTACCTTTGTTGCTTCTCTGTGACCTTGGTGGGGCCACTTCACTTTTATGAGCCTCAGTTTCCTCCGTTATAAAATATGGTCAATAATGGCTATCTCATAAGAGCAATGCAAAGACCAAATGAAATAAAGTAGTAAAGCATGTGACACATCGTAAACACTCAGACTCTTGAAAAGCATCAGAGCCATCCCATCTCCCTTTCCACTTTCACTTTTTTCCCTATGGTGCATCTCATGTTGTGCTCTTCTTTCATTCTGCTTAGAGATCAGCAAAGCTCCTATATAGAGGATTTCCCCCTGTTCCTAGTCTACCTCTCTTCCCCTAGGATGCACAATATACTCCTTCCACTTGGCCAGTGACAGATAGAACAAGAGGAATTTGAGGCCCATTCAGCAAGCCAAACTTTTAGTCGATTTGTAATAGGTTTTGCCTATTATTTTTGTACCTCATGTTGGCATTAGTGGAAGCACATAAGACCATGGAAAAGAGTACTGGCCCAGGTGGCAGGAGGCCTACATGAGTCCATTCCCATCTCTGTGAAGTGGGAAGTTGTATGTATATTGTGGGTGAGCAGACTGGCATTGAAAGATAATCTTCAGTGGTCTCTTAGCAATAATGTTCTATAAATCAAAGGACTGATGGTCCAAATTCACTAACATTTGGAAACTGGAACCAAAGTAGCCTAAAATTCTTGAGCTTCACTTTTCATTTATTTCGCAGGACCATGATCCTAGGCCCTCTCTCCTTAAGGGAGAAATGTGTTTGTATCAAACACATGGGAGACACAGAAGGGATTCTGGTCTGAGTAATTTAGAATGAGAAGGTAGTGAATGCATTTGAAGAGGTGACTTATTTAAAAATTTAAAACAAAGTACCCAGAAAGAGAGAAATTCAAGCCATTGTAACTATTCCAGGAAAATGTACCACACATGCAGCTGCTCAGGGCTTCATGTTTATCTGTCTGAGCCATGCGTGTTTGTTCCAGCAAGGAAGGATGCTGATACATTTAAAAGCCATGGTGATGCGTTGCCATTCTCCCTGGCACAGTGTGTTGCCAAGACCAATTTTATTCCATAAAAAATTATGTAAAGTTCAACAAGACCTTCTTCAATAAAACTGTGAGTGTCTGGAATACTAATGATACTTAAGATTTTTCTCTAGGCATCTGGTGGTCATTCAGTTACAAAGGACTATATTTACATTTCCTTTCTTCCATTTAGCCACTTTCTTCTTCTTTCTCTTTTCGTTTGTACTTCTCTCCATATTCTCAGTTCCTTTTCTCTACTTCTTTTCTGTTTTCTTCTTCTGGTATTTCTCATGTCTCTTGTCTTCTTCACTTTTTTCTCCTCCCTTTCTTTCCTATCTTCCTCACCATATGCCCTTTCCATTTCCTTTGTTACTTCTTCCTTTTCCCTCATCTTCTTTCTGATCTTTTTTTCTTCTCTCTTGCTCCATTTTATCTCCAGTTTTCCTCTTCTTCTTTAATCAATTCCCAGTATTGTCAAGGAAAAACATCTTATGGCCATTTTCCTCTTTCCAGGAGAGTTGAAACTCCAACTAGAAATATAGAAATAGATTATATTTAACATAAAAATACTTACTCAAGGAGCTTTCCCAGATAGGTCCCACCAAACTCCATTCAGTCCACTCCCACTAGCCATCTCTTTGCTTCCATGACCTCTCTACCTCTCTCACTACTAGCTATCCACTCACTGCTAGGCTGCTTTTATCACCAAAAACTCTGTAATCAGGAGCTAGCTCTGTAAGTGCACCAAAGTAATACTCAGGTCCTTTCCCCAAAGAGGCTTACAGGCCATAACAGATAATACTTGATAAAAGCACGTAAAAAGCATAAAATTATCAAACATCAGAGCAATAAACTACCAAGTCTACAACTCTGATATTATGTTGTTATGAAACTAAAATTCAGAGAGGAAAATTCCCTTACCGTCAGTCAGGGGGAAGATCATGTAGGCCTTATTGTGGAATTGGATGATATTTTAACTACAAAGGGCAGCCCTTTATTGGCCACCCTTCCCTTATCAAGGGGTGGAGTCTCATTTGTTTCTGTAATACTAACACTAGTATGGGATCCTCTCTACTAAATGAGTGTTGATTGACTGACCTGTAGGTTAGGACAGAATCTTACATTGCACTTCTAGAAACTTATCTTGGTTCAACGATTAAAAAAAAGGGGGATTAGAGACAGCATCTCTCTCATAAGGTTAATGTGAGGTTTAAATGAGAAAATCCACATAAAGCACTCAGAATAGTGCCTAGAACATGAAAAGTGCTGTGTAATCTTTAGCTATTATTATTATTAACACATATATTCACAGATATTGTGGCTCAAGTATGGTTTTTTCTGAATAACTCAAAGATTATAGAGTGTATTTGTGAGTAAGTGTTAAACTTATCTTGACCCTATTCTTTACCCACTAGATGTTAACAGCACTCCTTCCAGGGTTGTAATAACCAAAAATGTCTCCAGGATTGCCAAATGTTCCCTGATAGGAGAGCCAAAGGGCAAAATTGCTCCTATTGAGGAACAACTGACTTCAAAGGATATCAAAGTACAATGCAATATGCTAGCTATTTTAAGTTACAAGAGGCCAAGATAAGTTTGTATCTTCATCTAGATGCCAGGTGTTCAAGCCTGAGTGAGGAGAAGGTGAAAAATTGGATCTGGGGATTTACAGCTTGCATCTAAATTGAAATTCAGACAGATCAAGCATGCCTGGTAAACTGGTGGGTGGGCCTGCCAGAGACTTATATGGCAGAGGATCAAGGAGCCTCCTCAGATCAGATTCTGAAGGAAGAAAGAGTCAGGTTTGAGGAGCTTATTAAAATGCTTTTTTGCTGAAAAATTAATGAGTAAGAGCTCAAGTAGAACTGATTAGAAATGTCTCTTACAAGGCAGAATGCAAGTGGAGGAAAGGTATTTTCCCCTTCTTTGACACAGGCTATCTGGTAACTTTGCCACAATGAGGGCTCCAGTGGTATTGCACAAGGGAGGTTGCAGGGCTAGGCAGAACAGAGGTGAAGAAGAGGAAAAGCAGACATAGATACAAGTAAGATACTTGAAATCCCTGGAAATATTACATAGGCTTCCAAGAGGGTTTTTAATTAGTTATGTGGGATCAAGAAACAGTGAAATGTGTAATATTACTATATTGTTTGTGTGTCTGTATATGATACTGCAAGTTTGTGAAACCTGAAGATATCCAAGACCCAAGCCAATATTGATCAGTAAATATTCATTGAATAAAGTGATGATCAAATAAATGGGTCTCCAGAAAATGGCTTTCAGAAAACATCAATGTGAGTGCTTGAGACTTAGGAGACCTTATTGCCAATCTCCCTGTTTGAACTTGTGCAGCCATTTCCCTTTACTTGACCTCAATTTCCTCATACTTGGAATAGGGAGGTTGGACTAGATAATCTTTAGGATTACTTTCAGCTCTGACATTCTAGACATCTATGATTCAACACACAGTTGTGGATCAATGAAAACATTCATTTATCTTATAGAACCTTCTCAACAAACCAGAAATGCTCAGGAATAGACTTATTCTTGAGATCCCTCTATTCCCTGGTTCACAACCTAGAGGCAGGTGGGTTTACTATAACATGTTCTTGTTATGCTCTAAATTATTTTTCAAGAAAAAATAACTCCACGTCTCCCATTTTATATCTCAAGTCTAATTGAACACTCTCTACTGCTGCTGCTTAAAGATTATCTAGTCTTCTTTCAATTCCAGTTGCAACCCCTTTATATGAATTAGAGTTTCCAGAGTATTTTCTAGGCTCTCTCTTGCTCAGGCCAAATTTAATCTTCCTAGGCCTATTCACCAATCTGTTAATCATAATCATTTTTCTCCCCTGCTTGTGTTCAAGTACTGGACTGGAAATCAGAAAATCTGATCTCATAATCCTGGCCCTACCACTAACTTCCTCTGTTGCGAGTAGCAGATTGTTTATTTTTTAGACCAAAATTTCCTCAATTGCAAACTGTGGCTAATAATCCCTGCTCTGCCTATGGATTGAAAGTGGAGAAATGTTTAAATCATGACTTTGAAAGCAGTATAGAGATCCTGACAATTTGCCATTGTCAAGAGCTGACTATTAAATCCTGACAACAATAAAATTAACCTAAAACGGAAAAACAAAGTGTAGTATATCCATACCATGGAGTACTGTCAAGTGCATTTTGCTATGTGAAAAGTGCCAGATCCAAAAGGCTACATATTTAAATAACTCTATTATATGACTTTCTGGAAAAGGTAAAATTATAGAGATGAAAAACAGATCAGTAGTTACCAGAGATTAGAGTTGGGAGAAGAGATTCACTTCAAGGCTGCAACATGAGATAATTTGTAGGGTGATAAAATTGTTCTATAAGGAACTGTAAAAGTAGACACCTGGCTCTGTGCAATGGCCAAAACCCATTCAGCTGAAACTCCTGAAAGATATGCATTAATTATGAAAGATAAAATAGTAAAATTACTCTGAGGAAACCTCTCAGAAACTACGTTAACCTAGGGATCAAGTGATCAATTGATAATAAGACAACCAATAACAAGACATATTACCATCATGTTTCTCTTGATAGGACACTCTGAAGAAGGTCTATTATCTCTCTGCTATTATTTCCTAAAATCCAATCTAATCAAGTGAAAACATCAGGAAAACTCAAATTGAAGGATAGTCTACAGAGTACCTGATCATTTCACTTCAAAAGCATCAGGATCATTTAATAAAAGGAAAAGCCTCCACACTTCCATCATTTATACCACCAGGAAACCCAGCAGGCTCTTTAAAAGCCAAGAAAAATCCTCTCCTGTTTCTGGTAGGGAAAAGGAAAACTATTTTTAATGCATGCAGAATATTTTCAATAACAAAGGCCTACACTTGAGGGAAAAAGACTACCAGAATGTTATTAAACCTGAAGGAAGGTTATGTACTCCATTCTAGCCTCCTCTAATCTTCCTGTCTCATTTATGAGTGGGACAAAAAGCAAAGAAATACTTGTGAAGTGACATAGGCTCACAAAGAGAATAAGAAGTAACAATTCGATTATAGAACTTTCCCTGCTCCATAAATAACCACAACATCAACAAGACTCCTGTGAAATAATAGTGGATTACAAATAAAAGAAGTTCAAGGTGCTGACTTTATTTAAGAAAGAATTTTGAGGAAACTCAAAGACAATAAGGGAGAGCAAAATAGGGACACTGAGAAGAATTAAAGCCTCTGGTGCCTACAGCTACAGCAAACATTAAACACAGCCAATTCCTAGCCAGATTAATACGAAATCTCACACTAAATTTCTATTTACTTCAGTACCGTTATCTAATGAGAACTTGGGTTATCATGTTACTACATCTGGTTTTCAACTTAAAAAGTTAGAATAACACTAAAGTTAGAATAACACTTACTTTTCTTACTAAAAAGTAAGAAAAACACCGTCTGAACATATAAAGAAACACTGAATCAGACTCAGATATGATGGATTTTGAAAAGTCTAGAATGGAAATTTAAAATAACTGTGATTGCAATGTTAGGGATGCTAATGAAAACATAGTTAACATTCAGTTACATATGGATAATATAATAAGCACAGATATGGAAACCCCAAGAATAAAATAAAGAAGAAATACTAGAAATAAAAGAACCTGTATAGAAGTGAAGAAAGTCTAATGGGGTCATCAGTAGACTGATCACAGCTTAAGAAAGAATCAAATGGCTCAAAGTTATAGTCAATAGAAACTTTCAAACCTCAGATAAAAAAGAAAATAATTTTAAAAACAGAACAAAATACCCAAGAATTGTTTAACAATTTCAAAATATTCAACATGTGTGTAATTGGAATACCAGAAAGAGAAGAAAGGATAAAGAAGATAATATATTTGAAGTAGTAATAGCAGACTTTGAAAATTAATGAATGACACAAAACCACAGTTTCAGGGAGTGTGATGAATGTCAAGCAGGATACATACCAAAGAAAATATATCTAGGTGTATCATATTTAGATTGTAGGAAACAAAAGAGAAAGAAAAAGAGAAAAACTTGAAATAAGCAGGAAGGGAAAGAGAGGAGAAAAACTTACCTATAGAAAACAAGAATAAGAACTACACTTGACTTCTTGTCAAAATCATACAAGCAAGAAGTCATTGGGGTGAAATATTTAAAGTGACGGAAGTAAAGCAAAACACTAATTAAGACTTTTCTATCCTGAAAAATCATTCTTCAAAAGTGAAAGAGAAATAGACAAACTCTGACAAACAAAAACTAACGGAATTTATCACCACCATATCTCCCCTTAAAGGAAAATAAGAGGCCCCTTGGGACACCCTCTTCAATAAATAGTGCTAGAAAAATTGGATATCAATAGGCAGAAAAATTAAACTAGCCCTATACCTCTCACTATATACAAAAATCAACTCAAAATAGGGGAACGACTCAAATGTAAGACCCAAAACTATGACAGCACAGAATAAAACATAGAGAAAATACTCCAGGACATTTGTTTAGGCATATATTTTATGGCTAAGATCTTAAAAGTACAGGCAACAAAAAGAAAAATAGACAAATGTAACTATATTAAAAACTTTTGAACAGCAAAGAAAACAATCAACAAAGTGAAGAAGGAACTTGTTGAATGGGAGAAAATATTTGAAAACTCTTTATCTGACAAAAGAATAATGCCCAGAATACACAAGGAAATCAAACAAGTCAACACCAAAAAAAAGAAAAAACTAATATTCCCATTAAAAATGGGCAAATAACCTGAACAGAAATTTTTCAAAGAACACGTGAAAATGGCCAACATGTACATAAACAAATGTTCAACATCACTAATGATCAGGGTCATGCAAGTCAAAACGACAATGAGACATTATTTTACCCCAGTAAAAATGGCTATTATAAAAAAAAATTAAAAAAAGACAGATTTTGTTTCCTACTTGAATACCCTTTATTTCCTTCTCCTGCCTGATTGCCTTGGCCAGAACTTCCAACACTATATTGAATAGGAGTGGTGAGAGAGGGCATCCCTGTCTTATGCCACTTTTCAAGGGGAACGCTTCCAGTTTTTGCCCATTAAGTATGATATTGGCTGTGGATTTCTCTTAGATAGCTCTTATTATTTTGAGATATGTCCCTTCAATACCTAATTTATTGAGAGTTTTTAGAATGAAGTTTGCTGAATTTTGTCAAAGGCCTTTTCTGCATCTATTGAGATAATCATATGGTTTTTGTCGTTGGTCCTGTTTATATGTTGGATTACATTTATTGATTTGTGTATGTTGAACCAGCCTTGCATCCCAGGGATGAAGCCCACTTGATCATGGTGGATAACGTTTTTGCTGTGCTGCTGGATTCAGCTTGCCAGTATTTTATTGAGGATTTTTGCATCGATGTTCCTCAGGAATATTGGTCTAAAATTCTCTTTTTTTGTTGCGTCTCTGCCAGGCTTGGGTATCAGGATGATGCTGGCTGCATAAAATGAGTTAGGGAGTATTCCCTCTTTTTCTATTCATTGGAATACTTTCAGAAGGAATGGTACCAGCTCCTTCTTGTATCTCTGGTAGAATTTGGCTGTGAAATCCATCTGGTCCTGAACTTTTTACGGTTGGCAAGCTATTAATTATTGCCTCAATTTCAGAGCCTGTTATGGTCTATTCAGAGATTCAAGTTCTTCCTGATTTTGGCTTGGGAGGATGTATGTGTCAAGGAATTTATCCATTTCTTCTAGATTTTCTAGTTTACTTGCACAGAGGTGTTTATAGTATTATCGGATGGTAGATTGTATTTCTGTGGGATCAGTGGTGATATCCCCTTTATCATTTTTTATTGCATATATTTTATTCTTTTCTCTTTTCTCCTTTATTAGTCTTGCTAGCTGTCTATCAATTTTGTTTCAGCCCAAAATCTCCTTCAGCTGATAGGCAACTTCAGCAAAGTCTCGGGATACAAAATCAATGTGCAAAAATCACAAGTATTCTTATACACCAATAACAGACAAACAGAGAGCCAAATCATGAGTGAACTCCCATTCACAATTGCTTCAAAGCGAATAAAATACCTGGGAATCCAACTTACAAGGGACGTGAAGGACCTCTTCAAGGAGAACCACAAACCACTGCTCAATGAAATAAAAGAGGACACAAACAAAGGGAAGAACATTCCATGCTCATGGGTAGGAAGAATCAATATCGTGAAAATGGCCATACTGCCCAAGGTAGTTTATAGATTCAATGCCGTCCCCATCAAGCTACCAATGACTTTCTTCACAGAATTGGAAAACACTACTTTAAAGTTCATATGGAACCAAAAAAGAGCCCGCATTGCCAAGTCAATCTTAAGCCAAAAGAACAAAGCTGGAGGCATCATGCTACCTGACTTCAAACTACACTGCAAGGCTACAGTAACCAAAACAACATGATACTGGTACCAAAACAGAGATATAGAACAATGGAACAGAACAGAGCCCTCAGAAATAATGCCGCATATCTACAACCATTTGACCTTTGACAAGCCTGACAAAAATAAGAAATGGGGAAAGCATTCTCTATTTAATAAATGGTGCTGGGAAAACTGGCTAGCCATATGTAGAAAGCTGAAACTGGATCCCTTCCTTACACCTTATACAAAAATTAATTCAAGATGGATTAAAGACTTACATGTTAGACCTAAAACCATAAAAACCCTAGAAAAAACCTAGGCAATACCATTCAGGACATAGGCATGGGCAAGGACTTCATGACTAAAACACCAAAAGCAATGGCAACAAAAGCCAAAATTGACAAATGGAATCTAATTAAACTAAAGAGCTTCTGCACAGCAAAAGAAACCACCATCAGAGTGAACAGGCAACCTACAGAATGGGAGAAAATTTTCGCAACCTACTCATCTGACAAAGGGCTAATATCCAGAATCTACAATGAACTCCAACAAATTTACAAGAAAAAACCAAATGATCCCATCAACAAGTGGGTGAAGGATATGAACAGACACTTCTCAAAAGAAGACATTTATGCAGCCAAAAGACACATGAAAAAATGCTCATCATCACTGGCCATCAGAGGAATGCAAATCAAAACCACGAAGAGATACCATCTCACAACAGTTAGAATGGTGATCATTAAAAAGTCAGGAAACAACAGGTGCTGGAGAGGATGTGGAGAAATAGGAACACTTTTACACTGTTGGTGGGACTGTAAACTAGTTCAACCATTGTGGAAGTCAGTGTGGCAATTCCTCAGGGATCTAGAACTAGAAATTCCATTTGACCCAGCCATCCCATTACTGGGTATACACCCAAAGGATTATAAATCATGCTGCTATAAAGACACATGCACACATATGTTTATTGTGGCACTATTCACAATAGCAAAGACTTGGAACCAACCCAAATGTCCAACAATGATAGACTGGATTAAGAAAATGTGGCACATATACACCATGGAATACTATGCAGCCATAAAAAATGATGAGTTCATGTCCTTTGTAGGGACATGGATAAAGCTGGAAACCATCATTCTCAGCAAACTATCGCAAGGACAAAAAAACTAAACACCGCATGTTCTCACTCGTAGGTGGGAATTGAACAATGAGAACACTTGGACACAGGAAGGGGAACATCACACACCGGGGCCTGTGTTGGGGTGGGGGGAAGGGATAGCATTAGGAGATATACCTAATGTTAAATGATGAATTAATGGGTGCAGGACACCAACATGGCACATGTATACGTATATAACTAACCTGCACGTTGTGCACATGTACCCTAAAACTTATAGTATAATTAAAAAGAATAGATTCTGGCAGGGATGTGAAGAAAAGAGAACTCTTATAAATTGTTGGTAAAAATGTAAATTAGTGCAGTCATTACAGAAAACAAAATGAAAGTTTCTCAGAAATGAAAAATGAAACTACCATACAATCCAGCAATCCCACTACTGAGTATTTACCTAAAGCAAAGAAAATCGGTATATTAAAGTGATACCTGCAGCCCTATGTTTATTGCAACACTATTCATAATAGTAAAAATATAAAAACAACATGTGTCCATCAACTTAAATAAAATGTGGTAAATATACACAATTGAATAATATTTTCTATTAAAAAGAATGAAATCCTGTCATTTGCAGCAACGTCGATGGAACCGGTGGTCATTATGTTAGGTGCAATTAGCCAGGCACAGAAAGCTCAACATCACATGCTCTCACTAATGTGGGATCTAAAAGAATTAATCTCATGGAAGTAGAGAGTAGAATGATAATTACTAGAGGTGGGGAAGCATTTGGGGGGATATGGGAGAGGTTGATTAATGGGTACACATGTACAGTTAGATAGAAGAAATAAGATCTAATGTTTGATAGCAGTTGGGTTGCTATAGTTAACAACAATTTATGTTATATAAAAAATTGCTAGAATAAAGAATTTAGAATGTTTTCAATACATAGAAATAATAAATACACAAGGTGATGGATATTCTAAATCCTCTGACTTGAGCATTTACCATCCTATGCTTGTACCAAAATATCCATGTTCCCCATAAATATGTAAAAACATTATTGTAAAAAGGATGCTCTAGCCAGGTATGGTAGCTCATGCCTGTAATCTTAGCACTTTTGGAGGTCAAGTTGAGTGGATGGCTTGGAGCCCAGGAGTTTGAGGTCAGCTTGGGCAACATGACAAAACCTAAGTCAAGAAGAAGAAGAAGAAGGAGAAGGAGAAGGAGGAGAAGAAGAAGAGGAGGAGGAGGAGGAGGAAGGAGGAGAAGAAGAAGAAAAATTGTCCCAGATACTTGGGAGGCTGCGGTGGGTGAATCACCTGAGCTCAGGAAGTTGAGGCTGCAGTAAGCTGAGATTGTGCCACTGCACTCCAGCCTGAGTGATGAGAGTGAGACCCTGTCTCAAAGAAAATACTTTTAAAAAAAATAAAGAAAGAAGCTCTTCAGGAAGAAAAAAAATTAAATAGGTCAAATATATAGGACTTACATTAAAAACAAGAACATCAGATAAAACATAAATTAAGGTAAAATAAAATGTTTTATTCTTTTAATTCCTAATTGATTTAATAAGATAGTTGTTCAAATAATAATAGTAACAATTCATTGATAGATTATAGCATAAGGATGAGTTAAATGAATAACAGCAATACTCTGTTATGTAATGCCTGCACTACTGAAGAAACAGTATAATGTTATTTGAAAGTGGATTTAAATTTGTTGTAAATGTATAATTGCAAACTCTGGAGAACCACTAGATATAAAAAAAAAGGAAGTGTAATTCATATAAGAAAGAATATGCAATTACATGAAATGCTCAATTATAACTAGAGAAGTAGAAAATGAGGGAGAAGAAAAAGAACAAGAGCAATGAATAGAAATCCAATGCAAGTATAGTATCTATTTAACTATATCAATAACCACTTTAAAAGTGTATTGCCTAAATACGCCAATTAAGAAACAGAGACTGACAGAGTGAACAAAAACTAAAACCGAACTATATGCTGTCTACAAAAATCAGTTCAAATATAAAGATACAAATAGATTAGTAGTAAGAAAATGAGGGGCATCACTGAAAACAGTGAAGTAGAAAGCTGTAAAAATCTGTTCCTCCACTGAAGCAACTATTAAGCTGTCAAAAACTTTTGCAATTCAATTTTTTTGAATATTTGGGAATACAATTTTTTAAAACTAGCCACCAGGGCAGTGTTTACTGAAGACAGATGCTGATTCATTGTGGGAAGAAATCACTATAGGATTTTTGCTGACTTGCCTACAATCCTCCATTCCTAAGCTTGGTGGTGGCCAGTATTTCTGGTGTGACTTGCTAATGCCAGAGGGTGCTAAATAAACCTTGTTTATTATATATTATTGATGAACATCCTGACCTGTCTGGCAGTTCCCTGAGAGCCCAGATCTGAGACTTGCCTTTGTTTTGCTCCCCAAAGAACTCCCTCAGAGTTTGAATGACTGCCTTGGTAGAATCTGTCAAAAACATTTAAGGACATATAGTATCAACATCTAATTAGCTCAAAAGACATTAGGCAGGGTAAACAGCTGACAGATCAGAAATTCTGGGAAGGAAGATACAGGGAAGAATAAGGGCTGTTTGAAAATGCCAAATATATACCAGAGAAATGAGACTGCAACACACCTGCCCAGGACCAGACAAGTGTTCAGAAAAGAATTTAAGGGACTCTAGGCTTGCAGCTCTGGCAAATCTATGCACTTTACACATTCATAAAGTGAAGGCTAAGGTAGTTGTAAAGGCTACATGTTATAGGAGTGCCCCAATTCAGAGCCAATCTACAAAGAACAGGAGCACTATTTGTGTTATGTTTTCTTCCTTTTTTTCTCCAGGCATTTAAGGAAATTTCTACCAAGACATGAGCTAAATGCTGAAATAATGGAATGAAAACTTCAGTGACCACACAGAACAAGTAATATAGCTTTGAAAAAATAGCTTAGAAAAATAAGTCATTAAACAAACAGGTGATTGCAGCCAAATAAAGAAAAAACAATAAACCCCGGGGAGGGAGGAGAATCTGATTTCCAAAATTTTCATATTGTAAGTTTACAAATGTCCAAGTTTCAACAAAAATTATAAAGCATAAAAAACAGAAAGTATGGCCCATTTAAAGGGGAAAAAACTTTCAGAATCCTTTCCTGAAGCCCAGACATTAGACTTACTGGACAAAGACTTTAAAATGACTTTCTTCAATATCTTCCAAAACCTAGAAAAAAATCATGGAAATATGACTAAAAGATACAAGGAGAGCACTATCTGAACAAATTTAAAAAACCAGTAAAGGTATAAAAATTATTAAAAGGACCAAACAGAAATACAGGAGCCAAAAAATACAATAGTGGAAATGTAAACGAACTGACTAGAGTGATTCAAAGCAAATTAAAGGCAGAAGACAGAATAAGTGATCTTGAAGGTAGGTCAATAGAAATTTTTCACTATGGGCATCAGAAAGAAAAAAAGATAAAGAAAATGAACAGAACATAAGGGACCCGTGAGACAACATCAGTCATACAAACATATGCATAATGAGAATACCAAAAGGAAAGGAAAGATGGAATAGAAATTGTTTTGAAAATTTAAAGTCTGAAAACTTCTCAAATACAATGAAAAAGATAAATTTATACATCTAAGATCTGTAATACAAAAACGCTAAATGATCCATACTAAGACACATTTTAATCAGTTGACAAAGAGAAAATCTCAAAAGCAACAAGCAACAAGTGACTTATCAGGCATAAGAGATCCTCAATAAAATTAACAGCCAATTTCTCATCAGACATCATGAAAACTGGAAGGCAATGTACTGGCATAAAGTGATTAAAAAATAAAAAATTCAATCAGTAATTCTCTACTTTGTAGAACTGTTGGCCAAAAACAAAAAAAGAATCAATACCTTCCTTGAAAAGCAAAAGCTGAGAAAAATTTTTGCTAGTAGTCCTGCCCCAGAAGAATTGTTTAAGGGAGTTCTTCAGGCTCAAATGAAGGGACACTAGAAAGTAACATGAAGTCATAAAAAATTAAACGGCAGAAAAGATAACTACAGTACAGAGATAACTGTAGAGCCAGCATTATTTTATGTATTATTTATAACTCCTTCTTTTTCTACATGATTTAAAAGACATAAAATCATAGAACAATTACTTTAAATCTATAATAGCACACAATGTATAAAGATGTAGTTTGTGACAACGACAATATAAGAAGAGCTTTTAGGACCTGATAATTTGCATGATACTTAGCTAAACTGATATAAATTCAAACTAGAATGATAAAATCTGGGATGTTAATACTAACTCCCATGGTAACTACCAAGAAAATAAATAAATAAATAAATAATACACAAGAAAGGAAATGAGAAGTATATACAACTGTATAGATTAATGCAATCCTTATCAAAATTCCAATGGTGTCTTTTGCAGGAATAAAAAAATGCATTCTAAAATTTATATGGAATCTCAAGGGATCCTGAATAACCAAAAAAAATCTTGAAAAATAAAAATAGGTGAAAGTCTCACATTTTCTGATTTCAAAACTTACTATAAAACGACAGTAATCAACACATTGTGGCTCTGGCATAAAGAGAGACATAGAGATCAGTGGAATAAAATAGAAAGGCAAGAGATAAACCTCTCACATGTGGCCAAAGGATTTTAAACAAGGGTACCACAACTATTAAATAAAGAAGTATTTATAGTCTTTTCTATAAATTGTGTTAGAAAAACTGAATATCCACACGCAAAAGTATGAAATTGGACCCCTTCTTTATACAAAATTAACTTAAAATGGATCAAAGGCCAAAACATCAGATTTAAAACTATAAGACTCTTAGAAGAAAATATTGGGGAGGGACCAAGATGGATGACTAGAAGCACTGGGGATCAGAGGCTCCCATAAAAAAAAAATAAAAAAATAACTAGTATGTGAATCCTGCACTGGCAACCAAGGTATCTAGTTTCTCTTATCAGAATTGACTAGGCAGCTGGTGTGGTACACGGAGAGAAAGGAAGAGAAGTGTGTTGCGGTGGTCCACCTGATAGCCACACAGGGCGGGGGAGCCCCCAACCCCAAGCCAAGGTAGGCAGTGAGTGAGTGTGCTACCCAGCTGGGAAACCATTCTTTTTTCCACCAAACTGTGCAAACCATAGATCGGAAGACCTTACTTGTGAACCCACACCACCGGGGCCTAGGGTTCCAACCCTGAAGTTGTGTAGATTCTCAACAGCCTTTCAGCTAGAACCTGCTTAACCCTGCCAAGTTCTCAAGGAGAGAGGTGACAAGCACCACAGCTGTGGCTGCCTGCTGTCCAAACTGTTTGAGCTCCTTGGGGGAGAGGCAGCAGCCAGCACTGGGACTCATAACTGCCTAACACGGTTAAGCTCCCTATGTGATGGGGTGGGGGGAAGGCAGCATCCATCTCTATAGCTCCAGGCCACTCTTTTCCCCTGCTGGAGCCAGGGAGGATAGATGGCTTGGTCCCAAGAGGTTTTCCTCACAGCTCAACACACCTGCTGTGGCAGACTGCAGCCAGACCACCTCTTCAGTCCTGGCCCTGACCCTTCCTTCTTCACTGGGGGGTGCCTCCCTGCAGGAACTTGAACAACCCCATCCAGAGGCTCAGGGACAGAACCCTGATGTCTCTGGGCATGAGCCCATAAGGGGAGGGGTAATCACAGTCTCTGTGGACCAGCAGACTTAGCCTTTCCTCCTGGCAGTTCTCAGGAATCTGGGCAGCCCAGATGAGTGGGTTTCCCTGCAACGAAGCACACTCCTTCCACCAAGGGAGAGACAAAGTGCTTTGTTAAACAGGTCTTTTTCCCTGTGCCATCCAACTGGGTGAGACCCTCCAAGAGGGGTTGTAAGACACCCTATACAGGAGCTATCCTACTGGCATCAGGTTGCTGCCCCTTGAGGTCAGAGATCCCAGAAGAAGGAGCAGGCACACATCTTTGCTGTTCTCCAGCCTCCTTGAGTGGCATCTCCAGGTGCAGAAGTGAGCCAGATGACTAGGTCCTGAAGTGAACCCCCAGCAAATGCCAGCAGCCCTACAGAAGAGGGACATATTGAAAGAAAAACAAACAAACAGAAAGCAACAACAACAGCATCAACAACAACAAAGCATCCCCATTAAAACCCCACCAAGGGTCGGCAGCCTCAAAGATCAAAACTAGACCAACCCATAAAGATGAGAAAGAATCAATGAGAAAACACTGAAAACTCAAAAGGCCAGAGTGCCCATTCTCCTCCAGATGATTGCAATGCCTCTCCAGCAAAAACATAAAACTGGATGGAAGATGAGATGGGCAAATTGATAGAAGTAGGTTTCAGAAGATGGGTAATAAAAAACTCCAATGAGTCAATGGAGCGTGTTCTAACCAAATGCAAAGAAGTTAAGAGCCTTGATGAAAGGTTAGATGAACCGCTAACTAGAATATCCAGTTTAGAGAGGAACATAAATAAACTGATGGAGATGAAGAACACAGCACGAGAACTTCACATAAGTATCAACACCCTAGTTGACCAAGTGGAAGAAAGGATATCAGAGTTTGAAGACCACCTTGCTGAAATAAATAATGCAGACAAGATTAGAGAAAAAAAGAATGAAAAGGAATGAACAAACCTTCCAAAAAATATGGGACTACATAAAAAGATAGAACCTATGACTGATTAGAGTACCTGAAGGAGACAGGGAGAATGGAAACAAGCTGGTAAATGCACTTCAGGATATTATGAAGGAGAACTTTCCCAACCTAGCAAGACAGTCCAACATGCATAATCAGAAAACACAGAGAACGCTACTAAGATACTCCACGAGAAGATAAACCCCAAGACATAATCATCAGGTTCTCCAAGGTCAAAATGAAGGAAAAAATATTAAAGATAGCCAGAGAGAAAGGCCAGGTCACCTACAAAGAGAAGCCCAACAGACTAAAAGCAGACTTCTCAGCAGAAACCCCACAAGCCAGAAGAGATTGGGGGCCAATATTCAACATTCTTAAAGAAAAGAATTTTGCACCCCAAATTTTACATACAGCCAAACTAAACTTAATAGGCAAATGAGAAATAAAATCTCTTCCAGATAAGCCATTGCTGAGGGATTTCATCACCACAAGGCCTCCCGTGCAAAATCTCCTGAAGGAAGCACTACATATTAAAAGGAAAAAACAGTATCAGCCACTGCATAAACACACCAAAATATAAAGACCAATGACACTATGACAAAACACCATCAACTAGTGTGCAAAATAACCGGATAGCATCATGATGACAGGATCAAATTCACACAGAAAAATACTAACCTTACATGTAAGTGGGCTAAATGCCTTAATTATGAGACACAGACTGGCAAATTGGATAAAGATTCAAGACCCATGGTGCGCTGTATTCAGGAGACCGATCTAATGTGCAAAGACACACATGGGTTCAAAGTAAAGGGATGGAGGAAAATTTACCAAGCCAATAGAGAGCAAAAAAAGCAAGGGTTGCAGTACTAGTTTCTGACAAAACAGGCTTTAAGCAAACAAAGCTCAAAAAAGACAAAGAAGGGCATTACATAATGGTAAAGGGATCAATGCAACAAAAAGAGCTAGCTATCCTCAATATATATGCACCCAATACAGGAGAACCCAGATTCATAAAACAAGTTCTTAGAGACCTGCAAAGAGACTTCAGCTCCCACACAATAATACTTGGAGACTTTAACAAGACAGAAAATTAACAAGAATATTCAGGACTTGAACTCAATTCTGGATCAAGTGGGTCTAATAGTCTTCTACATAACTCTTCAGCCCAAATCAACAGAATATACATTCTTCTCACTGCCACGTAGCACTTATCCTAAAATCGACCACATAATTTGAAGTAAAACACTCCTCAGCAAATGCAAAAGAACTGAAATCATAACAAACAGTCTCTCAGACTAAAATGTAATCAAATTAGAACTCAGAATTAAGAAGCTCACTCAAAATCACACAATTACATGGAAATTGAACAACCTGCTTCTGAATGACTCCAAGGTAAACAACAAAATTAAGGCAGAAATCAAGTTCTTTGAAACCAATCAGAAGAAAGAGATAACGTACCAGAATCTCTGGGACACAGCTGAAGCAGTGTTAAGAGGGAAATTTATAGCACTAAATACCCACATCAGAAAGCTAGAAAAATCTCAAATTGAAACCCTAACATCACAATTAAAAGAGCTAGAGAAGCAAACTAATCCAAAAGCTTGTCTAGTGGAAGATAAGCTTTTCTTGTCTAGTGGAAGATAAGAAATAGCTAAGATCAGAGCAGAACTAAAGGAGATAGAGACAGGAAAAAGCCTCCAAAAAATCAATGAATTAAGAAGCTGGGTTTTTTGAAAAAAATTAACAAAATAGACTGCTACCTACAGTAATATAGAATAAAAGGGAGAAGAATCAAATAGATCCAATAAAAAATGATGAAGGGGATATCACCACTGACACCACAGAAATAATAACTACCATCAGAGAATACTATAAACACCTCTAGGCAAATAAACTAGAAAATATAGAAAAAATGATAAATTCCTGGACACATACACCCTCCCAAGACTAAACCACGAATAAGTCAAATCCCTGAATAAACTACTAAGAAGTTCTGAAATTGAGGCAGTAATTAATAGCCTACCAACAGAAACAGCTGAGGACCAGTCTGATTCACAGCCAAATTCTACCAGATGTACAAAGAGGAGCTGGTGCCATTCCTTCTGAAATTATTCCAAACAATTGAAAAGGAGGGACTCCTACTTAAGTCATTTTATGAAGCCAGAATCATCCTGGTATGAAAACCTTGAAGAGACACAACAAAGAAAGAAAATTTCAGGCCAATATCCCTGATGAACAAAGATGCAAAAATCCAAAATAAAATACTGGCAAACCGAATCTAGCAGCACATAAATAAGCTTATCCACCATGATCAAGTTGTTTCATTTCTGGGGTGCAAGGCTGGTTCAATATATGCAAATTAATAAAGGTAATCTACCACATAAACAGAACCAAAGACAAAAACCACATGACTATCTCAATAGATGCAGAGAATGCCTTTGATAAAATTCAACATCTCTTCATGTTAAAAACCTTCAATAAATTAGGTATGGATGGAGCATATTTCAAAATAATCAGAGCTGTTTATGACAAACCCACAGCCAATATCATGTTGAAGGGGCAAAAGCTGGAAGCATTCCCTTTGAAAACTGGTACAAGAGAAGGATGCCCTCTCTCACCACTGTTATTCAACATAGTATTGGAAGTTCTGGCCAAGGTAATCAGGCAAGAGAAAGAAATAAAACATATTCAAATAGGAAGAGAGGAAGTCAAATCATCTCTGTTTGCAGATGACATGATTCTATATTTAGAAAAGCCCATCATCTCAGCCCCAAAACTCCTTAAGCTGATAAGCAACTTCAGCAAAGTCTCAGGATACAAAACCAATGTAAAAAAATCTCAAGCATTCCTTTACACCAATAATAGACAAGCAGAGAGCTGAATCATGGATGAACTCCCACTCACAATTTATATAAAGAGAATAAAATGCCTAGGAATACAGCTGACAAGGGATGTGAAGAACCTTTTCAAGGAGAACTACAAGCTACTGCTCAAAGAAATAAGAGAGGACACAAACATATGGAAAAACATTCTATCTTTATGGATATGAAGAATCAATATTGTGAAAATTGCCATATTGTCCAAAGTAATTTATAGACTCAATGCTATTCCCATCAAACTACCATTGACATTCTTCACAGAATTAGAAAAAAACTACTTTAAATTTTATATGAAATTAAAGGAAACCCCATATAGCAAAGACAATCCTAAGCACAATTAACAAAGCTGAAGGCATCATGTTACCTGACTTCAAACTATACTACAAGGCTACAGTAACCAAAACAACATGGTACCTGTACCAAAACAGATACATAGGCCAATGGAACAGAACAGAGACCTCAGAAATAACACCACACATCTACAACTATCTGATCTTCAACAAATCTGACAAAAACAAGCAATGGGGAAAGGATCTCCTATTCAGTTTAATGATGCTGGGAAAACTGGCTAGCCAGATGCTGAAAAGTAAAACTGGACCCCTTTCTTACACCTTATACAAAAATTAACTAACAATGAATTAAAGACTTAAACATATAACCGAAAACCATAAAAACCTTAGAAGGGAACTTAGGCAATAGAATTCAGGACATAGGCATGTGCAAATACTTCATGACAAAAATGTCAAAAGCAAGTACAACAAAAGCCAAAATTGACAAAATCTATTTAAACTAAAGGGTTTCTGCACAGCAAAAGAAACTATCATCAGCGTGAACAAGAAATCTACAGAATGAGAGAAAATTTTTGTGGGCTACCCATGTGACAAATGTCTAATATCCAGAATTTAAATGAAACTTAAACAAATTTTCAAGAAAAAAAAACAATCCCATCAAAAAGTGGGCAAAAAATATGAACAGACAACTCTCAAAAGAAGACCTTTACATGGCCAACAAACATACAAAAAGAAACTCAACACCACTGATCATTAGAGAAATGTAAATCAAACTATAATGAGATACCATCTCACACCAGCCACAGTGGCTATTATTTAAAAGTCAAGAAACAATAGATGCTGGCGAGGATGTGGAGAAATAGGAATGCTTTTACATTGTTGGTGGCAATGTAAATTAGTTCAACCATTGTGAAAGACAGGATGGCAATTCCTCAAGGATCTAGGACCAGAAATGCCATTTGACCCAGCACTCCCATTACTGGGTGTATACGCAAAGGGATATAAATCATTCCACTATAAAGACACATGCACATGTATGTTTACTGCAACACTATTTACAATAGCAAAGTCATGGAACCAACCCAAATGCCCATCAATGATAGACTGGATAAAGAAAATGTGGTACATATACACGGAATACTATGCAGCCATAAAAAGGAATGAGATCATATCCTTTGCAGGGACATGGATGAAGCCAGAAGTCATCAGCCTCAGCAAACTAACACAAGAACAGAAAACAAAACACCTCATGTTCTCTCTCATAAGTGGAAGTTGAACAATGAGAACACAGGGGCACAGGAAGGGGGACAACACACAGAAGGGCCTGTTGCGGAGTGAGTGGTGAGGAGAGGGAACTTAGATGATGGGTTGATGGGGCAGCAAACCTCCATGGCACATATATACCTATGTAACAGACATGCACGTTCTACACATATATCCTAGAACTTAAAATTAAAATAATATATGTGGGAAAAGGACTTCATGACACTGGATTTTAAATGATTTCTGGATATGACATGAAAAGTAAAAACAACAAAAGTAAAAATAGATAAATTGAACTAATATCACAATAAAAAACTGTGTATCAAAGGACATAATAAACAGAGTAAAAAGGTAACTTACAGAAAGGGAGAAAATATTTGTGAATCATATATCTTACAAGAAGTTAATTTCCAGATTATACAAAGACCTCTACAACTCAACAACATCAATAAACAACTAACATGATTTTAAAATGTGCAAAAGACTTAAATAGGCATTTCTCCAAAAAAGATACACAAGTGGCCAAAAAGCATATGAAAAGATGCTCAAAACCACTAATCATTAGGGAAATGCGAATCAAAACTGCAATGAAATATTACTTCACCACCATTAGGATGGATGCTAACTTAAAAAAAAAAAACAGAAAATAAAGTGTTGGTGAGAATTTGAAGGGAACTGTTGGTGGATATGCAACATGGAGGAACGTCTATAAAAACCAGAATTATAGTTCCTCAAAAAATTTGACATATGACTACCATATGATCCAGCAATGCCACTTCTGGGTTACATTTAAAAGTTTTTTTGGTTTTTTTTTGGTTTTTTTTTTTGGACAGAATCTCATTCTGTCACTCAGGCTGCAGTGCAGTGGCACGATCTCAGCTCACTGTCACTACAAGCTCCACCTCCCGGGTTCAAGCCATTCTCCTGCCTCAGCCTCCCGAGTAGCTAGGACAACAGGCACCTGCCACCACACGCCCGGCTAATTTTTTTTTTTTGTATTTTTATTAGAGACAGGGTTTCACCGTGTTAACTTCTGGGCATATATTTAAAAATTTTTAAAGGAGGGTATCAAGTAAATATTTGTACAATCATGTCTGTAGAGGCATTGTTCACAATAGCTAAAAGGTGGAAACAACACAAATATCCATCAATGAATGAATGGCTAAACAAAATATGATATGTAGATACAACAGAATATTATTTAATCTTAAAGAGGAAGAAAATTTTGATATCTGGTACAATATGGATGAACCTTTAAGGCATTATGTTAGGTGAAGTAAGCCAGTCACAAAAAGACAAATACCGTGTGATTTTATTTTCACAGGGTATTGAGAGTAGTCAAACTCAGAAGCAATAAGTAGAGGAAAGGGAGAAATGGAGAGTTGATGTTTAATGGATATAGAGGTGAAAGATGAAAAAGTTTTGGAGATTAGTTACACAGCAATGTGTATATACTTAGCAGTAATAAACTGTACACTTAAAAATTGTTAAGATGGTAAATTTCATGTTGGGTGTCTTTTACCTCAATTTATTTAAAAAGGTCTTAAAACAATAACTTAACTTTATACCTAAATAGAAAAAGAAGAATAAACTGGCAGAAGGAAAATAATGGCAAAAATTAAAGCTAAGATAAATGAAATATTCAGAGAATTAAAAAACAATAGAAAAATTCAAAGAAACTACAGATTGGTTCTTCAAAAAGGTTTTTTTTAATTGACAAATGTTTAGCTAGATTGACAGTAATGTCCAGAACTATGTTCCTACTTTCATTTCTGATTTTAGTTAATTGTATTTTCTCTCTCTTTATTAGTGTGTCTAGCTAAATTTTCACAAATTCTTTGATCTTTTAAAAGAATCATTTCTTTGGTTTTATTGATTTCTCTTAACGCATCCTATGAGTCTGACACCAAAGAAAAAGACAACACAAATAAAGAATATTTACACACCAATATTACTTACGAATGCAAATACAGTAATCCCTAACAAAAAAACTAGCAAATCCAATCTAGCAGAATATTGAAAGGATTATAAACTATAACCAAGTGGAATTTATCCCAGGATTATAAGGATGGTTAAACATGAAAATCAGTAAAAACAATAAGCAACATTAATAGAAAGAAGGGAAACAAAACACATAATAACTTCAATTGACACACAGAAAGGCACTTGACAAAATCAAACACTCTTTTATAATCAAAGCACTCAGAAAATTAATAATATTAATACAAAAGAACTTCCTAAATAGGATAAAGTATGTTTATGAAAAACACATAGCTCACATTACACTCCGTGGTGAAAGACTGAAAATGTTTCCTGTAAGATCAGGATCTACACAAGGATTCTCACTTGTGCCACTTCTATTCAACATTGTACTGAAAGTTCTAGTAAAAGCAGTTAAGTAAAAAATAAATAAATAAATAAATAAATATAAGTCATCTAAATTTGAAAGGAAGAAGTAAAACTATCTCTATTTACAGATGACATGGTCCTATATACAGAATTTTTTTTAAAAAAATCCACAGGCACAAAAATCTATTAGTACAGGAGAATGGTGGAGCAAGATGGCAGAATAGAAAGCTCCACCAATTGTCTCTTCCTGCAAAGAAACCAAGTTAACAGCTATCTACAAAAACAAACAAAAAAACCAAAAATAAAACAAAACAAAAAGCCTTCATAAGGACCAAAAATCTGGAAGCACTCATAGCACCTGGTTTTAACTTTATATCACTGAAAGGGGCACTGAAGAGACAGAAAACCAGTTCTGAATTGCCAATGCCACCCCTCCCAAACCTCCAGCAGCAGCACTTTGTGTGGAAGCATCTCTGGGGGCTAAGGAAAGGAGAACACAGCAATTGTGAAACATTGAACTCAGTGCTGTTCTGTTAGAGCAGTAAGGAAAACCAGACAAAACACAGCTGATGCCTGCCCACGAAGGGAGAATTTAAGCCAGTCCTTGCCGAGGGGAATCACAGATCCTAGGGGTCCACAAACCTTGCCACTGAGGGCCAAAGTGCTCTCAGTCGCTAAGTAAATTTAAAAGGCAGTCTAAGCCATAACAACGACAACTCTTAGGTGAGTCCTAGGGCTAAACTAGGCCAAAAGACAGTGGACTGTGGGGCATGAGACATACTGATACACCAGCTGGAGAAGCCAAGGGTGTGCTGGAATAACCCCTTCCCCTAACCCAGGCTGCACAGCTCATGGATCCAAAAGAGAGCCTTTCCTTCCACATGAGGAGAGGAGATTGAAGAGTAGGGAGGATATTGTTTTGCATCTCGGATACCAGCTCAGCCACAGTAAGATAGAGAAAAAGTCAGAGTCGTGAGCCCCCATTCCAGACTCTAGCTCTGAGATGAAATTTCTAGACACACACTGGGACAGAAAGGAACCCGCTACCTTGAAGAAAAGAACCCAGTCTTGCCAGTACTCATCACCTGCTAACTGAAGAGCCCTGCCAGCTTCAGATGAGACTCAGCATATTACCAGCTGTGGTGGCTATGGGACAAAACTCCTTCTGCTTGTAAAAAACAGAGGGAAGAGTAAAAGGGACTTTAACTTGCACCTTAGGAACCAATGCTGCCACAGGCAAGTAGAGCACCAAGCAAGCTCAAGGGGTCACTGATTCCAGGACTTGACTCTGGGATGGCATTTCTGGACATGCCCTGGGCCAGAGAAGAGTGTACTGCCCTGAAGTGTGAGTCCCAAGTCAGGCAGCATTCACCACAAGCTGACTTAAGAGACTGGACCTTAAAGGAACATCTGCGGTAGTCTGACAATACTTCTCATGACCAGGTGTGGCAGAGGCTTTTCTGCCTTTGGAAAAGGGAGGGAAGAGTGGAAAGGACTGAATTTTTTGGTTTGAGTATCAACTCAGCTACCATGGAGTAGAATACCAGGTAGACTTCTAAGGATTTTGACTCTAGTCCTTGACTTCCAGATGGAACTTCTGGACCCACCTGGGGCCTGGGAGACCTCACCACCCTAAAGGAAAGAACACAGGCCTGGCTGGGTTTGCCACCTACTGATTGTAGATACCCAGGACCTCGAGTGAACATACGCAGTAACCAGGAGTAGTGACAGCAGGCCTTGGGCAAGTCCCAGTGCTTTCCTCGCTTCAGATCGGACCCAGTGCAGTCATAGTGTTGGTGGCCACAAAGGGGGTTGTGTCACTCCATTCCCAAATTTAGGGGGCTCAAAACAGGGAGAGAGAGTCTACGTATGTTTGGGAAAAAGAGAAGAGAACAAGAGTCTCTGTCTGGGAATCCAGACAATTCTCCCAGATTTGGTCCAAGACCATAAAAGTGGTACCTCTATGAGTCTGAAAAACCACAGTGTCACTGGGCTTATGGTGCCTCTTAAAGTTGATATACCTTAGATCACAACACCCAAGTCCTCTCAAATATCTGGAAAGCTTTTGCAAGAAGGGCAGCTACAAATATGTCTGGACAGTGATAACTGAAATAAATACTTAACTTTTCAATGACCAGACACTGAAGAACATCTACTAGCATCAGCAATATCCAAAAAGACATGTCCTCACCAGTTGAATTAAATTGTTCAAGCAAGAAACTAAATTGTATCACCAGAGAAAATCATCTTCACTAGAGGAAGACAGGAATGAAAACAGAAGGAAGAGAAGACCCCATACAACCAGAAATAAGGCATGAGGGACGAATCCTGGACAAACAGAGACATTCCAGACAGAAAATACAAAACAAGTGTGTTGAGGAAATTCAAGAAAATTCAAGGTAACACAGAGAAAAAAACTCAGAATTCTATCTGATGAAGTTAACAAAGAGATAAAATTAAAAGAATTAAGGGTGAATTTTGGACCTAAGAAATGCAATTGGTATACTGAGGAATGCATCAGAGTTCTTTATTTTTTTTTTTTTTTTCTTTTTTTTTCTTTTATTATTATTATTATTATTATTATACTTTAGGTTTTATGGTACATGTGCGCAATGTGCAGGTAAGTTACATATGTATACATGTGCCATGCTGGTGCGCTGTACCCACCAACTCGTCATCTCGCATTAGGTATATCTCCCAATGCTATCCCTCCCCCCTCCCCCCACCCCACAACAGTCCCCAGAGTGTGATGTTCCCCTTCCTGTGTCCATGTGTTCTCATTGTTCAATTCCCACCTATGAGTGAGAATATGCGGTGTTTGGTTTTTTGTTCTTGCGATAGTTTACTGAGAATGATGATTTCCAATTTCATCCATGTCCCTACAAAGGACGTGAACTCATCATTTTTTATGGCTGCATAGTATTCCATGGTGTATATGTGCCACATTTTCTTAATCCAGTCTATCATTGTTGGACATTTGGGTTGGTTCCAAGTCTTTGCTATTGTGAATAATGCGGCAATAAACATACGTGTTCATGTGTCTTTATAGCAGCATGATTTATAGTCCTTTGGGTATATACCCAGTAATGGGATGGCTGGGTCGAATGGAATTTCTAGTTCTAGATCCCTGAGGAATCGCCACACTGACTTCCACAAGGGTTGAACTAGTTTACAGTCCCACCAACAGTGTAAAAGTGTTCCTATTTCTCCACATCCTCTCCAGCACCTGTTGTTTCCTGACTTTTTAATGATTGCCATTCTAACTGGTGTGAGATGGTATCTCATTGTGGTTTTGATTTGCATTTCTCTAATGGCCAGTGATGGTGAGCATTTTTTCATGTGTTTTTTGGCTGCATAAATGTCTTCTTTTGAGAAGTGTCTGTTCATGTCCTTCGCCCACTTTTTGATGGGGTTGTTTGTTTTTTTCTTGTAAATTTGTTGGAGTTCATTGTAGATTCTGGATATTAGCCCTTTGTCAGATGAGTAGGTTGCAAAAATTTTCTCCCATTTTGTAGGTTGCCTGTTCACTCTGATGGTAGTTTCTTTTGCTGTGCAGAAGCTCTTGAGTTTAATTAGATCCCATTTGTCAATTTTGGCTTTTGTTGCCATTGCTTTTGGTGTTTTAGACATGAAGTCCTTGCCCATGCCTATGTCCTGAATGGTAATGCCTAGGTTTTCTTCTAGGGTTTTTATGGTTTTAGGTCTAACATTTAAGTCTTTAATCCATCTTGAATTGATTTTTGTATAAGGTGTAAGGAAGGGATCCAGTTTCAGCTTTCTACATATGGCTAGCCAGTTTTCCCAGCACCATTTATTAAATAGGGAATCCTTTCCCCATTTCTTGTTTTTGTCAGGTTTGTCAAAGATCAGATACTTGTAGATATGTGGCATTATTTCTGACGGCTCTGTTCTGTTCCATTGATCTATATCTCTGTTTTGGTACCAGTACCATGCTGTTTTAGTTACTATAGCCTTGTAGTATAGTTTGAAGTCAGGTAGTGTGATGCCTCCAGCTTTGTTCTTTTGGCTTAGGATTGACTTGGCGATGCGGGCTCTTTTTTGGTTCCATAAGAGTTCTTTAATAGTGGAATGAATCAAGCAGAAGAAAGTATTAGTGAGCTTGAAGACATGCTATTTGAAAATACACTGTTTGGCCAGGCATGGTGGCTCACGCCTGTAATCCCAACACTTTGGGAGGCCGAGGTGGGCGGATCACGAGGTCAGAAGATCAAGATCACCCTGGCTAACATGGTGAAACCTCGTCTCTACTAAAATACAAAAAAAAAAAAAATTAGCTAGGCGTGGTGGCATGCACCTGTAGTCCCAGCTATTCAGGAGGCTGAGGCAGGAGAATTACTTCAATCCGGGAGGCGGAGGTTGCAGTGAGTCAAAATCGTGCCACTGCTCTACAGCCAGGGCAACAGAGTGAGACTCAAAAAAAAAAAAAAAACTGTCAGAGGAGGAGACAAGAGAAAAAAAGAATAAAAAAAAATAAAGCATGCCTACAGGATCTAGAAAATAGCCTCTTATAAGGGGAAATATAGGAGTTATTGGCTGTAAAGAGGAGACAGAGAAAGACATAGGGGGTAGAAAGTTTATTCAATGGGAACTTCCCAAACCTAGAGAAAGATATCAATATTCAAGTACAAAAAGGTTATAGAAAACCAAGTAGATTTAACCAAAAGAAGGCTATCTCAAGGCATTTAATAATCAAACTCCCAAAGGTCAAGGATACAGAAATGATCCTAAAATCAGCAAGAGAGAAGAGACAAATAACACACAATGAAACTCCAATATATCTGGCAGCAGACTTTTGAATGGCAACCTTATAGGCCAGGAAAGAGTGACATAACATATTTAAAGTGCTGAAGAAAAAGAAAACTATCCTAGAACACTATACCCAATGAAAATTTCCCTCAAACATGGAGAAATACTTTCCTAGAAAAACAAAAGTTGAGTGATTTCATCAATACTAGACCCATCCTACAAGGAATGCTAAAAGGAGAGTACTTCAGTTAGAAAGAAAGAGACAGTAATGAGCTATAAATAAATACCTGAAGGTACAAAGCAAACTGGTAATTGAAAGTATACAGAATAACACAAAATATAGTAACACTGTAATTGTGGTGTGTGAACTACTCATATCTTGAGTAAGAAGTTTAAAAGGTAAACCAATTAAAATTAATAAATACAGTCAAGACATAGTACAATAAGATACAAAAAGAAACAATAAGAAGTTAAAAAGTGGGTGATCAAAGTTGAGTTTTATTGTTTTTTTTTTTTGCCTGTTTGTTTATGAAAATAGTGTAAGTTATTATTAGGTTAAAATAATGAGTTATAAGATAATATTTGGAAGCCTTGTGGTAACCTCAAACTAAAAAGCATACAATGGATACACAAAAAAATAAAAAGCAAGAAACTAAATTGTATCACCTGAGAAAATCATCTTCACTAGAGGAAGACAGGAATGAAAAAAAGAAGGAATAGAAGACCACAAACCAACCAGAAAACAAATAAGAAAATGGCAGAAGTGAGTCCTTACTTATCAATAATAACATTGAATATAAATGGACTAAATTCTCCAATCAAAAGAAATAGCCCAGCTGAATGGATGAAAAAAAAAAAATCCATTGATTGGTTGCCTATAGGAAACACACTTCACCTATAAAGACACACATAGACTGAAAAAGGGATGGAAAAAGATATTCCATTTCCAGTGGAAACCAAACTACAGCCAAATCCAATACACTTATGTTAGAAAAAAAAGTAGGTTTCAAGACAAAAACTATGAGATTAGACAAAGGTCACTACAGTATGTGTCCAGAGTTGGTTACTTTCAGTGGGCTCTTGGTCTTGCTGACTTCAAGAATGAAGCCACAGACCTTCACAGTGAGTGTTACAGCTCTTAAAGGTGGCATGGACCCAAAGAGTGAGCAGCAGCAAGATTTATTGTGAAGAACGAAAGAACAAAGCTTCCACAACATGGAAGGGGACCCGAGCTGGTTTCTGCTGCTGGCTGGGGTGGCCAGCTTTTATTCCCTTATTTGTCCCTGCCCACATCCTATTGATTGGTCCATTTTACAGAGTGCTGATTGGTGCATTTTACAGAGCACCGATTGGTCCAATTTACAGAGTGCTGATTGGTCCATTTTACAAATCTCTAGCTAGCCACAGAGCACTGATTGATGCGTTTTACAATCCTAGCTAAAGAGTGCTGATTGGTGCATTTTACACTCCTCTTGTAAGACAGAAAGGTTCTCCAAGTCCCCACCCAACCCAGAAGTCCAGCTGGCTTCACCTCTCAATAATAATAAAGTGGTCAATTCAGCAAGAAGATATAACAATTTTAAATAAATATGCACCCTGTACTGGAACAGCCAGATATATAAGGGAAATATTATTAGAGCTAAAGAGAGAGATAGACCCCAATACAATAATAGCTGGAGACTTCAATATCTCACTTTCAGCATTAGACAGATCATTCAGAAAGAAAATCAACAAAGAATTATCAGATTTAAGGTGCACTATAGACCAAATGAATCTAATAGGTATTTACAGAACATCCCATGCAAAAGATGCAGAATACACATTCTTTCCCCCAGCACATAGATCATTCTCAAGGATAGACTATATTTTAGATCAAAACACAGTCTTAAAAGATTCAAAAAAATTGAATTACTATCAAGCATCTTCTCAGACTTCAGTGAAATAAAACTAGAAATTAATTTAAAAATAAAGAAATTTTGGAAACTATACAACTACGTGGAAATTAAACAATATGCTCCTAAATGATCAGTGGGTTAAGAAGAAAATTGAAAAATGTATTGAAGCGAGTGATAATGGAAACACAATGTATCAAAATCTATGGTATACAGCAACAGCAGTTCTAAGATGGAAGTTTATAGCTTAAGTGCTTACATCGAAAAAGAAAAAGAAAAACTTCAAATAAACAATCTAACAATGCATATTAAGGAACTAGAAATGCAGCCCGGTGCGGTGGCTCATGCCTGTAATCCCAGCACTTTGGGAGACTGAGGCAGCTGGATCACTTGAGGTCAGGAATTCCAGACCAGTTTTAGAAGATTCAAAAAAATTGAAATACTATCAAGCATCTCCTCGGACTTCAGTGAAATAAAACTAGAAATTAATTTTAAAATAAAGAAATTTTGCAAACTATACAACTACATGGAAATTAAACAATATGCTCCTGAATGACCAGTGGGTTAAGAAGAAAATTGAAAAATTTTCTGACCAACGTGGTGAAACCCCATCTCTACTAAAAGCACAAAAATTAGCTTGGCATGGTGGCGCATGCCTGTAATCCCAGCTACTTGGGAGTCTGAGGTAGGAAAATTACTTGAACCTGGGAGGCAGAGGTTGCAGTAAGCCAAGATTGCGTCATTGCATTCCAGCCTGGGCAATAAGAGCAAAACTCAATCTCATAAAAAAAAAAGAACTAGAAATGCAACAGCAAATCACACCTAAAATTAGTAGAAAAAAAGAAATAATTATCAGAGCAGAAATAAATGACATTGGAATAAAATAAAACAATAAAAAAGATAAATATGACAAAAAGTTGGCTTTTGTAAAGTTAAAAAAAAATTGAGAAACTTTTAGCCAGAACTAAGTAAGAAAAAAAGAGAGAAGATCCAAGTAAATAAAATCAAAAATGAAAAAGGAGACATTACAACTGATACTGCAGAAATTCAAAGGAAAATTACTGGCTACTATGAGTAACTATATACAACAAATTGGAAAATCTATATGAAATGGACAAATTTTTAAGTACATACAACCTACCAAGATTGAACCAGAAAGAAATCCAAAACCTGAACTGGCAAATGACAGGTAATAAGATCATAGCTGTAATAAAAAGTTGCCCTGTAAAGAAAAGCCCAGAACCTGATGACGTCACTGATGAATTCTACCAAACATTTAAAGAAGAACTGATACCAGTTCTATCCAAAATAATCCCCCCCAAAAAAATAGAGGAAGAGGATATACTTCTGAACTCGTTCTATGAGGCCAGTATTACCTTGATACCAAAACTAGACAAAGACATTTCCAAAAAAGAAAACTACAAGCCAATAACCTGATGAATATTGGTGCAAAAATCCTTAACAAAATACTAGCAAACTGAATTCAACAATACATGAGAAAAATCATTTATCATGACCAAGTGGGATTTATCCCTGAGATGTAAAGATGGTTTAGCATATGCAAATCCATCAATTTGATGCATCATACAAAGAGAATGAAGAACAAAAATGATATAATTATTTCAATTGATGCTGAAAAAGCATATGATAAAATTCAATATCCCTTTATGATAAAAAACCAATAAACTAGGAATAGAAAGAACATACCTCAGCATAATAAAAGACATATATGACAGACCCACTACTAGTATTGTACTAAATGGCAAAAACTGAAAACCTTTTCTCTAATATCCAGAACATGACAAGGATGCCCACATTCACCACTGATATTCAACATAGTACTAGAAGTACTAACTAAAGCAATCAATAAGAGAAAGAAAGAAAGGACATTGAATTTGGAAAGGAAGATGTCAAATTATCCTTGTTTGCAGATAGTATAATCTTATATTTGGTAAAACCTAAAGACTCCACCAAAAAAACTGTTAGAACTGATAAGCAAATTCAGTAAAGATGCAGGATACAAAATCAATATATGAAAATCAGTAGCGTTTCAATATGCCAACAGTGAACAATGTGAAAAAGAAATTATGGAGGAATAAGTTCTAATGTTCTATAGCATTGTAGGATGACTATAGTTAACAATTTACTTTATGTTTTCCAGTAGCCAGAAGAAAGGATTTTGAATGTACTGAACAGAAAAAAATAATAAATGTTTCAGGTGCCAAATACACTAATTACCCTGATTTGAATATTACACATTGTTTACATGTATTGAAATACTATTCTGTATCCCATAAGTATGTACAATTACTACATGTCAACTAAAAATAAAAAAATAAGGCTGATAATATCAAAAAAAGAAATTATGAATGTAACCTCATTTACAATACCACACATGAAATTAAATACTAAGAAATTAGCCAAAGAAATTAAAGATCAACATAACAAAAACTATAAAACATTAAAAAAAAAATTGTACACCAAAAAATGGAAAGATATTTTACATTCATTGATTGGAATAATCAATATTGTTAAAATGTTCATACTATACAAAGCAATCTAAAGATTCAATGCAATCCCTATCAAAATACCAATTGCATTCTTCACAGAAATAGATAAAACTATCCTAAAATTTGTATGCAACCACAAAGACCCAGAATAGCCAAAGCTATCTTAAGCAAAAAGAACAAACTTGGAGGAATATTACCTGACTTCAAATTATACCACAGTGCTATAGTAATGAAAACAGTATGGTACTGGCATAAAAACAGAAACATAGACCAAGAGAACAGAATAGAGAACCCAAGCAGCAATCCATACACCTGTAGTAAACTCCTTTTCAACAAAGGTGCCAACAACATACACTGGGGAAGAGTCTTTTCAATAAATGATGCCTGGAAAGCTGGTTATCCATATGAAAGAGAATGAAACTAGACCATTGTATATTGCCGTATGCAAAAATCAAATAGAAATGGGTTAAAGACTTAAATCTGAGACCTCAAACTATGAAATTGCTATAAGAAAATATTGGGGAAACTCTCAGGACATTGGGCTGGAGAAAGATTTCTTGAGCAATATCCCACAAGCACAGGCAATCAAAGTAAAAGTGGATAAATAGTATCACATCAAGTTTAAAAGCTTCTGCACAGCAAAGAACAATTTAAAAAGTGAATAAACAACCCATAGGAGGTGAGCAAATATTTCAAATTACCCATATGACAAGGGATTAATAATCAGAATATATAAGGAGTCCAATCAACTCTACAGGAAAAAAATGTAATAATTTGATCTAAAGATGGGCAAAAGATTTGAACAGACATTTATCAAAAGAAGACACACAAATGGCAAACAGGCATATGAAAAGGTGCTCAATATCATTGATCATCAGATAAATTTAAATCAAAACTACAATGAAATATTATCTCATTCCAATTATAAATGGCTTCTATCCAAAAGATATACAATAACCAATGCTGTCAAGGATGTGGAGAAAAGGGAACCCTCGTACACTGTTAGTGGGAATGTAAATTAGTACAGCCACTATAAAGAAGAGTTTGGAAGTTTCTCACAAAACTGAAAATCGAGCTACCATATGATCCAGTAATCTCACTGCTAGGTATAAACATTAAAGAAAGGAAATCAGTATATTGAAGAGATATCTCCACACCTATATTTGTTGCAGCACTATTCACAATAGCCATAATTTGGAAGCAACCTAAGTGTTCATCAACAGATGAATGGATGAAGAAAATGTGGTACATACACAATAAGGAATACTATTCAACTATAAAAGTGAATTAGATCCAGTCATCAGCAACAATGGATCCTCACTTATTTGTGGGATCTAAATTCCAAAACAACTAAAGTCATGGATATAGAAAGTAGAAGCATAGTTAACAGAGGCTGGGAAGGGTAGTCGGGGATGCAGGGGAAGTGGGGATGGTAAATCGGTACCAAAAAAATAGAAAGAATGAGTAAGATCTACTATTTGATAGCACAATAATATAGAGTGACAGTAGTCATTAATCACTTAACTGTACTTTTAAAAATAATTTAAAGAATGTAATTGGATTGTTTGCAGCTCAATGAATAAATGCTTGGAAGGGATGGATACCTCATTCTCCATTATTTGCTTATTTTGCATTGCATGCTTGTATCAAAACATGTTATGTACTCCATAAACATATACACATGCTATGTATCCACAAACATTGAAAATAAAAATAAAATTTGAAAAAAATATTAGTGTTGATAAATGCATTCAGCAAAAGTTACAGGGTATAAAATTAGAACAAAAAAATCAGTTGTATTTTTACACAATTTGAAAAGAAATTTAAAACGACAATTTCATTTAAAATGACATCTCGTGCTGCTATAAAGACACATGCACACGTATGTTTATTGCAGCACTATTCACATTAGCAAAGACTTGGAACCAACCCAAATGTCCAACAATGATAGACTGGATTAAGAAAATGTGGCACGTATACACCATGGAATACTATGCAGCCATAAAAAATGATGACTTCATGTCCTTTGTAGGGACATGGATGGAGCTGGAAACCATCATTCCCAGCAAACTATTGCAAGGACAAAAAACCAAACACCGCATGTTCTCACTCATAGGTGGGAATTGAACAATGAGACCACATGGACAAAGGAAGGGGAACATCACACACCAGGGACTGTTGTGGGGTGGGGGGAGGGGGGAGGAATAGCATTAGGAGTTATACCTAATGCTAAATGACGAGTTGATGGGTGCAGCACACCAACATGGCACATGTATACATATGTAACAAACCTGCACATTGTGCACATGTACCCTAAAACTTAAAGTATAATAATAGTTAAAAAAAAGAAATGGGATACCCAAAAAAAATAGCATCTCAAGGAATGAAATACACAAAATTAAATTAACAAAGGAGAGGCAAATCAAAACTATAAAACATTGCTGAAAAAAATTAAGGCTTAAGAAGATAGATTAGGAAATAATACTTTTTCACTTTATGTTAAGTTCAAGGATACATGTGCAGGTTTGTTATAAAGGTAAACTTATATCATGGGGTTTGCTGTACAGATTATTTTGTCACCTAGGTATTAATCGTAGTGCATATTAATAATATTTCCTGATCTTCTCCCTCCCACTGTCCACCCTTAAGTAGGCTCCAGCGTCTGTTCCCTTCTATGTGTCCATGTGCTCTTACCATATAGCTCCTGCCTATAAGTGAGAACATGCATTATTTGGTTTTCTGTTCTTTTGTTAGTTTGCTAAAGATAATGGCCTCAAGCTCCATCCATCTTCCTGCAAAGTACATGGTCTCATTATTTCTTATGGCTGCATAATATTTCATGGTGTATATGTACCACATTTCCTTTATCCTGTCTACCATTGAAGAGCATTTAGGTTGATTCCATGCCTTTGCTATTGTGAATAGTGCTGTGTCTTTATGATAACATGATTTATACTCCTTTGGATATTTACCCACTAATGGGATTGCTGGGCTGAATGGTAGTTATGTTTTTATGTCTTTGAGGAATTGCCACACTGTTTTTCACAATAGTAGAACTAATTTACATTCCCAGTAGCCGTGTATAAGCATTCCTTTTACTCTGCACCTGCTTCAGCACCTGTTATTTTTAGACTTTTTAATAATATCCTTTGTAACTGGCATGAGATGGTATCTCTTTGTGATTTTGATTTACATTTCTCTAAGGATCAGTGATGTTTAGCTTTTTTCATATATGCCATCATATATGCAGAAATACACTTTTCTGCATATATGACTTCTTTTGAAAAGTGTCTGTTTATGTCCTTTGACCATTTTTAATGGGATTGTTTGATTTTTCTTGTAAATTTGGGAAAACGTAATATTTTTAACATGGAAATACTCCTCACATAAGTCTGCAGATCAAATGCAATCCCTATCACTATCCTAACATAGTGTTTTACAGAGATGGAAAAGTTTATCCTAACATTTACGTGGGATTACAAGGGACCTCATGTTGGCAAAGCAGTCTTAAAAATGAATAACAAATTAGAAAGATTTATACTTTCTAATATAAAACTTACTATAAAGCTTCAGTCTTTATATTTATATATTCAGAACAATGTGATATTGGCATAAGATCAATGGAATCAAATAGAGAGCACAGTAATAAACCCATGTTTATTGTCAATTGATTCTTGATAATCGTGCCAAGACCATTCAATAAGGAAGAAATATTCTCTTCAATAAATGGCGTTGAGGAAAATAGATATCCACATATGAAAGAATGGTCGTGGATCTTACCATATATCATATTTTAAAATTAACTCGAAGTAGATCAAAGACCTAAATATAAAGACTAAAACCACAAAACTCCTTTTAGAAAAATAATAGTGTTATAACTCCATCTCAAAAAAAAGAAAAATTATAGTGTTAGGACAAATGGAAATCTGTATGAAAACTGATGTTGTTAGATCTTTACCTTACACCATGCACAAAAATTAACTCAAAACAAATCAAAGACCTAAAAATAAGATCTAAAGCCATAAAACTCTTAGAATAAAACATAGGATAAATTTTTATAATTTCGGATTTGGTAATGGTTTCTTAGACATGACAACAAATGCACAAGCAACAAAGAAAAAATAGATAAATTTGGTTCCATCAAAATTAAAAACTTATATAAAAAAGGATAGACACTATCAAGAAAAATAAAGGGCAAATGAAAGAACAGGAGGAAATATTTGCAAATTATATATTGATAAGGGTCTGCTGTACATCATATACAGAAAACTCCCAAAACTCAACAATGAAAAGACAAGCAACCCAATTTTTAAGTGAGCAAAAGCCTGAAATAAACATTTCTCAAAAAAAGTACGAGTGGTCAACAAGCACATGAAAAATCTGTTCGACAACATTATTATGAAGGAAATACCAATTAAAACAATGAAATAACACATTACATACACTAGGTTATGTATAATTAAAAAGTAGAAAATAATAAACAAGAATTTGCCAAGGTGTGAAGGTAGTGTAACCCTCATATATTGCTCATCAGAACAAAAAAATGCACAATTTTTGTGAAAAAATTTGTGGGTCCTCATTATATTAAAAGTCAGAATATGTCTCAGTAATTCCATAGATGTTCAAGCAAAAACATATACACAAACGTTCATAAAAGCATTGTTTACAATCATCATAAAGTGAAAAGGACCAAAACATCTGTCAACTGATAGATGGATAAACAAAATGTGGTATATCCATGCAATGGAATATTAATTGACAATAGCAAGGAATGAAGTATTGCCAAATGCTCCAACATGAATGCACCTTGATATAACATTATGCTAAGTCAAAGAAAACAGACACAAAAGGGCACATTTTATACAATTCCATTTATATAAAATATGCAGAACGGGCAAATTCATAGAGACAGAAAGTAGATTAGTTGTTTCCAGAGGCCAGGAAGAGGGGAAGTGGAGACTGAGTGCTTAATGGTTACAGAGTCTCTTTTTGGGGTGATGAGAATCTTCTAGAACTCAGTGTGATGATGGTTACAAAATATTGTAAAAAATACTAAATGCCACTCATATGTCTACTTTAAAATGGTTAAAATGGTGATTTTAGGTTTCATATTGAGGATCATAAAAAGAGGAATGCAGAAAGACATAGTATGCTAACACTAACAGAAGAAAAGCTGAAGTAGTGATATTGATCTCATACATTGCTGGTTTTGGAATGAAGAAAATTATCAAGTATTGAGAAGGGAAATACATAATGATAAGAAAAAGTAGTTGAGTCTGAGAAAGCATAACAATCCTTCACATATATGCACCTACCAAAACAGCATCAGAGCACAGGCATAATTTGGAGATATTGCAGGCCCAGTTCCAAACCACCGCAATAAAGCAAATATCAGAATAAAGTGAGTCACACAATTCACTTGGTTTCTCAATGCATATAAAAGTTATGTTTACACTATACTGTAGTTGTTAAGTGTGCAATAGCATTATATCTAAAAATAATATATATACCTTAATAAAAATACTTTATTGCCTAAACATGCTAGCAATCATCTAAGCCTTTGGCAAGTAATGATCTTTTTGTTGGTAGAAGGTCTTGCTTCGATGTTAGTGGCTACTGATTGATGAGGGTGGTGGTTGCTGAAGGAGTGGAAGTTTCAATTTCTTAAAATAAGAGTACTATGAAGTTTTCCACCTCTATTAACTCTTTCTTTCACGAGACATTTCTCTGTAGCACATGATGCTATTTGATAGAATTTTACCCACAGTAGAATCTCTTACACAATTGGAGTCAATCCTCTCAATCCCAGCCACTGCCTTATCAACAAAGTTCAATAATATTCTAAATCCTTGGCTATCATTTCAACAATGTTCACAGTATTTTCACCAGGAGTGGAGCTCACCTCAAGAAACCATTTTATTTGCTCATCCATAAAAAAGCAACTCTTCACTTGTTCAAATTTTATTGTGAGATGACAACAATTCAGTCACATCTTCAGGCTCCACTTCTACTTCTCTTGGTACTTCTACCACATCTGCAGTTACTTCCTCCACTGAAGTGTTGAACCCCTCAAAGTTTTCCATGAGGGTTGGAATCAACTTCTTCCAAGTTTCTGTTAGTGGTAATGTTTTTACATCCTCTCATGAACCACAAACGTTCTTAATGACTTCTAGAATGATGAATCCTTTCTAGGTCTTTAATGTATTTAGTCCAGATCCATCAGAGGAATTACTATCTATGGCATCTATAGCCTTATGAAACATACTTCCTGAATAATAAAGCTTGAAAATAAACATTACTCCTTGATCCATGAGCTACAGAATAATGTTGTGTTAGTAGGCATGAAAACAATATTAATCTCCTAGTACATCTCCATCAGACTTCTTGGATAATCAGGAGCCTTGTCAATGAACAGTAATATTTTGAAAGGTATTTTTTTCTGAATAGTAATTCTCAACAGTGAACTTAAAATATTCAGTAAACCATACAGTAAACAGATGCTCTGTCACCCAGGATTTACTGTTTTATTTATAGAGCACAAGTAGGGTCGTTTTAGCCTAATTCCTAAGGGCCCTAGTATTTTCAGAATGATAATTGAACCCTAATGCTAGCTTAATGTCACCAGCCACATTAGCCAATAACAAGAGAGTTAGCCTGTCCATTGAGTCTTTGAAACCAAACATTAACTTTGACTCTCCAGCTACAAAAGTCCTACATGGCATCTTCTTCGAATAGAAGGCTGGTTTGTCTGTACCAAGACAAGAATGCCCTCTCTCATCACACCTATGCAACATAGTATTGGAAGTTCTGGCCAGGGCAATCAGGCAAGAGAATGAAATAAAGGGTATAAAAATAGGAAAACAGGAAGTCAAATTGTCTTTGTTTGCAGATGACATGATTGTCTATTTAGAAAACCCCATCGTCTCAGCCCAAAAATTTCCTTAAGCTGATAAGCAACTTCAGCAAAGTCTCAGGATAAAAAAATCAATGTACAAAAATCACAAGCTTTCCTATATACCAGGAACAGACGAACAGAGAGCCATATCATGAGTGAACTCCCATTCACACTTGCTACAAAGATAATAAAATACCTAAGAAATACAACTCACAAGGGATGTGAAGGACCTCTTCAAGGAGAACTACAAGCTGCTGCTCAAGGAAATAAAAGAGGACACGGACAAATGGAAAAACATTCCATGCTCATGGATATGAAAAATCATTATAGTGAAAATGGCCATAATGCCCAAGGTAATTTAGAGAATCTATGCTATCCCCATCAAGCTACCACTGACTTTCTTAACAGAACTGGAAAAACCTACTTTAAAGTTTCTGTGGAACCAAAAAAGAGCCTGCATAGCTAAGACAATCCTAAGCAAAAGGAACAAAGCTGGAGGCATGACATTACTTGACTTCAAACTATACTACAAGGCTACAGTAACCTAAACGGCATGGTACTCATACAAAAACAGATATATAGACAAATGGAACAGAACAGAGGCCTCAGAAATAACACCACACATCTACAACCATTTGATCTTTGACAAACCTGACAAAAACAAGAAATGGGGAAAGGATTCCCTATTTAATAAATGGTGCTGGGAAAATTGTCTAGCCATATTAGAAAGCTGAAACTGGATCACTTCCTTACACGGTATACAAAAATTAACTCAAGATGAATTAAAGACATAAATGTAAGACCTAAAACCATAAAAACCCTAGAAGAAAACCTAGGCAATACAATTCAGTACATAGGCATGGGCAAATACTTCATGACTAAAACACCCAAAGCAATGGCAACAAAAGCCAAAATTGACAAATGGGATCTAATTCAACTAAAGAGCTTCTGCACAGCAAAAGAAACTATCATCAGAGTGAACGGGAACCTACAGAATGGGAGAAAAATTTTGCTATCTATCCATCTGACAAAGGGCTAATATCCAGAATCTACAAAGAACTTACACAAATTTACAAGACAAAAACAACCCCATCAACAAGTGGGCAAAGGATATGAACAGACACTTGTCAAATAAGACACTTCTGCAGCCAACAGACATATGAAAAAATGCTCATCATCACTGGCCATCAGAGAAGTGCAAATCAAAACCACAATGAGATACGATCTCACGCCAGTTAGAATGGTGATCATTAAAAAGTCAGGAAACAACAGATGCTGGAGAGGATGTGGAGAAATAGGAACACTTTTATACTGCTGGTCAGAGTGTAAATTAGTTCAACCATTGTGGAAGACAGTGTGGCAATTCCTCAAGCATCTAGAACTAGAAATATCATTTGACCCAGCCATCCCATTACTGGGTATATACCCAAAGGATTATAAATCATGCTACTATAAAGACAGATGCACATGTATGTTTATTGTGGCACTATTCACAATAGCAAAGACTTGGAACCAACCCAAGTGCCCATCAATAATAGACTGGATAAAAAAAAAATGTGGCACATATACACCATGGAATACTATGCAGCCACAAAAAAGGATGAGTTCATGTTCTCTGCAGGGACATGGATGAAGCTGGAAACCATCATTCTCAGCAAAATATCACAAGGACAGAAAACCAAACACCACATGTTCTCACTCATAAGTGGCAGTTGAACAATGAGAACACATAGATACAGGGAGGGGAACATCACACACTGTGGCCTTTTGTGGGATAGGAGCCTGGGGGAGGGATAGTGTTAGGAGAAATACCTAATGTAAATGATGAGGTGATGGGTGCACCAAATCAACATGGCACATGTACACCTATGTAACAAACCTGCACATTGTGCACTTGTACCCTAGAATTTAAAGTATAATAATAAAAAAAAAGAATAGAAGACTGGTTTACCTCCACTGAAAATATATTGTTTAGTGTAACGACCTTCATCCATGATCTTAGCTCCATCTTCTGGATGACTTGCTACAGCTTCTACATTAACACTTGCTGTTTCATATTGCACTTTTATGTTTTTGGAGACAGCTTCCTTCTGTAAACCTCATGAACCAACCTCTGCTACCTTCTCACTTTTCTGCAGCTTCCTCACCTCACTCAGCCTTCATAGACTTGAAGAAAGTTAGAGAGTTAGGGCCTTGTTCTTTATTAGGTTTTGAGTTAAGGGAGTGTTGTTTCTCATTTGATCTTCCATCCAGATCACTAAAACTTTCTCCATGTCTGCAATTAGGCAGTTTTACTTTCTTAAATTTCATGTGTTCATTGTAGTAGCATTTCTAATTTCCTTTAAAAACTTTTCTTTTGCATTCACAACTTGGCTAGCTGTTTGGTACAAGAAGTTGAGCTTTCAGCCTATCTTAGCCTATGACATCCCCTCTAACTGAGTTTAAACATTTCTAGCTTTTGACTTAAAGCAAGAGAGTGCAACTCTGTTTTTCACTTAAACACATAGAGATCATTGTAGGGTTATTAATTGGCCTAATTTCAATGATGTTGTGTCTCTGAGAATAGAGAGGTCCAAGGAGAGGGAGAGAAATGGTGGAAAGACCAGCTCTCAGAGCACTCAGAAAACATACAACATTGGCAATAAAGTTGCCATCTTACATGGGCATGAGTTGTGGTGCCCCAAAACAATTACAATGGTAACATCAAAGACCACTGACCACAGATCACCCTAACAGATTTAATAATAAAGAAAAAGTTTGAAATATTATGAGAATTACCAAAAGGTGACACCGTGAGACACAAAGTAAGCACATGCTGTTGGAAAAAAAAAAAGGCACTGAGAGACTTGGTAGATGCAGAGTTTCTACAAATCTTTAATTTGTAAACACACACACGCACACAACATCTGTGAAGCTTAATAAAATTAGATAAGCCTACACTTAAGGTATAAGCTGATAAAATTTCAAGAATAAATACACAACACCACTATTATATTTTGAGAGTTCAGCACTCCTCTTTCAACAATTGATAAAATAAGCATGCAGAAAATCAATACAGTTATAGTTGAGTTTAACAGCCCTCATCAATTAACTAGATTTAATTGACAAATATAGACCACTTTACCCAACAATAGCAGAATGTACATTCTTCTCAAGCTCACATGGAACATTTATCAAGATAGACCATGTTCTGGGCCATAAAACACACCTTAACAAATTTAAAATAATATAAATCATACAAGATATATTACCAAAATACAACGGAATTAAATGAGAAATTAGGAACAGAAACCTGAAAATCCTCAAATTATTTGGAAATTAAACAACAAATTTCAAAATAATAAATGGGTCAATGAAAAAGTCTCCACATAATTTATCAAATATTTTAACTAAATTATATAGAGAGGAAAAACACAAACTGGGGCCTTTCAGAGGGTAGGAAATAGGAGGAGGGAAGGGATCAGAAAAAGTTACTACTGTGTACCAGGCTTAATACCTGGGTGATAAAATAATCTGTACAACAAATCCCCATGATACAGGTTTACCTATGTAACAAACCTATACTTGTACCCCTGAACATAAAATTTGAAAAAATAATAAAATTTTTAAAAATGAAATTAAATAATACAAATTATGAACATTGGTGGGATGCAGCATAAATAGAGCTTAGATTCCATAGATATTAAAAAGATAATAAAATAATTTAATGAACAAATCTAGGCCCACAAATTTGATGACTTAGATAAAATGAACCAATTCCTTGAAAGACTCAAACAACTCAAGCTCTCTCAAGGAAAATTAGATCATCAGAATAGTCCTATATCTGTTTTAAAAAATTGAATGAATAATTAATAGATTTTCAAAAAATTAAAGAACCAGGCCCAGGTATTTCAACAGTGAATTCCACCAAATATGTGAAAACGAAATTATAACAGTTCTTTGCAATCTGTTCCAGAAGAAAGAAGCAGAGGAATTACTTTTTAAGTCATTCTATAAAGTCAGCATTACTATAATTCCAAAACCAGATGAGCACATTATAAGAAAGGAAAATTATAGAACAATATTTCTTGCAAACATACATGGAAAATTTCCAAACAAAATATTAGCATAATGGAATCAAAAATACATAAAAAGAATTGTATACCATGGTTAAGTGGGATTTATTCCAAGTATGCAATGTTGTCTCAAAATTTGAAAATCAATCAGTAAGTTCTACCATATCAACATGCTGAAGAAGAAAAATAATATGATCATATGAACTGATGCAGAAAAAGCATTTGATAAAATCTGATGTCTATTCATTAAAAAACCTTTCAGCAAACTAGGAACTTTCTCAACTTGATAAAAATAGGAACTAGAAAAGCAAGAGGAAACCAAACCCAAAAGAAGTAAAAATAATAAAGATCAGAGCAGAGATAAATGAATTTGAAATGATGAAAATAAACAGAAGATCAATGCAATAAAAAGTTGGTTTTCCAACCCCATAAAAAAATGGGTGAAGGATATAGACACTTCTCAAAAGAAAACATTTATGCAGCCAACAAACATGAAAAAATGCTCATCATCACCGGTCATTAGATAAATGCAAATCAAAACCACAATGAGATACCATCTCACGCCAGTTAGAATGGTGATCATCAAAAAGCCAGGAAAAAACAGATGCTGGAGAGGATGTGGATAAATAGGAATGCTTTTACACTTTTGGTGGCAGTGTAAATTAGTTCAACCATTGTGGAAGACAGTGTGAGGATTTCTCAAGGATCTAGAACCAGAAATACCATGTGACCCAGTGATACAATTACTGGGTATATACTCAAAGGATTATAAATCATTCTACTATAAAGACACATGCACACGTTTGTTTACTGAAGCACTATTCACAGTAGCAAAATCTTGGAACCAACCCAAATGCCCATCAATAATAGACTGGATTAAAAAAAAAAGTGGCACTTATACACCATGGAATAATATGCAGCCATATAAAAGGATGAGTTCAGGGGGGTGAAGCCAAGATGGCCCAATAGGAACAGCTCCGGTCTGCAGCTCCCAGCTTGAGTGACGCAGAAGATGGGTGACTTCTGCCTTTCCATCTGAGGTATCAGACCAGGCACAAGCCGAAGCAGGATGAGGCATTGCCTCACTCGGGAAGCACAAGGGGTCAGGGACTTCCCTTTCCTAGTCAAAGAAAGGGGTGACGGATGGCACCTGGGAAATTGGATCACTTTCACCCTAATACTGCACTTTTCCAACGGGCTTAAAAAATGGCACACCAGGAGATTATATCCCGCACCTGGCTCAGAGGGTCTTATGCCCACAGAGTCTCGCTGATTGCTAGCACAGCAGTCTGAGATCAAACTGCAATGCGGCAGTGAGGCTGGGGGAGGGGTCCTGCCATTGCCCAGGCTTGATTAGGTAAACAAAGCAGCCAGGAAGCTCGAACTGGGTGGAGCCGAACACAGCTCAAGGAGGCCTGCCTGCCTCTGTAGACTCCACCTCTGGGGGCAGGGCACAGACAAACAAAAAGACAGCAGTAACCTCTGCAGACTTAAATGTCCCTGTTTGACAGCTTTGAAGAGAGTAGTGCTTTCCCCAGCACACAGCTGGAGATCTGAGAATGGGCAGACTGCCTCCTCAAGTGGGTCCCTGAACCCCGACCAGCATAACCAGGAGGCACCCCCAAGTAGGGGCAGACTGACACCTCACACAGCCGGGTACTCCTCTGAGACAAAACTTCCAGAGGAACTATCAGGCAGCAGCATTCGTGAATTACCAATATCCGCTGTTCTACAGCCACTTCTGTTCTGCAGCCACCACTTCTGATACCCAGGCAAACAGGGTCTGGAGTGGACCTCTAGCAAACTCCAAAAGACCTGAAGCTGAGGGTCCTGTCTGTTAGAAGGAAAACTAACAAACAGAAAGGACATCCACACCAAAAATCCACCTGTACATCACCATCATCAAAAACCAAAAGTAGATAAAACCACAAAGATGGGGAAAAAAACAGAACAGAAAAACTGGAAACTCTAAAAAGCAGAACGCCTCTCCTCCTCCAAAGGAATGCAGCTCTTCACCAGCAATGGAACAAAGCTGGATGGACAATGACTTTGATGAGTTGAGAGAAGAGGGCTTCAGACAATCAAACTACTCCGAGCTATAGGAGGAAATTCAAACCAATGGCAAAGAAGTTAAAAACTTTGAAAAAAAAATTGACTAATGGATACCTAGAATAACCAATGCAGAGAAGCCCTTAAAGGACCTGAAGGAGCTGAAAGCGAAGGCTTGAGAACTATGTGAAGAATGCAGAAGCCTCAGGAGCCAATGCGATCAACTGGAAGAAAGGTTATCAGTGATGGAAGACGAAATGAATGAAATGAAGTGAGAAGGGAAGTTTAGAGAAAAAAGAATAAAAATAAAAGAACAAAGCCTCCAAGAAATATGGGACTATGTGAAAAGACCAAATCTAGGTCCCATTGGTGTACCTGAAACTCACAGGGAGAATGGAACCAAGTTGGAAAACACTCTGCAGGATATTATCCAGGAGAACATTCCCAATCTAGCAAGGCAGGCCAACATTCAGATTCAGGAAATACAGAGAACACCACAAAGATACTCCTCGAGAAGAGCAACTCCAAGACACATAATTGTCAGATTCACCAAAGTTGAAATGAAGGAAAAAATGTTAAGGGAAGCCAGAGAGAAAGGTTGGGTTCCCCCAAAAGGAAGCCCATCAGATTAACAGCAGAACTCTCGGCAGAAACTCTACAAGCCAGAAGAGAGAGGCGGGCCAATATTCAACATTCTTAAAGAAAAGAATTTTCAACCCAGAATCTCATATCCAGCCAAACTAAGCTTCATAAGTGAAGGAGAAATAAAATACTTTATAGACAAGCAAAGGCTGAGAGATTTTGTCACCACCAGGCCTGCCCTAAAAGAGCTCCTGAAGGAAGCACTAAACATGGAAAGGAACAACCAGTACCAGCTACTGCAAAAACATACCAAATTGTAAAGACTATTGATGCTATGAAGAAACTGCATCAATGAACGAGCAAAATAACCAGCGAACATCATAATGACAGGATCGAATTCACACATAACAATGTTAACTTTAAATGTAAATGGGCTGAATGCCTCAATTAAAAGACACAGACTGGCAAATTGGAAAAAGAGTCAAGACCCATCAGTGTGCTGTATTCAGGAAACTCATCTCACATGCAGAGACACACATAGGCTCAAAATAAAGGAATGGAGGAAGATCTACCAAGCAAATGTAAAACACAAAAAGGCAGGGGTTGCAATCCTAGTCTCTGATAAAACAGATTTTAAACCAACAATGATCAAAAGAGACAAAGAAGGCCATTATATAATGGTAAAGGGATCAATTCAACAAGAAGAGCTAACTATCCTAAATATACATGCACCCAATACAGGAGCACCCAGATTCATAAAGCAAGTCCTTAGTGACCTACAAAGAGACTTAGACTCCCACACAATAATAATGGGAGATGTTAACACCCCACTGTCAACATTAGACAGAACAACGAGACAGAAAGTTAACAAGGACACCCAGGAATTGAACTCAGCTCTGTACCCAGAGGACCTAATAGACATTTACAGAACTCTCCACCCCAAATCAACAGAATATACATTTTTCTCAGCACCTCACCTCATCTATTCCAAAATTGACCAGATAGTTGGAAGTAAAGCACTCCTCAGCAAATGTAAAAGAACAAAAATTATAACAAACTGTCTCTCAGACCACAGTGCAATCAAACTAGAACTCAGGATTCAGAAACTCACTCAAAACTGCTCAACTACATGGAAACTGAAGAACCTGCTCCTGAATGACTACTGGGTACATAAGGAAATGAAGGCAGAAATAAAGATGTTCTTTGAAACCAGAGAGAACAAAGACACAAAATACGAGAATCTCTGGGACACATTCAAAGCAGTGCATAGAGGGAAATTTATAGCACTAAATGCCCACAAGAGAAAGCAGGAAAGATCCAAAATTGACAACCTAACATCACAATTAAAAGAACTAGAAAAGCAAGAGCAAACACATTCAAAAGCTAGCAGAAGGCAAGAAATAGTTAACTAAGATCAGAGCAGAACTAAAGGAAATAGAGACGAAAAAAACCCTTCAAAAAATTAATGAATCTAGGAGCTGGTTTTTTGAAACGATCAACAAAATTGACAGACTTCTAGCAAGACTAATAAAGAAGAAAAGAGAGAAGAATCAAATAGATACAATAAAAAATGATAAAGGGGATACCACCACCGATCCCAGAGAAATACAAACTACCATCAGAGAATACTATAAACACCTCTATGCAAATAAATGAGAAGATCTAGAAGAAACGGATAAATTCCTTGACACAAACACCCTCCCAAGACTAAACCAGGAAGAAGTTGAATCTCTTAATAGACCAATAACAGGCTCTGAAATTGTGGCAATAATCAATAGCTTAGCAACCAAAAAAAGTCCAAGACTAGATGGATTCACAGCGAAATTCTACCAGAGGTACAAGGAGGAGCTGGTACCATTCCTTCTGAAACTATTCCAATCAATAGAAAAAGAGGGAACCCACCCTAACTCATTTTATGAGGCCAGCATCATCCTGATACCAAAGCCTGGCAGAAAAACAACAAACAAAAGAGAATTTTAGACCAATATCCTTGATGAACATTGATGCAAAAATCCTCAATAAAATACTGGCAAACTGAATCCAGCAGCACATCAAAAAGCTTACCCACCATGATCAAGTGGGCTTCATCCCCGGGATGCAAGGCTGGTTCAACATACGCAAATCAATAAATGCAATCCAGCATATAAACAGAACAAATGACAAAAACCACATGATTATTTCAATAGATGTAGAAAAGGCCTTTGACAAAATTCAACAATTCTTCATGCAAAAAACTGTCAATAAATTAGGTATTGTTGGGACGTATCTCAAAATCATAAGACCTGTCTATGACAAACCCACAGCCAATATCATACTGAATGGACAAAAACTGGAAGCATTCCCTTTGAAAACTGGCACAAGACAGGGATGCCCTCTCTCACCACTCCTATTCAACATAGTGTTGGAAGTTCTGGCCAGGGCAATTAGGCAGGAGAAGGAAATAAAGGGTATTCAATTAGGAAAAGAGGAAGTCAAATTGTCCCTGTTTGCAGATGACATGATTGTATATCTAGAAAACCCAATCGTCTCAGCCCAAAATCTCCTTAAGCTGATAAGCAACTTCAGCAAAGTCTCAGGATACAAAATCAATGTACAAAAATCACAAGCATTCTTATACACCAATAACAGACACACAGAGAGACAAACCATGAGTGAAATCCCATTCACAATTGCTTCAAAGAGAATAAAATACCTAGGAATCCAAATTACAAGGGACGTGAAGGACCTCTTCAAGGAGAACTACAAACCACTGCTCAATGAAATCAAAGAGGATACAAACAAATGGAAGAACATTCCATGTCCATGGATAGGAAGAATCAATATCGTGAAAATGGCCATACTGCCCAAGGTAATTTATAGATTCAATGCTATCCCCATCAAGCTACCAATTACTTTCTTCACAGAATTGGAAAAAATTACTTTAAAGTTTATATGGAACCAAAAAAGAGCCCACACTGCCAAGTCAATCCTAAGCCAAAAGAAGAAAGCTGGAGGCATCACTCTACCTGACTTCAAAGTATACTACAAGGCTACAGTAACCAAAACAGCATGGTACTGGTACCAAAACAGAGATATAGATTAATGGAACAGAACAGAGCCCCCAGAAATAATGCCACGTATCTACAACCATCTGATCTTTGACAAACCTGACAAAAACAAGAAATGGGGAAAGGATTCCCTATTTAACAAATGGTGCTAGGAAAACTGGCTAGCCATATGGAGAAAGCTGAAACTGAATCCCTTCCTTACACCTTATACAAAAATTAATTCAAGATAGATTAAAGACTTACACGTTAGACCTGAAACCATAAAAACCCTAGAAGACAACCTAGGCAATACCATTCAGGACATAGGCATGGGCAAGGACTTCATGTCTAAAATGCCAAAAGCAATGGCAACAAAAGCCAAAATTGACAAATGGGATCTAATTAAACTAAAGAGCTTCAGCACAGCAAAAGAAACTACCATCAGAGTGAACAGACAACTTATAAAATGGAAGAAAATTTTCATAACCTACTCATCTGACAAAGGGCCAATATCCAGAATCTAAAAAGAACTCAAGCAAATTTACAAGAAAAAAACAAACAACCCCATCAAAAAGTGGGTGAAGGACATGAACAGACACTTCTCAAAAGAAGACATTTATGCAGCCAAAAAGCACATGAAAAAATGCTCATCATCACTGGCCATCAGAGGAATGCAAATCAAAACCACAATGAGATACCATCTCACACCAGTTAGAATGGCAATCATTCAAAAGTCAGGAAACAACAGGTGCTGGAGAGGATGTGGAGAAATAGGAACACTTTTACACTGTTGGTGGGACTGTAAACTAGTTCAACCATTGTGGAAGTCAGTGTGGCGATTCCTCAGGGATCTAGAACTAGAAATACCATTCGACCCAGCCATCCCATTACTGGGTATATACCCAAAGGACTATAAATCATGCTGCTATAAAGACACATGCACACGTATGTTTATTGCGGCACTATTCACAATAGCAAAGACTTGGAACCAACCCAAATGTCCAACAATGATAGACTGGATTAGGAAAATGTGGCACATATACACCATGGAATACTATGCAGCCACCAAAAATGATGAGTTCATGTCCTTTGCAGGGACATGGATGAAATTGGAAATCATCATTCTCAGGAAACTATTGCAAGAACAAAAAACCAAACACCACGTATTCTCACTCATAGGTGGGAATTGAACAATGAGAACACATGGACACAGGAAGGGGAACATCACACTCTGGGGACTGTTGTGGGGTGGGAGGAGGGGGGAAGGATAGCAATAGGAGATATACCTAATGCTAAATGACAAGTTAATGGGTGCAGCACACCATCATGGCACATGTATACATATGTAACTAACCTGCACATTGTGCACATGTACCCTAAAATTTAAAGTATAATAATAATAAAACAAAAAAAAGAAAAAAAAAGAAAATGTGGCACATATACACCATGGAATACTATGCAGCCATTAAAAATGATGAGTTCATGTCGTTTGTAGGGACATGGATGAAATTGGAAACCATCATTCTCAGCAAACTATCGCAAGGACTAAAAATCAAACACTGCATGTTCTCACTCATAGGTGGGAATTGAACAATGAGAACACATGGACACAAGAAGGGGAACATCACACTCTGGAGTCTGTTGTGGGGTGGTGGGAGGTGGGAGGGATAGCATTAGGAGATATACCTAATGCTAAATGATGAGTTAATGGGTGCAGCACACCAACATGGCGCATGTATACATATGTAACTAACCTGCACATTGTGCACATGTACCCTAAAACTTAAAGTATAATAATAATAAAATTTTTTTAAAAAGAAATCTAAAAAAAAAAAGGATAAGTTCATGTCTTTTGCAGGGACACAGATGAAACTGGAAACCATCATTCTCAGCAAAGTAACACAAGAAGAGAAAACCAAACACCACAAGTTCTCACTCATAAGTGGGAGGTGAACAATGAGAACACATGGACACAGAGGGAGGAACATCACACACCAGGCCTGTTGGCGGGTGGGGGCCTAGGAGAGGGATAGCATTAGAAGAAATACCTAATGTAAATGACGAGTTGATAGGTGCAGCAAACCAACATGGCACATGTATACCTATGTAAGAAACCTGCACGTTGTGCACATGTGCCCCAGAACTTAAAGTATAATTTTTTTAAAAAGTTGGTTTTCTGTAGATAAACAAAATTGACAAATCTTTAGCCAGACTAAGAAAAAAAGGGAGAAGACTCAAATAAAAGCAGAGATAAAAAGGAGACATTAAAACTGATATTGCAGAAATTAAAAGAATCATTGGTGGCTGCTATGAGCAACTATATGCCAATACATCAGAAAACCTGGAATAAATGGATAAATTCCTAGACTCAACCTATCAAGGTTAAACCATGAAGAAATCCAAAACTTGAACAGACAAATAACAAGTAATGAAATCAAAGCCATAATAAAAAGTATTATAGAAAAGAAAAACCCAAGACCCTGATACAGTTTGACTCTGTGTCCCCACTCAAATCTCATCTCGAATTTTAATCTCCCATATGTTGAGGGAGGAACTTGGTGAGAGGTGATTGGATCATGGATGCAGTTTCCCTCATGGTGTTCTCATGATAGTGGGTTCTCACGATACCTGATGGCTTAAATGTTTCGCACTACCCCTTCACTCTCCCTCTCTCCTGCCACCATGTGAAGAATATGCTTGCTTCCCCTTCCCCTTCCCCTTCTGCCACGATTCCTAAGTTTCCTGAGGCCTCCCAAACCATGTGGAACTGTGAGTCAATTAAAGTATATTCCTTGATAAATTGCTAAGTCTCAGGCAGTTATTTATAGCAGTGTGAAAACAGACTAATACAGACCCCATGGCTTCATTCTAAATTCTACCAAACATTTAAAAAAGAACTAACACCAATCCTACTCAAATTATTGTGAAAAATGGAGGATGCAGGAATATTTCAAAACTTATTCTACGAAGCCAGCATTACCTTGATAAAAAGGACCAGAAAGGCCGGGTGCGGGGGCTCACGCCTGTAATTCCAGAACTTTGGGAGGCAGAGGCAGGTGGATCATGAGGTCAGGAGTTCAAGACAAGCCTGGACAAGATGGTGAAACCCCATTTCTACTAAAACTACAAAAATTAGCCAGACATGGTGGCAGGTGCCTGTAATCCCAGCTACTCAGGAGGCTGAGGCAGGAGAATGGCTTGAACCTGGGTGGCAGAGGTGGTAGTGAGCTGAGATCGTGCCACTGCACTCCAGCCTGGTTGACCAAGTGAGAGAAAAAAAAAGAGAGAGAGAAAGCAAGAAAGGAATAAGGAAGGAAGAAAGGAAGAAAGAAAAAGAAAGAAAGAAAGAAAGAAAGAAAGAAAGAAGAAAGGAAGGAAGAAAGGAAGAAAGGAAGGAAGGAAAGAAGGAAGGAAGGAAAGAAGGAAGGAAAGAAAGAAAGAAGAAAGAAAGAAAGAAAGAAAGAAAGAAAGAAAGAAAGAAAGAAAGAAAGAAAGAAAGAAAGAAAGAAAGGAAAGAAAGAAAGAAAGAAAGAAAACTACAGGCCAATACACCTGATGATTATTGATGCAAAAGTTCTCAACAAAATACTTGCAAACTGAACTCAACAACACATGAGAAAGATCATTCATCATGATCAGGTGGGATTTACACCTAGGATGCAAGGATGATACAACAAAGGCAAATCAAACAATGTGACATATTACAGCAACAAAATGAAGGATAAAAACCATACAATTATTTCAACTGATGCTGACAAAGTATTTGATAAAATTCAACATTGTTTCATGATAAAAATCCTCAAAAATTCAATTAGGAAAAGAGGAAGTCAAATTGTCCCTGTTTGCAGATGACATGATAGTATATCTAGAAAACCCCATTGTCTCAGCCCAAAATCTCCTTAAGCTGATAAGCAACTTCAGCAAAGTCTCAGGATACAAAATCAATGTGCAAAAATCACAAGCATTCTTATACATCAATAACAGACAAACAGAGAGCCAAATCATGAGTGAACTCCCATTCACAATTGCTTCAAAGAGAATCAAATACCTAGGAATCCAACTTACAAGGGATGTGAAAGACCTCTTCAAGGAGAACTACAAACCACTGCTCAGGGAAATAAAAGAGGATACAAACAAATGGAAGAACATTCCATGCTCATGGGTAGGAAGAATCAATATCATGAAAATGGCCATCCTTCCCAAGGTAATTTACAGATTCAATGCCATCCCCATCAAGCTACCAATGACTTTCTTCACAGAATTGGAAAAAACTACTTTAAAGTTCATATGGAACCAAAAAAGAGCCCGCATCGCCAAGTCAATCCTAAGCCAAAAGAACAAAGCTGGAGGCATCACACTACCTGACTTCAAACTATACTACAAGGCTACAGTAACCAAAACAGCATGGTACTGGTACCAAAACAGAGATATAGATCAATGGAACAGAACAGAGCCGTCAGAAATAATGCCACATATCTACAAGTATCTGATCTTTGACAAACCTGACAAAAACAAGAAATGGGGAAAGGATTCCCTATTTAATAAATGGTGCTGGGAAAACTGGCTAGCCATATGTAGAAAGCTGAAACTGGATCCCTTCCTTACACCTTATACAAAAATCAATTCAAGATGGATTAAAGACTTAAATGTTAGACCTAAAACCATAAAAACCCTAGAAGAAAACCTAGGCATTACCATTCAGGACATAGGCATGGGCAAGGACTTCATGTCTAAAACACCAAAAGCAATGGCAACAAAAGCCAAAATTGACAAATGGGATCTAATTAAACTAAAGAGCTTCTGCACAGCAAAAGAAACTACCATCAGAGTGAACAGGCAACCTACAAAATGGGAGAAAATTTTCGCAACCTACTCATCTGACAAAGGGCTAATATCCAGAATCTACAATGAACTCCAACAAATTTACAAGAAAAAAACAAACAACCCCATCAAAAAGTGGGCGAAGGACATGAACAGACACTTCTCAAAAGAAGACATTTATGCAGCCAAAAAACACATGAAAAAATGCTCACCATCACTGGCCATCAGAGAAATGCAAATCAAAACCGCAATGAGATACCATCTCACACCAGTTAGAATGGCGATCATTAAAAAGTCAGGAAACAACAGGTGCTGGAGAGGATGTGGAGAAATAGGAACACTTTTACACTGTTGGTGGGACTGTAAACTAGTTCAACCCTTGTGGAAGTCAGTGTGGCGATTCATCAGGGATCTAGAACTAGAAATTCCATTCGACCCAGCCATCCCATTACTGGGTATATACCCAAAGGACTATAAATCATGCTGCTATAAAGACACATGCACACGTATGTTTATTGCGGCATTATTCACAATAGCAAAGACTTGGAACCAACCCAAATGTCCAACAATGATAGACTGGATTAAGAAAATGTGGCACATATACACCATGGAATACTATGCAGCCATAAAAAATGATGAGTTCACGTCCTTTGTAGGGACATGGATGAAATTGGAAATCATCATTCTCAGTAAACTATCGCAAGAACAAAAAACCAAACATCGCATATTCTCACTCATAGGTGGGAATTAAACAATGAGAACACATGGACACAGGAAGGGGAACATCACACTCTGGGGACTGTTGTGGGGTGGGGGGAGGGGGGAGGGATAGCACTGGGAGATATACCTAATGCTAGATGACGAGTTGGTGGGTGCAGCGCACCAGCATGGCACATGTATACGTATGTAACTTACCTGCACATTGTGCACATGTACCATAAAACCTAAAGTATAATAATAATAATAATAAAAGAAAAAGAAAAAAAAAATTTATCTGAAAAATAAAATTAAATGTTGGTATAAAAAAAAAAAAAAAAAAAAAAAAAAAAAAAAAAAAAACCTGGGTATAGAAGGAACATACCTCAAAATAATAAAAGCCCTATATGACAGACCCACAGCTACTATCATGCTTAATGTAAGAAAACTGAAAACCTTCCTTTTAAGATTTGGAACACAAGGATGCACACTTTCACCACTGATATTCAGCATAGTACTGGAAATACTAGCTAAAGCAATCAGACAGGAGACAGAAATAAATGGCAGACATCTGAATTGGAAAGAAAGAAGTCAAATTATCCTTGTTTGCAGGTGATATAATCCTATATTTGGAAAAACCTAAAGACCACACCAAAAAATTATTAGAACTAATAAACAAATTAAGTAAAGTGGAAGGATACAAAATCAACATACAATAATCAGAAGCACCTTTATATGCCAACAGTGCACAATTGAAAAAGAAATTAAGAAATTCCATTTTAAATAACTTAAAATGAAATACCTAGAAACTAACTTAACCGAAATGAAAGATCTCCACAATGGAAACTATAAAACGCTAATGCAAGAAATTAAAGAGGACACAAAAGAATGGAAATATATTTCATGTTCATGGATTGAAAGAATCAATATTCTAAAAGTGCCCATGCTACCTAAAGCAATCTACATTTTAAATGCAATCCCTATTAAAATACCAATAACATTCTTCAATGAAATAGAAAAGAAATCCTATAATTTATATGGAACCACAAAAGATCCAGAATAGCCAAAGCTATTTTTAGCAAAAGAACACAACTGGTGGAATCACATTACCTGACTTCAAATTACACTACACAGTGATAATAAATAAAATGGCATGGTACTGGCATAAGGACAGATACCTAGACCAGAGGAAAAGAATAAAGAACCCAGAACCGAACCCAGAACCAAACCCATATATCCACAATGAACTCATTTTTGACAAAAGTGTCAAGAACGTACACTGGGGAAAAGATAGTTTCTTCAATAAATGGTCCTGGGAAAGCTGTGTATCCATAAGCAGATGAATGAAACTAGACCTCTATTTCTTGCCATATACAAAAATCAAATCAAAATGGATAAAGACTTTAATCTCAGATGTAAAACTATGAAACTACTACAAAAAATTTGGGGCAATTCTCCAGGTTATTTGGTTGGACAATGATTTCTTGAGTAATATCTCACAATCATAGCCAACCAAAGCAAAAATGGACAAAGGGAATCACCTCAAGTTAAAAACTTGTGCACAGTAAAGGAAACAATCAACAAAGTGAAGAGGCAACCCACAGAATGGGAGAAATTATTTGCAAACTATCTGTCGCACAAGGGATTAATAACCAGCATATATAAGGAGCTCAAACAACTCTACAGAAAAAAAAAACACCTAATAATTTGATCTAAAAATAGACAAAATATCAGAATAGATAGTTTTCAAAAGAAGACATACAAATGGCAAACAGACATATTAAAAGGTGCTCAACATCATTGAACATCAGAGAAATGCAAATCAAAACTACAATGAGATCTCATCTCATTCAAGTTAGAATGTTTTTTATCCAAAAGTGAGGCAATAACAAATGCTAGTGAGGATGTGGAGAAAAGGGAAGCATTGTATGCTGTTGGTGGGAATGTAAGTTAGTACAAGCACTAGGGAGAACAGTTTGGAGGTTCCTCAAAAAATTAAAAATAGAACTACCATATGATCCAGCAATCCCACTTCAGCATATGTACCCACAAGAAAGGAAATTAGTATATGGAAGAGCTACCTGTACTTCCATGTTTACTGCCATACTATTCACAATAGCCAAGATCTGGAAGCAAACTGATGTTCATCAATTAACAATGAATAAAGAAAATGTGCTACATATACATAAGGAAGTACTGTTCAGCCATGAAAAAAAAATCTTGTCATTTGCAACAACATTCATGGAACTGGAGAGCATTATGTTAAGTAAAATAAGCCAGGTACAGAGAGACAAGCTTTGCATGTTCTCACTTATTTCTGGGAGCTGAAAATTAAAACAATGAACTCGTGAAGACAGACTAGAAGGATGGTTGCCAGAGGCTGGAAAGGATAGTGGGGTGATAAGGGTAAGAGGCATTATTTAATGGGTACCAAAAGTGGTTAGAAATAATGAATAAGACCTAACATTTGCTAGCACAACATGGTGACTATGGTAAAAAATAATTTAATTGTACATTTTATAACTAAAAGAATATTATTGGATTGTTTTTAACACAAAGGTTTAAATACCTGGGATGGATACTTCATTTACCCTGATGTGATTTTAATGCATTGCATGCCTGTATCAAAATATTTCATGTAACATATAAATATATACACCTACTATGTTCCCAAAAAATTAAAAATAGAAACTTAAACATTAAAAAATAAAGAAAACCTGTTGTTAACACCATATTTAATGGTGAGAAACTGAGTGCTTTCCCTCTCGGATGAGGAAAAAAGCAAAAATGACTTCTCTCACTACTCCTATTTAACATTATACTGCATGTCCAAGCCAATGCAATAATGGAAGAAAAAAAATTAAAAGGTTCACAGATTAGGAAGGAAGAAATAAAACTGTTTTGCAGATGATATGATTACCTATGGAGAAAATCCCACAGAATCCAAAAAATAGGTAACAATTCCAAAAATTTCTTCTCAGTACATTAAATCAAGAGGTTCATGATGTCAATACTGGAGATGTTTACCTTGATCACTCAGTTGAATTGATGTCTAAAGGATTTATTCACTATATGGTTACCACATATCCCTTTGCAATTGATAAATATCTTGAGTAATGATACTTTGAGACTGTACAAGTTCTGTTTATCCTCAGACCTACTAATTTTAGCTTTCATTGGTGGACCTTGTCTGCAACACATTACTATGGTGGTTTCTAAATAATGATTGTCGTAGTCCATTTTGCACTACTATAAAGGAGTACCTGAGGCTTGGTAATTTATAAAGAAAATAGGTTTATTTGGCTCATGTTTCTGCAGGATATACAAGAAGCATGGTGCTTGCATCTGCTTCTAGTAAGGACTTCAGGAAACTTCCAGTTATGGCTGAAGGTAGAGGGGAGCAGACATCACATAGCAAAAGGAGAGAAGCAAGAGAGAGAAAAGAGAGGGAGGTACTAGGTTCTTCTTAACAATCAGTTCTCATTAGAATTAATAGATCAATAACTCTCTCATTACTCCAAAGATGGCACCAGCTATTCATGAAGAGTCCATCCCCATAATTCAAACACCTTTCACTAGGCCCCACTTCCAACATACTGAGGATAAAATTTCAACATGAAAGTTGGAGGGGACAAATACCCAAACTATATCATGGATGTTCTATTTCCTTCTTTAATTGGAATTTTACTCCAAGGAAGAGCTGTCTTTCCTACCCTATTTATTCAATTAGTTATTTATATATGTATGGAATAATGGAGATATATATTATATATATATATTCATATAATATAGTATATATATTACATGTAGTATATTATATATATTACATATATATGTAATATATATTATATGTAATAGAATATATGTAATATATTATATGTAATAGAATATATGTAATATATATTATATGTAATAGAATATATGTAATATATATTATATGTAATAGAATATATGTAATATATATTATATGTAATAGAATATATGTAATATATATTATATGTAATAGAATATATGTAATATATATTATATGTAATAGAATATATGTAATATATATTATATGTAATATAATATATATGGCTACCCATACTGATGTCCTCCAATAGTGGATAGTATGGAAAAGGAAAAAATGTAACTTGAGAAAATCTGGCATAAATCACCTCAAGGAGGTGATCAAAATTAACAGCATCAGTTAACAATATGTATCACTGGTATGATGTGTTGAGAAGGGCATTTCACCTATGTGGTCTTTCTTCCAAAATCCATACCCAAGTTTGACGACATGGACATAGAGAGGGAAATAATGGACACCAGGGGCCCCGAAAGGGGCGAGGTGGTAAAAGGAGAGAGAATTGAAAAATTATCTATTGGGTACAATATTCACTATTCAGGTGATGGCTATACTAGAAGCTCAAACCTCACCATTATGCAATATGCCAATGTAACACACCTGCACATAAACCCCCAGAATCTATAAAAATAAATTTTAAAAAAATTAAAGCAACATTGTTTTTCAAATCCAAATTGAGGGAAATTATAAAAATATGCAAATTATACTCCTCAAAATTGTCAAGGTCATCAAAAACAAAGAAAGTCCAAGAATCTGTCAAAGTCAGCTTTAGGAGACATGACATTGAATATAATAAGGTGTCCTCAATGAGATCATGGAACACAAAAAGTCATTACATAAAAATTAAGGAAATCTGATGAACTACAAATTTTAGTTAATAATAATGTAACAATACTTGTTCTTTGCTTGTAATAAATATAGCACACTAATATACGTTGTTAATAATAGTGGAAAGTGGGTGCAGGATATATGGAAGCTCTCTGTACTATCTTCAATTTTTCAGTAAATTTGAAACAGTTTTTAAAATAAAGTCTGTTAAGAAAAATCATAAGTTAACCTAAATCCATTAATAGGTCTTTCCCATGTAAATAGGTATTAAGTGCCTAGCATTTTTGAGGGCAGTAAGATACAATGCCTATCCTAAAGGAGCTCCCAAAATGGGATAGAAACCTGATTAATATATTAAGGCAGATTATAACAAGTTCTGGGAGCTCCCATGTTTGAGAGATAATATGCAGGCAGTTTGAGTTACACTGAACTTTAAAATATCTGTACCTCAAGAAACCAGAATAAGGCTAGCATCTTGCACAAAAAGAAATAAAACTAAGTAAGTGATGCCTGTTAAAATAAAACAAGACAAGTTAAACTAAACAAAATGAACAAAAACCTCTCCTTGAAAGAGCAAAAATTAAGTTGGAAATTTTATTTTTGCAAAGCAACTGTAGCATTATCTCTAGAATGGCTATTGGTAGTTTTTGTCTTAGTCATTTTTATTGCCAAAGTTATATCTAGAATAAGATGTTTTAGGAGGGAAGGAAATAAGTGAATATTCCCAAAATGGTGAGTAACAATTAGCATCTACAACTCAAGGTCTACAAAACCATCAGCCTACATTTGTGGTAGTTAATTGTCAAGGGCTTAATCCCAATGGTCTTGTGAGAAAGTGGTAACTCCAAGACAGTGGAGTCTTGTTTAAGCCAAGTATCAAGATTGAGAAATATCTGACCAGAGGTAATGAGCACTCTGGATCCTGGTTCTCTGTTCTAGCTAGCAGACTAAGTTATCTTCCCTGACACTCAGAACAAAACATAACAACCAAGTAAGAGAAATCTTCCAGTATACCAAACTGAGATACCTCAATTACTTAGCAGGCTTGACCCTGAAAAGCTCTTGGGGTAGTTCACAAACCTCCTCATTCAGACTAAGGAGAAAGAATGAGGAGAATAAGAAGTAGATTATCGAAATGGTATATGGAGATTTACAGAGTAGATTTGGTCACCTATGTTCATGCCATATACAGAAACCAGACTATTTATAAAAATTAAAAATGAGATTTAAAAGACAACAAATATTATTTCTTAAATAGTTTCAACTTTTTGATTTGGGGGGGTACATGTGCAAGTTTGTCACATGGGTACATTCTCTGGTGCTGAGGCTTAGGACACAACTGATCCCATCACCGAGGTTGCACATAGTATCCAATAGTTTTTCAACCTTTATTCCCTTCCCTTTCTCCCTCTTCTAGTAGTCCTCAGTGTCTATTGTTTCCATGTTTATGCCCATGATTACCCAACGTTTAGCCCCCACTTATAAGTGAGAATATGTAGTATCTGATTTCTTTTCCCTATGTTAATTCGCTTAGAATAGTAGCCTCCAGCTGCTTCCATGTTACTGCAAAGGACATAATTTTGTTCTTCTTCATGGCTGTGTAGTTGAATATAATTTTTTTAAAGTTCCATATGGAGCTAACAACTGAATTCACTGTACTCTTGTAACGATCCAAAGAAAAATATTTCAAATAAATATAGTTCATTATATATTAAGATTTATGTAATTCTGACATATTATTCATTTATAACATAGAAGTGGTACTATTTATCATCCTAACAAAATAATATTTTTAAAGGAAAAAACATTAACATAAAACCATAATCCTATGATCCCCAAATTTTAACTTTTTTTCCATATCTATTTTAGAGGGTTTTAATATTAGTGCATAACTTATTTTGTTTTACTTTTTTAAAAACCTAATGTCATATTGGAAGCATTTTCCTATGGTGTTGTAGTCTTCCTAATTAAAATTGTAATGGCTACATATTATTCCTTGGAGTTGGTATGCCATATGTTATTTATGTTGGGTATTTAGCTTATTTCTGATTCTTATAATTAGTAGTAGTAAAGAAGTAAGCAAAAATGAAGTTATTTCTCTGGTTAATTTAGTGAAACACACTCCATTATTCTGTCTTTCCCAGTGAATGCCACTGAAATTCCCATACAGTATGTACGAAAGAACTATCTGAGATTCTGCAAAGTAAATGGTAGCAGGTGAATTGTGAAAGAAAACTAAAATCTGAAGTACAGCCAATCCTCCAGAGTATTTGGCTTATTATTTTTCTTCTGTATCCCTTATCATGGACTAACAGGCAGTATAAAGTCCAAAACTGTGTAATGAATATTGACAAAAAGAACTCCAAGAGAAGCCCTACTTTTTTCAACCAAGGACAGGAAGGAGAATACCTATAGAGACAGAGGAAGCAGGAAAAATTTTCTGTTGTTTTGATTTTTATTTCTTTCTGACTCCAGCCTCAAGGCAAATCCATTCTCTAAGGTGTAAAATCTTCATGGTGACAACAGCAATGGTAGCTAAGCAGGAAACTAAAATTCTGAAAGGAGGTTTTTCTTTTTTCAATTTGAGCAAAGGAGTTCTAGTCTGAAGAATATGAGTGGAAACTATAAAAACTGAATTTTTTAAAAAAGAAAACCATAGATTTTCAAATCCAACTTGAGGGATATTATACAAAATGCCCAATAACACTCCTCAAAACTGTCAAGGTCATCAAAAGCAAAGAAAGTCTAAGAGTCTGTCAAAGTCAGCTTTTGGAGAAGTGACATTGAATTTAATGAGGATGGGATCTTGGAACAGAAAAAGACGTTACATTAAAAAAAGAAAATCTGATAAAGGGATCACATATGCAGGTTTTTCTTTTCTCTTACTAGTATGTTTTCCATGGCTTAGCTTGGAGGCAGGCCCAGTTCCAGGAAGTGCATGACATAGTGAGGAGAATAAAAAGCCCTGGATTTTTAACCAGAGGACCAAAAAGTGTGTCCCTTGAATCTGGAGAGTGCCAAGGTAACCACAAAGAGAAAGGAGTTTAAGGAAGGGATGCCATGAATTTGCTTGTGAATTTGTGAGTTTACTCTCAAGATGTACATGTGTGGATCCATCCCTAAAAAACACACAAAAGACATTGACAACTGAATTACAAAGTAGAATACTGCCTGGGTTCCAGACTGGATCCTGAGTGATGTACACATGGAAGAAATCTGAATAGCATTGCAAACGCTTTGAAAATTAAAATGACATTGGAATCACAGTCCACCAAATTGGGTTGGAAATTAGGAACTAAAGTCTGCAAAACAAACAAAAACTTATTAGCATTCTAAGAATTAGAACAAGACCTAAAATTTTATAATATATTTTAAATGTCCTGTCTACAATTAAAAAGTACTCAGCATATAAAGAACTAAGAAAATCTCAACCACTCACACTAAAAAGCAATCAACATGGCACATGTGTACATATGTAACAAACCTGCACATTGTGCACATGTACCCTAAAACTTAAAGTATAATGATAAAAAATAAATAAAAAGCAATCAAAATATGCCAACTCTAAGATGACCTAGATTTTACAATTACCAGAAAAATATTTAAGTAGTGATTATGACGAAGTAGAGAATAACACTCTGGAAATAAATGGAAAGATAGAAAGTCTTAGCAGAGAAATAGAAGCTATAAAATAGAATAAAGTAGAAATTTTAGACCTGAAAAATACAACAACTAAAACAAAACATTCACTGAAAGCACTCACATTAGAGATAACAGATAAATGTGTTAGTGAACTTAAAGATAGAGCAATATAAATCACCCAATCTGAAGAAAAAAGAGAAAAGTAAGCAGAGGCTCAGGTAATGTGGGACAATAGCAAAAGGTCTAAAATTTGTGTATCAGAGTTCCACAAGGGAAAAGAAAAGAGCAATGAGAAAAAATATATATCTGAATAAATAATGGCTGAAAACATCCCAAAATTGGTGGAAGACCTAAGCTTACAGATCCAATGAGCTCAGCCGAATATCAAATGAATAAACTTAAAAAATCGACATCCAGAAACATTATAATCAAATGGCTAAAAACCAAAGGTAAAGAAAAAATATTGAAAGCAGTCAGAGAAAAAAGATGCATTTCTTATGGGGTAACAAAAATTCAAAAGACTTCAAATTTCTCATCAGAAATCATGGAGGCAATGCAATATCATTAAAGTTATTAAATACTTGTCAACCTAGAATTCTATATTCAGTGAAAGTAAGCTTTAGGAATGAAGCTGAAATAAAGACATTCTCAGAAGAATGTCTAATAAAAGAATTATCACCAGAAGACTGGCTCTAAAAGAAATGATATAAAAAAATTCTTCACAGATAAGAAAAATAATTCCAGGGAGTAACTTGGGACATCAGGGATGGAAAAAAAGCAACAAAAATAAAAATATCTGTGTTAATATAATAAACTATTTTTCTGTTTTTAAGTTTATTAAAATATGTACTTTTTCTAGGTTTTTGAGGAACCTCCATACTGTTTTCCATGGTGGCTGCACTAATTTACATACCCACTAACAGTGTACAAGGTATATACAATGGACTATTATTCAGTCTGTTTTCATATTTTCACCAGCATCTATTTTGTTTGTCTTTTTGACAAAGTCCATTTTAACTAGAATGGGATAATAACTCATTGTATTTTTTATTTGTCATACCCTGATGATTACTAATGTTGAGAATGTTTTCATACACTTTTTGGCCATTTGTATGTCTTCTTTTAAGAAAATGTTTTTCAGATCTTTTGCCCATTTGATTTGTCCAAATTGATGACATGAATCACATAATTCTGGTTATTAATCATTATCAGATGAATAATTTGAAAATATTTTCTTGTAATCTGTAAGTTGTCTATTCACTTTATTGATTGCTTTCTTTGCTTCTCAGAAGCTTTTTAGCTTGATAAAATTCCACAAGTTTCTGTTTGTTTCTGTTGCCTGTGCTTTCAAGATTTTATGTGAAAAATCTTTGCCCAGACCAAACGTACTGAAGTGGTCTCTCAAAGTTTTCTCTCAGTAGTTTCATAGTTTCAGGTCTTCGGTTTAAGTATTTAATCCATTTTGATTTGATGTTTGTATATGGTGAGAGATAGATGTCTAATTTAATTCTTCTCTATATGCTTATTCAATTTTCATAGCACCATTTATTGAAGAGACTACTTTCCCCAATATATGTTCTTGGCACCTTTGTGAAAAGCCAGTTGGCTGTAAGTACGTAGATTTATTTCTTGGTTCTCTATTTTGTTCCATTGGATTATGTGTCTGTTTTTATGCCAGTACCATGATGTTTTGATTACTGTAGGTTTGTAGTATATGTTAAAGTCAGATAGTGTGATGCTTTCAGCTTAGTTCATTTTATTCAGGATTACTTTGGCTATTCAGAGTCTTTTTTGGTTCTCTACGAATTTTTTATTTTTTTTTCTTTTTCTATGAAGAATGTCATTGGTATTTTGATGGAGATTGTGTTGAATTTGTAAATTGCATTGGATAGTATGGCCATTTAAAAAATATTGTTTCAATCCATGAACATGGGATATCTTTTCATTTCTGTGTTCTCTTCAATTTATTATATCAATGTTTTATAATTTTTCTGCCAAAAATCTTTAACTTATTTGGTTAGATTCATTTCTGCTTTATTTATTTATTTATTTATTTATTTATTTTTAAGATGGAGTCTCATGCTGTTGCCTAGGCTTGGGTGCAGTGGTGCAATCTCAGCTCACTGCAATGTCTGCCTCCTGGGTTCAAGTGATTTTCCTGCCTCAGCCTCCTGAGTAGCTGGGATTACCAGCAAACACCACCACGCCTGGCTAATTTTTGTATTTTTAGTAAAGACAGGGCTTCACCATGTTGGCCAGGCTGGTCTCAAACTCCTGGCCTCAAGTGATCCACCAGCCTCGGCCTCACAAAGTGCTGGGATTACAGGCTTGCACCACTGCACCCAGCCAATTTATGGGTATTTTTTATTTATGTAGTTATTATAAATGGGATTTGGTTTTTGGTTTCTTTTTCAATATGTTAAGGATCAATATGTTAAAGATATATCAGAACTCTCATATTTGTTGCAGCACTATTCACAAAGCCAAGATATAAAATCAACCTAAATGTCCATCAATTAATGAATAAAGAAAATGTGGTATATATACACAATGGAATGTTATTGGGCCACAAAATAAAGAATGAAATCCTGTCATTTGCAGCAACATGGATGAAACTAGAGGTCATTATGTTAAGTGAAGTAAGGCACATAAAGACAAATATCACATATTCTTTCTCATATGTGAGAACTAAAAAAAGTGTATCTCGTGGAGGTAGAGAGTAGACTGATGGTTACCAAAGTCTGAGAAGGATTTGGACAGGTGGCGGAGTGAGGGAAGATGAAGAGAGGGTACAAAAATACAGTTAGATAGAAGAAATAAGATCTAGTGTTTGGTAGATCAATAGGGTGGCTATAATTAACAATAATTTATTTTATATTTCAAAATAGCTAGAAGAATTCAAATGTTCCCAACACAAGGAAAAGATAAGTGTTTGAGGTGATGAATATCCCAGTTACTCTGGTTAGATCATTACATCTTATATACTGGTGAGGGCTTTAGGCTGCTTTCACTCTTGGTGGAAGGCCAAGAGGAACTACCATGCAGAGATCACATGGTGAGAACAGAGAGAGAGAGCAGGGGGAGGTGCCAGGCTCTTTTCAACAACCAGCTCTCAGGGAACTATCCCAGGCACTAGTGTAGCAAGAATCCATTCATTACCACGAGGATGACACAAAACCATTAATGAGAGATTTTCCCACATTACATAAACACCTCCCATTAGGCTCTATCTCTAACACTGGAGATCACATTTCAACATGAGACTTAGCAGGGTCAAAAAAACATATATCCAAACCATAGCAGTGACCTTTTGAGACTGGCTTATTTTTTTACCCAGCATAATGCCTTTGAGATTTGTCCAAGTTGTTGTACGTATGCATAATTCATTTTTTTATTGCTGAGTGGTATTCTATTGTATGAATGTACCACAGTTGTTTATTTACTCACACATTGAAGGGCAGTATATTTACGCTTAACTTTTGCAGTCTGCTCAGAATTAAGATTTTACCACTTCGAATGCAATGTAGAAACCTCACCAACATATGAGTCTATATATCCTTCCTCTTTATGTTTCAGTTTTCATATATATTACGTATATATAATTCAAAACTCCACCGAATCATGTTATCATTTTTCCTTTCAATAATCATACATATTTTTATTGATACATAAAGGTTGTGTGTGTATATTTGGTAATACATGTGATCTCTGCATGCTGTCACTTTTTTGCCTTCCACTATGAGTGGAAGCATCCAGAAGCCCTCACTAAAAGCAAATGTCATGTCCATGATTCTTACACAGCCTGCAGAATCATGAGCCAAATAATCCTCTTTTCATTATACATTACCCAGCCTCAAGTATTGCCTTACAGCTGCATAAAAACTGATTAAGATGGTTACATACAGTATTATCCATTTACATAACACTCTTGAAATGACAAAATTATAGAGATAGAGGACAACTCAGTCATTCCCACATGGTGGCAATGGGGGGAAGGGTTGGGTGTGATTGTAAAGAGGTAACACAAAGGAGATCTTTACATTGATGAAATATTGAGTGCAATGATGTTTACACTAATCTACACATAATAAAATGACACAGAACTATATACATATATATGTGTTCTATCAATATCAAATTATTGGTTTTGATATTGTACTATAATTATGTAAGATGTAAACATTAGAGAGAACTGGATGAAGGGTACAGTCATTCTTGAAGAAACGTATCTTTGGAAGTGAATGTCTATCATAGTTTCAACATACACACACACATATAGGAAATCTAAAAAATATAAAATTAACATTAAATACATTAAAATATTGGGAGATCTGGCAAGATGGCCTAATAGGAGCAGCTCTGGTCTGCAACTCCCAATAAAACAAATGCGGAAGGCAGGTGACTTCTGCATTTCCAACAGAGGTACCCTGTTCATCTCATTGGGACTAGTTAGGCAATGGCTGCAGCCCAGGGAGGGTGAGCAGAAGCAGGGTGAGGTAACTTCATCTGGGAAGGGCAAGGAGTGGGGGGTCCTCTCTCCCCCAGCCAAGGGAAGCCATGAGGGACTGTCCTATCCAGTCCAGATACTACGCTTTTCCAAAGGATTTTGCAATCTGCATACCAGGAGATTCCCTCATGTGCCTACACCACCAAGGCCTTGGGTTTCAAGCAAAAAACTGGGTGGCTGTTTGGGCAGACACCGAGATAGCTGCAGGAGTATTTTATCATACCCCAGTGGTGCCTGGAACCCCAGTGAGACAGAACCGTTCACTCCACTGGAAAGAGGGCTGAAGCCAGGGAGCCAAGGGGTCTCGCTCAACGGGTCCCATTCCCATGGATACCAGCAAGCTAAGAACCACTGGCTTGAAATTCTCACTGCCAGCACAACAGTCTGAAGTTGACCTGGGATGATTGAACTTGGTGTGGGGAGGGACATCCACCATTACTGAGTCTTGAGTAGGTGGTTTTTCTCTGACAGTGCTAAGGAGGCCTGGAAGTTGGAAAAGGGTGGAACACAATACAGTGTGGCAAAGCAGCTGTGGCCAGACTGCGTCTCTAGATTCCTCCTCACTGGGCAGGGCATCTCTGAAAGAAAGGCAGCAGACCCAGTCAGAGGCTTATAGATAAAACCCCCTGTCTCCCTTGGACAGAGCACCTGGAGAGAGGGATGGCTGTGGGCGCAGCTTCAGAGGACTTAAACGTTCCTGCCTGCTGGCTCTGAAGACAGCAGCTGCTCCTGAGGAGGAGGGTTATCCCAGCACAGTGCTCCAGCTCTGCTAAAGAACAGACTGCCTCCTCAAGTGGGTCCCTGACCCCTGGGCCTCCTGACTAGGAGAGGCATCCTAACAGGGGTTGACAGACACCTCATACAGGGGAGCTCCAGCTGGTATCATGCCGGTGCTGTTCTGGGAGGAAGCTTCTGGAGGAAAGAGCAGGCAGCAATCTTTGCTGTTCTGCAGCCTCTGTTGGTGATTCCTAGGCAAACAGGGTCTGGAGTGGACCTCCAGCAAACTGCAGCAGACCTGCAGAAGAGAGGTCTGTTAGAACAAAAACTAAAAAACAGAAAGAAATAACATGAACATCAACAAAAATACCCTTCCACAAAAACCCCATCTTTGAGGTCATCAGCCTCAAAGATCAAAAGTAAATAAACCCATGAAGATGAGGAAAAATGAGCACAAAAATGCTGAAAATGCCAAAAACCAGAATGCATCCTCTCTTCCAAATAATCGCAACTCCTCTCTAGCAAGGGCAAAAAATGAAATGGAGAATGAGTTTGATGAATTCACAGAAGTAGGATTCAGAAAGTGGATAATAACAAACTCCTCTGAGCTAAAGGAGCATGTTCTAACCCAATGGAAGGAAGCTAAGAACCTTAACAAAAAGTTACAAGAACTGCTAACTAGAATAAGCAGTTTAGAGAAGAATATAAATGACCTGATGGAGCTGAAAAACACAGCACAAGAACTTCATGAAACGTACACAATCAATAATAGCCAAATCGGAAGAAAGGTTATTAGAGATTGAAAATCAACTTAATGAAACAAAGCATGAAGACAAAATTAGAGAAAAAAGAGAATGAAAAGGAATGAACAAAACCTCCGACAAATATGGAACTGTTTGAAAAGGCCAAAACTACATTTGGTTGGTGTACCTGAAAGTGACAGGGAGAATGGAACCATGTTAGAAAACACACTTCAGGATATTATCCCAGAGAACTTCCCCAACCTAGCAAGACAGGCCAATATTAAAATTCAGGAAATACAGAAGACACCAGTAAGATACTCCTCTAGGAAAGTAACCCCAAGATAAATAATTTTCAGATTCTCCAAGGTTAAAACAAAGGAAAAAATGTTAAGTTCAGCCAGAGAGAATGGTCAGGTTACCTACAAAGGGAAGCCCATCAGACTAAGAGCGGATCTCTCTGCAGAAACCCCACAAGCCGGAAGAGAGTGAGGGCCAATATTCAACATTCTTAAAAAAAAAAAAAAAAAAAAAAACAGAATTTTCAACCCAGAATTTCATATCCAGCCAAACTAAGCTTCAAAAGTAAAACAGACCTTTACAGAAAAGCAAATGCTAAGGGATTTTGTCACCATCAGGCCTGCCTTACATGAGCTCCTGAAAAAAGCACTAAATATGAAAAGGAAAAGCCAGTACCAGCCACTGCAAAAACACACCAAAATATAAAGACCAACCACACAGTGAAGAAATTGCATCAATTAATGTGCAAAATAACTAGCTAGCCTCATGATGATAGCATCAAATTCACACAAAACAATATTCACCTTGAATGTAAATGGGCTCCATCAATACCTGGTTTATTGAGAGTTTTTAGCATGAAGGGCTGTTGAAGTTTCTCGAAGGCCTTTTCTGCACCTACTGAGATAATCATGTGGTTTTTGTCGTTGGTTCTGTTTATGTGAGGGATTACATTTATTGATTTGCATATGTTGAACCAGCCTTGCATCTCAGGGATGAAGAAGACTTGATAGTGTTGGATAAGATTTTTGATGGGCAGCTGCATTTGGTTTGCCAGTATTATACTGAGGATTTCTGCATGATGTTCATCAGTGATATTGACCTAAAATTTTCTTTTTTTGTTCTGTCTCTACCAAGCTTTGGTATCAGGATGATGCTAGACTCATAAAATGCATTAGGGAGGGTTCCCTCTTTTTCTATTGATTGAAATAGTTTCACAAGGAACGGTACCAACTGCTTTTTGTACCTCTGGTGGAATTTGGCTGTGAAGTCATTTGTTCCTGGGCTTTTTTTGGTTGGTAGGCTATTAATACTGCCTCAATTTCAGAATCTGTTATTGGTCTATTCAGAGATTCAACTTCTTCCTGGTTTAGTCTTGAGAGGCAGTATGTGTTCAGGAATTTATCCATTTTGTCTCTATTTTCTAGTTTATGTGTGTAGAGATGTTTATAGTATTCTCTGATGGTAGTTTGTATTTCTGTGGGATCAGTGAGGTGATATCCCCTTTATCATTTTTATTGTGTCTCAAAATAATAAGAGCTATTTATGAAAAACCCACAGCCAATATCATACTGAATGGGTAAAAACTGGAAGCATTACCTTTGAAAACTGGCAAAAGACAAGGATGCCCTCTCTCACCACTCCTATTCAACGTAGTGTTGGAAGTTCTGGCTAGGGCAATCAGGCAAGAGGAAGAAAAAAAAGGGTATTCAATTAGGAAAATAGGAAGTCAAATTATCTGTTTGCAGATGACATGATTGCATATTTACAAAATCCCCGTCATCTCAGCCCAAAATCTCCTTAAGCTGATAAGCAAATTCAGCAAAGTCTCAGGATACAAAATCAATGTGCAGGTGGGAATTGAACAATGAGAACACATGGACACAGGAAGAGGAACATCACACACCGGTGACTGTTGTGGGGTTGGGGGAGGGGGGGAGGGATAGCATTAGGAGATATACCAAATGCTAAATGACGAGTTAATGGGTGCAGCACACCAACATGGCACATGTATACATATGTAACAAACCTGCACATTGTGCACATGTATCCTAAAACTTAAAGTATAATAATAATAAAAAAACACAAGCATTCATATACACAAATAATAGAGAAACAGAGAGCCAAATCACGAGTGAACTCCCATTCACAATTACTAAAAAGAGAATAAAATACCTAGGAATCCAACTTACAAGGGACGTGAAGGACCTCTTCAAGGAGAACTACAAACCACTGCTCAACGAAATAAAAGAGGACACAAACAAATGGAAGAACATTTCATGTGCATGGATAGGAAGAATCAATATCACGAAAATGGCCATACTGCCCAAAGTAATTTATAGATTCAATGCTATCCCCATCAAGCTACCACTGACTTTCTTCAAAGAATTAGAAAAAATTACTTTAAAGTTTGTATGGAACCAAAACAGAGCCTGCATAGCCAAGACAATCCTAAGCAAAAGGAACAAAGCTGGAGGCATCATGCTACCTGACTTCAAACTATACTACAAGGCTACAGTAACCAAAACAACATGGTACTGATACCAAAACAGATATATAGACCAATGGAAGAGAACAGAGGCCTCAGAAATAATGCCACATATCTACAACCATCTGATCTTTGACACACCTGACAAAAAAAGAAATGGGGAAAGGATTGCTTATTTAATTAATGATGCTGGGAAAACTGGCTAGCCATATGTAGAAACCTGAAACTGGATCCCTTCCTTACATGCTATACAAAAATTAACTCAAGATGGATTAAAGACTTAAATGTAAGACCTAACACTATAAAACCCCTAGAAGAAAACCTAGGCAATACCATTCAGGACATAGGCATGGGCAAAGACTTCATGACTGAAACACCAAAAGCAATGGGAACAAAAACCAAAATTGACAAATGGGATCTAATTAAACTAAACAACTTCTACTCAGCAAAAGAAACTATCATCAGACTGAACAGGCAACCTACAGAATGGGAGAAAATATTTGCAATCTACCCATCTGACAAAGGTCTAAGATCCAGAATCTACAAAGAACTTAAATTTACAAGAAAAAAACAAACAACCCCATCAAAAATTGGGCAAAGGATATGAACAAACACCTCTCAAAAGAAGAAATTTCTGCAGCCAACAGACATATGAAAAAAGGCACATCATTACTGGTCATCAGAGAAATGCATATGAAAACCACAATGAGATTCCATCTCACACTAGTTAGAATGGCAATCATTAAAAAGTCAGGAAACAACAGATGCTAGAGAGGATGTGGAGAAATAGGAATGCTTTTACACTGTTTGTGGGAGTGTAAATTAATTCAACCATTGTGGAAGACAGTGTGTCAATTCCTCAAGGATCTAGAATAGAAATACCATTTGACCCAGCAATCCCATTACTGTGTATACACCCAAAGGATTATAAATCATGCTACTATAAAGACACATACACATGTATGCTTATTGTGGCACTATTCACAATAGCAAAGACTTGGAACCAACCCAGTCCATCAATGATAGACTGGATTAAGAAAATGTGGCACATATACACCATGGAATACCATGCAGCCATAGAAAAGGATTAATTCATGTCCTTTGCAGGGACATGGATGAAGCAGGAAACCATCATTCTAAGCAAACTATCGCAAGGACAGAAAATGAAACACTGCATGTTCTCACTCATAGGTGGGATTTGAACAACATGAAAACATGGACACAGAGTGGGGAACATCACACACTGGAGCCTGTCAGGGAGGGGGGGCTGGGGGAGGGATAGCATTAGGAGAAATACCTAATGTAAATGACAAATTGATGAGTGCAGCAAATCAACACGGCACATTTATACCTATGTAACAAACCTGCATGTTGTGCACATGTACCCTAGAACTTAAAGTATAATAATAATAAAAAAAGAAAAGTCCACCCTCAGTGCAAATAAATCTAGAAAAAAAAGTAAATGGGCTAAATGCCCCAATTAAAAGACATAGACTGGCAAATCGGATAAAGTGTCAAGACACATTGGTGTGCTGTATCAGGAGACCCATCACACGTGCAAAGACACAGGCTCAAAATAAAGGGATGTAGAAATATTCACCAAGCAAGTAGAAAGCAAATAAAAGCAGGAGTTGCAAGCCTAGTCTCTGATAAAACAGACTTTAAACCAACAAAGATCAAAAAAGACAAACAAGGGCATTACATAATGGTAGAGGGATCAATGCAACAAAAAGAGCTATCATAAATATATATGCACCTAATACAGTAGCACCCAGACTCATAAAACAAGTTTTTACAGACCTGCAAAGGGTTATAGACTCCCACACAATAAGAGTGGGAGACTTCCAACACCCCACTGTCAATATTAGACAGATCAATGAGGCAGAAAATTAACAAGTATATTCAGGACTTGAACTCAGCTCTAGAACAAATGGACCTAATAGACATCTACAGAACTCTCCACCCCAAATCAACAGAATATATATTCTTATCAGCACCACATACCACTCATACTAAAACTGACCGCAAAATTTGAAGGAAAACACTCCTCAGTAAATGCAAAAGAAAGGAAATCATAACAAACCGTCTCTCAGACTACAGTGCAATCAAATTAGAACTCAGGATTAAGAAACTCACTCAAAAGTGCACAACTACAGGTAAATAAAACAGCCTGCTCCTGAATGACCGCTGGGTAAATTAAGGCAGAAATAATGAAGTTCTTTGAAACCAATGAGAAGAAAGAGACAATGTATCAGAATCTCTGGGACACAGTTAAAGCAGTGTTAAGGGGGAAATTTATAGCACTAAATGCCCACATCAGAAAGTGGGAAAGATCTAATATCAACACCCTAACATCACAATTAAAAGAACTAGAGAAGCAATAGCAAATAAATTCAAAAGCCAGCCGAAGACAAGAATTAACTAAGATCAGAACAGAACTGAAGGAGGTAGACACATGAAAAACGCTTCAAAAAACTCAATAAATCCAGAAGCTATTTTTTTTTAAAGATTAACAAGATAGACCACTAGCCTGACTAATAAAGAACAAAAGAGAGAAGATTCAAATAGACACAAAAATAATGATAAAAGGGATATCATCACTGATCTCACAGAAATAGAAACTACCATCAGAGAATACTATAAACACCTCTATGCACATAAACTAGAAAACCTAGACAAAATGGATAAATTCCTGGACACATACACTCTCCCAACCCTAAAGCAGGAAGAAGTCGAATCCGTGAATAGACCAATAACAAGTTCTGAAATTGAGGCAGTAATTAATAGCCTACCAACCAGAAAAGGCCCAGGAACAAATGAATTCACAGCCAAATTCTACCAGAGGTACAAAGAGGAGCTGGTACCACTCCTTCTGAAACTATTCCAAACAATAGAAAAAGAAGGATTCCTCCCTAACTCATTTTGTGAGGCCAGCATCATCCTGATACCAAAGCCTGGCAGAGACACAAAAAAGAAAATTTCAGGCCAGTATTCCTCATGAACATCCATGCAAAAATCCCAAATAAAATACAGGCAAACTGAATCCACCAGAATAGCAAAAACGTATCCACCACGATCAGGTCTGCTTCATCCCTGGGATGTAAGACTGGCTTAACATATGCAAATCAATAAACGTAATCCATCACATAAACAGAACCAATCACAAAAACCACATGGTTATCTCAACAGATGCAGGAAAGGACTTCTATAAAATTCAACACCCCTTCATGTTAAAACTCTCAATAAGCTAGGTAGTGATGGAACATATCTTAAAATAATAAGAGATATTTTTGACAAACCCATAGCCAATATCATACTGAATGGACAAGGGCTGAAGGCATTCCCTTTGAAAACCAGCACGAGACAAGGATGCCCTCTCTCACCACTCCTATTCACCATAGTATTGGAAGTTCTGACCAGAGCAATCAGGCGAGAGAAAGAAATAAATGGCATTTAAACAGGAAGAGAGGAAGTCAAATCATCTCTGTTTGCAGACGACATGATTGTATATTTAGAAAACCCCATCATCTCAGCCCCAAAACTCCTTAAGCTGATAACCAACTTCAGCAAAGTCTCAGGATACAAAATCAATGTGCAAAAATTACAAGTATTCCTATATAAAAATAATAGACAAGCAGAGAGCCAAATCATGAGTGAACTCTCATTCACAATTACTACAAGGAAAATAAAAAACCTAGGAATACAATTTACAAGTGACATGAACGACCTCTTCAGGGAGAACTATAAACCACTGCTCAAGGAAATAAGAGAGGACATGAGCAAATGGAAAAAAATTCCATGCTCATGAATAGGAAGAATCAATATCATGAAAATGGTCATACTCTCCAAAATAATTTATAGATTAAATGCTATCCTCATCAAGCTACCATTGACTTTCTTCACAGAATTAGAAAAAAAAAGCTACTTTAAATTTCATATGGAACCAAAAAAGAGCCTGTATAGCTAAGACAATCCTAAGCAAAAAGAAAAAGCTGGAGGCATCATGCGACCTGATTTCAAACTATACTACAAGGCTACAGTAACCAAAACATCATGGTACTGGTAGCAAATCAGGTATGTAGACCAATGGAACAGAGCAGAGGCCTCAGAAATAACACCACACATCTACGACCACCTGATTTTGACAAATCTGACAAAAGCAAGCAATGGGGAAAGGATTCCCTATTTAATAAATGGTGTTGAGGAAACTGGCTAGCCATATGCAGAAAACTGAAACTGGACCCCTTCCTTACACCTTATACAAAAATTAATTCAAGATGGATTAAAGACTTAAATGTTAGACCTAAAACCATAAAAACCCTAGAAGAAAACCTAGGCAATACCTTTCAGGACATAGGCATCGGCAAGGACTTCATGACTAAAACACCAAAAGCAATGGCAACAAAAGCCAAAATTCACAAATGGGATCTAATTAAACTAAAGACCTTCTGCACAGCAAAAGAAATTTTCATCAGTGTGAACAGGAAACCTACAGAATGGGAAAACATTTTTGTAATCTATCCATCTGACAAAGTCTAATATCCATAATATGCAATAAATTTAAATTTACAAGAACAAAAAACAACCCCATCAAAAAGTGGGAAAAGGGTATGAACAGACACTTCTCGAAAGAAGACATTTATGTGGCCAACAAACATACAAAACAACCGTGCCCCACTCCAATGTTAAAATGGGAATAAAGAGGTTCAGAGAGGGGAAGGGACTTGCTCAAAACCCCACAGTCAGTAAAATAATTGAATTCCATTTTTCTACCAATATTGCCTCAACTCTTTTTATATACACATTCTTGTTTTGTTTTTGTCTTTTCATTTTTCATTTCCATAGGTTTTTGGGGAATATGTTATATTTGGTTACATGAGTAAGTTATTTAGTGGTGATTTGCGAGATTTTGGTGCACCCATCTCCTGAGTATTACACAATGAAACAAAACTGTAGTCATTTATCATTCACCCTCTTCCCACCCTTTGCCCCTGAGTCCCCAATGTTCATTGTGTCATTCTTATCCCTTTGCATCTTCATAGCTTAACTCCCATTTATGAATGAGAACATGTGATGTTTGGTTTTCCATTCCTGAGTTACTTAGAATAATAGTCTCCAATCCCATCCATGTTGCTGCAAATGCCATTAATTCATTCCTTTATATGGCTGAGTACTATTCCATTATAAATATAAGTATAATGGAATGCTACTCAGTCATAAAAAGGCTTTATCCACTCACTGATTGACTGGCATTTGGGTTGGTTCCACATTTTTGCAATTGTAAATTGTGCTGCTATAATTATGCGTGAGCAAGTATCTTTTTCATATTATAACTTATTTTCCTCTGGGTATATACCCAGTAGTGGGATTGTTGGATCAAAGATAGTCCTACTTTTAGTTCTTTGAAGAATCTTCACACTGTTTTCCATAGTGGTTCTACTAGTTTACATTCCTACCAGCAGTGTAGAAGTGTTTTTATTCACTGTATCCATGCCAATATCTATTATTTTTTTATTTTTTTATTATGGCCATTCTTGCAGGAGTAAGATAGTATCTATTGCATTGCACTTTTGACTTACATTTCCCTGATCCTTAGTGATATTGAGCATTTTTTCATATTTTTGTTGGTTATTTGTATATCTTCTTTTGAGAATTGTCTATTTATGTCCTTAGCCAACTTTTCAATGTGATTGTTTATTTTTCTTGCTAATTTGTCTGAGTTCATTGGACATTCTGGATGTTAGTCCTTTGTCAGATGTACCAATTGTGAAGATTTTCTCCCACTCTGTGGTTTGTCTATTTACTCTGCTGACTGTTCCTTTTGCTGTGCAAAAGCTCTTTAGTTTAATTAAGTCTCAGCTACTTATCTCTGTTTTTAATGCATTTGCTTTTGGGTTCCTGGTCATGAAATCCTTGCCTAAGCCAATGTCTAGAAGAGTTTTTCTGATATTATATTCTAGAATTTTCATAGTTTCAGGTCTTAGATTTAAGTCCTTGATCCATCTTGTGTTGATTTTTGTGTAAGGTGAGAGATGAGGATCCAGTTTCATTCTCCTACATGTGGCTTTCCAATTATCCCAGCACCATTTGGTGAATAGGGTGTGCTTTCCCCACTTTATGTCTGTGTTTGCTTTGTTGAAGATCAGTTGGCTGTAACTGTTTGGGTTTATTTCTGGGTTTTCTATTCTGTTCCATCGGTCTCTGTGTCTATTTTTATACCAGTACCACACTGTTTTGGTTACTATGGCTTTATAGTATAGTTTGAAATAGATAATGTGATGCCTCCAGATTTTTTCTTTTACTTAGCCTTTCTTTGGCTATGTGGGCCTTTTTTGGTTCCGTGTGACTTTTAGGATTGTTTTTTCTAGTTCTGTGAGGAATTATTATGGCATTTTGATGGGAATTGCTTTGAATTTGTAAATTGCTTTTGGCAGTATGGTCATTTTCACAATATTGATTCTACCCATCCATGAGCATGGGATTTGTTTTCATTTATTTGTATTGTCTGTGATTATTTTCAGCAGTGTTTTGTAGTTTCCCTTGTAGAGGTCTTTCACCTCCTTGGTTAGGTATATTCCTAAGTATTGTATTTTACTGTATTGTATTGTATTGTATTATATTGTATTGTATTGTATTGTATTGTATTGTATTGTATTGTATTGTATTGTATTGTATTGTATTGTGTTGTATTGTATTGTATTGTATTGTATTTTTGCAGCTATTGTAACAGGAGTTGAGTTATTGATTTAATTCTCAGTTTGGTAGCTGTTGGTGTATAGGATAGCTACTGACAGTGGAATAAAATTAGAAATCCACTCCGAAAAGAACTTTCAAAACTATGCACATACATGGAAATTAAATAACCTACAACTGAATGATCACTGGGTCAACAATGAAATCAATATGAAAATTTAAAAATTCTTTGAGCTGAATGACAATAGTGACACAACCTATCAAAATCTCTGGGACAGAGCAAAGGCAGTGCTAAGAAGAAACTTCATAACCCTAAATGCCTATACCAAAAAGTTTGAAAGAGCACAAACAGACAATCTAAGGTCACACCTAAAGGAATTAGAGAAACAAGAACAAACCAAACTCAAACCCAGCAGAAGAAAGGAAATAACCGAGATCAGAGCAGAACTAAATGAAATTGAAACAAAAAAATACAAAAGAAATGCTAGCTAACAGAATCCAGCAATGTATCAAAAAGATAATTCATCTCGATCAAGTGGGTTTCATATCAACGAAGCAGGGATGGTTTAACATACACAAGTCAATACATGTGATATACCATGTAACAGAATTTAAAACAAAAATCACATGATCATCTCAAAAGATGCAGAAAAAGCATTTTACAAAATCCAGCATCCCTTTATGATTAAAACTCCTAGCAAAACCAGCATACAGGGGGCATACCTCAATGAAATAAAAGCCATCTATGACAATCCTACAGCCAACATAATACTGAATGGGGAAAAGTTGAAAGCATTCCCTCTGAGAATAAGATAAGGATGCCCACTCCATTTCTGTTCAACATAGTACTGGAAGTCCTAGCCAGAGCAATCAAGACAAGAGAAGGAAATAAAGGGCATCCAAATCTGTAAAGAGGAAGTCAAACTGCTGCTGTTTGCTGATGATATGATTGTATACCTAGAAAACCCAAAAGACTCCTCCAAAAAGCTCCTAGAACTGATAAAAGAATTCAGCAAAGTTTCCAAATACAAAATTATATACACATTCTTATATACTGACAGATTCTTTATATTTAGATGTTAATGGAATTCCCTGTTGCCTCAACCCCTTTTGTATACACATTTTTATATACTGACAGATTCTTTACATTTAAATGTTAATGGGATTCCCTGTTTAACCATTCTCTAACTTTAGCAAAAGATTTCCAGATGAGAACCAGAGACTCATAAAGGCAAAGTATCCTGTCCAAAATCTCACAATGAATTAGAGGTAGAGTTGAGACTAACTGCACAGTGTATTTGTAGAGAATGTCAAATGGTGACCTTTGGCCTAAGTGTGCCAAAAGAAAACCAGTAGCTCTCTGAGACCCACCAATATACCAAGTGAATGTCCATTTTTTACTTGATGTTAATGAACTACAGCTCTTAGTACTCAACCTGGCTTCTTGCCTCCTTTTGAGTATAGTAGCCAGGAACAGGTGGTTCCCAAGCCGCTTTTTCTACTAGGCATGAGTGAAACAGACAAGGCCTGATGACAATAGGAATTATGAGATGATACAAGATTACTACTGTTTCCTGTTTTTTCTAAAGCCAGGGATCCAGGCAAAATAAAAAGGCGTTTACAGAGTATCTGACACGTTTGTTTTGGGGCTTTGAGCAAGTCTGACCCTTCACTTTGTATTCCATTCTATGTGAACTTCTCACTCTGTCTCCATTTCATTTTTTTCTTTCTCTTTCTCTTTCTCTTTCTCTTTCTCTCTCTCTCACACACACGCACACACACACACAAACACACATACTCACACACAAGCTGTGCTGTCCTGAAGCCTTTATCTTTGCTGATGCTACACCTGCTCGTCCCACAATCCCGACCTGTACCCATCTTCTCCTGAGAAAATCTGCTCACTCTTCAATGTCAGAATGTCATCTCATAGTTTCCAGCTCCATGAAACCTTCCATGATTCTTTCAGCTGACAGCAAGCTCGTCCTCCTGTGATACTTCACAGCTCTTTCCTTGTATAATTCTTTAGCCTCAGTCCCTTTATGTTTAAGTTAGCATCTTGTACATTCAAGTATAAATATTTATTGAAAAAAACTAATGATCTTATTTGCTCAACACAACAGCTAATACTGTTACCCGAAAGAGGTCCCAATACAGACCACAAGAGAGGGTTCTCGGATCTCGTGCAAGAAAGAATTAGGGGCAAATCCATAGAGTAAAGTGAAAGCAAGTTTATTAAGAAGATAAAGGAATAAGAGAATGGCTACTCCATAGGTGGAGCAGCCCCGAGGCCTGCTGGTTGCCCATTTTTATGGTTATTTCTTGAGGATATGCTAAACAAGGGGTGGATTATTCATATCTCACCTTTTTAGGCCATATAGGGTAACTTCCTGATGTTGCCATGGCATTTGTAAAATGTCTTGGTGCTGGTGGGAGTGTAGCAGTGAGGACGACCAGAGGTTACTCTCATTGCCATCCTGGCTTTGGTGGGTTTTAGCCAACTTCTTTACTGTAATCTGCTTTATCAGCAAGGTCTTTATAACCTGTATCTTGTGCTGACCTCCTGTCTCATCCTGTGACTTAGGATGCCTAACTGATTTGGAATGCAGCCCAGTAGGTCTCAGCCTTATTTTACCTAGCCTCTATTCAAGATGAAGTTGCTCTAGTTTAAATGCCTTTGACAACACGGCAGGTAGAACAAGGATCAACATTCCCATTTGACAGATAATAAAGTTGAGGTTCTGAGAGGTGAAAGATCACATAGTTACTATACAAAAGACACTAGACACAAGTCTGGTCTTCTATTTCTTCCTTTCACTCTATCTGGAAGATCAACAGCTATAAGGTTTCTCTCTTCAATATAACTTTGTCAAGATGATCCCAAAGCACCAAACACACACTAGATCTCCTAAAATGTTGGAAATATGGCTTGGAACCCAAATAGAAAGACTTCGGTGTGGATTCAGGGACTTATGGAGCTGGGCTAAGCTTTCTCAGGATCATCATTTTCTATAGCTAGTAATCAGCATTGCATAGCCAGAAAAGACTCTCACATTTATCTAGGACAAGTGTGTAAATATAAAAACTGTAAGTTAAGACTAATTTTTAAAAATGAAAGCTGTGAAAGGCTTTAGGAGGCTGACTCTCCTCCCCTTCTCTTGTGCATAGACTAAAGTCTCTATTGTCCACTCCAAGGGAATAATGTTTTCAAACCTCCACAGCAGTTAATATTGTCATGCCCTTAGACCCTCATGCTGCTATTTTGTTACCCCAGGGAACGAGCCAAGTAGCACCAGTTTAATTGTCATGTTTAGAATGAGCATCCTCTGATGAAGAATTATTGGCCATCAAGAAGGCTTATGGTCAGGAACTAAACACTATGCAATTGGCTTCCCAGGGTCCTCTTTATTCTGAGGCTTGTTTGGAGTCAGAGCCGCATACTTCCCCAAAACAAATTTTGCAGCTGTCAGGAGCCAAGACAGCTGTGAAAGAGTGAGATGGATTGGGCTCTGCCTCCTGCACCACTCCGAATCTCTGCCAGCACCAGTTTCTAGAACCTTTCCCACTAATGAAAGTACAAAGGGGAAAAAGTCGCGTTTGCTTTTCACAGTGCTGGCAGGACCTGGAAGCTTGGCACTTAAGTACTTCTCCTTGTTTCAATGTGTACCCTGAGTAGTTCAAAATGGGAATGACTAGAGATTAAATATGAGGCACTGGGGTGGTTTGGCTTTTCACAGATCCTCATATCTGGCCATAACTTCCCTAAGCTGTATCTAAACTGAAATCATCAACACCTGTTCTCACTGCAGCACACGATCTGAGAGAAGAGTTTCATATTTGCAAGGTCTCAGACATGCCTTTAAAATTTCATAATACTTCTTCTTGTGTTCCCCATGCTTGATGGGGCTCAGAATTGACAGTGTACATTTTCAGTAATACAGAGATGAGAAGGGTCAGAGAGGAGGTAAAGTGGCTAGGACTGGCTATGTAAATTGCCAAGGGGTGCAGTTCAAATTAAAATGTGAGACCTCTAATATAAAATTATTAAAATTTCATGATGGGGATAATGGATCATGAAACTAATCGTGGGGCTTTGTGCGACACCACAGGTCACTTGCCTACAAAGCCATCCCTACTCCCTGCTTAAACAGACACAAGAACACATTGGTGATTCTCAAATGCAAACTGTCCCTTTACTGAAAACCTAATGAGTTTAATGCTTATTATACTATAGTCCCTTATGTGCTGATTACATTGTGGAATCTGCAGGGAGAAAAACAAATTCACCTAATGATGCTAAAGAACCATTAGGAAACTTTACTAGTTTAGGTCACAAGTGCCTAGAAGTACAGAAATGATCTTTGACCTTTCAACCATTTTTCAAAAGGACGCTATTTCTGTGATCCTCATTGACCTCTCCTGACAAAGTCCCAGATTTCCTTTGCCAAAGTTAACAACCCATCTTGGCTTCCTGCCATTTCTCATGTATTCACTAGATCAGTGCATGACTGCTGCTCTCAACCCACATGATGGGGCCAGAGCCTTCACTGGTTAATATTTATTAAAAAAAATACTTTGAAGATTAAATCCTTGGTCGGTAGAGGAAACACTAGACATGGATAGAACAAGAAATTGTGGGGTCTGGGCCTCCTCCCAGAACTGCCACCACCATACAATGTTATCTTTGACAGATTTGTGGTATCTGGGTGGCTGTACTTTTCTTTTGGTAAAATAGCAAAAGCCAAAAAAGGAGACTGTAACATCTGATGGGATTTTGCCCAGCTCCAATACTGAATTCCTGGGTTGCCTTAGAGGAAAGGTATTGACTGTTTCATCTCTTTGGCCCTCAGTATACTCCCCCAACCCAACTCCACCCCTCTGTCATACACACATCTTACTCTGGAAATGATTCTTAGCAGGAAAACATACTATTATGAGGAACATGCTTAGCAGTGCTCTCATAACCCTGCTGAGGGCTGGCATTTTGATTGTTTGCACACAGAAACCTGTTTGACTGAAATCTGAAAAAAAAAAAAAAAAAAGAAAGAAAAAAAAACAGACACGGGAGAAAAATAAAAATCACAATAGTTTTATATATACATTTGATTTCTAGGGCCAGATAACTGATTTTGTTACCATCTTCTATCCTGTTATTCTGGTGCTGTGAATGAACTAGCTAGAAGTAAAAGTTGTGGGGAAAGGAAGAAGTTGGTTCTGAGTTTATTTTCCCCAGGGTTTCTGAGGGAGTTCCACCCTCTCCCCTGAAAGGGAGTTGGAGCAAATCTATGTTTCTATTTCCACATCAGGTGTAACTATGGCCTGTTCAGAATATCCCTCTTTGAAACAGCACTTTGAGAACAGGGAGCTGCAGCAGTGCAAGACAGCTTGTGGTTGGCTTGGGACTTTAGCCTCAACCCAAGTTTGGGACTGGGAACATCTCCAGTCAGCTCTATGGCTAGTCTCACCTTCCTGATCAGCCACTTGGGCGGGCTGTAAGCCTGGCTAAACCAGGTCACCTCAACATTTGTGTCAGAGCAAAGAGTGGAGGAGAGAAGGTGTTTCTTCAACTCCTGGCTTTTAGCTGTACCTGGATGCCTGCATACTGTTAAAATTCAGCTGCCAGCCTTATCTTATCCGTAACCAGTTGAATTTATTAAGATAACCTGATTTTAGAAGCCCCTGAGGCATGGCTTGAGGTCCTATATTGACTTAGGCCCTTGGCTCTGAGGCATTAGAGTACTGAATTGATTTTAAAGAGGCATAGAAACATAGATGTCTACCAAAGGCTTCAAACTGGCCATCTCTCAGTCTATTTCAACATGCCCTACTGAGCCAATCACTCTGTGCCAAGCCAGTACTAAGAACTGGGGGGACAAAGTAGACTGAGTCTACTCCCTGCCCTTCAGAAGCTCAAAGGCTGTTTATGAAACCAGAGAAGGAAACAGATGCTTTCAATATAATGTGATTAATTATAGGCTAGAAATGAGATTGGATGCCTTGAAAGCACTGAGGGGGAGCATCCAACACAACCTAGGGACATCAGGGAAGACTTCCTGTAAAAGGGATTGCCAGGTAGGGTTAAAAGTAGTCAGGGGGAAAACAGTGAGAAATAAATGCCAAAGAAGAAGCAGAAAAAACAAAGGCAAGGAGGTCTCTTACAGCACTCTATGCTCAGGAAATTATAATGAGTCAGGGTAAGTAAACCTTAGAGTGCAAGGCTTGGAGGGATGGGAGATGAGGCTGGAGAGGAAGGTGGATGGGACCTAGCCATAGGAGTCTCAGATGCCACATTAAGAAGCTTAGCTTATATCTGAAGCTAATGGGGAGCTAGTTAGCAATTTTAAGCAGAGACAATTTGTCAGTTGAAAGATCTTTTGGAGTGCAGCAAGTACATCAATGAATAAACAAATCTATGTCACAATTTTACTTAAAAATGTGCAATGTTTTCCAGAAGGCTATGGAATAAAGCCAGAAGTCATTGGTTTGGTTCTCTACAAGCTGCTGTAACCTAAACTTTTCTTCTCAACTCACTCTCTGCTCTAGTCACACAAAACTCTTCACTCATTTAAAGCCCTAACCTTAACCCTAACCCTAACTCTAGTCACTTTGGCACTGGAGAAGTTTAATTGTTATCCAGTAGGAGGTATTAGAAAGAACACCAATCAGGGGTGAGGAGTGGAGGGGTGAGATAGGGCTTGGGATTTCAATCTATGTCCTGCTGTTGACATACTGCAGCCATCCTTTCCTGTTTCTGGATTTCAGTGACCCAAGCTATATATTAATCTAACCGATCTTCTAAAAGATTATCAATCTCTCTCCCATTTCAGATCCAGGTCTCTAGGATTATGTCAGTCATATGGTTCACATTCCTTGCCCTAGAAGGGTACAGAGGCTATGGCAAGGGAATTTATAAAGCATGTAGATATAGAAGAAATACCATGTCTCTGTGGTAGATGAATACTGCAAAAGGTATCTAAGAGACATTTCTGACTTCCTCATCCAGATTGAAAACACAGATCTTTCTCTATGTCTCTATTTCTCTGTATCTATCTCTGATTATATATGTGTGTGTGTCTATTTCTCTGTTTCTGTCTCTCTTTCTTTATATATAATATGTATTTATGATATATATGATGATAAAATAAATATTTATTTCGTATATACACATATATAATATACATACATATATAAATCGGTGTCTCTATTTGTCTCTATATATGTTACATATATAAACATATGAACATACACATTATTTATAAGCATGTATTTATAATCTATTATATAAATAATAAATATATATAAATATACATATTTCTCTGTCTTGGTTTCTATCTCTTTATTTGGAAAATAGAATATATATATATATTCTTTCTGTCTTCATATAGATACCGAGACAAATAGAGACACTTATAAATAGAAACACTTATTTATAGATGTATTTATATTATATATTTGTATATATGTATATTATATACATTTATATGTTATTATATCTAATATGTATATTACATATATATAATTTTTTTTCTAATTTGGGTATCCAAAGAATGGGGCAATAGGAGGACTACAGGGGCATTTTGGGTTGCATTGGTTTGAATTTGCCTAGCCTCAGTAATTCATGAAAGCCCATATAGAAGATTTCACAAAATGAGCCTTGTAAGTTAAACTCCATAGGATACATATTCATTCACTTCTAACTTTCATGTCCAAACAGATCTGCTGTATGATATTCTCCAGTCTAGGAAAGGTAGGTATTTTTCTGGATTTTTCTGTGAAACCAAAGTCACAATGGCACAAGCCAGGTAAGTAAAAGTATATATAGAGATATGGATAGGTATATGAATTAAAGATATTACCAGGACCTTTTCTAGCTGACTGGCAGCAAAAGGGAAAAGCTTAACAATGTTTGCAAAAGTGATGGCTAATAGAATATGTCAGTGAGTACTTAATTTGCATGTTTTTTATTTAATGTGAAAACAGAGCTTGGGTTCTTTTCTGACTCGTTTTTCAGTACCTTCAAATTTCTATAACCCTATCCCATTTTCCCTTCCAGGTTGGAAAAAACTGGATCAGCTAAGCCCAGAGAAATGAGTTGCAGGATTTCAGAGGAGAGTATGAAAATAAATAATAATGACTGTTTAAAATGATAGCATTTGCACAATGCTTTACTGTTCCAATCCTCTTTTGCATAAATCATCTTGATTCTTTTAATAACCATGCTCTAGTGCATTTCAGGGCCTTTACACATGCTATTCTTTTTGTTTTGAGAGTTTTTCCTACCTATCTTTGCCTAGTTCTACTAATGCCTCAAATCTTATCTCAGTGGTCATTTTTTTAGAGAAACCTCTAACTTCACTGTCCATAGCAAGCCTCCTTTTCATACACTAAGGGCACTGGTATCTTTCTTTGTTTCTCTTAACATAATTGCAATTTTATTATGAGTGGGCATGATTATTTAATTAGTACATCTCTATAATATAAAAATCCTTGCTGAGAAGTGAGGAGGCATGGCATATAATCAGTTTTTACCAATGCAATATGAAAAAAGTGATGTTTGTCACTTCCTGGCCACAGCACTTAAAAAGCAGGTGAACCTTTCTTATTCTCTCTTTGTTCTTCTCTTGCCTGGGTGTAGAAGCTTATGATACCACAGGACAGTAGTTATCAAACTGTGTTGAGACAGGTTCATTTATAAAGACAGCTTCATTATCTGGTGGGAGTCTGTCTCTGCTTCCAAGATGGCACCTTGAACACTGCATCCTCTGGAAAGGAGAAATGCTGTGGTCTCATATGGCAGAAGGCAGACAAGCAAGGAAAGGGGATGAACTCCCTCCATCAAGCCCTTTTATAAGGGTACCTAACCTAATGCGCAAGGACAAAGCCCTCAATCACCTCCCAAAGGGCACAGCTCCCAGTGTCTTTGCATTGGTGATTAAATTTCAACATAAATGTTAGACAGGACAAAAACATTCAAGCCATAATATTCACCCTATGAATTAAGTATTGATTCTCTATATGCAGCCATAAAAAGAGAATGAGATTATATCGTTTGCAGGGGCATTGATGGAGCTGGAAACCATTATCCTCAGCTAACTAATGCAGGAACAGAAAACCAAACACCGCATGTTCTCACTTATAAGTGGGAGCTGAACCATGAGAATACATGGACACATGAGGGGAATAACACACACTGGTGCCCGTTGTGGGGGTTGGGGGGAAGAATTCAGGAAGAATAGCTAATGGACGCTGGCCTTAATACCTAGGTGATGGGTTGATCTGTGCAGCACACCACCATGGCACACATTTACCTATGTAACAAATCCACACATCCTGCACATGTACCCTGGAACTTAAAATAAAAGGTGAAGAAAAAAAAAAGTGTTGATTCTGCATTTTACAAGGTATTTATTGGGGGTCTGCTACCTGCCAGGCACAGTGTAGGTAAGGTATTTCTAGCCTCTTTATAATGATGAGAAAACTGAAAAAAAAAATATATATATATATATATAGTAAGGTAAAGGGACTTAAGTTCACAGAGCTAAAAATGATTAATTTAGAGTTCCAACTCATGTCTATCATTCTACATTCAAGGTTCTCTCTATTACATGCTGTATGGAGTGAGCAATATGAGCAAGTGCAATATGAAAAAAAGTAAGCATTGTATAGTTTTTAATTGAAATAAATTTCATTTCCATACATTTGGAAAAATTCATGGTACATTACTGGGATCACTGGCAATATGATCAGCCAACATTTATTGAACACCAATTGTTTGCTGGATAGTAAGGATGTATACAAAATATTAATAATATTAGGCATACTCTGCTAAGTGCCAAGTGAGTGGTAGAAGTGTTCCAGGCCTTCTGAGAAGGACAAGAGCACTGTGAGTTGGAGTGGATCTGGTATGCTTCACAGAAAATGTAAACTTTGAGCTGAGCCTTGGAAGACAGGTAAGAGTCTAATAAAAGGAGCAGGAAGAGGAAGAAGGGCATTTCAAGGAGAAGAAATAATGTGAACAAAAGTTTCCCAAGGTGTTGAAAAACCAGGTCGGGCATCACTGGTTTTGGACCAATAGTCCAATACAAATACAAACTTCTGAACAAAATGTGGTAAGTGAAAACACAGCTGGTTTTAAGGATTTAAAAGAGTGATAAAAAGGCATAAGAGTGGGAGACGAAGGTCCTGAACTGAGTTACTGAAAGTGACAGCACTTTATAAAGTGGAAAGCACAATGCACATAGAAGTGATTAAAAAATTATTGTTGTTGTTGTTGTTGCTATCTACCACTGAGTAAATGATTTTATTTAATAATCATTGAGTTTCATCATTGAATGGTGGTTATTTCTATAACCCAATCAAAGGCATAACCTCTGTCCAGAAAGACTTTGAAAAAATATACAAATTAAAAACTTTCTTTCATTTCAGTTTATTAGAAGTTTAGAAGGGCCTGAGTCAGCAGGTGGGTGACTTGAGGCACTGTAAATCCTTCACACTTAAGGTGAGCTTCTTGGAGGAAATGGGTTTGGGAAAGGTAAATTTTTATCAAGGAAAAATAAAGTTTGACAGAATGAGCCAGCAATATTAATGATTGTCTCTCACTTTGGACAACATTTTGATCTCTTTGGTGACTTGTATGCATTCATTTTCCTCTCATTCTGACCCTGGGAAACTAGGGGAACTGATATTGCAATTCTATATGAATGCAGTCTTGAGGGCTATGGAGCCAAGATGCCTGGGTTCAAATATCAGCTCTGTAAGTTCCTAGCTGTGAGAAGCTACACCTCTCTGAACCTCAGAGAGAAAGAATAATCCCTACTTTGCAGAATTCTAATGAGGATTAAATAAAATATGTATATATAGAGCCTAAGGTGTTCCTCAAATATAATTTCTTGTTTGCTTCCCTGACAATATAGAGCATAAGTTTGAGAGTCAGAGAAGATGTGAGTCCAAGTGAAGAAAATTAATTTATTCATTCAACAAATCGCAATTGAGTTCCTCCTAAATGTCTAGCTTAGTGCAACGGGCCAGAGATAAGAGCAATAAACAAAGCACACAAGATCCTTATTTTGTAAAGTGAACAGGCTAGGTCTTTTTGACATATACCTGCTTTGTGCCTGTAATATTTAATTCAACTGATCCTCAGTTTCCTCGATGGAAGAATAGTCATTGCCCAACATACTTTATAGGAAAGTTGTGAAGATCAGATTAGATAACACACAGAAGAGTTCTTATGGACAGTATATTACTATACTGATGAAATTATTAGTAGCTGTGTTCCTATTTGATCCCAAGGGCAGGGGAGCTAAAAGGCATGGGTCGCTAACTATAGGTACCAGAGAGCATCTTATTACAGAATCCTGATCAGGAATCTGATAAGATTGAAGGATATGAGAATGTCATCAATAGCATTAGCCCAGTTGCTGGTGGTATCCAGGCACTTTGTACAGCCAGGAAGGTGTACCTCTGTAATGGTAAAGGAGAAAACCTTTGTCTTTTGAGCCTCCAGTCATTCCTTCTTGTTCTCAACTTTCCTGTTTTCCTTGACAGGAAGCCCACATTTTCATTGCCTTCCCAATGTTCTCCTTTTTCCCCCTCTCTAAGTCAATATGCTCTAAGGAAATGATCTGGTCAATTCATTCATATTGATGTGCCAACGACTGCAAAAACTTTATAGGTGACCACTCCTAAGGAAAGGGGCATTGAATTGAAGGCTTAGCCTTACAACAAACAGAAAACTAATGGTAGTATTCTGGAGAATATCAATAAAGCTCAGGTTCCTTGGAAATCATACCAGGTGGATGAAGGCTGTTGCCACTATAGGAGACTTACAATAGAAAAACCATAAAATGTCACAGCTTCTCATATTATGTCCCCTAGAACAGTAGTCATTCATCTATTTTTCTGTAAAGGAAGAAGATGACAAAGTGTTTATCAGTATCTCTGGAAATGCTGTTTAGCAGCCTCAAAGCATAGACATTTTATGGATCATTGATAGGGTTAAGAAAGAGCACAGATCTATTGATATACACAGAGAAACTCACCTCCAAATCTCACTAATAAGGTCCTCAGGCTGTAGTAGTTCTCAAAAATGTGTACTTTCTGACTCTGTAAATGAAATCTATTTATTTGATTGTCTTCTCAGAAAGTCCAGCTTAAGGAAACTATCCCTCAATTTTTCCAAAAGGAACCCCCTCATTTACATGGTTACTGAGGTCTAAGATGTTCCTACAATGAGATTCCACTCTATGGTGACAATTAATTGGCGAAAAGGTGGACATCTGATCCAAGCTTGTACAATAAGTCCTCACTTGGACTTTTGGACCAAGAGATTTCAGCTTACTTTGGTTCTTAATTTGAACTTTAGCAATGTTTGCAATGGTCATTTTCTCCCATGTGGACTTAGAATAAAGAAAGTGGTCAGTGGAGAGAAGACAAGACATGCCAAGAGGAGCAGAGAAAATGGAGGGAGAGAAAGAGTCCTGAGAGCATTGAGTCCCTATTCCAATGGCATCTGAAGCCCAGTAGAATTCTTGTTCTGTGAGACATCTTTGTAGGCTTACTTACAAACAGATCCATAGGCTAAGTTATGATATTTTTCTTTTTGCTTAAGCAAACTCAACTGGGCTTCTCTTGCAACCAGGATTCCTAACTAATAAAACTCCATATTTATGAAAACCAAAGACAAGTCATTAATGATCTTTTACATTCACACAATCTTGCTACTATACAAGTATTTTCTTTTTTGATTTGTGTTATTACTTGTTCACATATGATTTTCTAATGGCAGAAGTTGTAGGCCAGGTGCTATTTCCATCGTTAAGAAACCTGTAGAAACTGAGGCATGAAGCAATTCAAAGATTTATCAAGGATCAATATCAGACCTAAAACACATATCAAGGTATTATGATTTTCGACTGTTCATGACTTTTGTTGTCTCAGTCCAGTGTGGAACATCTTGACTGAGCTAGTAATTCTCACGGATAAAGACGGAAGGTTAAAGAAGACAAAATGTTTCCTCTAACCAACTAAAGCCAATGCCACAGTATTTGAGTATAGCCGTTCTGAGCCCAAGGTGGTTGAGACATTCATGCAATATGGCATACAGTAGTTCAGAGAGCACAAGCTGTAGAGTCAGAAGATATCTGAATCTTGAGCCGCGCACAGTGGCATGTGCCTGTAGCCCCAGCTACTTGGGAGGCTGAGGCAGGAAAATTGCTTGAGCCTAAAAGTTCGAGTCCAGGCTGGGCAATATAGCAAAACCCCATCTCTTAGAAAAAGTAAAAATAAATAATAAAGAAGATGGTTGAATCTTGTCTTTATCAATTTCAAACTGTGTGGAATTGAGCAAGCCATTTAAACTTCATGAGCCTCAGTTTCCTCATCTATGAAATGAGATTAAAAATACTTTCTTGGAGTGGCAGCAGTAGCTGCAGTTGCAAGTGTCCAGGCTCTGGGCTAGGGCAGTGGTGGCACCATCTTTTGTCCAGGCAGATAGGGAGGCCAGGATTGGGAATTGGAGGATGCAGTGGACTATGGGAACAACCTGGAGTCTGAGGAACTGGAGTTTGAGAGTTGCTGCTAAAGCCCAAGTCTGAACCAGACCCCAAAAGGGGGAGCCCTGGTCCTGGATCACGAACCTCTGGCAGCCAGGATGAGAAAGAGGAGCCAGGACTATTCGTGTATGACCTGGGGTATGGTAGCTTTGAGGACCCGGAGCTCAAGTAAGGAAGACAGAAGAAGATGAAAAGCTTCGGGAGCTACAGAATGAAGTAGACAAGCAGATGAATATAAGTCTACCTCTAGACAATGCTAGCCCAGTGATCATCCATTGAGGAGAAGATGAAGGCTGATGTCGCTTCCATCTATGTTGGCAACGTGAACTATGATGAAACAGCAGAAGTGCTGGAAGCACACTTTTATGGTTGTGGTTCAGTCAACAGCATTACCATACTCTTTGGCTAATTAGAGGCCATTCCAAGGGGTTTGTATATACAGAGTTCTGAAACAAAGAGTCAGAAAGGACTTCCTTGGACTTTCTATATAGAGAAAGAAAGATCAAGGTGATCCCCATATAAACCAACAGACCAGGCATCAGCACAACAGACAGGTTTTCCAGGAGTCCTGGTTCCTGGACTACAAACTACGACAGTTCCAGCTCTCAATTCTACAGTGGTTTTAGCAATCGGCCCTGAGGTTGAGCTACAGGGACAAGGCTAAAATAATATAATATTCCCCTTAGTGAAAATGAAGTGTATATTGGGAAAAAGAGAAAGGAAGGGAAAATGAATTAGAAAAATGAAAAGCAGATGAAAAAAGGAAAAACCTCCCAAGCTGAACTCATAAAGTGTATTAGGATTAGATGGGGGGCAAAAGCTTTGAAAAGTCTAAACTGCTGTACATGTACCAGTTGTTCTGATATTTCAACAAAATAGAAGTCTATTCCATGAATGTTGAAAAATGATGACTTTGGTTCTTCACTTTGTATTATGAGCTTCTTGAGAGCATGTTTAGCACATAGTAGGTGCATTTTGACTAAGAGAAAAGGCCCACACACGGCATACAAATATCATTTAGTAGTCAAGATAACGTAAGCTCTAGAGCCAAGTTCAGGGATTCCAATCCTGACTTTATTGTTTATTACCTGTATGACTTTCAACAAGTTACGATATTCTCTGAGCTTCTCTTTCCTCATCTGTAAAATAAAAATAATAATAGTACCTTTCTAATAGGATTGTTGTGAGGATTCAATTCATTCACATAAAGCAGTTATAAGAATGGCTGAGATCATGTTCATATTGAGTTAGTTCATGTGAGGCTCTTAGAAGAATGGCTAGGCTGGGCACGGTGGCTCACGCCCATAATCCCAGCACTTTGGGAGGCTGAGGCGGGTGGATCAGCTGAGGTCAGGAGTTCAAGACCTGTTTCGCCAACATAGTGAAACTCCATCTCTACTAAAAAGACAAAAATTAGCTAGGTGTGGTGGCACACGCCTGTAGTCCCAGCTACTCAGGAGGCTGAGCCAGGAGAATCATTTGAACATAGGAGGCAGAGGCTGCAATGAGACAAGATTGTGCCACTGCACTCCAGCAACCTGGGCTACAGAGTGAAACTCCATCTCAAAAACGAACAACCAAAAAAAAAAAAAAAAGAAAGAAAGAAAGAAAAGAAGAGAAATGGCTAGCACATAGTCAGTGTATAATAAATGTTAACTGCTATAATAGTCCATCACTTATATCCTATAATAGATAATAGAACCACAACCTAGTTATTCCTTGATAAGGCCCTTTCATTTCAATCTGAACACACAAGCTAAATGTCCTTGCAATATTGTACTCCTTTTGTGTCCATATCACTGTCCTGGTTTGCCATCTTTGACAGGAACTGCTTTTAACAGCTTTGCATCCAAGTTTTCTGGACACTGCCATAGTGCACACAATTACATTTTGGCCAGCATTGAAAAGCAGGTGACTAAGGGATGATAATGCTGAATGGGAGACAAAGGGGCTATTTCTGATAAGCTAGTATTTGATTGTTGTATCTGAATATGCTTTAGTCCCAGATTTCAGTTGATTCAGGAAATAATATAGCCAGAATTGGTATTCTATGAGAATGTAATCAGTTTTGGTCTGTTGAAAAATACTGTTTGTTTTTCTCTATGGCATTGATCATCATAATTCAAAATTTTAGTTTACAAAAGCTTGAATCATCTATCTAAATAAAGTAACAGATTTTCAACTGACAAATACCAAAGCACTGTTTGTGACTCATTAGGTATAGGAATTCCTACTGATAACCCTGTACTTTCCAAAATATGAGAGAATAACACCCTTTCTTTTTATTAACTTACATTTTTACTTGGCCAGAAATTAAGGAAACTTCCGACGTTCACAAGTTGATTCATGATATTCTAAGTAGTTATCTGCCCTGGATCAGAGTGAAACTAAGGGGGCTCGGGGCATTTCCTCAGGGGCTTCTGAGATATGTCATACTTCTCTGTTAGGCAAGTAGAGGAAAGCATTAGCAAGGAATTGTGGGATTCCACCTATAACACATCATCAGTGCTATTCCCTTGTGACTTCGCTGTCACCCATTCCCAGAAGCAACTGCCAGGAAATGAGTACAAAGAATTTGTCTTCAAGTCAAGATAGAGCCAGTCCAACCCTAACCAAAGTTTTCAGTTAGCAGCAACTAATTTGTATCTCTAGGGACCAGGGATCACTTGATGATTGGGGCTAATTTCTTAAAACCCTGGTGTGGAAGAAATAATTCTGACAAAGGAGAATGCGTGTCCCATATTTCTCTGCATCTGAATAGCTAAACGACCTTGGGTGAGTCACTTAAGCTTTCAGAGGCTCAGGTTCCCCTCCTGTGCAACAGAGATAATAGTGCATGCTGTGCTTAACTCCAAAAGTCTCTATGAAAGTTGACTGAGGTATTACATGCAAATGTTCTTTGTCTACCACAATGTCCTGTACAAAAGTCAGGTGGTATCACTGCTGCCAGAGAGTGAAGGTGCGAAGACAGGGTGAAGGCACCCCTCCTCATCATTTGTATTATTTCACCAGAGAAGTAATATGGATATGATAGCAATCATTTAGTACCTTTGAATTCTATAGCGAGGTTCTGTTACCGTGAAAGATAGCAGTAGCCGCAGTTGCATCTTTGGCCTCATTCTGATTTCCCCAGAATACTCCATTCTTAAAGGCCCAAAAGTGACATATATTCTTTGATTGGTGGTCATTTTCCCTTTTGGCAGCTACTGAGTCCCACCTCAGTACCTGGTGGAGCCTAAATGAATATGAGCCAAGATTCCCAGTATTTTGCCATCTACAAATATATGTTTTGCAGCAAAGAATGCTGCCAAGGACCTTTCTAGAGTAGACTGGGATAGGGCTTTTTTCCTGGGGAAGAGTGAAATGTGGGTAGGGAGGAAGAGGGACCTTGCTAAACTAATTTTCAACTGTTGACCTCTGCTTCACATGTTTTGAAATCTTTTAAATGTGGAGTTTAAACTTTGAATCCCAAATGTTATCCCTGGCACCTGAACTTGGGGTCAAATATCCTTAGGCATTTTGAAAAGCAAATAGCACTACACAAATGATACCAGTAATTAACTGTTGCCTAATGCCCGAGAAGTAACATGACAGTCAGTTTTGTGTCAAACAAACCAGGCTTCAACCTTTAACTCTGCCTCAATATTGTTACCTTTAAAATGGGAATAATAACAAACAATAATATTTCACTTGGAGAGATATTATAACAATTACACAATATACATGTTGTCACATAATAGATAATTAAAATAATCTTTATTATGCATTTTCTTTGCATTCATCATTTTACTAGGTTTTTCACAACAAATCATCAAGAAAGAAGTTATTATCTCCATTTTAGAAAAAAAGTAAAATGAGGTTTAAAGTGGTTAAGTGATTAAGACAGAGGTCACATGGCATATAAATAAGAATGGAAATTATTTTTATTTTTCATCAGATGTAGCTGTACAACTCTGTTACAAAATGCCTTGCTATAACAAAGATTCAATAATGTCCCTGCTTACCTAATGTCTGGTTGTTATATTATGGATGAACAGAGCACCACACTATAGCATCAGAGAGGTAGCTGAAGTAGAGTGGTAAGAGATCAGTTGCTTTCTAATAGAATACCTAGGTTCATAGTACTGGCCCTGCCTCTGATTAGCTGGCTGACCTTGGGCAAATTACCTAATATTTCTGAGTCTCAGTTAATCCCTCTATAAAGTAGGAATAAAACTGCTTGGTTTCTTATGCAAAAATATGTAAGTATCAGTGTTCTGCAATGCCAGTATATCACAGTGGGTTCCTAGTAAGTTATCATTAGGAGTAAAACAGCAGAAGTATAGACAAGCCCCTCTCTTTCTTATACTACTTTTGTAACATGTTTGAATTTAATTTTTTTTTTTGAGATGGAGTCTTGCTCTGTCACCCAAGCTGGAGTACAGTGGCATGATCTCTGCTCACTGCAACCTCCGCCTCCCGAGTTCAAGTGATTCTCCTGCCTCAGCTTCCCGAGTAGCTGGGATTACAGGCGTGCGCCACCATGCCCGACTAATTTTTGTATTTTTAGTAGAGATGGGGTTTCACCACGTTGGTCAGGCTGGTCTCGAACTCCTAATCTCATGATCAGCCCGCCTTGGCCTCCCAAAGTGCTGGGATTACAGGCGTGAGCCAATGAGCCTGGCCGCATTTAATATTGTATACCTGTGTTTTGGTTAAACAAAACATGTAGAGCTCTTAGTCCCAGTGTCTAGCAGAGTGCCTGGCATACAGTGAAAATTTCCACTTATTTGTTAACAAATTAGAAAAATGAAGGAATGGCAATGCACGAGGTGGGAGATACTGCCTGGTGGAGGAGAAAGATTTATTTCTATATCTATAGATCTCCATCTATAAAATTAGAATACATACTTGGTTGTGATAAGTATTTTAAAAGAGATAGAAATAAAGTACTATATAAATTAATTATGATTAATCAATCTAGAAAAGAATTCCCAATATTGAATCCCAAAGAATTCAACATTTGGGCTGTTGTTTGAAAGATAAGTTGAATTTGATCATGAAGGAGGTGAGGGGGGATAAAATTTCAGTAAAAGGTAACAGCAAGGTCCAAAGATAGTCAGGTCTTTAGTAGTATAGAGTATATTCAGAGGGAGCCCAAGATGTCTGATGTGGCTAAAAGGATTGGTGGTTGGTAGGAGGAAGAGGTGTGAGAAGAGACTGTAAAGAAAAATTGAAACTTGATTGTGATGGACTTTAAAGGCTAGGCTATGGGACTTGGACATGAATCTGCAGGCCAGTGTTTGCAGACTGGCAGCCCACAAACTGATTCTTATCAACAGACATGTGTTGTTTGGCCTGCAGAGGTTTGGCCTGCATGATGATTTTAAACCATCTGAATTAGTAGCCATCATTTTCAAAAATCAAGAGATGCCACATTAAAATATGGAATGCTGCTGTTCTTGAAAATAATGAAACATCTGGAACATTGAGGCCACGTTCCTGACTGACAGCAATCAGTTGGAGCTGCGTAGTGGCTGCCCACTTTACATGGAGCATCTGATCCCTAGTCGATTACAGCTGCCACCACTCCCCTTTATCTCTCTAATACCAAGCTCTTTTCACTCATTTTTGTTATTTAAGAGATATTTGGGTTTGAAACCCCTGATGCAGGTAATTGAGGGTTATAGAGCAGAGGACAGATGCTATCAGAGTTGTCTTTTAAGAAAGAACCCTCTGTTCTCATTTTGTTGAAGATAGCCTGGAAGAGGGCAGCCAAGGGAGAAGTTAGGGCTGGAGCTATGAGAAAGGATAAGATGAGATGATGGCTTCAACATTGAGGACAGAAAGAATATTGAGATGAGAACGTAGTCCTTTATAAGCATCTATGCAAAGGAAATAGCAGATGTCCACAAATCAGCAGAGGCAAGAATTCTGAAAGTTTATTCATAAGCCCCTCTTTTCATCTCCAATCCAGTTCAAATGTAATTATTTAACTTGTTCTTCACTCTCCACCTTGGATCATGAATGAGCTCCTTAAATGCAGGGTCCACAGTGTCCTATTCATCAGTGAATTCCAAGTGCCTAGCACAGAGCCTGGCAAATAGTAAATGCTTAACAAATATTCGTTCAGTGCATGGAGTGACTCTCTACTTTGCTCATAAGTTGAAAAAAGGTTTATTACATACCTAAATATGCTGAAATCACAGGGTATTTGGCAACCCCCCAAAACCAAACTCCCAGTTTGGAAACAGAATTTTAATTCTGCGGAAATAAAATCCATTCATTTATTCAAAATATATTTATTAAACAATGACCATGTCTCACACCAGGCTGAGTCCTAAGGATTCAATGATGAACAAAAACCAACATTCCTGCTCTTAGGAAACATACAGTTCAGTGAAGAAAACAGATTGTGAGAAGTCCTTCAACAGACAAATACTGGATGCTATTAAAATATATTAAAAGGTGAGTGGGTGAGGAACTTGAGCTAGCCTAGGTGGTTCAGGAAGTCTTCCTGGATGTGCTGATATGCACAGGCATTAACTAGATAAATAGAGAGAAGGATGAACCAACATTGCAGGTAGAGGGAACAGAATATGCAAAGGCAGGAAGGATTATGGAGTCATTGGAGGAACTGAATAAAGGCCAGTGTGAGTGGATCTCAGAAAACAGGAGGAAAGGTATATGAGGTGAGATCAGAGAGGCAGATCATGTGCGGTATGGTTAATGTTTTGGACTTTTCTATTAAGAGCAATGGGGAGACAGTGACAGGACTTAAATAGGGAAATAATAAGACCAGATTAAACCTTCTAAAAAACGCTCTGTGCAAATATATATTGAGAGTTAATTATTGACAAAGATTCAAAGGCAACAAAGTGGAGAGAGAATAGTACTTTCAAAAAATGGTGCCAAAACAATAGGACATCTATATTAAAAGTTGGGTATCTGTCTACAAAACTTTATTCAAAATGGATCACAGACCTAAATGTAAAACTGAAAGCTATACAACTTCTAGAGGAAAACACAGATGGGAATCTGTGTGATCTTGAGTTTGAAAATGATTTATTATATCTGACACCATAATCCGTAAGTTAACATAATTCATAAGTGAACAAAGTGATGAACTGGACTTCATCAGAATTTAAAATGTTTGTGCTTCAAAAAACACTGGTATGATAATGAAGACAAACTACAGATAACATATTGTTAAATCATATTTCTGATAAAGGAATTGTGTTCAGAATACATAACTCTAAAACCCCCATAATAAATTACAAGTAGCCCAATTTAAAAAAAAAAGAGAAAAAATTTGCAGTCTTCATCAAAGAAGGTATACAATTGTAAAATAAGCACCTGAAAAATGCTCTGCATCTTTATTCATGGGAGAAATAAAAATTAAATGGGAAAGACACCTCTAATTAGAATACTAAAATTAAAAAGACTGACCATACCAAGTATTGGTGAGGTGGAAATGTAAAATGATACAATCACTTAGGAAGATGATTTGGAAGTTTCTTACAAGAGTAGGTATATACCTACCCTGTGACTCACCCATTCCATGGCTAAGTATTTACCTGAGAGAAATGAAAGAATACATCCATACAAAGATGTTTATACAAATATTTACAGCAGTTTTATTTGTAGTAGCCCCAAACTGAAAAGAACCCAAATGTCCATCAAAAGTGAATGGATAAACAAAGCGTGGTACAGCAATGCAATAGAATACTACTTAGCAATAAAGAAGAATGAACTAGTGATATACATAACAGCTTAAATGTACATCAAAGGCATTGTGCTCAGTGAAAGATGTAAGTCAAAAAAAAGAGTACATACTGTATAGTTCCATTGACATAAAACTCTGGAAAGTGAAAAACAGTGTATACTGAAAGAAAGCAGATCATTGGTTGCCTGAGGAGGAGGAGTATGGGAGAGGTGGAGGGAAAATGTACAAAGTGGCACAATAAAAACTTTTGGAATCATAGATATGTTCACTATCTTGATTGAGTGATGGTTTCATGAGTGCACGCGTGTGTCAAAAATGATCAATTTATGCAACTTTAAATATGTGCAGTTTATTGTATATATCAATTATACCTCAGTACAGCTATTAAAAAGAAACCCTCTGGCTGCACAATGCAGAACTGATTCTAGGAAAGAGTGGAGGGAGGGTGACCATTTACAGCGCTCCTAGTGGAAGAGAACGGTGCCTTCTGGAAGTGAACTAGGTTGGCAACAGCAGAGATGAAATAAGTGGGCAGATGTGTGAGATACTTAGGAAATAAAACCCGATGGTCACCATTTTCCAAAGGTCAGCTCATCCTGGCTTTCCAGAGCAAAGAGCTAGGGAAGACTTCATTAATAAATCCCTCTTGAAGTTGCAGAGGAAGCTTATAGCAGAAACTTACTCTCAACCTGACTAATCTGAGAGAACACCTCTGGTTCCATTTGATTACTAAAAAACTGCAAAGAACAGGAGGAGAAAGAAGAAGAAAGCTGGTACAAACAGTGAACTTATATAATATTATTCAATAATTGTCTCTTGTTCTTAAAAGCAATGGGAAGAAAATGAGATTTGAGCTGGAAGATCAGAGTTCAAAATCCAAATAAAGTATACGGCCCTAATATGCTTATAATAGTTAACCTTTCCTGATAATGATATAATTGTTGACAGCACCATCTTTAAAAATAACATAGTAATCCTTCAGATTTGTAGAATGCTTTCCTGTTTACAAGTTTGTTCTATACACATTATGTCTTTTAAATGATACACTAGCCTTCTGAGGGTAACTTATATTGGCAACAGTTTTCAGTTGTGGAAACTGTGAAGACAATGTTGGTGATGTGGAAACAACATAAACTTTGGAGTCTTTCACACCCAGGTTTGAACGTCAGACTGCTTTTTATTCAGAGTAACTTCAGAGCATTATTTCTCACCTTAATTTTTTTTCAGGCCTCTTTGTGTCTATCTGTCTTCCTCACTCCTGTCCATTGTTCATTCAGTGATTTTTGCACCTTCCTTCACTGTTAATCTGTAGACAAATAGTTCTCCTGGCTCTGAGACTTATGTTAATTCCATTCTACCATCCTGCCAGCCCACTCAATTCCTATTGAGCAATGCTAGTTGAAAGTTGTGGTGGGATTAAATGTTGCAATGAGTATTCAAATAAGGTTGAAGTATCTATGCATTCTACTTACATATGGCTGAGGTATATTCAAGGAAGGCTGTAGCCATTAAAATCTCAGGAAATAATTTTTCACCTCCTCAAGTGAAAGGGTCTTCAGGCCTTTGTGTTCTGGAAGGTTCATTTATAGCCATTTCCCAAATGACAATGAGATTGATGAGTCTAGAGTCTAGCTCAAATAGCAATGGACTGGAAGACTAGTTTAGGTTTTACTAATGTGGAACATAGAACAAATTATGTCCTTGTTTCAGCCTGTTCATCTGTGAAATAGAGCCTATCATATCCAGTCTTCCTTGCCTTTAGGTTTGAGTTACCTTCTTTGGTCAAGGTAAGTAAATGCCTATGATGTTTGGCTGTGCACAAGATAAAGCTACAACAAAGCTACAACCCATCTTTTCTCTGTAGAAGACTGCAAAAAGCTAAAGAGATCCAGGCAAAAATCTCAGAATGACTTTTGGAACAGAGAGCCTCCCCAGAATCAGAAGTCAAAGGAATTTAAAACATAGGGAGGCCCAGGGTCTCTACTGACATAAAGGAAAGCTGTTTTCCTTATAGGTTTACTTTTACATTTTCTCTCTCTTTGCATTCCCACTTGCATCTCCACCTTTACACAGGGCTTATGGGACCTCCTCCACAAAAGAGCAGTTGCAGTAACCCACATCATCCTCCATGACTGGCTGTCCATCAAGAGGCGAAAAGCAGCCCTATATAGGTTCTATCCTTGGATAGTTCCAGTTGTAAAGTTTAAAATATGCAAAGGCAACTTGGAAAAGCAAGCGGCTGCATACAAAGCAAACGTTTGCAGAGCTCTGGACAAAATTGAGCGCCTATGTGTACATGGCAAGTGTTTTTAGTGTTTGTGTGTTTACCTGCTTGTCTGGGTGATTTTGCCTTTGAAAGTCTGGATGAGAAATGCATGGTTAAAGGCAATTCCAGACAGGAAGAAAGGCAGAGAAGAGGGTAGAAATGACCTCTGATTCTTGGGGCTGAGGGTTCCTAGAGCAAATGGCACAATGCCACGAGGCCCGATCTATCCCTATGACGGAATCTAAGGTTTCAGCAAGTATCTGCTGGCTTGGTCATGGCTTGCTCCTCAGTTTGTAGGAGACTCTCCCACTCTCCCATCTGCGCGCTCTTATCAGTCCTGAAAATAACCCCTGGCAGCCATTAGGAGCAGGTACTCCTATCGTCCTTTTCCTCCCTCCCTCGCCTCCACCCCGTTGGTTTTTTAGATTGGGCTTTGGAACCAAATTTGGTGAGTGCCGGCCTCCAGGAAATCTGGAGCCCTGGCGCCTAAACCTTGGTTTAGGAAAGCAGGAGCTATTCAAGAAGCAGGGGTCCTCCAGGGCTAGAGCTAGCCTCTCCTGCCCTCGCCCACGCTGCGCCAGCACTTGTTTCTCCAAAGCCACTAGGCAGGCGTTAGCGCGCGGTGAGGGGAGGGGAGAAAAGGAAAGGGGAGGGGAGGGAAAAGGAGGTGGGAAGGCAAGGAGGCCGGCCCGGCGGGGGCGGGACCCGACTCGCAAACTGTTGCATTTGCTCTCCACCTCCCAGTGCCCCCTCCGAGATCCCGGGGAGCCAGCTTGCTGGGAGAGCGGGACGGTCCGGAGCAAGCCCAGAGGCAGAGGAGGCGACAGAGGGAAAAAGGGCCGAGCTAGCCGCTCCAGTGCTGTACAGGAGCCGAAGGGACGCACCACGCCAGCCCCAGCCCGGCTCCAGCGACAGCCAACGCCTCTTGCAGCGCGGCGGCTTCGAAGCCGCCGCCCGGAGCTGCCCTTTCCTCTTCGGTGAAGTTTTTAAAAGCTGCTAAAGACTCGGAGGAAGCAAGGAAAGTGCCTGGTAGGACTGACGGCTGCCTTTGTCCTCCTCCTCTCCACCCCGCCTCCCCCCACCCTGCCTTCCCCCCTCCCCGTCTTCTCTCCCGCAGCTGCCTCAGTCGGCTACTCTCCGCCAACCCCCCTCACCACCCTTCTCCCCACCCCACCCCCGCCCCCGTCGGCCCAGCGCTGCCAGCCCGAGTTTGCAGAGAGGTAACTCCCTTTGGCTGCGAGCGGGCGAGCTAGCTGCACATTGCAAAGAAGGCTCTTAGGAGCCAGGCGACTGGGGAGCGGCTTCAGCACTGCAGCCACGACCCGCCTGGTTAAGGCTGCACGCGGAGAGAACCCTCTGTTTCCCCCCACTCTCTCTCCACCTCCTCCTGCCTTCCCCACCCCGAGTGCGGAGCCAGAGATCAAAAGATGAAAAGGCAGTCAGGGCTTCAGTAGCCAAAAAACAAAACAAACAAAAACAAAAAAGCCGAAATAAAAGAAAAAGATAATAACTCAGTTCTTATTTGCACCTACTTCAGTGGACACTGAATTTGGAAGGTGGAGGATTTTGTTTTTTCTTTTAAGATTTGGGCATCTTTTGAATCTACCCTTCAAGTATTAAGAGACAGACTGTGAGCCTAGCAGGGCAGATCTTGTCCACCGTGTGTCTTCTTCTGCACGAGACTTTGAGGCTGTCAGAGCGCTTTTTGCGTGGTTGCTCCCGCAAGTTTCCTTCTCTGGAGCTTCCCGCAGGTGGGCAGCTAGCTGCAGCGACTACCGCATCATCACAGCCTGTTGAACTCTTCTGAGCAAGAGAAGGGGAGGCGGGGTAAGGGAAGTAGGTGGAAGATTCAGCGAAGCTCAAGGATGGAGGTGCAGTTAGGGCTGGGGAGGGTCTACCCTCGGCCGCCGTCCAAGACCTACCGAGGAGCTTTCCAGAATCTGTTCCAGAGCGTGCGCGAAGTGATCCAGAACCCGGGCCCCAGGCACCCAGAGGCCGCGAGCGCAGCACCTCCCGGCGCCAGTTTGCAGCAGCAGCAGCAGCAGCAGCAGCAGCAGCAGCAGCAGCAAGAGACTAGCCCCAGGCAGCAGCAGCAGCAGGGTGAGAATGGTTCTCCCCAAGCCCATCGTAGAGGCCCCACAGGCTACTTGGTCCTGGATGAGGAACAGCAGCCTTCACAGCCGCAGTCGGCCCCGGAGTGCCACCCCGAGAGAGGTTGCGTCCCAGAGCCTGGAGCCGCCGTGGCCGCCAGCAAGGGGCTGCCGCAGCAGCTGCCAGCACCTCCGGACGAGAATGACTCAGCTGCCCCATCCACGTTGTCCCTGCTGGGCCCCACTTTCCCCGGCTTAAGCAGCTGCTCTGCCGACCTTAAAGACATCCTGAGCGAGGCCAGCACCATGCAACTCCTTCAGCAACCGCAGCAGGAAGCAGTATCCGAAGGCAGCAGCAGCGGGAGAGCGAGGGAGGCCTCGGGGGCTCCCACTTCCTCCAAGGACAATTACTTAGGGGGCACTTCGACCATTTCTGACAGCGCCAAGGAGTTGTGTAAGGCAGTGTCGGTGTCCATGGGCCTGGGTGTGGAGGCGTTGGAGCATCTGAGTCCAGGGGAACAGCTTCGGGGGGATTGCATGTACGCCCCACTTTTGGGAGTTCCACCCGCTGTGCGTCCCACTCCTTGTGCCCCATTGGCCGAATGCAAAGGTTCTCTGCTAGACGACAGCGCAGGCAAGAGCACTGAAGATACTGCTGAGTATTCCCCTTTCAAGGGAGGTTACACCAAAGGGCTAGAAGGCGAGAGCCTAGGCTGCTCTGGCAGCGCTGCAGCAGGGAGCTCCGGGACACTTGAACTGCCGTCCACCCTGTCTCTCTACAAGTCCGGAGCACTGGACGAGGCAGCTGCGTACCAGAGTCGCGACTACTACAACTTTCCACTGGCTCTGGCCGGGCCGCCGCCCCCTCCGCCGCCTCCCCATCCCCACGCTCGCATCAAGCTGGAGAACCCGCTGGACTACGGCAGCGCCTGGGCGGCTGCGGCGGCGCAGTGCCGCTATGGGGACCTGGCGAGCCTGCATGGCGCGGGTGCAGCGGGACCCGGCTCTGGGTCACCCTCAGCCGCCGCTTCCTCATCCTGGCACACACTCTTCACAGCCGAAGAAGGCCAGTTGTATGGACCGTGTGGTGGTGGTGGTGGTGGGGGCGGCGGCGGCGGCGGTGGCGGCGGCGGCGGCGGCGGCGGCGGCGGCGAGGCGGGAGCTGTAGCCCCCTACGGCTACACTCGGCCACCTCAGGGGCTGGCGGGCCAGGAAGGCGACTTCACCGCACCTGATGTGTGGTACCCTGGCGGCATGGTGAGCAGAGTGCCCTATCCCAGTCCCACTTGTGTCAAAAGCGAGATGGGCCCCTGGATGGATACCTACTCCGGACCTTACGGGGACATGCGGTAAGTTTTTCCTTCCAGAAATGTCGCCTTTCGGCCCAGGGCACAGAGTCGCTCTGTGTTCTCGGGTATCTAGCTGCTCCTACCTGCGCGAACACTCAGATTGCCCCTGGGAGAGCTCAGCAGGGTAAACCTCGAGCTCTCCCGTGGACTCCCGGCCTGCCAGAGGTTTAACCTGAGCTCTCCTAATTTCTGCTGCGTGCCCTGGGTGCTGATTCCTGCCCTACCATATTCTTCAACTCCCCCAACGGCCCCAAATTCTCACTACCTCCTGGTACTCGAGGTCCCAAACTGAAATCCTATTGTACGGGTCACCTTCAGAGATAAAGCTCCCAAGCCCTCCACTCCTCCTTTCCTCCTGTCCTCAAAGTCTGAGAACCTCGATCAGGAATTTGGGCAATTTCTCCTCTTCAGGTCTGTTAGGATTTCCCTTTCAGCCTGCGCAGATTAGAGTCAAAAAGACTGGCCCAAGAGCTTCTCAGCGGGTATCCTCCAGAGAGGTAAAGTGAAATTCTAGGTTAGGGAAAGAAAGTGGTCTCTGGGTGCTGAGGTCTGCTGTGTGAAGGGGTGAACTTCTTTCCCCGGAAGCAACTGGGAACTTGCTCCAGGGCTGGAGGTCAGTAGAGATAATCCAAACCGTCATGTTTAGAGTAGGCAGAGGGGCAACTTTCTTGGTAAAGGCTTCACAGGATTTGCACTCACAGTTTCTCAACGTTGGTTGACTATGTTGAAAGTAGTTGCTTGGGTCGGTTTTCTCTTGTAAAGTGTTAATTTTCTTTGTGGATTATAACAGATCCACAGCCCCCTACTTCAGGTTTGCATCAGATCTATAAAGAGGAGAATATTCTTTTAATGTACAATTTAATTAGGCTTGAGTCTGACTTACAAAAGTGTTGGAAAACATTTTTTTGTAAAGCATTTCCTGCTATTTCAGTGTGCTCCAAAATCTCCACTGGGGAGGGAGGAGTGAGGTTTTTTATTATATTCCTTCATTTTTAGGACATGTTTGCATTTTAGAATATGTGCTGTTAGCTCTAACAAATTGAATAAGAACTCTTAATGACCTATGAGCCATAATCTTACCCCAAAGTTTTAATTAGCATATGAGAAAAGTGGCAGGCAATTGCATCGTGCTTATTAAACATTATTCCTCACCGCAGTTGTTGAGCTTCTTGTAGACCATGCTGAAGATTTTCTCCCCCAGCAAATTAAGATATTAGTTTATCTGGTGAGGGAGGACAGACTGAATTGGGGAATTAACTCCTCAGGTAGGCCAGGTGCTGATGTCCCTGTCGACTTTTGTCTTATTCTTTGTTTCTATGGCTGTTTTCTTTTACCTGTGACTTCTCCAAAATTTGTTTGCCTTAACATCTTTGTTTGGGGACTTAAATCCAGCAATTTGCCTTCTTTCACTGATGCTTTCCTTCTTACAAGGTAGATAGCACAGTGTTAGTAAAGAAAGAAAGAGGAGGATAGGATTTCACATTATTTCGTGGGCTGTTGAAGAAACAGCTTCTTACCAGGCTTTACATTCCATTAGGTGTTTAATGTTTGACTTACAAGATTTTCAAAGGGTTCATTTGATATTGTCAAAGTCTTTTCCAGTTAATTTAGACTCTTTATTTTTGTAATGGGTTTATGCTATGGGATAAAAAAAAGCATTCTTCATTTTATAAGAACAAATTTACTTGGTAGGGTTAATTTTTTTCTAGGGCTGTCACTAGAGGGTGGAGCCCCTCTTCTACTGTAAACTTTTCTTGGGGGAAAATGTCTAAGGTGCATTTTGACCTGTCATGATACTAAACCCAGACATTGGAACCTTCCATCTTCTGCATGCCTCCCCCACAACTTACTTACTTAACAGGGAAAAAACTGGTGGTTCCACATATTTGCTAAAAAATGTGTGCCTTCAAAGACAAAACCAAAATTTTTAGGGAATAACCATAGAGAGCAAAATTTACTCCCATCAGGTAGACAACGAGCTTGGTGATTTTATTTCAGGTCTTAATGAAAAAAAGCTTCCTTATGAGGAAGATTACCATATCTTGGTGCCTCCTTGACAGTCTGCTTAAATTAATGACATAAACTAATGAGAATTTAGCAGTTCCTGCAGAAAGTACAAGATTTTTTTTTTTTCTGGTTTGTGATTGCTGCACTGATTATGAGGAGTCTAGTTAAAGGGAAAACTGGTGTTCCTGTCTTGTGAGTTGACGAAGACTTTCCATTTCTAGGATATAGAAAATCCTTAAGTCAGTTTATTGAAAATTAATCAATTTAATCAGAATGCCATCAATTCCAATCCAAAAGTTGATATTTTCTTTTTATTGAAAATTAATTTAATCAGAATACAATCAATTCCAATCCAAAAGTTGATATTTTCTTACTTTCTCTTTTTTTCCCTCATTTTGTAGGGGTACAATTTGGTGAAAAGCAGGAGATTTCTTAAGCCAAAGCAAGAGTGTCTTCCCTCTCTGTGTTGCATGTATTATGTGCCATTTTTGAGCTAAAAATCTCAAAATTGGGCAGGCTTCCAATGACCTGTTGGGTTCCTCCCTTTACCATTCATGTGTGTGTTTATGCACATAATTTTGTGGAGGGATTTTTTTAAACCTTAGTAACATCTGCACTCACTCTGTGTTCTTATACATTTACAATGTTTCTGCTGAGAGGAGGGGAGATGCAAAGGTGGTCTCTTTTACTTAATTTAGCATGTGGTTTGAACAGAAGGAAAAATAAAAAGTGATGGGGCTTGTGTGCAACCCTGATGATATTTTATGGAGCTGTCTGTCTTCTCTCTCTGAGATCAAACAGGACTACAACTTTGTTGATTGACCACTGGCTCCCTTGGCAGAAGTAAGGCTCCTTATATTCCAGCAAGCAGCACAATAATATGACAAAAATTTATTCTTGGGAGTTGGGTTCTAAGAGAGTGCATGCCAGAATTAGAGTTTGGGGTTTAGAGAAATTATCCAGATGCAAAAAGAACATTTTAATTTTTCTCTTGGTAATTTGTTCTGGTCTCCATAGTAGGTAGTATTTTAGTAGTGCTTTGATATTGACAAGTCTTGCTCCCTTTCTCTATTAGATTTTTCAAAATAAGGCATTTTATTAATTCCTGTTTCCTTCTCCTCTCTCCTCTCAGTTATCAAGCATTTTTATGATTATCTTACAAGGAACAGTTTGTCTTGTAAAGCAGAATTTTCCTTTGAAACCAAGACAGATTATTTCTGCCCATAGGCTTCAAGAACCAATATTTTGGCAAGAAGCATCTTTTCTTTGTGGTCAGCAAATAGGTGGTAAGTTCTGTCTGGATCCCAACAATCAACACCTGAGGACCAAATAGCCACACTGGGTGGCACCCCATTTGGAAGTATACACAGGAAGTAGCCCTCTTGCTTGTTCACAGCTCAAGACAGCCAAAGATTAACACTGGTGAGAGATATTTTCGAAGAAGTTTGCAGGCTTCCAATTGCAGGGTCATTTTGGGGTGCTTTCTTGCCTGTACTAATTTTATCTCATCAAGCTTCCATTCTTTGAGCTGTAAACTTTGAAATAATGTATTGGATTTGCTGGTACGTTTAATTTTCTTTGTTAAGTGTTTTCATTCCCATAGTAATTTTTCATCTAGTGTACATATATGCATTTAAAACAAAAATTCTTTGGTCTCCTTACACGTATATGCACTGTGGCTTGTACATGTACAAGCTACTTGGTGGGATTATGTGAATTGGAGTTAGAAATGTGGACAATTTTATTATGATTATTTTTAATGGTGATATCAAGATCACCAGTTTCATTCGGAACCTTGCATAAGCAGGGAGCAGAATGCGGACTGGGTGTGGCAAAGCAAGGGCTTATTTTATAGCCAAACCTGAAATCACAACTCTGAAAAATAAAAAAAAAAGCAAACAAAAAAATCAAGTTTTGTGAGCTTGGTCAGAGAAGGAAAAGGAAATCTCTCCCTACCCCCCACCTCTACCATTTTCTCTTTGTCTGCAGCTTCCTCAAGTGCTGCCTGTCCCCGATTTTCTTTTATTCCACTCCTTTCATGTTTTTGACATTGAAATACAGACTCTTCTTTCCACTTCTCAGGGTATTTTTCTCATTACACCTGTGGCATGCTCCTAAAGAATTTCTTTTTTAAAAAAAATCTGTAGAGTAGCAGATTAGATCAACCCCAGCATCTCTCCCTTAAGACTAGATGACATGAGGCGATTGCAAAATGAATAGCTGGGTTTTTTTTACCTTGAGGTTAAAGCCTGGTTCAACAGTTGCTGAGGGAGTTAACTAGATGGTTTGAGGACTTGGCAATTTCATAAAGTATTTTGTCTTATGCTGTCTCTGTCTCTGTCTCTGTCTTGATCTCTGTCTCTCTCTGTCTACTGTAATGTTGGCTACCTTCTCTCAGAGCCTGAGAGACAGCTTTGAGACCCTTCCCAGGTCTGTTCGGTTCAGACCTCAATAGCTGGATCACAAGCAGCACCTAATATGCATATGAGGGTGCGTGCTGCAAATGTCCGGCTGGACTAATCTGCTTAAGCTACATAAAAATTAATCATTTGAAAACAAAGAAAGATATTAAAGAAATTATTCTACCTCCGACTTCCCCTATCAGCATTCCATCAAATTCTGGGATGTTAAATTCAGAGAAAGTTAACCTTATCTTAAACACAAAGTTGACTTTTAAACAAAATTGCTTATAAAGTTCTGTACAGTTACCAGCATTGGTTGCCCTTTGTCATACGGAAGAGAATTATGAAATCTCATATTTACATAGCATTCTTCCGAAAAAAAGACACAGTGTTTTCCAGTTTATTCACTGCATTCGTGTGAGTTTGAGTAGGCCAGGAGGAGTGCTTAGTGATTACCCTTTTGCTAGGTAACAAAGTAGAAAGTTAGATTTTCTATGATGTTTGTTTACCACGTAGGGGAACCTCTCTAGAGCAATACTCCCAAGCTTTTTCTTCTTGAAATTTCCCACCTGACAGATAATACTTTAGATTGTTGCTCTTAAGGACTTCTCTCAGTAGCTGCTACATAGAGATGATTGTCCATGAATTATTGCTTGCACACTCATAGGTGATGCTACCCCCTCTCTCTCATGGCAATTCTTGCTGCCAACCTGCAGGCCACACCAGGATTGAGGGCAGCTCATCTTGATAAATTTATAGCATTAAAGTGCTGGGTCATTTGAGAATGTTGTCAATTTAGGTTACTTAGTACCTAAGTTTTATTTTTTAAATAACAGCTTCATTGAGATGTAATTTACAATCCATACAATTTGCTCATCTAAAGTGTACAGTTTCATGCTTTTTAGAATATTCAGAGTTGTGCAACCATTATTGCAATCAATTTTAGAACATTTTAATCACCCCCAAAGGAAACCGTATGCACCTTTGTGTTCATCCCCGTGTTCCCTCAGTCCTTAGCAACCAATAATCTACTTCTATCTATGGATGTGCTTATTCTAACATTTTGTATGAATGAAATCATGTAATATGTGGTCTTTTGTGACTAGCTTCTTTCACATAAAATATGTTTTCAAGGTCATCCATGTTGAAGCACGTATCAGTACTTCACTATTTTTTATAGCCTAATAATTTTCCACTGTATGGATATACCACATTTTATCTATCCATTTATCAGGTGATGAGCATTAGGGTTGTTTCCACCTTTTGGCTATTATGAATAATACTGCTGTGAACATTCATGTACAAGTTTATTGTGGACATATTCAGTCCACATATTTTGGACATTTTCAGTTCTTTTGGATACATACATAAGATTGAAATCTCTGAGTCATATGGTACCTCTGTGTTTATCCTTTTGAAGAACTGTCAAACTGTTTTCTAAAGTGTCTGCACTGTTTTACAATCCCATCAGCAATGTATGAGGGGTCCGTTTCTTCCACATCCTTGTCAACACTTGTTATTCTCTGTCTTTTTCATTATAGCTATATTAGTGGGTGTGAAGTGGTACCTCATTGTGGCTTTTATTTCTATTTCCTTAATAACGAATAATGTTCAGTTATCTATTCATGTTCTTATTGGCTATTTGTATATCTTCTTTTTTGAGAAATATCTATTTGGATCCTTTGCTCATTTTTTAGTTGGGTTTTTTATTATTGAGTTTTCAGATTTTTAAAAAATATATTCTGGTTACATGTCCTTTAATAGATTGTGATTTGTGGATATTTTTTCACATTCTGTGAGTTGTCTTTTTTACTTTCCTTTTTTTTTCTTTTTACGTTCTTAATGGTATCTAGATTGAAGCACAAAAATGTTTTTAAGTTTGATGAAGTCCAATTCATCTATTTTTTTTTCTGTTTTGGCTTATGATTTTGGCATCATATCTAAGAAGTCTTTGCCTAATCCAAGATCACAAAGATTTACATATGTTTCCTTCTAAGAGTTTTATAGTTTTTGCTGTTTACATTTAGGTCTTTCATCAGTTTTGATGTAATGTTTATATATGACTGAGGTAGGTAGGGGTCCAACTTCATTCTTTTGCACGTAGATACTCAGTTCTCACAATATTGTTGTTGAATCTTTCCTCACTTAACTGTCTTGGCACCCTTTGTGTAAAATCAGTTGACTGTAAATGTGAGGGTTTAATTGTGGATTCTCAACTATATTCAGTTGATCTATATGTTTATTCATATGCCAGTACCACATTATCTTGATTATTGTAGGTTTTTAGTGAGTTTTGAAATTAGGAATTTTGAACTCTTCAACTTTGGTCTTCTTTTTCAAGATTGCTTTGGCTCTTGTGGGTCCCTTGAACTTTCATATGAATTGGGATAAGCTTGTCAATTTCTACAAAGAAGTCAGCTGGGATTCTCACAGGAACTATATTAAATCTGTAAACCAATTTGGGGAGCATTGCCATCTCAACAACGTTAAGTTATTTTCATCCATAAATATGAGATGTCCTCCCATTTATTTAGGTCTTCCTTTTGTCAACAATTTTTATTGTTCTCAGATTATATGTTTTGCAGTTCTTTTTAAAATTTATTCCTAAGTGATTTATTTTTTGATACTATAAATTGAACTGTCTTATTGATTTTCTTTTCAGATTATTCACTGCCAATGTATGGAAATATAATTGTTTTGTATATTGATCTTGTATCCTGCAACCTTGCTGAAAATACCTGAGTTTTGAATACTTCTGGGACTTATGGGGAAGAGGGCTTCTGCTGCTGCACTGAAAGTTAAAGCTTACTTCGTTTCATCCTGTATGAAGGCTGCATGGGGACACTCTTCTCAGTTTTACTCAGCTATAAATTCGAACTGTTAATCCCATCCCCTTTCAGGATGAAGAGGAGAGTGTTTCTAAATGTTCGTCTCTTTAGAGAACAGCAGGAAAGAAGCCTAGTAAGGTTTGGGTAGTTTATAATCCCTTTCTTAGAATTTGGATTTGGGAACTATTAGCAAGGGAGTGAGTAATAATAATAATTTCTATATAGAAAACTAACATGTAGAGGTGACAGATGAAATCACTAGCTATATTTGGCTTATGTTTAGGTTCTTGGAAGCAGCTAAAATCATAATTTTATGTTTTTATATGTTGTCCTTTGGACAAAGTAAATTCCAATACTCCTTCTGATGTGCATTTCTAGATGGGGAAAAGATTCATTTACTCTCATATAATTTAAGCTTCTTTTTAGGGATGTACTCCATAGCCGTGAAGCAAAGATAAAATTCATCTATACAGAGATTGAACTTTGTCTTCATTAACACTCTAGGCTAAGGGTCATAGCTAATCAGCTACAACTGTAATGTCCTGATAATTGTGAATTAACTGCAGGGCACCCAGCAAAAGGTTTAGTTATAATCTAATAGCTGTCTGTAGAGATTACCCTGAAAAAGGAATTTTTTAAAAAAGAATCTGGCCGGGCATGTTGGCTCAATCCTGTAATCCCAGCACTTTGGGAGGCTGAGGTGGGTGGATCACCTGAGATCAGGAGTCCAAGACCAGCCTGGCCAACATGGTGAAACCCCATGTCTACTAAAAATACAAAAATTATCCAGGCGTTTTGGTGAGCACCCATAATCCCAGCTACTTGTGAGGCTGAGGCAGGAGGATCACTTGAGCCTAGGAGGCAGGGGTTGCAGTGAGCCGAGATCATGCCACTGCACTCCAGGCTCCGTCAAAAAAAAAAAAAATCTATCAATCAACCATTTTTCATTAAGCACCTGCTGTGTGCCCAGCATGTGCTAGGAAGAGATAAGGTGAAAGGGGACACAATTCAGACAGAATCTTCTTGAGGTAACTGCTTACAAGGAGCTTATAGCCACTAAAAACAAAAACAAACAAAAACCAAACAACCAAAAACCAAACAGAAATGCAGTATCATCATGCCATGATGCCTGTATGAGATCCTGGATTGTATGGTATGGATTTCTTAAAATGTAGATATTTTTAAAAAAAAAAAGAGAAATGAATCAATAGAGGCTGAAGTGGTCAGCAACGTTACCTGTGGCTGCTTTTAATCCTTCGTGGAAGTAAGTAGGAGCATGTCTAAACTCAAGCAATAGATTAAAGATCTTGATGTATATTTTAAATAACAGAAGTTAGTACTGCTGGAAAGAATGAACTGGAGGAATGGGTTGAAATCTATTTCTGCTTATTCAGTAGTGCACCCCAGTCAAGTTAGTTGCCAATTTCTTCTTCAGTTTCTTTGGCTATATCATTACACTTGGTGGGTACATGTTTTTGATGTCTTTATCTGAACAAGTCAGCAATAATATGAGTAATAAATTAAAATTGAAGGTGATTAATGGCTCTGAATTTGACATGAGTTGTTTTCCTGCCTTCTAAGTTTCCATTCATCCTGATGGATTGCACAGATCAAACAATTCGGGGAGTAAGGGGGCACATTACGATCTTATAAGAGCTTTGCTGTATTAGACAAGGTAACATTCTGAAATGGCCTACCACCTAACATGGGCTCTGTTCTCTGCAGGTTGAGTAGGTTCCTTGCTTGTGGAACTGTAGTCCCGCTATCTGGCCGCTAGGGGGACTGCAAGTGCCCCGTGGCAGGATTTCCCTGGGAATGGTGAGCCTCCATTGATGTTTTCAACACACAGCCAAGGCTCTATCGCAGGATAACTTGAACCAGAACTGCCTAGCACCAGACAATAAATAAGCTACTATGGTACTTACTGTTTGGGATGTTGTTTCTCGAAGTGGCAAGCATTTTTTTGTGATATTTTGACTTTTTAATACCTTTCTTTGCATATGGAGCAGAAAACAGTGACACTGGATATATTCAAGTAGCACTGTCCAGTTTATAGAGAAGTTTCATATTCCATTATTGCATTTCATTCTTGTTTCTACCTTTTACAAGTAACTAGAGTTTGGAGTATTATAATAGTATTCATACTATTACAGTACTATTATTCCCATTATAAAAATTATGCAAAGAGTGGTTAAGTTACACGTTTACAATCAAACAGCTTCAAAGTGACAGATCTGGAATTTCAGTCCCATTCTTTCTTCTCCAGGTCGTGTGTTCCCTGCTTTTATCTCACAGCTCTTTTTACCTTATAGATAGGAAACATGAGAGTCAGAGAGGCAAAAGAACCACAAGTGGTATCAGTACTAGAAATTTATGAATTTCTTAAGGCTTGTAGGTTTGTTACCCATCCACCAGACTGATGGATTTGGTTGTGTGAGAGTTCTGGGTGCCAATAACCTTGCCATTCTACTTTACAGACTGTATATATTCAATAAATGCTTATTAAGAATCTACTATATGACAAATTCTGTACTAGGCACCAATGATGTAGCCGCGAACAGAAAAGACAAAAATCTCTTCGTGGAGCAGACCATTTAATGAGAGGAGACATGTAGTATACATCTGAGCATGAAAAATGTCATGCAGAATAACTTCACAGAGTGTAGGGTATAGAGATTGATGGTGAGAGGGAATATTTTATATTTGCTGGCCAGGGAAAACCTTACTGGAAAGGTAAATTTTGAGTAGTGACCTGAAGGAAATTAGAAAATGAGCTGCTATTTGGACATCTGGAGTTAGAATATTCCAGGCCCTGGGAACCACAGGCGCAAAGGGCCTGAGGCAGGAGCACACTTGCTGTGATGGAGGACAAACAGGCCCATATGGCTGGTTTAAGTAAGTGAAGGATGGTAGACAATGAGATCAGAGTTAATGAGGTTGCATGGTAGGTCTTCCTTAGGACTTTGAATTTTACTCCTAAGCAGGGTGTATTGGAAGGTTTTGAGCAGAGTAACATGACCTGACTTACATTTTAACAGGCTCCCTCCTCTTCATAACATCTGTCACTCTGATATATTATACGTTTGTTTGTTTACTTACTGTATGTGTGGAGAAGAGACTGTGGGAGCAAGGGGGGAAGCAGGGAAACAAGTATACTGCAGTGATCTGGGTGAGAGGTGACCGTGTCTCAGACTAAGGTGGTATTGGTGGAGAAGGTGGGAAGTGGCTGAATTCTGGGTGAGTTTTGATGGTATAGCCAACGGCATTTACTGACAGATTGGATATTCACTGTGAAAAAAATAGAGGAGATGAGGATGATTGCCAAATTTTTGGTCTGAGTAACTGGAAAAATGAGATTGTCATTTACTGAAATGGTGAAGACTGTATGTAGAAGCAGGTGCATGGGCAGGGTAGAAATCAAGAGTTTGATTTTTGACTTATAAAGTTTGAGTTATCTGATGAACATCCTGATGGCTTCTTCTCAGTTAGTTTTCATGCAGTGCCCTCAGCTTTGCTGTTCTTCAAGAAAATTAAAAAGGAACTTAGAGATCGCCTAGGCTGTAGGTACCCTCTCCCCTCTTTCCTTTTACTTTATAGAGGTCTATAGAAGGGTAGGGACTTATCCAAGGTGAAACAGTGAGCTGGTGACAGAACTAGGGCACAAACCCAGTTCTCTTGAATTCTGACTCAGTAGATTTTTTTTTTTTAGTGTGAATCTGAGGACTCATTTGGGCAAGAGTGAGATTTTTGTTTTCGTTTTTTCTTTGTTTCTTTGCCCAAACCTAAAACCAGGTAATTAAACTAAATAGTGAATTAAACTGGAAAACTATACAAAATTGGTTGCTCTCCCTAATCAAACTGAAATATTATTATTAGGTTTTTACTGAACCACATACCAAAATATTTTTCCTGTAAAAACATAGTAAGTGGACTTTTAAAGGCAATTGAGCTTTTATCAAAGCTAGAATCTACAGAGGACCTGGACAGAAATGGCCTTAAATCCTAGGAAATTAGAGTTCATGGAACCTGGGAGACCATCTTGTCCAGCTAGCTCATTTTATGGGTGAGGTGCCTGAGGCACTGAGATGGAAAGGGACTTGGCTAAGCTCACATATCAAGCTAGTGCCTGAGCCTAGTCAGAGCCTGTTTTAAGGGTTAGTTGTATGTTGTTTTCTTGAAAAAAGTCTATATTGGAAAAGTGAAAATTCTTTGGTCCATACTGAGAACAAAGAATTATATATAATAATATATAATAATAATGATAGCGCTTACTGAATGTTTGCTGTGAATGTTTACACAGCATGAATTGATTCATTTAATTCTCATGTCAACTTTAGGAAGCAGGCCTAGAGAGGTTAAGGAACTTGTCCAAGGGTCACACAGCTAGGAAGTAGCAGAACTTGTGTGCACTCCCAGGAAGTCTGGCTTCTAACCACAAGGTTCTAACTACCGTGCAATACCAGCAGCTTCTCAGATTACCCTTCACCTTTACCATCCCAAATGACTGGTGACATAGGTGACTTCATTATGCACTGCCCCTATTATAGTCCACTGATTCTCACCAAATAGGTGGGTGGCCTAGAGGTTAAAGTAGAGGCAGAGTGGTGGAAAGGGGTGGTTAGAAGAAGTTGATAACTCATGATAGGGATTGGAAAACAGGACTGCAGTAATTATTGAAAAGGGCCTAGAGATCCCAAGGAGGTTGATCTCCGACTGCTACGAACCTGGGCAATTCAATGCCTGCTTAAATAGAGTTAAGGTAAGAAAAATAAAATTGCCAATTTTTACAGTCAGACATTGTTTTATTTATTTTACATGTATTAATTCATTTAATCCTCAAAATACTCCATGAGGTAGCTACAATGATCATTTCTATGTTGTAAATGAAGAAACACGCACAGAGCAATTAAGTAACATGCACAAGATTAGAGAACAAGTAAGTGGAAGTGCCAATATTAGAATCTAGGTAGTTCAGCTCCACAACTTATGTTATTTTCTACTACATTTATGGAACGAGGTAATTTTCATATAATAGAAAGTTTTTAAAATGCAAAAACATTGTGCCTGAACTTCAAACATTCAACAACTCATATCCTTAATATGCAACCAGTTTCTTTTAAGGACTCTTAAAAGGAAGGATACTTACCTAATGTCACGTGGTGAGTAAGTAGCAGAACCAGAACTTGAATTTGAGACTCCAGACTGCCAGACCTCTTTCCACTCTATCACTTGGGCTCCCTTCTAACATTGACTTGTCTCCCTCCATTCCTCCTCCATATTGTTCTGCCCTTCACCTTTTAATTACCTGTCTCCATCAACAAGATTGGACAGAGAATTGGGAGAGTGAGCTGAGTCAATTTCCTTCCAGAGACTGGACAAAAGGAACAAAATGTTAGGAAAAAAATGTCAGCATGTGGGATTTGTGGGATTTACACTAAATAAGAACAGACACTTCCCAGGACTGACAAGATGCTACCTCCATCCCTCTAGGCCCCAGTGTGTTGTGCAGAATCCCATAGGAAGTCATGAATGTGGTTGTCAGATAACCTTTTTGTTACTGTGGAACTGGAAGCAGGCTACTGCAAAAATCTGTCTCTCCAGGTTTTCTTTTAAAGAAGGTACAGTCTTGCTAAATGATAACTATTTCGGCATTTATTTGAAAATGGGCAGTGCAGGAGAGAAAGAATTTTTCCAAGCTTGTCACATTGGGCCACCTCTCTGAAGCATTGTCCAACTTCTAATTAGATGAGGAGACTGCATAAACCAAGAGTTGAGAGTAAAGATGGAAACACTTGATGTTTGGTGTTTGGGTGCAGAAAAGATTCCAAAACATGTTTTGGGTCTCTTTACTCTGCCCATCCCTCCTTCCCTTTCATCTTTGTTTAAAAACCATGGTTAGCAAATGTGTAGTCTGTTTGCAATTGTTCATCTGAAAAATTTGTTTGATCAGACTTTTGAATAAAAAAAGACCAAATTAGACTGAGATATTTCAGTCACCAACTATCTAATAATAGACCAAAAATTTTAACCATGCTCATACTTTCATATGGTGTGTAGTTTGCTTTAGACATTTTCTGGCTTCAGTGAGGTGCTAGATTAACTCAAAATATGGCAGGTCAGATGTGGAATTGAGCAGGGTGGACTCTTCTTTACCCTTCCAGATTCAGAGTTCCCCATCAAAGATGATCTCATAGTGTTTGAAAAACCAAGCTGAAGGCTTTGGGAATTAGGGTGGTGAAGGGATATGTTGTTTCCCAAAGCCTTCTCAGTCATTCCTTCTCCCCCCAGTTCAGATTCTTAACACCTCTTGCCAGGATTAGTGCAGTGATCCCACGTCCTTTCTCTGTAGCTCTCTCTGCTACTCTCTAATTCCTATTGTATTTGTGCCACCAGATCTTTCCAAAGTTTAGCTCCAATCTTGTCTGTATACTGCTTTAAATGTCTATTAGTCTTTAAGCTCCTTAAGGGTGGGAGTCCTGTCTTATGTTTTCCCTATTCTTCACACTTAATGCAAAGGAAGCCTTGCTGTATAGTTATGTAATGCATGATTACAATTTCAGCTTCTCCCCATTGGCTTATGGGTTGAAGTCCAAATTATTTAAATCTGGTGTTCAAGTCCTTTTATGATCTGCTTATTTTTCCAGCCTGAATTCCTGGAGTTCCCTTACAAAACTCTTAAAACCCAGCCAAATGGATCTAGTCACTGTCACTTTAAACCGTCCTCACTCTCTTGTTTTTTGAACATGTTATTTTTCTTATAATCCCTTTGACCTTGAAGGCTATCCCAATTTCAGTACTATCCATTCTTCTATGACAGCCCCCTACAAAATGAATATTCTCAACCTCCCAACCCAAGGAGAAGTGATCTATATGACACAATATGGTTGAAAGAATGTTGGCTTCACTTCTTTATCTGTAAACCCGGGGCTAGAAATCTCTAGTTTATAAGATTTTGTGGAGAGGGGATCATACGTGATTATGGATGTTAGGCACAAGTCAAGAGTGCATAAGACCTTTTGGATTTATCCCTTTTTTCTTTCTCCATCAATATGGTACTTAGTCCCTTAAATCATAAGTGCTTGTGTTAATGTCTGATAACATCTTTCTAAATATACTTCCAAACATCTGTCTCTTTTTAGGGCAAAGGTTGGATATATCTGCAAAGATTCTCTTTGGATATAAGATATCCACAGCACATAACTTAACAGTGGTGTACACAGTAGGTATTCCATAAGTATTTCTTTATTAAATGATTCAGAGCCAATAGTAGTAAGTGACTGCCGAAAACAACTGATGGATTGTAAGTTCCATTAACAGAAATACAGTCAGCCCTCCATATCCACGGGTTCCATATCCACAGATTTAAGCAACTGCAGATGGAAAATATATTTTAGAGACAGTAAAAATAACGATTCCACAGTAAAAAAATACAAATAAAAAAATTATGTAAAACAACTATTTACATAACACATTGTATTAGCTATTACAAGTAATCTAGATATAAATGAAATATATGGGGGATGTATATAGGTTAAATACAAATATGACACCATTTTATATGTTTTAGGTAAGGAACATGAATATTTTTGGATTTTGGTATTCATGGGAGTGGGGGAATGGAACCATGCCCCTTCAAATACCAAGGGACTATTATATGGGATACAGAATAAAGGAGTTGATTGTCTTGCTCTGTTAAATTCTGGTCAGACACATTTGCAATGTATTGTTCAGCCCCAGTATTCATGGAGCATCTCCTTTTGTAAAGCATGGAGGAGCTGTGAGAGAGACATGGAGCAGTGAACATAACTATTGTTTCAATGTACCTGAAGGATTATCATGGAATAAAGAAGTTACATGTTTTTCTGTAGTACCCCAAAGGACAAAAGCAATGAGGACAGATTACAGTTCAGTAAACGAAAGGGTTTTTTTGTTGTTGTTGTTTGTTTGTTTTTTTGTTTGTTCGTTTTTTGTTTTGTTTTTGTTTTTTTTGTTTTTTTTTTTTGAGATGGAGTCTTCACTCTTGTCACCCAGGCTGGAGTGCAATGGCGCAATCTTGGCTCACTGCAACCTCTGCCTCCCGGGTTCAAGCAATTCTCCTGCCTTAGCCTCTGGAGTAGCTGGGATTACAGGTGCACATCACCACTCCTGGGTAATTTTATTTATTTATTTATTTATTTATTTATTTATTTATTTATTTATTTTAGTGGAAACGGGGATTTCACCATGTTGGCCAAGCTGGTCTCAAACTCCTGACTGCAGGTGATCCGCCTGCCTCGGCCTCCCAAAGTGTTGAGATTACAGGCGTGAATCAATGTGCCTGGCCTGAAAGATATTTTCTTAGAATAGCTTCTTTCACCCTTCATCAGAAGTTGTCAACATGGACCATATGAGTTTTGTTTGGTCTATATGGTGTGTGTGTGTGTGTGTGTGTGTGTGTCTGTGTGTGTGTGTGTGTATGTGTGTGTGTTTATTGAATTACTTGCTAACATTTTACTTCAAAATTCAGATTTCCACCATAGGGAATGAAGATCTGGCAATACAGGACTTTCATTCCTACATAGTAATGACCAGCTATAGGTGAAAAGCAGCTGATCCTCTGAATGGGCCACGCACTTTGCAGTTTGCCCAGGCACCACTGACCCGCTTTATTCATTTAAGTTACCTGCTTGACTCTTCTAGTCATTCGAGTATGTCATCCCCATCAGATCAGAGACCTAAGCAAATCTTGGGTCCCTTGCTTACTCCAAGGGCTTTCACTCCTCATATAGGAGGAGCTAAAGAAATGTACAAGCAGCACCACAATAGGATCAGACCTGGCTTTCAATTCTAGCACGGCCACGTAACATAGTTGGATGACCTCAGGTCAGTAACATAACCCCTCTGAGCCTCTAGATCTTCATTATCTGTAGAACACTCTCCTTACAGAGTTATTGTAAGAATGAAATAAAACAACTAGGATAAAGGGCATGGCACTTAGTAGGTTCTGAAATATTAGTTCCCTTCTTCTAATTCACCACACCATATCTGTCTGTCTATTGGCCAAATCACATAAATAGTAAATTCACATTCACTGAAGACATTCAAGAAGAGTCTGGACCCTTTGGGAACCATGTATAGGGCAAAGGTTTGGACTCATAGTAGATGATTTTTACAGTCACTTTTTAACAATTTAAAAGCCTATAGATGACTCCAAAATGCCCAGTTGGATGATTTGAGGCATACTTTATGTAGTTAAGGATTTTAAATACATAACAGAGAGGCTGAAGGGCCTTTGGGAAAGAAGCTGGGGTAAGAGTCAAAGTGTAATATGTTGACCGATGTTCAGGAATAGGCTTTGGCATCTGACAGGTTTTGTTTTAAATACTGGCTCTGGGTCTTACTAGCTTCCAGTTCTGGGTCGCTTCACCTCTCTTGAGTTTCAGTTTCTTTATTTCTAAAATGAAGATACTAATGCTTCCTTTGTTGGGTTTTTGTGAATATAAGTGAGATAATAAATGCAAAATATCTAGCCCAGGGCCTGGTGCATAGTAAAAGCTTCATAAATTGTACCTATTATTATTAGTAGTAGTAGTAGTCCAGACAAACAGAGCTTGGGAAAACGCTAGACTCTGGCTGACATACATGGGCTTTTCCCCAGGCCACTGCTGCCTGGCTTCCCCTTCCACAAAGCTTTGAGTCTCCAAAATGCTTTGGCTGGAATGTAAGCGTGAGGTCATTGCAGATAACAGGGGAGCATGATTTGCTTCGGTAATGCAAGTTATTAAGTTACTTCCCTCAGCCCAGCTGAAATCTCTTATTGGTTGATGTGTGCTTCAAAGTGTGAGACAGAGCTAGTCTGAGGAGAGAGGGAGAGTGAGAAGATTCCTCTTCTTGGCCAGAGGTCATGGTCTTCCACAAGGAACAGAATGACTTAATACAAATTATGGGACCTCTTTGAGTTTGGGGCCCCTACATTTAAACTATTAACTCTGTTGCACATATTGGTACCCTTCCCCCAACAAAATTACTGGGCAGGAATTTTCTTGAATCCTTGCATGGCCTGGAATGATCTCCCTTCTCATCCTTGTGATCCACACAGCTGGCAAATGGCAGGCAGCAGAACAAAAACAAGCCTCTTAGCATACAGACAGAGAAAGAGTCACAGCAGTACTGAATTTGCTTGGGAACCTAAATGTTAACAAAGGACCTTCCTCTCAACACCCCAAACAGATTAAAACATTTTTTTAACAGCAAGTTGTGTCTCAGAGCAGCTCTTTGCTTGGGTATATTTAAAGATCTGCTGAGTCATTTAAGAGCAGGCTGGCATATCCTAAGAGGCAAGGACTATACCCCAGTCTATGGGGGAGTAAGTTGAGAGGTGAAATCTGTTTGGCTTTCTCCCATGGAAACAAACAAGGTGATCCACTTCCATCTCCCACGACTCTGGAGAGCATCTACTAAGGCTTCTTATTCTATCAACTTTGAACTCCTCAGTGTATAATAGAGTAAGGGTGAGAGGGAAGGAGCAGTTGTGCCAGTGGGTCTGCTGTCTGAAATTGTAATGCCCCTGCTATTGGTAGCTGAGAGTAGCATGGAAGTGTAGGTTGATGGGTTCATTTCATTCTTTTCTTTTCAGTTTCAGTCACATGCATTGTTACCATGGCATATGACAGTTGCTAGAAAGTGAAATAATTTTTTTCGTACTTTATTCTCCACTGCACTTCTAAATTTATTAGTGGAGAAATTAGCAGTTATCAACTGTTCATTATAGGTACACATTGGGGTTTCCTTAGAGCCAATTTTCCCCCTGGTTTTCATCTTGTAAATCTGTAGTCCTAAAAGTTAGCAAAACCTAGAGCTTCTCTTTGGTCCTGGCCTGTTTGAATCCTGTTCCACAGACCCCAATCTTCTTTCTTGTTTGAGACAACTATCCTTCTCTTTGCCCACCGCCATTTTCCTTCATCTACTATTCCCTTCTCTAGCACCTCAGACTGTCTTCCCACAGTGGCATAGCCTCCCACTCCACTTTCACTGTGCCATCTCCTTGCCATCAAAACCATCCTCACAGACCCTTACTTTGCTGAAACCGCTTCTAGGAAGGGAAATCACAGTGGATCCATGAAGGATGCTTTCTGGATGACTTTAAAAGATTGGTATTAAGATATTTTATCAGTGGTGGCAACACTGACTTATTCAGGCAGCCATGCCCCGGATCTATAAGAAATCACGTAAGCTAAAAGTTGCTTGAGCTGGCAGGAGACCTAGTTCTCTTTTTTCCTTTCCCTCATGCATTTTGTTTATTGATGGTTTTCAAAGGACTTAGAGGCTGGCTTTGTTATAGTTAGTTGGTAAGAGAAATGGTGGAGGACTGGAAAATGGGAGTGGAACGATTGAGCATGTTTGAGACTAAGTTATTACAATTCCTAGGATGTATAAATTGCTTGAAATCTACCAAGTACTTTCAGACACATTATCTTTTTTACTCTTCAAAATCAACTTGGAGGTAGGCACAACAGGGATCAAATCCTTAGTTCACAGATGAGTAAACTGAGACTGGAGGGAATTAAAGGACATTCCAAGGTAACTCAGACAATAAGCAACAGAACCAGGATTTGGTGAATTTTTTGGGGGGTGGGAGGTACAGAGTCTCACTCAGGCTGGAGTGCAGTGGCAAGGTCTCGTCTCACTGCAACCTCTGCCTCCTGAGTTCAAGTGATTCTCGTGCCTCAGCCTCCTGCATAGCTGGGATTACAGACATGTGCTACAATGCCTGGCTAATTTTTGTATTTTTAGTAGAGATGGGGTTTTGTCATGTTGCCCAGGCTGGTTCTGAATTCTTGGTCTCAAGTGATCTACCTCCATTGGCCTTCCAAAGTGCAGGGATTATAAGCATGAGCCACTGCTCCCAGCCCCAGACCATTAATTTTTGACGGTAAGTCCAACTTTTTTCAAGTTCACAGCTCAGATTTGCTATTGAATGAATGAGTATATATGTCATTTGGGAACATTATTTCCAACTTTTGGTTGAAGATTTGTTTTATCACTTGTGGAAAATTTTTTTCATTCTTAGCAATGTCAGTTTAGTTAAATGAACATTTCATTCGTGAATTCACTAATTAATTATTTTATTCATCAATACATTTCCTGAGTACCAACTTTCTATCAAACCCTGTGCTGGATTCTGAGGCTACAAAGAGAAAGAAGACACCATCTCAGGCCTCTAAAATCTCACAGACTGGGGACTGACATCTCAGTAGTAAACATATGAACAGCAACTTGTGAAATGCCATTAGCAAAATCTCAAGTTATATTCTTCAGTGACTATGGCCATCCTAAAAATGGGGTGTCTTTTATTTGGGGTAAATGAAGATGAAGCCTTATGAGAAATTGCCTTTTAATCTAATCTTGTCTTGCTAAGAACAGAAGTGAAACGTTTCAGCCTCTGTGTGTGTATTTGTGTGTGTGAAGGTTGAGTGTGTGATGATGGATGGGGCTGCGAGATTGCTAAGTAGGATCTATGGGGGGCCTTAAATGGTCCTGGTGAGTCCCAACTTTCTGGTTATGTATTTGAGTAGAGTATGGGGGTGACAAAGATTGTTGTTTAAGAGTTGATTTTAGATTTTTTCCAAGTAAATGGTCAGCTGACTTGGAGCATCATCATTCCACTTGCTTTGAAAACCTGCCACTTAAGGCTCCTTCCTGTCATAGGTTAACTCTTTCTGATCAAGTATTACTCTTTTTGAGCATTTACCTGTCAGTGACAGGTGCAATGTTAGATGTTGTCTCTCTGTTTTCTTGTTTAATCTTTACTTTGATCCTAGGTAGCTCTTATTAGTTCCACTTTGTAGGTAAGAAACTGAATTTCAGAGACTTTAATGACTTGTTCAAGATCACATAGTAAGTAACTTGGTAGTTTGGGACTTGAATTTTGATTGTTCATTTTTTTTTTTTTTGTTTCCTGGACTCTGCTGTTTTCACTATTCTACCCCACTTCAGCTTTATTTTTCATAGAGGCCATTAAATGTACCCTCCATCAGCCAAAGCCTCTTGCCTCCTTTCAACGTAACTCTTCTCTAGCGTGCTCTTAATAATCTTCTGAAAAGGTTTTACAGCCTTTCTGGGTACTGGGACGCAGAGTCTTAATCCAGGCTCTTAAGTGCCTTATTTAACTGTAATATGAAAAATCAAAGTCACAGCTAATTCAGGAAAAATGAGTTTGGGATGTGAATTTCCTGGGCAACTTGTCATCTCTTTTTTACTTCCTTAGCTTCATAAACTTACCCACAATGTTCCCTGAGGACTAAGAGTAATGGAGGGTGATGAGGAAAGGCTTTCCTCCCTTCCTTTCCAAGAGTCCTTTAGCCAAATGCCACACCTCCTCCTGTTTCCCTAGTCTCCATGCAGAGATGGAGGTGGGAGGTAGACATTGGTTCCTTTCAGCCCTGAGTTCATGCCAGGGTTTTCTTTCCCTCTAGCTAGACTGAGGTAGGAGGAGAGGTTGAATGTCTACCAAGAAGACCATGAGTGAAGAAGACTAAAGTACTTTAAAGAGCAGCAGACCTATGCTTAAAATACCAGGGTTTGTGTCCGGACTTTGTGGGTTACTACCTGTATAATTTTGGGCAAGTCAACAGTTCTGAGTCAGAGTTTCCTTATCAGCAGATTGGAAGATAAATTCTAATTATATAGATGAAACATTAAGTCTAGAAGTATTTTGTAAATTCAGAAAGGGCTTATAGATTTAAAGTGTAGCTGTTTTGATTACCACAAACTAAATCCTATACTTCAGGGATAAAATCTTCTCCTGTTTTTTCTAAAAGCCTGTGCATGTGTGGTGTAAGGGGTGGGTTTTCCCTTGTACCAGCAACTTAGCAATTGTAGTAACTGGGGACTGAGGGCAGTGGCCTGCTTCTTCATTGAGCAAGTGTGAAAGAGGGTTATGCATTCAGGGGTCAGCAGATGGCAGGCAGAGTAGCCCCTCCAAATCTCCCTCCCACACCACAAAGCCCTGTTATTTATTCAAACTTAACATTAGAAGCTCATTTCAAGTAGGCACGTCTGTGTCTGGGCGTCTATTTTCCTTCTTTGTGTATAGCAGGCATTTGTCAACTTGGTGAAAAGCATTACTCTTCTTTCCATTTCTGAGGGCTAATTGTGCTTCTTCGCTAGACACGAGTTCAAAACAGTGGGTTGAAAGAGGGCAAGTTTATGCTGAAGAATCAGAAATAGTCATAATTTAGAGAGAATTCTAGAGGTCAGTTCCCTTTTGTATGGATTGGGCAACTGAAACCCAGACAGGAAAGGGGATTAGACCAAGTTCACAAGCACAAACACTTTACTGGCACATTCAGATTGGAAATCAAGGGCTTCTGCTCCCAGGTCAGAACTAAATGCCCTTTCCAGCTAGGGTGTTCTTTGATCTCAGTGATTTTGACTCTTTCTACTACACTCTGGGGACAGTGGGTTCTGCGGTACCAACTCCAATTAAAGTGGGAATATGTACCAGCCCCTCCCCTTGGTTTTTTTTTTTTTTTTCAGAGGCCTGGCAGTCAGAGGGCTTGTGATCTCTATATGCAATATTTTCACACTACTGTACTTATTGAAATCACATTTGAATCTTGGCAATTAACAAGGCAGTAATTGGCATCAGGAGGGTATGTTCGTTTGCTTATTTGCCCCGTCCCTCCTCTTCCCAACCCACTGTGTATTGCAGAATGTTTTATCAGCTCTGATTTGCCAAGTTGCTCTCTTCTCCAGTAGGTGCTGCGAGCAGAGAAGGATTCCTCGGAGGTCATCTGTTCCATCTTCTTGCCTATGCAAATGCCTGCCTGAAGCTGCTGGAGGCTGGCTTTGTACCGGACTTTGTACAGGGAACCAGGGAAACGAATGCAGAGTGCTCCTGACATTGCCTGTCACTTTTTCCCATGATACTCTGGCTTCACAGGTGGGAGGTTCTTCAGTTGAAAACTTAGAACTCAGTTTCTAGGGTAGTGAGTGTTGTAAGGTTTGGACTGTGACCTAATATTATGCAGCCATGACATTATCTATTAGGCATCTAGACCAGCTTGTTTGAATATCTTAGCATGTTGACTAATTTGGGGCAGAATACAGTGTGGGTGGGGGATTGTGTGTGTGTGTTAGGGGGGTTGGGGGTTGAGCAATTCATTATTATTAAAATGCAAAAAGCACTTAATTCGCTGTGACAAGATTGCCTTTTTCATGCATATTGGCCTACCTGCAAGACCCCTAGAGATAGTAAGCAGCATACATGGTGTCTTCCAGTTTTCAGCCTTTGTGCAAGGAACAACTGTGGGTTTCTGCACATTTGTTGTGGTTTGATGTTTGTATGTGATTGTGTACCAGGGTATGTGTGTCTGTTATTGTGAGTTTATTTCTGAGCAGTTGTGACACACAGAGATCCAGAAACAGTGTCTTACCCTGTGTGCTTTGCTAGTGGGAACGTGTCTTTTCTTTTGTGCTCGTATCTCTGTGTAATAGAGTGTCTTGCTAAGTCAGTGTGCCTCTGTCTCTTTTTACCAGTTCTGTCTTTGTGTCTCTGTGCCTTCATGTATTTTTTCCCTGAGTTTGCACGTCTCTGTCTATGTGGATATCTCTCACTCCAGCCCACTGTATCACTGTGTCTGTATTACAGCTGTTTCTTTCTGTCGGTGTGTGGATTTCTATGTCTGTTTTCATCTTAATTTGTGTGTCTAAGCAAGACTGTTTTGGGGTGACTATTTCCGTTTATGTCATAGCCCTTCTTTGTGTGACTGCTTCTGGGTATGTCTTTTTCTATGCCCCTATTGTCCCCATCTCCATGTGTCTCTGTGTGTATATGTTCTAATGTATCTGCCTACTTATCTTAGTTCATATTTCTCTGGGCATATATCCCTCTCTTGCAGTTCTGGGCCTTTGCAGTTTTTGGCTTATGTTTTTGTATATATCCACTAGAAATGGCTTCTTATCTTTTTTGTGCATGTTTTAGTTTGCATGAGTGAGCATATCGAACTCTGTCTTTGAGAAGCAGAACTGTCTATGTTTGCAGTCAGTTGTGTTGGCTGTCCTTGTGTTTGTCCCTGTGTGTGCATTTCATTGTATGTGTATGCATCCATGTATCTTTCTGCTTCTCTGTGACCAGATATTTCTGTGTAGCTGTCTATGTATATTGGCTTCTGTCTGTGTCTGTGTTGTTGGCTATACATCTGTGCATATGCACCCACCGGGTTCATAAAAAGCTCACCTGCTCTCTAAGGAATCTACCAGATTATTTTGTGAAATAACTCAAGTCTCGTTTTTTACTTGCTTGGTTATCTTCTGGCTTGCCAGCTGCTATGGTACTTAAAAGTGTGTTGGTACATAGGTGTGCATAATTTATTCATGTAGGATGTCAAAAAGAGTCAGTTAAAAATTATACACAGTGTGTCTTTATTAACAGGAGAGTTGTGTGTAGAGAATCCTTGAGAAATGAGTGATTGGACGATAAATCTTTTCATATTAATTTCATGATGTCAGTGAAGTGAATTTGTAAGGTATGGGCTGCATAAGAACTATGTTCTTTTTAAAACTCAGCGTATTCATGGTGGAGAAAGCATTTATTTGTGCTGCAAAGTCAGAGAGATGGGCATATTCCTTATTTGAATGGAGTCAGCCAGGGGCTCAGGATGGAGTGCACAGGAAATGGAGAGGTGACGGTCATAGAGAGAAGCTTAGCAGGACGAGATCTTTCCTTGTCCTGGGCTGCTGTGACCATATAAGGAAGGCAGTAAGGGGAGGGGTAGGGATGAGGAAGAGACCAGCTCTCCTCTTTCTTTCTGATAGAAGGTTACCACCTCTATTTAAAACTTCTGTTCTTTTGGTTTCTCTTTCTTTCTTTGATTATATTATTTTCTGGACTTGTTCTGCCACAGCAAGAAGGAAATTCCACATGTGGCTCACTCATTTATTATACTTGTTTCTTTGCACGATATTAAAGAGAGCTTGTTAAGTGTCACTGCAAACATCATACACACTGATCCACTGATATGGGCAGGGGGGTCTTTATGCCAGTTCTGCTCTCTTCCCAGTGTATCTGTGGTGCTTAATGGGCACAACCATGATTTTGCTGATGTCAGTCTGTGATGTCAGTTGTCCAGTGTGTATGCAGGCTGCTTAAGAGTACATACAGTTCCTTCGCTATTGTGGTAGTCCCTGAGAAGGAAGTGGTCATTAATAAAAGACTAGGTTCAGTAGAAACATGTAAGTTGTCTAGGTGTTGGAAATTAATACAGTACTGTGCTAAGGGAACATATATCTAGAAGTTAACTGAATTATGCTCAATAAAAAAAGTACAAATGTTTTACAAATATTTAGACCTAATCCTCCTGTAAGATTAGGAGAGGGATATTTCAGATATTCAAATAATTTTTTTAATTGGCAAACACCTTAGACATACTATTTACATAAAATTGACATGATAAAATTAAGTCATTGTGTCTGTTTTATGATAAAACAGGCTCTTTTGGTTTAGTTAGAATTATTGAATGTAAAATAATGAAAATTTAAAAAAAACAGGAGGAATCTATCCTATTTTATAATTCAGACCGTTGAATTGAGTTTTTCTTTTGTTGTATTGATTTAAATGCAGAGAAGTCTAGGATGCTGGATTCCAGTCAGAAGATAAACATTTGTATCTGGGCTCTACATTGCAGCCAACCTTGGTAATTTCGAACCTCGATTTTCTCATCTGTATAATGGTAATAATAAAGCCTGTCTCAGTAGCTACCAAATGATTGCATATGACAAACTTCTCACTTATTTAAGGGAAAAAATAAGAAAAAGAAGGACAATAGGGTGGATTTTTCATATAGTAAAATTTATTCAGTTAGGATAAAATTCTGAGATTGTCTTCTGAAGCAAACCCTGCAAACCCTGGCCATTCTGTTTTGTTTAGGAAAGAATTCATCAGTTCTGATTCTGCCTTTTCTGGGGAGGGAGGCTGAGTATTGGATTGAAGAGGAGTCACTACTTTTCTGAGATGATATATCTATGGTAAAAATTATTAATGCTTTGCACATGCAACATACAGTGTTCAATTTTGTTAGTCAACAAATATTTAAGTGGCAGCTGTTATGACCTCAGGGGTGTAGTGACTTCCTTATTGTCCTTTAATTATTAAAAAAGAAATCTACATCAGAATATCAGGTAAACTCTTATTACATCAAATATTATAATAAATATACTTTTTATATTCTCTAAAAAAAGTGGAGATCTCAGATGTTGGTTCATTTATCAATATAATATTAGATTTGAAAATTCCAGTATACGAAAGGAAAAGGACAGCTTCTTAAAGTTTATAGTGATTTTCTATGAACTATCAATTCAGTTTTTTTCTGTTTTACTGGTATGATAGAAGCTAAATTTCGAGTTGTAAGTAGTAGATCATTAGACTGCAGGGTAAGCCTTGAGATTACTTCTTTTCAGGTAGGAAACTCTACTGTGTATTTGGCTAGTTCAACATATCATGGGTAGTCAAAAATAGTTACATATCCAAGTCAGCATTTTTTAAATTGTCCAGTTGTGCTTAAGATTGGTCCTTTCCAGGAACAGTCCAGCTTTATCAAAAAATTATTATGTACATGTAAAGTGTTCTGACATTTTAATGCTCACAATAGCTGAATGACATGGGTAAGAATCTTCGTCTTCATTTTATAGATGAAGAAATTAAGACACAGAGACATAAATTAACTGGGCCAAGGTACTACCACTAGGATGTGATAGATGATAATTTGAGCCCAGCACATAGTTATTTCCCTATAATACTTGTTTTATGATTGTATAGATGTCTGCTGACCAACCTTAATCTCTGCTCCCTAAGATTAACCATTCTACAAAGCAGAGACTGGAGGTTATTGAAATGAAAGCTCTACACTTTTAGAGGGCCATTAACAATGCTCAAGTTAAAGAAAAGCAATCAAAGACAACTAAAATACTGGTATCTTCAGACAGTACTTATGAATTATTTAACCTTAGATAATTTGGCTTTGAGTTAGAAAGACAGAGTAAGATGGAGGAACCAATTCATCCCTGGGTTGGTATTTATTTATCTTGCTCTTTTGAAGTCTAGGCCAATCGTCCTATTTGTTCTGAACGGCCCATTTATGTTTATCCATTTAGGGATGGCAGGTTTGGCACAAATGGATTGGTTTTCTGAGGTCTTATGTAGAGGGCTACACTGACTGACTTCTGAAAGTCCCCCCTAACCCTTCAAATCTCAGGATCATCTGTTCTCAAGCCTTCAATTATGAATACATTTCTATTGCCTTTTTGAGTAACAGCACAACACTGCAAGCTGACCCACTGGGTGGATGGAATGGGGCTCTTGCCCTACCACCCTTTGGCAAACAATTTGAGGGTGGCATTGGCACTACCTCATTGTATATAGGGTCTCTTGAGGCCCAGAATGGCAAAAGAATTTTCCCAGTGTCACACAGTGAGTTATTGTCAGAGTAAATATCAATTTTGAATTTGTTTACCATGTGGTTTTACCCCATCATTTCTGTTTATTATGAAAGTTTTAGAAATAATAATTAATTAGAAGTAGAAATAATGATTAAAATAAATGCATAACTACTAAAAAATAGTTTATTGCAGCACCACCTAAATTCATCTCACCACTCTACCAGTAGCATACATTTCACAATTGGGTTAACATTGCTCTGGATCTTATAGCTGTTGAAGAAGACAAAATTCTTTCCATTATCTAGCTTATATTTTCCCCATTTGTAAAACATAATGGAAGTGTACGGAAAATAGGAGTTGATAATTTTTAAGGCCCTTGCCAGCACATTAGCACATAGGATTCTTGTAAGTGGTGGTTTACTTCACTTCAACTATAGAAGGCCTATGCGACACCACCCATAGAGGGTAGTTTGAAAGAAAATGCTACTGACTACGTGTGTTTCCTTCCTGACATATTTTCTAGAAGGTGATGAGTTCCAGCATTTTTTCAGACTTGGATCTGGCTTTCATTCCCCTTCTCCTCCCATCCTCTAAAACAACAGAGGCAGCAACCATTTATACACTTTCCAGAAGTAAGTAAGTAAGACTCTATTCCAGAAACGCCCTATATCAAAATGGAAATATATTCAAGTGCCCCAATGACCCATTGGGCTAGTTTGAACGTGTGCAATCTCTGTGCTGCCCGTTTTAGCTTAAGCCTACTCCCTAACCTGTCATATGTCATCCAGCCATGGAGCCTAGGGCAATGACTGCCATCATATCTGACTTTGTGGCCTCTTAGCTTTCAATGACTAGCTTTGTAGCAGAAGTTTAGCCTCTCATCCCCAGAACTTCGGAAGTAGTGTTGACATAAAGAAAGGTTGAATTGAAGGTTGTGTTTTCTAGATTTCTTTCAATTGCTCCTTAGGCTTTAGAAGACAAATTCTCCCAAAAGAGAGGTGCTACAATTAATCCAAGCAAAGGGAAAGATGTCAGTAAAACTGCCCCTTTTCATAGAGGTGTGGCAACTGTTGGGAAGGAAGAAATTAGCCTGAGGCCATGTGATTACTAATAAAACGCAAAGCGGCATTTTTTTACTTCTCAATATGAGGTTGAAACTATAAGCTTAAATTGCTGACTTTCTGGCGGCACCAAACAGTAAGGAAACCACAAAGATAAACCCAAATAATAGAGCCAATTTTCTTTTTTTCCCGGGGGGGATGACTTCTAACTAGTGATATGAGGAAGGATAAGAAAATGTTTCTTTGTAGCACATATGATCTTTGCTAAGTGCACTGCATGTACGTAGAGGAGACAAGTCTACTGAGGGTATGAGAATTGGGCCAAGATTTAACACATTTTCAAAGCTCCATGAAGAAGCCTACTGAGCAGTGGGAGTGGGGCAGGTTGGGGATAGTGAAGTATTTGTAATTCATTTTTAAAAAGGAGAGGGAGAGAGAAAAGGAAAAACTGGGCCACCCATCCTTTGAAAAGAAACCTTGAAAGAGGTCCAAATATCCTTAGAAATCCTTGACTTCTTAAAAGTGATAAGTTTGTTTTTCCCCCTGACAATTATAGAGGTCAGAGAGTTTTTCTTTTCTATTACAAAATATTGAGAGTGTGTAGAAATAATTGTAGGTAGCTTAGCCTTGGCTGTAGTCAGAACTTTTGTACTGTGACTTTAGGATCTGTATGGAATTGTATGATATGCGGATATACCAAAAACTCTATGGGTTATCAAAATGGGATAGCATTAAAAGAAATAGTGCTTTTGTTTAGAAGAAGAAATGAAATGCTTGTGTCCAGATGCTTAAAGGAAGGCAGTGCAGACTTTCAGAAACTAGACTTTAAGAGCTATACTCAGATACTGAGAAGGGCTGATGGCTGAAGGAGGAACAATTTAAAAGAATAACCGTCTCTCCCCTCCTTGTAAATTAGACATAAAAGAATATCCCATTCATCTCAGAAATGTAATACAACAGTTTAGCTTGCTAGTAACTTCACATGCTATTTCCTTTACCTCTTATATTTGAGGTGTCTATTTGGAGTGGGCTGTGTTTCTAGCTATTCTGTTTATCTGATTTGTTTTTGTTTGCATAGGAAACTGGTGTAAATTTTATTTGGGTAAATATCACCTCAATTTTCAACTAAAGCTTTATTTAAGTTTCACATGAAAAAGACAAATGAGGCAAAGGAAGAGAAAAATGCATTGTCAGAATCAGAATTATGAGAAAAAAAGTCAAACAAACATATTTGAAATGTCCAGAAAACCTGTGAGTTTTTATGTATACTATACAGGAAAAATATTCTGTCATCTGGTTGCCAAACTATGGAGGGTGGGAGACTTAGAATTTTTGTCAAAAAGTATTCTTTCATTAGAAAGATACATGGGTGTGCTTCCATGTCAGCAACATGACTTCAGACCAGGAAGTCCTCATGGAGAGCTGGAATATGGGTATTTTGGACTCTTCTGGTTAGATGCGGCTTTTACTTCATATCCTCAGTGGTACTACTGTAAATTTTCATTTTCCTATGGAATACCCTATTTGGTTCCATTGTATATAGTTGACAACTAGAATTCGTTCGCTGTTGCTTGAGCCCAACTGTAACTTCTTGGCACTATATCTATCTTCTGATGTGCCTGTGGAAGAGCTACCATAATGAATGTGTACATGGACAAAAAAAAAAAAAAAAAAAAGAGAGAGAGAGAATTAAATCATGAGTTTGTGCCTTGGGAGCTACAGTTTAAACATTTGCTGTTTTTCTCACTTAATGAAAAATTTATTTGAAAATAACAGCACAGAAAGGAAGAAAGACAGGCTAGCAAGCATCCTCCTACTAATACACTTATCCACGTTTGGATACCTTGGTCTCAGCCTCAGAGGTCATATTTTTAGTAAAATGGCCACCAGAAGTAAAGGATTTTATTTTCCAGACTTTGGTGTTTGGAGCTGGTGTGCTGAGAGCTGGTAGAAAAAGCCCTACTCAGGTAGATGTACCAAAAGAGGATGGTTGCTGGTGGATATGGTGGAGTGCCTTTTATGTGGTTATCTCCTCCTTGTAATTCTTGGCTGCATAACCCTTATTTTCTTTTCTATTTTTATTCTCTCTCTTGGAAAAAAAAATTGGTGGCAAATTGTCATATGAGCCATATTGTCTTTTTAAATAGTTTTATTAATATAAAATGTACATACCATAAAGCATAAAAGCATACCCATTTAAACTGTAAACGTCAATGGGTTTCTCTCTCTCTCTCTCTTTTTTTTTTTTTTTTTTTGGATGCTCAGAGTTTTGCAACAATTATCAAAATCAATTTTGGAACAATTTCATTGCCCCAAAAGGAAACCCTCTGCCCATTAGCAGTTACTCCCCATTTCCCCCACCCCCTGTCCCCTTCAACCCCAGGCAAGCACAAATCTGCTTTCTGTCTCTATAAATTTAGCTGTTCTGGACATTTCATGTAAACAGAATCATGCAATATGTCACCCTTTGTATCTGGCTTCTTTCACTTAGCATGATGTTTCCAAGGTTCATCTGCATTGTAGCATCTGCGAGTACTTCATTCCTTATTTATGGCTGAATAATATTCCATTGTATTAATGTATCATATTTGTTTTTTCCAATCATCAGTTGATGGACATTTGGGTTGTTTTCATCTTTTTTTTAGCTATTTTAAATAATGCTGCTATGAACGTTCATGTACAAGTTTTTGTATGAACATCTGTTTTTATTTCTCCTTGGTATACACCTAGGAGTGGAATTGCTGGGTAATATGGTAGCTTAACATTTAACCTTTTGAGGAACTGCCAGATTTTTCCAAAGCAGCAGAATCATTTTACATTTTGACCAGAAGTATATGAGAGTTTTAGTTTCTCCACATCCTCAACAACACTCATTATTGTCATTGTCCTTTTCAGCTTTTTTGATAATAGTAATCTCAGTGGGTGTGAATTGGGACCCCATTATGCTTTTGATTTGCATTTCCTTGAAGACTAAGGATATTGATCATCTTTTCATGTGCTTATTGGTCGTTTGTATATTTTTTGATCCTTTGCTTATTTCCAAATTGGGTTATTTGTCTTTTCATTATTGAGTTGTAAGATTTTAAAATATATTTTGGATATGTTTGTCATTTTAGGGATGATACTTCACAGTTATATGATGTTTTCTAGCAAGCATTTGTGTTGTTCTACTGGTGTTACATATCTTAGCTGCATTAGCCACTTCGCTGGGTATGAATGCCAGCAGAATCTTAAGTGACCTTGGCTTTACTGCTGAGAATGCAACCCAAGAACAAAAATTTGTCAGAAATTTAGCACTGAAGCCCCCCCACTTCCCAAACTTATCTGGGACAAGGAGAATCTACATTTAAAGCTCTATATTTTGTGTTGTGATTTTTTTACTTTAGCTTGGTTGGGTTTAGGATCTTTTCTTTTTGTTTTGCCTTATGCATACCTAAGCGGAGGCAAGGGAGGAAAGGGATAGGAAACTGATAGAAAAGTAAGTAAGGTTTATTCAGATCAGCATATTCATCTTAATATGGTTCAATTGGCTGAAGAAGTGTTTCAACTAAAACTCTGGAATACTTTGAAGTACCAGCAATATGTACCAAATGTACATTTTATTTATGTTTCGTCTCTATGTACTTGTGTGTGAAACAATGAGCACAAATAATACCCTCCCTCTTTTTTAAGCAATTTATATTGGTGATTTAAAAATAAAATAAACTCAAGTGGGAAATCATGAAACCCCATGTAAAAACAATAGGAGCATGTTTTAAAATCCCACAGACTTTAGTTTCAAATAGTGGTTTTGCTATTTCTTAGCTGTGTGTTACTTTGCAAGTTACTTTGTTTCTCTGAGTCTTTATTGGTGATATATGTAAAAACCCACCTTCTCAAATTATTGTGAGGACAAAATGAAGTAATTAATGTAAAGTTCCTGGTTTATAATAAGTGCTCATATTTTGTATTTGAGCACAGGGCAACTGAGTTTTTGAAACTGCACATTAATGTTGCAGTCAAATCTGGCATGAAATTAGAGAGTGCATAGACAGAATGGGCTGGGAAAATGAAAGGACTTTGAACATTTATATTCTGCTTTATTTAGGCATAAGTGCTTAATAATTATTGATAGTTTCTTCTGGTTATCTGACATTTTGAAGAGACTATTACCTAGCAGTAATTTCTTGTAATAATAATCTCTTACACTTATATACTGTTTTATGCCTTTAGAAGTACTTAATGCTCTTTATTTCGCTATCTATTCATAAACATTCTCTGAAGCAAGCATATAGTCAGTATCAATTCAATTTTTCAGATGAGACAGCTGAGGCTGAAAGACATAGAGTTACTTGTCTCAGTTCATATAGTAAAGTGCCAGAGTTTGAACCAGAGCCCAGGTCTTCTCTCTCAACGTAGCTCTTTTTCTCTTTCATTATATCAGGCATAGTGGCAATGTATTCTTTTACTAGCTTTTTATCTTGAATATCCTTTTAGTGACTTGCCTTTGGTGTTAGTGTGCCTATAACATTGTCGTTGAATATCTTAATACATTTAGTGGTCTTGACAAGCAGTTTTGTTTTCAGAAGGACACTGAAATCTGTGGAAAGGACTGCAGAAGATTGGGTGGGCAGACACCTATCACTTTCGGGGCTGGTAGACTTTCTATTGAAGCAATTTGCAAGGCTACTTTATATTGTCTAAAAGCACTACTTCAGAAGAGGGTTGTGATGTCAAAATAGGCACTTTGAGTGAAGAAAGGGCTGTAAGCATGGGTGGAAAATGTGGTAGATGATTGTCTTGAGTTATTTTCTTTAATGTCAAGCAGGCAGTCCTTGGAATGCTACTTCAAAAAGTGTTGTATAATGTTGAAGATACAGTTACAGATTTCCAACACGAAGCTCATAAATCTGCAATTCCCTGTCCTCCTAGGCACATGAAGGAAAATTTATGAGCTTCAGGTTTCTATGCAGCTATTAAAGCATATTTAATCTGCTTTGAGCTCAAGCTCACTCTCGTTTGCTCTCTTCGTTTCTTCCTCTTACATGAGCAAACTGCCTTTCTTTTTGTTTAAAAGTAGTAAGTAGGTTTGTTTTCCTTGAGGTGTCATGAATGCAAACATTGTAATTTCTCATCTGTCAGTTCAGCCTTTTGCAAAACAAAATGGCAGCACCCAGGAGGTGGAAAGAGTTAAATTGTTCCCTTCTCTGAGTGGTACCATAAGTTGTTAGTCTACTACTCTTTCTCCCAGTTGGCACATGACCCTAACATCCAATCTCTAGTGGTGTGGCCATTTTTTTGTCTTATTTTGGCCTTTCCTCAGCCAACACTCATCAGTTCTCATGCATATTTGTCAGATCCTGCTTCCCCAACTCCACAGTTCTTAGTTCATCTTAAGCAAATGGCTGTCTTTTCTCTAAAGATCCTCAAGGAAAAAAAAAGCATCTCCAGGGGGGATTTACTGTCTCATAGCCCTGACAGAGATTTCTGACCAAACCCTAACCAAAAAATTTCTTCCCTCCATTTGTCTTTCATTGTTTTTACAGGGGAGATATGTAACATAATAACAATTATATTGCATATAATAATTACTTCTACTAATAATAATCTGTTGTCAAAAATATACACAGCTTTGGATTTCCTTATTACGGCCCTTCATTAAGTTGTGGTTTAAGAATAGCTATGATTATTACTTTTGTGATAATTATATTCCATAATATAGAAACTTATAAAACTACCTTTAAAGTGTTACTATTATTCTGGCCACAGGATGGAAAGTTGTTCGCTAGTTACTCATTTGTAACCTGAATGTACTTTTTACTGAATCTAAAGGTATCATCTTTGCTTGGCAATTCCCATGACTTGTCTTTCTGACTCTTCAGATCTCAGCTTAAAAGCTCTCCCTTCAAAGAAGCCTTCCCTGACCACTCTGGTTTTTTCTTCTTTTTTTACCTCTACTCCTTTTCCCATTACTTGCTGTCATAGCATTCTGTTTGTTTCCTTTGAAGTGCCTATTCCAATTTGTCATTATGAATGAGTTTTTTTGTTCTGTTGCTTATTATCCATTTTCCCCACTAGATTGTCAACTCTGTGAGGGCAGAGACCATGATACTTTGTTCACTCCTATATACATTCCCAGCACTATCAGACTTTTTGGCACATAGAAGATACTCAGTAAATATTTGCTGAATGAATGTCATAAAGAAGATTTTATATTTTAACTCTTAGTTGAATAATCTAAGACAAGAATTATCAACCTAGGTTGGACGTGAGAATCACTAATGAATCTTTAAAACAATGACAAGGCAATCTATTCATTAATTATCTCCAGGTCTAAACTTTAGCACGTATATACATTTTAAAAGCCCATAAGTGATTCTTATGCATAGCCAGTGCTATCTGTCTCTTCTCCTGTCCTTTCCCCTCCTCTCCTTACTCCTCTCTCATAGTTTTAGGATTAGCATAGCCCCACAACAAATCTTTAATTCACATGGCAATTTCTAGGGTTTATCATGGAAAATGAGCCAAATTGCCTTCAAGAAGTTTTTACGTACCTCTTATACAGAATGTGATATTTTATATGTACCTCTTATAGAATGTGAGCTTTTAAGAGGCATATCTTGTTGCAAAAAATTTCAATGTTAAAAAAATATTGAATATTTATAAAGTCAAAAATACAAACTTTTATATGATTCTCAAACCTATGAAGTTATGTCATGTTCAGGCCTTCTTTCCAGCATGCGGCTCTCAGCCCTGGTACTGTCCTTAACGATAAACCTCATTTTTGCCCTCTATAGGGAGAGGTTTATGGTTATAATTACTCATTTTAAATAATGTATATTAGTAATGTGCATTATTTGTATATTTGTTGAGTACCTCCTATACGCCAACCACTATGCTAGAAATTTTGCAATATTCTTCACGATATTCAAGATATTAACATATCCCCATTTTATAAATGAGGAAACTGCTCTCAAAGAGGTTAGTTTACACAGCCAGTAAGCTGATAAGCCTAGATTGGATGGAAGGTATGTGAGAAAAAAAGCAGCATCCGTAAGGTTTTCATTCTCCTACCCTGTACGACAGAGGTAATGGAAATTATTAGTTAAAGAAATAATAGAACTTTACAAGACTCTAGGAAGGGAGAATGTGAAGGATACAATTCTCAGTTACTGGAATGAGTGCCAGAGTACCAGTATATGGCTTGCCTTGGGGTTTGGACTACCTATCTTAACTCCTTTGCTCCTCCCAATCTTGATCTCATTTGTTTGAAAGATCATCTGCCCGACATAAAAATGCATTTCTAATTCTATAATTTAAGTCAGTGGCAAGATCAGATTCAGTTAAGGTTTACTTTCCTGACAACTTTTTAGGATCATATCTATTTTGCAAAACTCTAGTGATAAATGTATGCACATTTACACATACAGTATCTCTTCTGATTCTGACTAAGATATTACTGGGTTGTGTAGAAGTGATGGGCTCTTTAGAAGAAAGGTTTGATATACTACTAATCTAAGGACTGAATTTTCTCATCTTTGTCTTTGCACCTTTTGACTGATGACCAGAGCAGCAGCACATAACATTCTTTTGTGCTAACAGTATCTCTGCATCACATTGATCAGGAGAATTGGCATCTCCAGAGCCCTGGGATGGTAACTTCTCTGTTGATTTTCAGGAAAGATTAGGTGATACTTTCTCCATAGGAAGAGGATGTTTGATGTGTGTTGGCTTTAGCAAAAGGAAGCTTGTGGAGTCAACTGTAAGTAGATAGAATTGCCTTTGACTTAATCTGTTTCAGTCATTGTTCATACTCAGGTCCTCCAGAGGGCCTTTAAGCATTTTTATTGACTTTGTGGTCTATTACACAAAACTAAAGATACTGATTCTCAGTCATGAGTCTGCTCCAAAATTGCCTAGGGAATCAAAAATAATTGTACCAGTTCCTATTCCTGGACATTATGATTCATTTGGTCTGGTATGAAGGCCAGGAATCTGTATTTTTAAAATTCACTCAAGCAATTTTCATATATAGCTGTAATTGAAAATCTCTGGCTGAACTTGTCCACTCCCGTATCCCCTGCAATACTTCCCCAAGGTGGCATTTAAGATAGGCCTAGAAGGTTATATAAGATTTGAATATTAAAACATGGATTAAAAGTGAAGACTTTTCACATGGAGATAATTTGGAAGAAAAACTTGCAAAAATGTGAGAGCATTGAGAACTTTTCTTTCCCAAGGAAAGAAGTGGCAGCTTCATTTTTGGTCATTGCAAACAGCAATGCCATACATGAAAGGAAAGTGGTGGTGCTCATCAACTTTGAATAACTTTGTACAGAACCCTTGAGACTCCTCTCTGCTTATAAAGAAAGAGTGTCAACTATAAAGTTGATTTATTTATGAACCATAGGCTACTACGAAATCTCTGTTCCCAGCTAGAGGCCTGGGAGAGTAAGAGAACTACTTGTTTATTCCAAGGAGCCACTTATTAGCATTTTCTATAGCACATACCTCAAATGAAGCATTTCAATAAAAGAACCACATTCTATTCACATGCTTCATTTTATTCTGATTTATGTAAAAATTCCCAAACTCCTCAAGCAGTGTTTCTTTGTAAGGCAATAATCTTCAGTTCTGTTGCAAAGGTCAGGAGTGATAGAATGAAAATGGTACTAGATACAACAGCTCTTTGGTATTTGCATGGCCATTACATTGCCATGGGGCTGCAAGACTTGTGAGTGCTTGATATTTTGCTTGTTGTTGAATGAGTCTGTGTTTGTGCTAATGGAGTGATTTGAGAGGTAGTTCTCCACTGTCAGTCAAGAGGTTGGTTTTGAAAGCTGATTGCTAATGGTCATTCTGCTAACCACTCTGGTTCTCCTTTAGATAGAGACTTATTCAGATTCAAGTCTTCATGTACTTTGTGGCATAAACATTGTACACACCAGATGTATTGAACAACCACAAAGAAAACAATTAGGACTCAAGTAGTATGTCAGAGTGTAGTCATTGATGATATATAATTCTCCACTACCAAGAAGATGGAAGCACACTGTTGAGTAGCTACATCCTACATATGTTGGCCAGAATTTAGGAATACACATGTGATCTATACATTTTGAGGTATTGTCTGACCCCTATACAATCCTGGTGAAGTTCTTCTGGTGTCAGTTTGGTCTTAATGTTTAGGAAATGCCCACAGACTACTCCTGCTTTCTGCTTATTCACATAGTAAATGCAAAGCACAGGACTAGTTTGTCATCTGGATCAAGGAGAAATGAGTTAGCAGATATAAAATAAATCAGAAAGGAGGTAGTTCTCAAATATTTACCCCATGAATAGTTGCTGGATGTTCATTAACTCTATAGCATTTGTTACTACTTATTGGGGATCCTGGAAAGAAAATATATTGTCTATATCCACTGTTCACTGAGGCCCCCTCCCTACCCAGAAACTCCCTGTCTCCATCACTCAGTCTCCACATTCATTGACCCAGGGGAACAGTTCATGGATGAGTGAGAACTTGAGCTCTATCTTAAAGGATGGAGTTGGATTTCAAGGCAAGAGGTATAAGAGAAAGTTCAGAGACAATACTGGCTATGGTCTTTGTGAAGAAAAGTGAATTGAATAGGCTCCTGTGGAGATCTTAAGTAAGTACTTCTGGAGATAAGGTTGAGGAAAAGTAGGTTTGAATCTTCATCCAGAGGTAGCCCCTAAATGTGTTGACTCTATTGAAAGAGTACTTGACTTGGATTCAGACAGATCTGCATTTGACTTCTGTTTTGCCATTTATAAGAATTTGAGTAATTATTGTTTCTAAATAAGAGTTTATTGAGCCTAGCACTCAGTAAACGTCTGAATGGGAAAATTAACTGCCCTGTTTTTCTATTGTCAGATGCTCCTCTCCGATGGAAAGCTTGGTAACTGTTGATAACCTTTTCTCAGGAATCAGAAGGTAGAAAGGTTGGGAAAATATAAGAAACAAAAAGGCGTATTCCTATTTTTATTTTCATATTGTCTTCCAACTCTCCCAGGCTTCTTCATTTGCAAGGCTGACTTTTCTAATACTTTTTGGGTAGAGCAGGTCCTTCTTTGGTTTGGGGTTAAACTGTGAGTAACCTTATTTTCTAGTTCTCAGCCAACTTTGAAGGGCATGAACTCACAGTAGCCTCACTAGGATCACTTCAGCAGTGAGAATTTATCTTTCCTGTATAAAAGCATAAGAGTTGATGGCAGCCAGGCGCAGTGGCTCACGCCAGTAATCCCAGCACTTTAGGAGGTTGAGATGGGTGGATCACCTGAGGTCAGGAGTTCAAGACCAGCCTGACCAACATGGTGAAACCCCGTGTCTACTAGAAATACAAAAATTAGTTGGGCATGGTGGCACACGCCTGTAATCCCAGCTACTCAGGAGGCTGAGACAGAAGAATTGCTTGAACCCAGAAAGCAGAGGTTGGAGGTTGCAGTGAGCCGAGATTGCGCCACTGCACTCCAGCCTGGGTGACAGAGTGAGACTGTCAAAAAAAAAAAAAAAAAAAAGAGTTGATAGCAAAATAACTATCTGTATCATAAACCTCAATATTCTTTATCATTCAGTATCAACATTATTACTGAAAACAATAAGCAATATGGACTGAGTTTCTGTGGGGTGGAAATGTGAAGTGGATCATGGCATGATATAACTTGTCATTTGGCTTCCTTTATAAACATTATCAACTACCTCAGCTCTATCAATCACTTGGCAGTCCATAGTGAACATTATAACTCAAATGACTAGTCGGGTCTGTTCATTGCCTATGTAAAGGCATATACCTGAAGTGAGAAGTCTGAGGTAACTTAGCAATAAGTTTGCAGTGCAGTGTTTAGTGAAGCCGGGGAATTCAAGGATTTGAATCATGCCAGATTGGTCCATAACCATAGCCTGTCTCTGTCACAAGTAAGAAGGTTTAAAAATCACCATACCATTATTGGTCACAACGTTTGGAGACAGGGAAGAGTTTGTGGATGGATCATGGCAGTGCATGGACAGTGATTAGCCCATAACACAACCAGTGAACACTGTTGTACCCAAAGCATGTAAATCACCACATATACTATTAATATATTTATGGATGACAACAGACACTATAATTTTATGTCAGTGCTTTCTGCTGTGAAAAACGAAGAAAGTTAAGGGTACCTTTTGTATATTTGCATCTTATCTCCAGACCTTTTCCTTTGTCTCCTTCTTGCAAGCTCTTCTTTCTTTCAGCTGACTATCCGCAGTTCCTGCTATGGCTCCCAGTGGCTTTTCAAGAGGGTACTTGTTTTTTAAGAGAAGACCCTTGAAGGACAGAGAAAGCCTGAATCATTCAAAATAATGAATTACTCAGGATGAAATTTCAATAATTTGCAAGTTTGTGGAGATAGATATTTTGGGGAAGCATAATTTTCTATGTCCCCCTCAAATCGTGGCTGGAGATGACAGCCTCTTCCACCTCCATATAAGACCATTTCATTTCCTTCTACTTTCTTCTCCCTTCTTCCCCCAAACACACAAACATACACATATCCTGTGCTTCAGTCACACAGAACTTCTTACTATTTCTTTTCAATTCTCTGTGGCTTTGCATGTTCTGCTCCTTCTGCCTAGAATGCTCCTTTCCTTATTTCACCTGGAAACATCCCAATTCAAATGTCACCTTCCTTATTTATACCAACTTTGTCTGTAACTCCTTTATCACACTTCTTCCTGTGATTAGTCTATTCACTTGTCTGCTGTTACACCTCTATGAGAGATGAAAATTCTTTCTCCATCTCTGGAACTCATGGCCTTAGCATATAGTAGGCAATCTGTAAATGTTTGAAGGTTGGGTGAATTAATGAATGACCTTCAACCTTTCAGGCTTCCAATTTTCTCTCTGAAAAGGACAGCCAAATGAAAACTCATAATTTTAGAAGATGAGGTTAGACGGTTGGTAGGTGCATGCAAAGACCAGCTGTTATTTAGGTATTGTGGAAGTTTATAGTTCTTGTATGTTGAGTTCAGTGTAAGAGTGGCCCCAAACATAGTTAGTGCCCACTCCAGACCCAGTTGTTATAGAGTTGGCCCCAGCTGTATTTCTTCTATTTAAGACTAGAATAAGAAATGACACTTTCCTATTTTTTTACCTTATTGAAAGGGTAGAGGCTCACTGTTATCAATCTCAGTTCACTTGTTGATTGCACTGGCTTGCCAAGTGAGAATATTAGCACCTCTGCACATTTCTATAGCTCTGCCACTTATGAGATCTTTCCTTCCCATTGTCATATTTAATAATCAGGATAGCCCTGTAAAATATGCATTCTCATTTCCCAGATGAGGATACTAAGGCTCAAGTAGGAGAACTTACTTGTTTAGTAAGATCATACAGCTAGGAAGTGGGAGAGGCAAGAGTTGAACCCAGATCTTCCTAGCTTCTAGTCCATTGCTCTGTCTACTGGGTCACACTGGAGCAGCCAGGAGGCAGGAAAATCAGCTGGGGAATGTGGTGCCAACATGTGATGTTTGCCTAAATGTGTGCATCCTTGCTGGAAGTCAGCCATGATTCATGCTGCATAAGTATTCATTAATGTTCATTTCATTTATTTGGCTATCCATATGATTTCCAGGGTGAAGGCAAGCTAGGACAAGGGCAGACAAGCAGCCTTAAAGTTTGGGTGCTTTCCTTCAAAGTTGAGCTGCCTGTTTGAAAATCACACTTTTTGGTGATAGAAGATGGTTCCAGTACAGATTTTATTTATTACTGCATCTATATGGATAGACGTTTTCCAAAGCATAGCTGAAAATATGTGTAAGTCCCAGAATATTTTCTGATTTAGACACAGACTTTGAGCATGATAACCACGTTTAGCATGCTAGGAAATTCTGTCAGAATGCTTCTGGAAAGGCTACCTTTCCAGAGTGAAATGAAAAAAGAAAAGGATGGACTTTGAAACTGGCTAGATTTGGGTTATACTTCCTCATAGTGTGACCCTAGCAAATGATTTAACTTCTCCGAATTTCACTTTTCTTATTCTTTGAAGTGAAATTTTAAAATGCCATCTTGCCTGATTTTTGTGAGAATGAAAATGAGATCCCACACCAGGAATTTAGAAGCTACTCAGTAAATATTGCTTCTCTCCTTTCCCCTTCCCCAGTCCTGTTCCACCAGACATTCATTAGTTATTCACAGGCATGCATTCTGAAGTCTGCCTACTGCTCCATGTTGAAATGCACTGCTCTTGCAAGGACTGATTATCTATTTTTCTGTCTTCCAAGGCCCCCTGTGTTCCACTCCACCCTCCCAATTCTGGGGGCTTCCAAAGTGGGCAGGTACAGAATGTTCTGTGGAGCATTGGAGGCTGTTACTCAATATCTTGGCCAGCACTCTCAACTGCTCTTTGCACACACTCCATATGAAGGCAAACTCCAGATCTTGGAGCCCATGTGTGTGTCATGCATTGCACTGCTTCTTGTACCCAAATCCATCTCAAGGGTGAGTAGACCATGCTCAGACTTGTCCTGGGAGCAGATTTCTCAAGCTGCCCATGTCCCCACACTGTTTGATTAAAAGGAGGTGCTTCAAACTCTTTGGCTTTATATAGACTAGAATCAGAATGATTGGTGGTGCCTGTGTTCTCAAGGTATCCCAAAGCACTTTGTAAGGAAATATGACAAGCGCTGAGGCCATGCAGGCCAATACAATAGCCGCCACCCAGCACTTCACAATTAGTCATGCCCAGCCTGGGATCATCAAGCCTGTTTTTATTGGAAGAGCAAGAGAGGGAGAGAATGCTAGCTGGCAATTTCCCCGGGTACCCTTTAAGAAAGTGCCCTTGGCTCTTCCAATTTCATCTGAATAACCAGCTCAGGCAAATTTTCCTCTATCAAAAAGGAGAATGTGATAGTGACAAGCTGATGCCCGGCTGATGCCCCAGGACATTGACTAAATAGGCTTGGCCTCACAATTGGTTTTTATTCTCCAACTCCATTCTTCCCTTTTGTTCTTTTTCTATGTTTCTTTCCCCATTGCCATCCGCAGAGTGTCCTCATTCAGAAGTCAGCTGTGGGGTGGACAGTTTGTCATTTTAAGATCATCCCTATTCTGTCTACCTTTCTTATCCCTCATATCATTGCTTTTAGAGCAAGGACACTTCTGGAAGTGAAACTAAAATAACACTCTGGGCTCCTTTCCCTCTAGTAGTACTCAACACACTTGTAATTACACGTTCAAATTTGTCTTTCTTATTTCTACTTAGGTTCATGAAGACAAGGGACATGCCTGTGTTGCTTACTTTCTCTTGGCAGGCACATACAGCAAGTCTTCAAAAAATGCTTGTTAACTACAAATTAAGTGTTTAAGAAGTCCATTGTTAGTATCTTTTCCCCTGCCTTGTTTGTAAGCAACTGGCCCCTTCTATTTGTAAGTTACCTTGTTTTCATTTCCATATGCCCCAAAGCAAACTTTAGCTCACTGCCTTACAGAGTGTGTATGTTAGTATGTTAAAATGAAATCAACTCTCCTCTCCCAGGCCTTCTAATTGACATGAATTTGGGAGTAGACTTGCATTGGCCTTTGTCCTGACAGCCAACAGAGTCCTCTTCTGTTGTATTCACTGTTGCCTTCCATGAGGATCCCATGGAGAAAGTTTGTCATTGACATGCATTTTGAGGGCAGACTCAACCTGAGTAGACCTGATTGAGCTTTCCCCATCTGCCTCCCAGAGATCACTGCCTGTGCTTTGTTAAAAAGAGAATTATAGGAGTCCTCTCAAGGCAGAGAGGCCTAAAATTAGACTTGGCAGCCATGCCTTTGGTGTGCATGGGACTGGGATACAGGCAGCCAGTTTCCCCTCTGTTTTCTCCCTTGCTTACACAGCCAAGGAGTAGGAGCCAAGCCTCAAGGGGAGGAGCTGTATACTCGAGCATGCCCTGTGGTTCCTGGCCCTGACTGAGTGACTATTTTGTATATCCCAATAGAGAAGCGTAGAAGACATCTAGGTTGCCACTGTCATTTGAAATTGGATATTTTTAAAAGAGAAACCTGAAGACTTGAAGAAAGCTTTCTTTTGCCTCCCCTTACAGTTGATTTTTGAGCTTCTTAAAGCTACCTAGTCCAAAGTACCCACACTCTTATTCTGTCTTTCCTACTGGTTTTATTTTATTTTTTTTCATCTTCCCAGGTGTTTGATGATCACTAAGAGCTTCAACATTGCTCACCCTGACCAGGTATGAAGCCAAGAGTTTGGTTTAGGGCATAAAAGAATGTCGGAACTCAAGGACTAGGTTGAGGTGGGGAAGGGGGATGAAGGCTTCTTTTTTTCTTGGATTAAGCAGAAATAACTTAGATCTCAGAGTGAAAGCCTTGAATTGTCACATATATCACTGGAAAAGACTAGTTCTTTGCTATGATAACAATTGTTCATCTTCTCTCCCCTGAGGATTTGGGGTCAAGGCCTGGCTACACCTTTTAATGATCTCAGTCATGTGACTTAACCTCTTTAAACTTGGATTTTCTTCATCTGTACAATGGAAATGATGACAATAATTACTACCTCACAGATATTGATAATAATGATATCTCACTAGGAAGAGAATTAAGTAATATGAGGGATAAAAAGGCATTTGTAAATGGTAAAATGAGATTATGATTTTAAAAGCTATTATTATTTTCCTTTCACTGTCTATTATCTCAACACTTCTATTTTCTTGCCTTTTGTACAGCATGGATAATTTAGATGTGACTCTGGACAGAGGGATGGATCAGATGACTTCTTAAGTTCTCTTCCAGTTTAGGAGTTCGTAAACTATACTTTCTCCCCTTCCAGACTATCCAAGTAAGAAAATTATCTTTTAAGACAGAGTAGAAATCTGGAATTCATCAGTTTTGATAATGTTTCTTAAAGTGTAATCTAAGATAGTGCTCCTGTATTAAGTTCTGATGTCTGACCATTGTACAAATAAAGAGTAAAATGCAAATGACAGGAAATTGGCTGCATTCTGAATCCTATTTTTATTTGGGATAACAATAAGCCTGTATGGTCACTGTGACCTTTGATTTGCTGTTTCTGCAACCACACACTTGTCCCAGGATTCTTCTTCTACTTCTGCACTTTATATTGGGTTTCTTCCAGGCATCAGATTAAACTTTAAGCCAGCTATGTGTATATGCATGGGCTGTGGGCCTGAAAAAAATTAGCCCGAGAGAGAAAAAAATTTAAGTAGTGGGCTAGAAGTAAGCATGCTACTAGAAACAGAATTTGGGAACACAGCTCTGGGCCTAGAAAAGCGACCTGGCAACTTGTTACAGTTAACATCAATAAGTATAGGATGGGTTTGGTGGAAAATTATGCTGACCAGCAGGGTGGGAGAGAATAGGGTCAGAATGTATATCTCTGTAAGGTTGAGAAAAAAAGAAGTGAAAAAAAAGAAATGCATGAGAGAAAAAGGAGTTTAGAGGTAACATGTAAAAGTGTGAGAAATAAACTGGAGAGCTTGACTTCTCTTGAATATATTTTTAAATAAAGTACTCCTTTCAACTCCAAATGCAGTATGCTTGGTTCCCTTCTCCTACCTCCATTGCGGATGAAAGCTTAATCTTTAAGATGGGCTTGGGTTGGTAGAGTATGCCCCTTGGTGAGCACTGTGCTCCCTGCAACCCCAATAAGGCCCAACAGGGCTCTCCAAGGAGGCAAAATTCTGATGACACATTTCTGTTTAGTGGAAAATGGGTAGGGAAAATTATGTCTTAGAATCAATTAACCAAACATAAAATCCTCCAAGGGGCTTGGTAGGATGCCTAGGGAAGAGCCACGAAATAAAAACTCCAGGCTGGAAGGGCATTGTTGCAGCACTGTCATTCTCCAGTTTCTCTTGGAGTTGTCACCACCCTCTCCTTTGTTTTCACTGCTGACATCGTTTGTAAAATAATTTCTTCCCTTAAATAAACAAGACATACAATCCTCTAAATGACTAAAGGGCAGTTACCCAGAAGAAACCTTAGTGGAAAGTATTTTCTTCACCTAACAGATGATTGTCTTTACGGAGGTGGAGTAAAGGATGTGCGAGGAAGCATAATCAAGCTAAGAGATGCATGCTGACTTAAAAGGCATGATGTATGTGAAACTAAGATAATGTGTTCAAGAGTGATGCTTTGTTGATGCAGAACCACTGAATTCCTTACTATTATGTTTGACTGACTATCAGCTTCTTAATAAAGAACTTGCGATTTGAGTGTTCATTGACATTAGCCATATTAGGTTTATGTGGGGATGTGAGGATCTATGTCTACCAATTGCAGCCTCTGCTGCAAATTGGAGACAGAAATCTGGGCTGAACAATAGGTAAGAGTGTCAACTCTACAGATCTCTCACATGCTAAGCAAGCACAATCTAGGGCAATCCAGGTTTACACAAAGGATTAATTTGGGAACAATTATCCTCATTTTCACTTCCTTAAAAGATTTTGAATAAGGTGTCTTTTAAGTAAGAAGCTCCCTGAATGCATTTAAAATATGGTTTGATTATGTACATTTAAGATTTTTCTACCTTTCTAGGAGTATCTTTGTTGTATAAAAACACAAAATTCTGGAACTTTTGAAAGGAAGATGTGCCTCTCTTCATATATTTGTCATTCTTGAAAGATTGTAAAATGAAGTGACTGCATATCACATCATGTTCCCTATTGATTTCTTTTCTCATTTTAGGAATATTCCCAGAAAAAAAAAAACATTTTTTTTTTAAATCTACTAAGCATGCTAGGTAAGACTGAAGAGGAATCTATTTAAGTTATGTCAATATCTATTTATAAAGATTTTTGTGATATTCTTTTCACTGTAGAACTTCAAGCATATCCTAAAAGGAATGGTTAGATACCTCTACAAACTGTGGCAATGACTTACTGAGTAATTGCTAGCAACTGATTTTTGGTGCGTCTTGTTTTGATAGTATAACAGTGCGAGTAGGTTTCAGAAGAGCAAAACTAAGAAAATCCAGGGAAATGCCATTTGAGAATTTCTAACTTTAAAAAACAAGTAAAATATTGCCAAGAAAAAATATTACCTAACTAACCCCAAAGTCTAACCCTATCTACTTCAGTCCTTTCCCACCCAGCTGGTTTAGGAATCAAATTCCCAATGTTTCATCACTGTTAACATTACTGTTTTACTCTTCACTTTAGTTCTTAAATGGCATAGTGTCTTAAATTCCCTCAGCCTCTTTCACATTTGATTTCTTTGGAAACTTTTTACCTTTTCATTGAAGCCCATATGATCTTTTCTGAAACAGACCCTTATCTTTACCTTCTTCTTTGGAGTCTTTCTCCTACTTGAATTTCTGAACTTCTTAAAATGGCCGCTTTGGGTTGGTGTCAGTAATTCAGTAATAAGTTTTCTTTTCTTTCTTTTTTTTTTTTTTTTTTTTGAGACAGAGTCTTGCTCTGTCACCAGGCTGCAGGCTGTAGTGCAGTGGAGTGATCTTGGCTCACTGCAACCTCCGCCTCCCGGGTTCAAGCAATTCCCCTGCCTCAGACTCCCAAGTAGCAGCACCATGCCCAGCTAATGTTTGTATTTTTAGTAGAGTCGGGGTTTCACCATGTTGGCCAGGATGGTCTCAATCTCTTGACCTCATGATCTGCCCGCCTCGCCCTCCCAAAGTGCTGGGATTACAGGCGTGTGCCACTATGCCCGGCCAGTAATAAGTTTTCTTAAGTGCTTTCTTAATATTCTGATATTTTTAAAAAAGATCTGGACTATTTTGTCATACAGGCAACAGAATGTTAAACCTTTTCGTAAAACAATGACAAATATACATGAATTTTTCATCAGTCATAAATGCATTTCCTTTATAACATTGAACATGTTTTTGCAACTGAAATAAGTATGGTTTTCATTTTTAGAAGGCACATGATAAAGTTAAGGCAGTGGTTAATTTTTTCAGATTAATTTTTCAGAAAAATGACTGTTTCTGTCTCTTCACTTAACCCCAGGCATCAAAGGACTTTAATCAAAAAGAACCGAGGAATAATTTGGTTATTTTAGTGCCTTTTTTTGAGACAAAGTCTTATTCTGTCACCCAGGCTGGAGTGCAGTAGTGTGCTCATGGCTCACTACAGCCTCGATCTCCTGGTTCAAGTGATCCTCCAACTTCACTTTCCCAGCTAACTGGGCCCACAGGTGGGCACCACACTCTCTGCTAATTTTTTTTTAATTTTTCATAGAAATGGGGTCTCCCTATGTTGCCCTGGCTGGTCTCAAAATCCTAGGTTCAAGCAATCCTTCCACCTCAGCCTCCTAAAGTGCTGTGATTTCAGGCATAAGCCACTACACTCACCCTATTTTAGAGCTGTGTCAAGCTTTGGAAAGAGAACCATTTATAATATAATAGATAAATTATGGATATTTGAGGCAGTTTTTATCATAATATATGTGGTAAACCACAGCCCCCCTTTATAATATTTGTATTTAATAAAAATGGAAATATTACTTTTATGTTGAACAACAAACATAAGTTTTAACAAAGCAAACATATGTAGATTAGCACTAATTAAAACAAAAACCTTTATAATGATAGCTGTTTTTTATATGATTACAAAAAATTTACTATACAAATTTTTATCCTAATCATTGTGAAAAACTGCAAGTATTAGATTATAGGGCCAACTCAGTCTTCAGAGTCCTCTTCCTACCTACTACTGCTAATAAGCCAATGAAAAACTCTCTGATGTGTGTGGTGGCTCAGGACTGTAATCCCAGCACTTTGGGAGGCCAAGGTGGGTGGATCGCTTGCACTCAGGAGTTTAAGAACAGCCTGGGCAACATGGTGAAACCCTGTCTCTACTAAAAATACAAAAAATTAGCTAGTCGTTGTGGTACGCACTTGTAGTCCCAGCTACTCAGGAGATTGAGGTGGGAGGATCGCTTGAGCCCAGGAGGTCGAGGTTGCAGTGAGCCAAGATCACAGGACTGCACTCCAGCCTGAGCTACAAAGTGAAACCTTGTCAAAAAGAAAGAAAGAAACGAGAGAGAGAGAGAGAGAGAGAGACAGGCTTCTCTGCTTTTTCAGTTCCTAAATAATTTTCCAATCTAGAATGCAAAAGATTCTGAAGAAAGACAGTTACCATTTCAGATCGGCAGAAGTTGTGGCTTTAATCTAGACTCGAATATGTTTTACATCAAAGGGTTGCCTCAACAGTGCTCAAACCTGCCTCTCTGAAAACATGCTGAGCGCAAAGGTTACTTGAAGTCTTGGCTTGAGTACTTAAGAGAATGCTATGGAGGGATTGTTGATGAGAGCTGTGTCATAGCTAATTCTTCTTTAGTAATTAAAGGTTTGTAAAAATCTTACACTGTATATTGACAAATTTAGCAACAAAATGAGCTTGAGAAAAAAATCAAGACCTGCCATGGCATCTTTGTTTGTTTTTTTCTTAAAAAAAAAAAAACTTTTTAGAAAGATTATGTGACTATATTATCTATAACTACTGCAATGGTGTAAATCCTGATGTATAATTGGCTTTTTAAAGCTATCTTTACTTCAGTACAACTTAGATTAAATTTATTTTAAATTTAAATGATATTTTTCTCTTTGTTTATTATTTTATAATGTTTCCCATAGAATTCACAAAATTCATTAGAAAGATTTTTTTTTTACTTCCTTAGGTCATTAAGATTCTGATTTGTCAATGGATTTCACATAAACCCTGTCTTTCCAAAAATATACCAAAAAAAAAAAAAATAGCCAGGCGTCATGATGCGTGCCTATAGTCCCAGCTACTCAGAAGGCCGAGTTGAGAGGATTGCTTGAGTCCAGGAAGTTATGGCTGCAGTGAGCTATGGTCACACCACTGCACTCCAGCCTGGGCAACAAAGCGAGACCCTGTCTCCAATAAATAAATAAACAAATAAGTAAATAATTTTTCACCTTGAAAAGCTTATAAACATATGAAATCACCATGAGGGTCTCTGATATAGTTTGGATGTGTGTCCCCGCCCAAATTTGGTTTTGAATTGTAATCCCCAGTATTGGAGATGGGGCCTGGAGGGAGGTGATTGGATCATGAGGGCAGTTTTTTCATGAGTGGCTTAGCACCATCCCCTTGGTGCTGTTGTCGTGATAGTGACTGAGTTCTCATGAGATCTGGTTGTATAGCACCTCCCCCCTTGCTCTCTTGTTCCTGCTTTCACCATGTGACATGCCTGCTCCCCCTTCACCTTTTGCCATAATTTTAAGTTGCCTGAGGCCTCCCCAGAAGCCGAGCAGATGCCAGCACCATGCTTTCTGTACAGCTTGCATAACCGTGAGCCAATTAAACCTCTTTTTTTTTCTATAAATTACCCAGTCTCAAGTATTCTTTATAGCAAGGCAAGAATGGACTTACACAGTCTCTTTTGTATCAGGGAGAGGGTCTCCTTGGTGACTCCACTTCTTTTCTTTGTTTATGTATCCTTCCAGATGATGTATTTATTTCCTTTGTTTTTCAATTGATATTACTCTTAAATTAAACTAATTATTTTAAAAAGCATTTTAAAGTCTCATTTTAGATTGTTTTGACTATCTGATTTTTAAAATGGTTTAAAAAATCTACCTTGGCCTCCATATGCAATCAAACAAGAAACACATTTTAAGCATATTATTTGCCTTGTGGATTCTGCCTTCCTCGGTGTGTTCAGTCTGTGTATATTCATTTCTCCCACACTGTAAGAAGCTAGTCAGATGTATAATTGGATTATCATGCTACATAATCTTAGCACACTCATTTTAAGCATACATAGACTAGTGAGCACCACTCATTACATGTCATTTCTCTAGAGAAACTAGTTGGGCCATGGCTGCAGGACTCTCACTTGAAAAGACACGTGTGGTGATGTTTTCTCAGGCAGTTAAGCAATAAAGTGTACCCTGATTTGCACTGAAAATAAAGATTCCTTTAAAGGGAGCAGTTCTAGTTATCTCTCTCTTTAGATACCATATGCTGAACGTTTTTCTATGCACTAAAACAGCAACTAGGTTTTATACTCTGCCTTACAGCCTACTTCACACCCATTTCACAGGGAGAGGAACAGAGAGGTAAGTGATTTGCCCCAAATTACATAACTAGGAAGTTATTTGCTCAGTGTGGAAACTTGTTCAGAAGGTCATTTCATTGAAATGTAGGAAGAGTTTCTGGCACTTCTCTTGAGCAGGAGTCAAAAACCTTTTTTTTGTACTAGCCCAGATAGTAAACATTTTAGGTTTTGTGGGCCATATAGTCTCTGTCAAAACTCCTCTACTTCGTTGTTGTAGTGCAAAAGCAGCTATACACAATCCTGAAATGAATGGGTGTGGCCGTATTCCAGTACAACCTTACAGAAAAGGCGATAGGCTGGATTTGGCTCTGAGACTGTAGTTCGCTGACCTCAGCTCTTGAACTGAGCTCTTTAACTGACCTCAGCTCTTGAACTATGGTACAAGATCCCATGGTCCTGTTTGGTACCTCCATTTGCCCTCCTTTTCACTCTCTGGGAGCATAGCTAAGTTCAAAATTGAATTAGGTACTTGTAGTAAGAGCATACTTATAATCCTGGGATCTACGTGTTGCCAGATATTAACCTCTTGAAGTTTTTCACCACAACCTGGGCACTTTTCTGATTTGCTCACTTCTAGCCCCACCTTTGGGCCCCTTCACAAGCAAACATGCAGGTTTTCCAGATAGCTGTATGCTACTGAATGCAGAAAATTTGGCTCATACTGGCCTATGGACTATCTGCTCACTGCCCTGATAACTATTTTCCAAGGGAGTGGGTGCCCTACCTTTCCTACAGAGTTTTTCGCTAGTCTTGCCCTAAAAATTCTAGGTATCCCTTGCTTTTAGGATAAATATGTTTCACTGGGACCAGCTGGAAAATGAAAAATAGAACTATCCAACTACCACTTTAAAATTGGACAAAGATTTTTGTTGTTGTTGTTGTTGGAGGGGGTGGTAAACATCATTTTAGCAGACCAAATATACTTTTGGTGAAAGGCAGCCTGTTGCAAAGACACAACACTTGGACAAGATTTTGAAGCCCTGGTTGCCTTTACTACTGACTTAACTACAGTATTTGTGGACTTGGGCAAGTCACTTCCCTTCTGTGAGCCTCAGGTTATTCATCTTTGAAATGAGTATAATACCTGTGATTATAATTACTTATCTGGATTCTGCAGAGAACTGAAGGAGATAATGGGTGTAAAAGTACTTTAGCGCCCAGCGCTGCTCCTTATGAAAATGAGGAAATAATTGAGATGAATGAGCCATTGAGGCAACAGTACAAAAAGTGCTGAAAACTCACTGCTTAAATAAGCACCTCTTACTGCTTTTGTGGCACTTTGTAGCAATGTTTTTTTTTTTTTTTTGAGACGGAGTCTTGCCCAGGCTGGAGTGCAGTGGCATGATCATGGCTCACTGCAACCTCCGCCTCCCAGGTTCAAGCATTCTCCGGCTTCAGCCTCCTGAATAGCTGGGATTACAGGTGCGTGCCACCACACCCAGCTAATTTTTGTATTTTTAGTAGAGACGGGTTTCACCATGTTGGTCAGGCTGGTCTCGAACTCCTGACCTCATGATCTGCCCGCCTCGGCCTCCCAAAATGCTAGGATTACAGGCGTGAGCCACCGCACCCCGCCTCAGCAATGTGTTTTTATTCTGATTAGAAAAGTAATGTTTGGTTTTGTTTGGCTCTTTGCTTAATATACCTGTAATAAGGGCACCTATTTGCCCTTGGACCATTAGTTCAAATATTATTGTATTAATATGGAATAACTGGGCTCCAGAAGCCACAGTCTTCTTAGCTGCTCCCTATCCCCACTCTCACCTCAATTTTTTTTTCACTTTTGTTTTTCTTCTCAGGGAAAGGTTTGAGGCAAAGAATGTCTTCTTATGATCCAAAACCAAGCATGGTGGTGATTTATTCACCAACAGATTCCTAATTACCTGTGTGATGGACGTGGTAGAATCTTTGTCCTGAGGGAGCTGTCTAGATCCATTCCTTCTGATATGCAGCCAGTAGCCACTTGTGGTAATGGAGCAATAGAAACATCACTAGTTCAAGCGGAAACGTGAGATGAGAAGTAGGAGGTGGAGAGAACTAACCAGAAGAGGGTACCCAAATAAACCAGAAATATGTATGTGTTAGAGAAGGGGCCTATTGAGTGGGTGGCAGTGGTATGTGTGGCATTACTTGCTCCTGTATTCTCTGCTTTTTACTTAGTTGTGGCTTTGGTGGCATAGTCTCAAATCTAAGTTATGTAGGTAATATTCTTATGTATCATGTTTTGGCAATGTAGACTAAATACTTGCTCATAAGAGTACAGGACAATGAGGATAGTTTGGTTTTGTTTACTGCATGGAAAGTGCAGGTTGTTTAGTAAATAGATTCATGGCGTAGTGAGTTCACCACTAAAATCAGACTCTGAGAATGGGTTTGATTTAAATGGCTAGTTTAGAAGACTGAATTCAGGCCACTTGATTGAGAAAGGCCATTTTGGGTAATTATAAACCACCAACATTGTGTTTTGAATGTTAAAGCTTATATTTGTCTTCCAGTTACCAGAATGTAAGCTTCTTGAGGAGGGAGAGAGGAGTTTTATTAATCTCTGAACCTATACCTGTCTTTCTTCTGTGCCTAGCCCAGTGTCTGGCACCAAACAGGTGCTCAATCAATGTTGATTCTATGCTACCAACAAAAATGAGTCCATGATGTTTACTATTCAACAAATGAATACAATTTTGAAGTAAATTTTTACTACTTACACTACATGCAGATTTTCTTTTTAGAGATTTCACAATGCTGATTTATTTCAAAATAAGCTTGAAGCTAAGTGACAAAGCTGAATGATGATTTGTTTTTTATTTATTTTTAATTCCAAACTTACAATTTTACATGTCATTGACAGAAAAGTCATTAAATAAATTATGATATGTGCTTATGGAATACTTTGCAACCATTAAATCAACCATTAAATACTAAGCAATCATTAAATCAACCATTAAATATGTTGGTATATGCAAATGTGCATATACCAACATATTATATAGTTGAGTGAGAAAAGCTAGTTTCAAATGAGTATGTTAATATCCTCTGACTCTTGCAAAAGGAAAACCATACATTTGAATGTACATATATGCATATGTTTTTATGTGCATAGAAAAAGCTATGAGGAGATATACCTCAAGTTGCTAAAAGTGGCTCCACCTGGAGAGGGACATGGAAAGGAGTTGGCTAAAACCTGAGGTTTGTTATGTTATACACCCCTGCACAGTTTGATTTTTTAAAAACTGATAATAAATTACTTTTATTATATATAAAAATATTATTTAAAATTTTGGTACTAAAAACAGAGCTCCATCAACACATCAATGGATAAAGAAAATGTGGTACATATATACAACGGAGTACTATTCAGCCATAAAAAGATGAGACCCTGTCATTTTTGCAACAAAATGGATGGAACTGGAAATTATTATATTAAGTGAAATAAGGCAGGCACAGAAAGGCAAACATTGCATGTTCTCATTTAATCTGTGGAATCTAAAAATCAAAACAATTGAACTAATGGATATAGAGAGTAGAAGGATGGTAACCAAAGGCTAGAAAGGATAGTTGGTGGGGCAGGCGAGGGTGAGGTGAGCATGTTTAATGGGCACAAAAAAATAGAAAGAATGAATAAGACCTACTATGTGATAGCACAATAAGGTGACTACAGTTAATAATAATTTAATTGTACATTTTAAAATAACTAAAGGGGTATAATAGGATTGATTGTAACACAAAGAATAAATGCTTGAGGGATGTATACCTATTCTCTATAATGTGATTAGTACACATTGCATGCTTTTATCAAAAATTTTCATGTACCCCATAAATATATACATCCATTGTATACTCACAAAATTTAAAAAAACTGTGCATTAAAGAAAAACAAAAATAAAAACCATAGTTCAAGTTATAAACAAAATAAAAGTAATTTGGAGGAAAACTATCTTCAGTTATATTGGATATTTGGGGAACATTTTTGTATGTTAGTTAGCAAAGATCACTTGAAAAAGAAGATTCTTCCTTCTATGATTCAAGGGAGCCTAGCAAAAAATAAATGAAATGAAATAAAATAATACAAACAGAAAAGATTATTCCATAAATTCTGCTTACTTATTTCTGGCAAACTTGTTGACAGCACATTTGACCTTTTGGTAAAAAGACATATTTTTATGTTTTTAGTTAAGTTTCAAATATAAATTGTTTGTGTTTTTAAAATAAATTCAATGGATGATTTCTGCCAGATCATTGTGAAAACACATGAGATATTGGGTTATGCAATGACTAACAGTGTGTACCTTTTCTTGATATTTATTCATAAACTGGGGAATAAAAATACATTTTGGCCCATTTACTCCTTAAATAATTTTATGTCTCCCAAGGAGAGTTGTAAGTTGCTTGATAGTAAATACTATGTATTTTGTACCTTAGTGTATATATGGGATTTCAGCGTTAGAAGAGCTCTTAAATGCCGTGTTCATAGTCCAACCTGTCTTCTGATGCTTGAAATCCCCTTACAGTAGGAAATGCAAAGTAGAGAGTAGACACTCAATAATGTAGTTATTGAATTATTTAGAAAGAGGCATTTTGAGCCCATGGTGTATAATAGGTACTTCTAGATTTATTATTTTATTCTTTGCAGACCTGCAGAAAACTGTAAGAAAAAAGTTTATTTCAGATTCATGTGTTTATTGGATTAATCTCTTCATAGGTTTCATTTTTCAGCTCCTGTCAGAAAATACAGGTTCTTATAAGGTTCACCTTTTACCCATAAGAATAATAGTATAAAGGGGATAATGTGAAGTACAATCACTTCACAGACTGTTTCAATTAAATAAGAGCTTGTAGATAATTCAGTCCACCACACCCCATTTTACAGATGTTGAAATTGAAGCCCCCACCAAAAGGAAAAGACTTGCTCAAAGTCACACAGCAAGTCAGTAGTGAACCTAATTAGGCCCCCTGCCTTCCGTTTTAGTGAGATTCCTGTGCTGATAGTCATACCCATGTCAAATCCTCTTTGGCAGTTATGGCTTGCCCACAGTAATGTGTCCTGAAAAATATGACAATAAATTAAGTTGGAGACAGAACCATAACCTCTTTATAAAAATTTTCTGGAAAGTTTACATGACAGTAAGTAATATATAATTAGAAAGGATAATTCTTATTTTATATTTATCTTTTTGTTTCAGAATAATAAACTAAGCTATCTCTAACTCAGTCCATTTTAATACAAAAATATTTTTTTATTATTTAAAAAATAATAAAAACCCAGATTGAGCTTTTATGCTTTTTAGGAACTTTTTGTCTGCCTCACTTAGTTAAAATCCTAGCTGCACTAATCACTTACTGTGGTAGGCAGAATTCTAGAATGACCCTGAATACCTTGTCCTTGTATGATTCCTTCCTCTTTAAGTAAGGATAAAAACTGTAAATATGATATCACTCCCTTGATTAGGCTTTGTTGTATGGCACAGTTAACTTTAAGAAAGGACTGATCACACAAGCCGTTTGAAAGCAGAGGGTTTGGGTATTTTTTAACTGGTGGCAGAAAGCCACACAGAGATTTGAACGTTGAGGGGAATTTGAATTTGATATGCCAGTACTAACTTGAAGATAGAGGAGGCTGCATGGAAAGTGGCCTTTAGGAGTGATCCCTGGCTGATAGCCAGTAAGAAAATGAGGGCCTCAGACCTACAGCCATAAAGAATTCTGTCAATGAACTTGAACTTGGAAGTGGATTCTTCCTCTAGAACTTCCATATAAGAGTCCAGCCTGATTGACACCTTGATTTTGGCCTTGTGATACCCTGAGCAGAGAATCCAGTTGACTTCTGACCTAAAAAAAAAAAGTAAGATAATCAATAAGTATTGTTTTAAACTGCTAATTTTGTGATAATATGTTATGCAGCAATAAAAAACTAATATATTTACCATGCAAGGCAAGGCATTTATCCTCTCATGATTCAGTTTCTTTTTACCTGACATAATGGAATTAATTTATACTGCTGTGAAGTTGTAGTTGAGAAACATGACTTCCAAAGTAATAGAGGACATGTATTATTAATTTTAGTAGTATTAATAGTAATGATACTGATTCTCCCATGCCTATACAAATCCTTTGATACACAAATGAATAGTAAAGGAACATAAATTGTCTCTACGTAGACTTTCCCATAATGCAGTTTTAGGATACGGAGGTCACATGCCTGTTATTCTACTATGGCAGAGAAAATATGGAGCCTGGAAAACTGTTCATTTGCATCACATACATCTTGGGAGCTCACTCTGAACCTCGTACCATAATAAGCTCTGTAGACAGTATAAAGAGGAAAGGAATCAGACGTGGTGTCTGACCTCAAGTGTCTCATAACGTAGTAGAAGAGGTAAAATATGGGTCACACTAACTCTACTGCAAAGTAGGAAGTTCTTGTCGCCTTGAGATTGACAAAATTTGGTAAGAGTTCAGAGGAGATTGTCTGTGAACTGGGCCTTGAAGAATAGTTAGGATTTGAATAGGAGAAGGTGAAGAAGGAAGACATTCCAGCTAGAGAGAAGAGCACAAGCAAAAACATAGATAACCTTGAAAGTCATCATACGGGATAATTCAATAGTTCAGTATAATGGAAGTATAAGATGCATAAAAATAAGTGTAGTAGGAAACAAGTTTAAAAGTATAGATTGGGGTTAGTCATAGAAGGCCTTGAATTTCAGGCTAAGGAGTTTAGACATTAACATTTGTTTTTGAACAAAGGGGTGAACTGATCACATCTGTGATTTAGAAAGAAAATTCTAGCAATAGTGTAGATAAGGGTTGATGGTAAAGTTTGGAAGGTGGTGAGGCAGAGACTGGAGACAGGGAGCTCATTTAGGATAGAAAGATGATAAAGAGATGATTTAGAAGAGTTGTTTTGGAAAAGGACAAGACAGAAAATGTTTTAGAGGTGTCATAGAGATAAAGTGGGCATGGCATGGTGCAAGGAGGTAAAAGCCCAATAGCTTTTTAAGGTGCTGAGATAGATTGAAATCACAGAGTTAGGAAGTTTTAGAGTCAGGATTAGTACCAAGACAGCTTGGCTCTAGATCTCATACTTAACCCTTATGGTATAATTCTGAGAGGGTGGGTGACAGCAATAGTCAGAGGAAAGAACCCTTTTATACATGACAGTACGGGAACAGCACTGTCTTCCAACCCCACAGCTGCTCTTTAACAGAAGGTCAGAAGCTGGGGAGAAATATGTGTGTGTGTGTGTGTGTGTGTGTATGTGCCATTTCTGGGACTAAGGATGGGAAGTAGATTAGATGAGGCCACTGCAGTGGGGTCTGCAAGTTGCTAGCACTCACCCATCCCAAGAGGCCTTAAAGGTGTTGATCTGTTCCCTGGGCATCACTACATTCCATAAATTTATGTTCCTCTGAGAGGATAGGGTGATTCAATTTCACTGTGCCTGAAGGTTACTTTTGGGGTTCATGTTTGTTCTAAGTCTATGCTAATGATCTGCCAACTGTCTGTTTGTCACTTTCTCTAACCCTTAGCATGTATAAACTGATCTGTTGGGAAATGTGTAGCATTTATAGGATGGTAGGATTTGTAACATGCGATCACAGGACTGTTTATATAGAGTCCCTGGGAAGGGGAGAGAAAGAGAAGAGTATTTCTGTTACAAATGTGGATTCTTAGGCCCCTCCTCAAACTTACTGAGGTTTAAGAATTGACATTTATAATAAGCACATATCCATTTTCAATAAACATGAAAGTTTCATACCCTCTTTTAATGTTTGAAATCCTCAAATAAATTAGTCATTGGTGCCAGAGTATCAAATAATTATGGTATAGAATGTATTTCTCTGAATGACACCTTCTCCCAGAGATTCTGATATATATTCCTCTGCACTCACCCTGTTTGATAATTACCAGTATATGGACCATTTACCTGAAGAATAAGAGTAGGGTTTCCTACTGTTGTTGAACATTTTCTTGACTCTTAACAACTTGTGTGTGACTGTAACAAGATCACACAGGGTAAACAATATTAGCTTATTCAACCACTGGCTGAAGAAATTTAGGAAAGTGAACACATTTTTCTTTACATTTCTCTTTGTTCTGTGAGCCTTTTATGCTGGAATAGTTTTCACTGCAGGCTGTTATTGTCTGCCTCCAGAGGAGGGAGTTGACCTAGCAGTGGTAACTGGAGAGTGTTTTTTGAAACCTCTTTCCAAGGTTAGTTGCCAATGGCATCTTTGGAACAGTGTCCTTCACTTTAGTCCCTCAGGGACCAGTGTGAGAATGGGAACTTTATGATCTGGAGCTGGTTAAGTCCAAAAATAATTAGGAAAGTGTTTCCTTCCCTGGGAATGAGTTCAGTAGGAATCTCAATGTATTGTAGAGCACAAAGGACTCAGCCTCAGGCATTTGCAAAGGATTCTTCCAGTTGCCTGTGTTACAGAGGACACAGTTGGCATTTCCTTTTAGTGTTGAGGGGAGATGTGTACATGGTTGTGAGATGACTCACCCTTTTTGCTTAGATAGTTCCACTTTCATTGTGGACAGACTCTTTGGAGGGCCAGTTTGGCATGCACGTGTGTGTTCATTCCATCCTGGAGCATTCTTTATGAGAAAGCCATTTGTTGAGTGGTTTGCCATTTTGTTTTACAGCCACTCTGTGGGCTATGAAATGGTCATCCGGCTGCTTTGTTTGTCCCTAAAAAAAGCAGTTTTTCCCTTTCTTATCTTCATGGCTGCCAAGCAGCAGAAAGAGTAACTCAGGGAAGCCATGTGATAGCCTTTTATCTGTCTGTTCAGAAACTGATGATGTACTGTATTTGATAATTCATCAAATCTGAGGTTTACTGGTTTGTATTTGCCTCAAAATGGGCATATAATATTTTGTCAGGTAACATAATAGACAGATCATTGGCATTGCTTTATTGAAGTGAATTAATTCAATAAACCTGTAAGTGCCTGACATGTGCCAGGCACTGTGTTAGGCATTCTGTTAACAGATGAGACAAATCTCTTTTAGGTGTTTTCAATCTAACAGGGGAGACAAATATATGAGCAAATTGCTATTTTTTTTTAATTTCATAGTGTACATGAGTATAAGGTGCTGAATATGTGATTGATTCTGAGGGAAAAGAGGGATAAGGGAAAGTTCTCAGAGAAAGTCAAGCTGAGGGAAGAAAAGCACCCCAGACAGAGGGACTAGCATAGAGCTATACTAGTACATTGAGTTTAAGGGAATGGCATATACTTCACTGTTGCTTCAGCAGAGAGCAGGCCTGTTAGGTTACAAAGGGCCTTGGATGACATGCTGAGGGGTTTTAAAATTTTATTTAATTTTTAATTGACAAAATATAATTGCATATTTCTGTGGGGTACAATGTGATGTTATGATATATGTATGCAATGTAGAATGATTAAATCAAGCTAATTTGCATATCTATCACTTCACATACTTATTTTTTGGTTAGAACATTTAAAATTTATTCTCAACGATTTTGAAATAGACAACGCATTATTATCAGCTGTAGTCACCGTGTTGTGCAGATCTCAAAAACTTCTAACAAAAACTTTTTACCCTTTGAAGATATTGAACTTTGTCTTATGAACACAGTCTTAGAAGGATTTAAAAAATAATTTGCTATTCACCGAGTACTTCTTACGTACACCATGCATGAAGTGAGTATTACTTTTTCTAATATTAGTTTTCTTGATTGAGGTTTGGCAATTATTAGTTTGTATGCCGTTAGAAGGATCATAAGTAGAGGCTTATCCCAGTAGGATTTGCATTTTAGAATGATGACTTTGGGAGTAAAATACAGAGACGTGAAACCAGAGGTAGTGGGATCATTCTGGAGTCTGTTGCCTACACTGAACAGTAGTTGAGTGAAAAAGGATGGGCAGAATCTGTTGGTTCTGGGTATTGCAAATTCATGGCACTTGAGTGAAAAAGTTTAAGCCTTCTATTGGCTCTTTGTGCATATCTTCAACATGCATGACTACAAATAGACCACATGGTTTTGTTGTTGTTGTTGTGTTTTTTTGTTTGTTTTTTTTTTGTTTGTTTGTTTGAGATGGAGTTTTGCTCTTCTTGCCCAGGCTGGAGTGCAATGGCACGAATTTGGCTCAGCACAACCTCCGCCTCCCAGGTTCAAGCGATTCTCCTGCCTCAGCCTCCTGCGTAGCTGGGATTAGAATCATGCATCACCACACCCAGCTAATTTTGTATTTTTAGTAGAAACGGGGTTTCTCCATGTTGGTCAGGCTGGTCTTGAACTCCCAACCTCAGATGATCCTCCCACCTCAGCCTCCCAAAGTACTGGGATTACAGGCATGAGCCACCGCACCCGGCCCACACGGTATTTTTGAAAGAACAGTGAGCTTGGATTAGAACATTAGTGTCCAGGCCCTGGTCCTACTACATAAGTAATTATGAATCCATAGCCATCTTGTTGCTCTTCTTCTCTGAGCCTTGGTTTCTTTAGCTATAAAATGGGAAGTTGAAACTTTCTAGCTACTTCTTTGAGTTATGAGTAACAAGTTAGGTAACACACTTAAAAGAGAATGTGCTATACAAATACTGGTTCTTAAGACAGCTGTTGTTAATGTACTGAGTATTATGCTTACCTCACAGGGTTGTTGTGAGCATCAAATGGGATAATGGATTTGTAAGCATTTTGTTTAAAGTGTGATTCAAATGTTAAGAATTAGTAAAAATAGTAAAAGAGAACAATTCATTCTCCATCCAGATGTTCTGTCCCCACTGTGACTTATGTGCTCATTCAGAGTTGTACAGAAAAACCTCCACTTAATTTTCACAAGCTGGAGTTCCACATGTAACAGAATCATATGGGACCAAAAAATTCTCTGTATTGGCTTCTTCCCTGCCATGTTTTGGCTCTGGGACCAACAAGACACCCATTTTGCATGAGCTGCCTGCCACCAACTTTGCGCTCACATCTAGTTCTGTTGCCCATGTGCATGCTGAATTTCGGCCCGGGCCCCCAGATCTAACATGAAACTCAAGTTTCCTTCTGTTCAAACTGTCCAGGCATAATAGTCTTAAAGTCCAATGCCCAGCAGAGCCGTAGATTTTTCACTGGCCAAAAATCAACATGAAACCAGATGTATCTGTAAATCTAGTTTCATAACACTTTGTAGTCAATGGAAATACAGTAGCAGGCAGACCAGACCAGAGTTTACTATTTGCAGTGGAATTAATAACCACATGGAAACTTTGCCTTTGGTATCTGCGAGATGGGAGATAAAGGTGAGAATTCAAAGTAGTTCCCACCTTACCCTCTAAATTCCAACATAAAGAGGCCTTGAAAATCCTTCTATCTTATTGTATATTTCATTAACAGAAGTATGTTCCTAGCTACTTAGTCATTCTATCTCTATTCTCTTTTGTTTTAACTTCAGTGGTGCCAGCTTAGGATGCTCTGGCTTTCAGCTTTCATGGAGCATGTCATGTTTTTAAACTTATTTTTAAGGACAGAAATGTTAGGAAGATCCTAGTTCCTCATCTCTTTGCTCCTGACAAGGAAATTTAGAATTGCCTAAAGAAAGGGTGTATCGGCCAACCTAATAATAAATCAATATTAGTGAATCTAAAGCATATTTGAAAACTTTGTAACATCAGTTGAAATTCAGACCTGCAATGAAGTGTTTTTAAAAGATTTAAAATCGAAATAATATAAAAGAATGTTAAAAACAAGTAAAACATATCACTAGTTAATCACTCTACCAAAATTCATTTTTATGTTTGCATATTTAACCATTTTTATTTTCTATATTTGTCCATGAACGTGTGTTTTTATATATTGTTCATATTAAACATGGTTTTAATCGTGGCTTATTTCTTTTATGTTTTACTTCTTTTCCTTTGACATAAAATATTGAATTTTTTAAATTTTAATTCCTTCTTGGCATACCATTCCAATATTGGTGGCTATATAGACTGAAGTTAAAACTAATTACAATCAGATAAAATTAACAATTCATCCCTTCAATCTCATTAGTCACAAGTTAAATACTCAGTAGCCACATGTATCTAGTTGCTACTGTTTTGAATAGTACAGATATAAGACATTTTCATCAACACAGAAAATTCAATTGGAAAGCATTGCCCTGGAGTAAATGTGCCAGACTGTACTAGATCATTTTTCTCTTGTTGGACATCTAAGTTATTTCTTATTTTTTAAATATTTTATATAACTTGACGGTGAATATATCTATGTACATAGCTATTTGCTTTGGCTGAATTATTTCTTAGAATCAGTTTCAAAAGTGGAGTTATTAGATCAAAGAGCATGAGAAGATTTTTTGGAACCTGTAGTGTATTGCCATAGTCCTCTCAAAAAAGTTTATGTCAACTTAAAGTACTTCTAGCAGCATATGATTGTACTAATTTCGCTGCAATCTCAACAACACTGGACATTATAAGTTTTTATTCTACCCTATTTTCGATTAAAAGATAGCTTATGCTTGATTGACTTTGCATTTTATTTTATTATTAATAATAATGTGGTTTCCTTTTTTCTAGATTTTATTTTTATTTAAGGCATCCTTTGATTTTAACCTGATTTTTTTCTCTAAAAATTATTCTAAGAAAAGACAAAGGCAATACGAAATATATCCTGAGTTTTTATTTTTTCTTGCATGGGATTTGTATATTTGCACCTTTGCCCATTTATACTATGATTTCTTAGTGTCTTCCCTAACAATTTTAATGAAGACTTCATGTATATCAATTTTTCCACAAATATAATCTCTTTTAAAATAGGTTTTTTCCACAATATAATTCTGATGTATTCTCCGAAATGTTGGAAAAACTTAAGTAGGCATCAAAGCGTTTGAAGATTTGTTTAAAGGTTGTTTTTATACCAGTTTTAAATGGTAATTTAAGGGTCATAAAAATAGGTGAAAATTGAATCATTTTTCAGTAAGGGGGCAAGACCACTTAACTCTTGGAAAATATAGGAAACATGTAGATTTCTAGAGGCCAAGAAGGAGGTAGGGATTATTTTGCAACTGCCTCCAACCTTCTAACTTGTAATGAAACAACGACTGAAGGCCCTTAAACATTTTTAGGCTTAATTGGCTGTCCTTGTACTTAGGGCATATCTAAAAATCCTGAGGCAACCACTCAAGAGAACATGCTTTTGTTAATTCACAGGGAGCTGTCCTAGAGTGTCCAGAATCCTCTGTAGTCTTGGGCCTGGTGCTTGAGAGACCCAAAGGAAACGTCAATGGAATTGCAGCTTAGTGTTAGAGCTTTCATGCATCACACTAATTAATTAATGTCACAAAGGTCTCTCTCCTGTTATGGGAAAAAGCAGCAAATAGGAACTTCTGGTAGGGTGCTTAAAGTTGGTTTGATATTTGTATTAGTATTTTTAACTAATACAAGTAATACATGCTTATGGTAGAATGATAAAACTGAACGAAAAGGTATGAAAATGTAGAAGTTCTCCTACTCATGACCTCACCCCTTCTTTGCACTCCCAGTTTCACTCCTCAGAGGGTAACCACAGTGACTAGCTTCTTGTGTTTGGTTCTTGAGATTTTCTATGTATATATATTGTTAGATATATGCATATTATGTTTTCAAAATTCCTATTACAGTATAATTACTGTTCTATAACTTAATTTCTTCACTTAATTAATAGACCTTATATATGCTTTTCCATATCAGTATATATAGATCTATATAAGTTTTCTTAAAGGTTGCACAACTTTCAATTGTATGGCTGTCTTGTAATTTATTTTTTGTTTCCCCTACTAATGGATATTTCATGTTTTCCTAACTCTTTTGATATTAAAAGTAGTGCTGCAATTAACATCCTTGACAGGCAGTATATATGGTGTTTAAGATGAATGGCTCTGGAGCCAGACTACTTTGGATTGAATATTGGTGCCACCAATTCCTTGCTGTATGACCTTAGGCAAGTTGCTTAATTTCTTTGCCTCAGTGTCCTTGTATGAAAAAATGGAGGCAATAATGGTCACTATCCAGTAGGGCTTTTATGAGGATTTAATAAGTTAATAATGCACATTAAGAACTTAGTTATTTTTAGATTAAGTAGTGAAGGACTACATAATTGTTAGTTAGTATAATTGTATACCTTTATTATCATTTGCATGTATAGCAATAAGACGAATTCTTAGCTGTTTAACCATTGGACATAAGGAATGTACACATTTTAAGTACTGGTAGATATTACCTTTTCCCTGCCAAAAATTGCAAATATTGGATATTAACTTTTTAAATCTTAGTAAATCTGATAAGTATAAATAACAGTTTATCATCATTTTAAGTTGCCTGTCTTAATTTTGTGTGAAAATGAGTATCTTTTCACATGTTTTTTGGCCATTTATGTTTCTTTCCATGTGAACTAACTGTTCTTGGCCGTTGCCTATTTGTTGTTGCTGTTACTATATGGCTTTTCATCTGTTTCTTATTGGTTTATGGAGCTCTTTGTATATAAAGGAATTTAGCCTCTTGTTATATGTGTGACAAATACTTTTTCCAATTTATCTTTCAAATTTGTTTATGTTTTCCTATTCATCAGTCTAAAATTATGTAGTTAAATTCATCATTGTTTTTTCTTATGACTTTAGAGTTTGGAGATCATGCTTCAAAGGTCTTTCTAGGTAGGGTTGATTTAAATCATGTACTGGAAGTATTTTTGCCAAAAAGACTCATGAATTATGGATGTTAGAGCTAAAAGGGACCTTAGAGATTTCCTAGTTCAACCTCCTTTTCTTCATACCTTTTTAATTTTTCTCTGCAGATGAAAAGAAGTTTAGTCCTAAAGAAAGAAAAGAGTCTAAAGGTTCTCCAGTAAGCTAATGGCAAAAATGTAGACTGGAACTTCTAGCTCCTGATGTGTATTTCAGTGATCATTCAATTTAACCAGATGGTTTCACAAAAAGAGCTTTCTACTAAAAAATAAAATACATATTTAAGCAACTCAGAGAAATTTTTTTTTATTTTTCAGATTAATTTTCGCTTAGAGATTCATCAGCATATGTACTATACATGTACAAATCACCTATGTGTTTTGGATATTTAGTTAAACAAATGTGCAAATATCTTAACCAAAGGAGCATATTCATTTGTGTTTTACTTTCTTAATGGTTTTCGTTATGAATGTGAAATGTGTATTTACCTTAACAGAAATTAAGTAGATTTTTGGTCTGACATATATGAGAACTGAAAAGCATTGGCTTGGCTGCTAACTGCATTCTCATCTTTCTTTCTCTGCTTTGGCAAAGTCTGGGATTAAATCTAATACCTTTTAAACTGTTTGGGACTTCAGCCAGAGTGACCTGTCTTGAATTCAGAACTGCGCAGATCATTCCCCATTCTAAGGCCCTCTCATGCCTCTTCATTGCCTGTAGGATGAGATCCAAGTACCTTAGCGTAGCTTACGCACTGTAGTCACTTGACCTCTAGCACCTATGCAGTCTTCCAGTCTTATTTACACATTCCTTTGCACATGCTGTTTCCCCGTGTGGGGCAACTTTTTTCTTGCCTGTCTGCCTGCCTAAGCCAACTTAAATAAACATCATTTCTGTAACTTCTGTGAAGCCTTTTCCAGTCTCTCCAATCCAAGACGAAGGTGTTTCTATAGGCATGACTTCTGGAACGGCAGATCAAGGATCTGGTGGACCCTCTACTCAGTGAAACAACCATTTAACTGGTAAAATGATCAAGCAACCATTTAAAATCTTCAGAAAATATCCTAAGGGCACATAGCAAAAAGAGAAACATTTATTCAAGAAAAGCTATTAAGCCTCAGTAAAAACAGCAAGAGTCTATGGCATTTGAGTCATGACCTGTTCCTATTCCTTCCCTTATCTCCATTCTTCAGGCAAGTGCAACCAAGAAGATGGAGGCTTCCTCTCTCTCAAAATCTTACTCCATAGTTACAATTTCACCCACAATGGGGCAGGCCACAAGCATCTCTTTTTTTTCCCCTAGCCCTATATTATAGAATCACTGTTCTAGGAAGGCATAGCTGAGCGGATTGGAGATTCCTTCTTCACCCACTTTCTACGTATGAGGGCTTTGCCCCAGGGATGGTAAGTCAAGAATACAGGGATCCTGCTTGTGCCTGCCTCAGCTCATATATAAGGTAAAGCTTCCACACTAGGAAAGGCAAATTGAGAGGACTAGGGAATATACCATTATCCCCAGGGTCCACTTGTAGAACAGGGGTGTCATTCTGGGAGAAGCAGGTCACTGCCCCACTTGTGGAACAGGGGAGTCACTCGTCACTGTCCCTGGTTCCAATTCTATTGCAGTGACAGAGGTTCTGTCCCAGGGAAAGGCAGGTTGTTAGGATGGAGAACTCCACAGTTCTCCCTGAGGTGACTGACTTTGTTAGGAACAGAGCATGAAGAAGTTCATTCCTAAGGACACTGTCAAAAATAATGGAGATCTTGGTGGTGAGCAATTAAGAGTGGATTGGTAGCTCCATGATGCTAGTAGCAACAAGCAAAACAGCAGACCAACATGGAGGATACCAGAGAACCAGACAAAGGAATCACTAAGAAGAGCCCTTGTGGAATTACACTCACTGCTGGGTGTGTGGAAAGTTATGCATGTGTGCTTTACTGTACCCTCTCAAAAGCAACCTAAACCGGATGTGGGGTAGGCTCTAAAGCATTCGTCAAGCCACACATGGATCCATCAGTAAAATGTGGAGGGCTTAAGGATAAAAATGCTTAAGTAAAATCTCTGGCCCTACATTTTCTAAATGTTATGCCACACTGACCAAGGGGCAACTCCTACAAAGCCAGGCAAAATAATAAAATCGTATTTGTCTCTAGTGGAATGGATAACTATGCCTAAAACTGTGCCCTTTGAAAAGCAACTAGAGAGATAATTTCTGAAGTGTTTGTCCCTACCTGAATGTGTGGCAAAATTCTAAACTCCCTGAAGTGTGAAAGTGGTTTCCAAGCCACATGCACATCCAGTAGTGATAAAGGGTAAAAATCTAACTGGCTAAGAGGGCTTCATAGCAACATTAACCAAAAAGTGGTTTATGTAATCTTTGCCTACCTCATAATTCCCTAGGCATTCTATGCTATTCTGTACTCAGAAGGCTTAAAGTCAGGTTAGGGAAAGGAGGCCCATGAGGTTACTGTGCAGAGGCAGTGCTGGGAAATGAATCAAGTTAAATAAATTTAGGCCATCATGGTTTAAAGAATGGATTATGGAGATAGGAAGGATAAAAGAAACCCAGAGTCAAGAAAAATAAAGCTTTTCATTGGTGCCATGCCAACCCATATCCGAGCCTGAGGCAAAAGGAAAAATGTGCTCCCCGATATACACTTATACAAAATAACAACTAATTTTATTTGTTGGACTGAATAGAAAAGTCAACAAAAATTAAAAATAAAAAAATCATGACTATATTTTTAATAAGTGGTTTATGTAAACCCAGAGTTGACCAGTGGGATGCCAGTCTCAACCATAAAAACAAACAAAAAATTGTGAGTAGCAACACCGGAAGTCTCAAAGTGTCAGGAAAACCAATTTCACAGAAGCAGTTCAGCCAAGTCACTAAACAAACAAACGACTAAGCAAAAAACAAGAATGAGTCTCAGAAAGGGTTAAGTCAGTATCCAGAGTTGTTACAATATAGTATCTAAAATATTGTTTTGAACTAAAAATTTTGAGACATGCAAAGAATGAGGAAAGTATGACTCATACATGGTATTATATGAAAAAATCAACAAAAAACTATCCATGAGGAAACAAAGATGTTGAAATTAACTAGAGAAAGACTTTAAAAATCAGCTATTTAAATATATTCAAAGAACTGAAGGAACTATGTCTAAAATACTAAAATAAAGTATAATAACAATTTCTCATCAAGTAGAGAATGCCAATAAAGAGATAGAAGTTATAAGAAAAGAAGAAAATGGAAAATCTGGAGTTGAAAAGTATAATAACTGAAAGGAAAAATTCACTAGAAAAGGTCACAAGAAGATATAACTTGGCAGAAGAAACAATCAGCAAATTAGAACATAGATCAATATAGATTATTCATTTTGAAGGATTGAAAGAAAAAAAGAATGAAGAAAACTGAAGATTCCCAAAGAAATGTAGGACATCTTAAAGGCACATCATTAGGAAAAGAAAAGAAGGGAAAGAAAAGAGCAGAAAGAATATTTTTTAAAAAATGGATAAAATCTTCCAAAATTTAATGAAAAACATCAACCTACACATCAAAGAAAATTTTTTTAAAACTTCAAGCAGGAAAATGTAAAGATATTGATACTTAGATACAATAGTCAAAATATTGGAGTCAAATATAGAGAGAAAATTTTGAAATTAGCAAGAGAAAAATGAAATGGAATCACAATAAGATTAACAGCTGATTCTCATCAGAAATAACAGAGAGCAGAAGGCAGTGCAATCCCATATTCTAAACGTTGAAAGAATAAAAAACTGTCAGCCAAGAATCATATATTCAACAAAACTATCTTTAAAGGTAAAAATGAAATGAAGACATTCCTAGGTAAACAAAGGCTGAGAGAATTTTTCGTTAGCTGACATGCCTTGCAAGAAATACTAAAAGCTTCCTAGACAGTAGCTTTAATCTGTGTGAAAAAAATTCCAATAAAGGGAAATTTGTAAATAATAAAAATATATCATTATATATTCTTTTCCACTTAACTTATTTAAAATCAATTTCTTAAAGCACTATCTGTAAAATTGTATTGTTATTTGACAATAAAATGTAAAAGAGGGGAGTGGGAATTAAGCTAAATTGGAGTAAGGAAATGGTATCACATGGTAAATTGAATTTACAGAAAGAAATGAAAAAATTAAGTGGCAAATATGAAGAATAACATTAAAAACTTCTATAAATTGTGTCCTCCTTTCTTCCCTTAGCTTCTGTAAAAGACACAAGACTATTAAAAATGACAATAGTTATAAACACATTGTTTTATTAGTAATAAACGTAGACAAATTATCTACAACAATTATTATTATACAAGGAGAGGGAATGGAGCTATAGAGGAGTAAAGTTTTTATAACCTACTGGAACTAAGTCAGTATAAATATGATGTCGATTCTGTTAATTTGAGATATATGTTAGAAGCCCCAAAGTAATCACTGAGAAAATGATGCAAAAATACAGTTTTAAAAAGTTAAAAACATAGTTTAGCTTATGTATGCCTAGTACTCCATTATTTTTTTTTATTATATTTTAAGTTCTGGGGTACATGTGCAGAATGTGCAGGTTTGTTACATAGGCATACATATGCCATGGTGGTTTGCTGCACCCATCAATCCGTCATCTACATTAGGTATTTCTCCTAATGCTATCCCTCCCCCTGTCCCCTAACCCCCCAACAGGCCCTGGTGTGTGATGTTCCCCTCCCTGTGTCCATGTGTTCTCATTGTTCAACTCCCACTTATGAGTGAGAACATGCGGTGTTTCGTTTTCTGTTCTTGTGATATTTTGCTGAGAATGATGGTTTCCAGCTTCATCCATGTCCTTGCAGAGGACATGAACTCATCCTTTTTTATGGCTGCGTAGTAGTCCATGGTGTATATGTGCCACATTTTCTTTCTGCTTGTTCCCAGGAGAAAGTGGCTGAAGCTTCCAGAGAGAAGCCGAGTGTAGTTTAATTCTTTTTGTCATAAACACGACAACCCATTTTTCTGCAAGCTGTGTTAGTTTGCTTTCTCCTTGGTTCATTCATTCATTTATTCATAGCTTCCATAAATATTTAACAAACACTAATTAGGGGCAAAGCCATGTGCTAGGCACAGGGGATAAAACTGTGAACAAAACAAGCCCCAGCTACTCTTAAGGAACTGATAGACAAATGGACCAGCAAACACGCTAGTCCTGTTTTGAAGGCAAAGCGCCTGGTGCTCCTGATCTCATGAGCACAGAGCATTTAGCCTAAGTCTCATCCTCCTAAGGCCTCAGAAATAAGGCCTTATTTTAATAAGTGCCAGTCAGTCATTTGAAGACTAAATCATAGAATCCTAGAAAACTAGTACCGGGAGCAAGGCAAAAGAATGGGATGAGCATGAAACATATATTCAGAAGTTGTGGTGTTTAGGTGTATAAGCCAAGCTCTTTTCTTCACTTGCTTGCTAAGTCACTTAGTTCTTCTGCCTTTTTCTTTGCTCTGTCTGGAAATGGAGTTAATGAAATATATCTACATGATAGGGATATTGAGACGATTAAATAAGATGCTGCTGTCACCCAGTATGCCCTTACCCTGCTGTAATTAGAGGTGTCTGAAATTCATTTTCTAAACTTTTTGTATGAGTGTTTCCTGCATGCCCACCACCATGGAAGCTACCTTAAGACAGTGAGGGACTTTGTTTAACTTGTTTGTACTACATCCTCAGTCTAATGGTGTCTGGCTTATGGTAGGCACCAAATACAATTTTATTGACAGAAAGGATGATAATGAATGTGAAGGCATTTTTAAGTTTATGAAGTGTTGTGCATATTGTTGTTAACTTTAAGCTGTTAAGTTAAAGAACCCCTAATCCAACTCTCTTGAGTTTTATAGATATCATAGAAGATACATCTTCCCTTGACATAGAAGCTTCCCTTGAAGGTTCCCTTGACTCATATATTTGCCTCACAGAGTGATTGTGCAGATCCCACAAGATAAATTTATGTGAATGTGTTTTATGTGCTTGAAGTGCTCCACAAATATGGGTTTTATAAGATGAGAAAATAGAGTCATATTTCAATATGAGAAATATGAGTCACATTTCAATAGAGAAAATAGAGAAAGGTGACTGATCCAAGGTCATGCAACGAGTTAGTGTCAGAATTTATAATGGAATTTCAGGCTCCCAACTCCCACTCCAGTATACAAAGGCAGATTCCAGAGAAGAAACAGTGGAGAGCAGGCACTGATGAGGGACAAAGAAAAGCAGGCTCCGTCTGGCTGCAACTTGTCTCTTCATGGCAGAAAGAAACTAGGAAAGTACTATGCCAGAGACCACATGATAACTTTGCAGAATGGAAAGAGCTTGTTTACCAAATTGAATACTTTATCCGTGTTTATCTAACAATGACAGTTCCACCAGCTCTTTACCACTTGACTTTTGCCTAATTCAAAAATATACCAACTATGAAACATTTTCCTTCTCAGTTTTTATTCTAGATTACATTTTGTTCAACTTTATCTTAATGTGTAGTATAGAAAGAGTAAGGTAAGAGTATAGCAAGTGGCTATTTTCCATTTCTACTGAGGACAGAGAAATAGTCTAAGGGATTTGTATTAGAGATGAAGAAGTTCATGGCCAGGACATGAGAGATACTGTGATAGAATGGATATTGTGAAGTCTTTGGTAGTTTTTCAGGGGAAAAAAGAGAAGTTTTTTCTTTGTCTGATATAGTTTAGCAACGTCTTAATTTAGGATTCAAAAGTTGTTCAGGGTCCATCTTGGCCTTCAAATTAAGATGCCCTTTGAGAGATAACGCTGTTGTTTTCAAACTCTGTTCTGCGACTTAAGAATGAGAGGAGGAGGAAGAAAAGAGGAGAAAATTTGAGGGAAAAGTACCCAAGCAGCGTCAAGGCTAGACACTGGAAATTTATCAATGAAAGCCACATGGTGGATGGGAATCAGATATGTGTATCAATTATTTGTGTTCCAATCCATATAGAAGTACCATATAATGCACCAAGATAATAGGTGCTTTGAAAGAAGACCATACAAGTGGAGATGTGTTCCTAGTCTATCTAGGGATAGAGTCAGGAAGGGCTTCATTGAATAAGTGGTAGCCTCTTGGGCTGAGACCTGAGTTATGAGATGATGTAGCAAAGGAGGCAGATAGCTGGGGGCAAGGTGGGGTCATTGAAGTTGGAGGCAGTAGCAATATAAGCAAAGCTACAGGGGCATGAAAAAGCAAGGTTAGATTAGTGAATTGCAACAGGGTGGTACTGCTGGAAGGTCACATGGAAAAGATTGTGAGGGTATTGAGATAAGAAGCTAGAAATAAGCTTTGAATGCCATCCTAGTACTTTGAATTTGCATGCTGTAAGCCAAGTGGTTTTCACTTGGTCATTTAATAAAATTACAGATTCTCAGGTCTCACCTGTAACTTCAGATTCAGAAGAGTCTGCTAACTGAAGGTGGAATCAGTGTTCCACATTGCTAATTAGCTCCTCAGAGGATTCTAATATATCAGTGAGTTATGACCACTGCTGTAAGCCATAGGTAGTTATTGAAAGCTGCTAGGGAGAGGAGCCACAGAAGCAGATGTTTTAGATAGGATTCCTCCGGGGTCCTGTGTAATTTATGGACTGGACTGGAGAGGATCAGACAGGAAGCAGAAAGACTTGAATAAGACAGTTGCAGTTATTTTGGAGGCAAAGATTCTCTCTCTCTCTCTCTCTCTCTCTCTCTCTCTGTGTGTGTTTGTGTGTGTAATTGTAGGAACTATTTAGGCCGTAAAATTAACAGATATTAGTCACTGATTGACTGATTGGATGGCAGTGATAGGTGGGGTGCGTTGAGGGAAGTGTATTACATTAAGTCCAGGATGACTCATGGTTTTCTAAGTTGAGTCATTGGGGATTGCCATCCAATGTGAGAAACTACATAGTCTTATCATAGTTGATCTTGGAGTTAGACTTGAATTAAAATCTTGAAGCCATCAATTGCTGTATGTGGGTCTTGGGCAGAACACTTAAGGTTTCTGGACCTCAGTTATTTCTTCTATAAAATGAGGATAATAATGCATGCCTCATGCATTTGTTGTAAAGACTAAATGAGGTTAAAGTATGTAGAGTGTAGTATAGTAACTGGGACATACAGTGATCCAGTAAACGTCAGTTGTTATTATTGTGCTATATGTTGTGATGTGTACTGGAGTGAGATGGGGTAGGGGATTTTTTAGTCTCTGCCAATGACTCCTCTCCCCATGATCAAAATCAGAAATCAGTCTCTTATGTGTTGAGGAGTGAGACACTTCTCCCAAGTGTTTAAGGCTAATACCTTGCCTTGTTTTGCCTTGGGCCAGACCTCACTACACATCTGTTTAAGAGATCAGGGTAAGCTCTGTTCTTGGTGAGTATGTCAATGGGGCTGTTTTTCTAGTTCTTGTAGTTTCTTTGGGCCAACATGAAATGTCTAACTTTGGCTTCTTGGTTGTGGATTCTCATCAACATTTCACTGCTACCCAAGTTGTGTCTGCTCACATGATGCTATCTTCCTTCTTTTGGGTTTCTGAAGCCCTCAGACACTTGGCTGAACATTTTTCACATTTCTTAAGCTATATCATCTGTGTTTTCCCTGCCACAGACAAAGTCACAAAAGGACTTTAAGATAGGTTTTTTTTTTCCCCAGGGTTTTTATACATTTTGGGTAAGGACAAGTGGTAAGTGCTGCTTTTCTGCCTTAACCAGTAGTGTCTGACAGAGGAGGCAGCATGATGATTGCAGAGCTCACTGGACTGAAAGTCAGATGCTTTACCCACCTAGACTCTAGTACCAAGGGGAAGATGGAGTGGGATGGGGAAAATGGGGAGAAATTACCATTTATTTTGAGTGTGCCAGGCCTTTTCTCATATATTGTCTAATGCATTTGTCACAATTCTCTTTGGGTTTGAAATGTGGTTTTCTTCATTTTATAGATAAGGAAACTTATGGGAAGGGAGGTTACGTTCATCTTGTGCCCAACTTTACATGGCTAGTGATCAATACTAGTGAGATTCAAACTCAGATTTCTCTGCCCCAAAGCCTTTGCTTTTTCCTCTTTTGACACTGTAACTAATGAGAAGATGTCTTTAACTCTGAGTCTCATTTGCCTGAACTGTAAAATGGAGCTCTGTAACCCTTGCTCTGTATGACAGTAAATCTCCTCAGGCCAGACTTATGATAGGGGATAAGGATATTTGTATCTTTGGGCCCCTAATGTATTGAAAATGCCTCTAAGTGCCTGGCACATAGAAGGGCACTCAATAAATATTTACCACGTTTTCCAGAAAGAGGGTAGCTCCATAATGGGTGAGATTCATTTTGGTGGCTGCTGTAGTGTTTAATGCTTTTACCATCTGTTAAAATGATTTTGGAGCATAGCTGGATAACTGAAGATGGTTGTTATATAGATTTTTTCATAGGTTGCCTGTTCCAAATTCTATGCCCTGGAAGAAGTTAAATATCCAGAATTTGACAGGAAATATTATTCTGCAACAGATCCCTGGCGTAAGAATGATAACACCTGTGTTCTGGTCTCAGACTTGCCTCTGAATAACTGTTTCTCCTGGTCAATTCTCTGTCTCTATCTAGGCTTGAAATTTCCCCCTGAATGATGAAGGAGTTGGACTAGTTTAGTGGGGTTCAGCCTCGAGTGGCCATTAAAATTATTTGGGGATCTTTGAAAACAAATTGGATGCCCAGATTTTTGTTATTGTTGTTTTGTTGTTTTTGTTTGTTTGTTTTTTAATTATACTTTAAGTTCTGGGATACATGTGCAGAACATGCAGGTTTGTCACATAGGTATACACGTGCCATGGTGGTTTGCTGCACCCATCAACCCGTCATCTACATTAGGTATTTCTCCTAGTCCCTAGGACTAGGACCTCCCTAGTCCCTTACCCCCAGACAGGCCCTGGTGTGTGATGTTCCCCTCCCTGTGTCTATGTGTTCTCATTGTTCAGCTCCCACTTATGAGTGAGAACGTGCGGTGTTTGGTTTTCTGTTCCTGTGTTAGTTTGCTGAGAATGATGGTTTCCAGTTTCATCCATGTTCTTTCAAAGGACATGAACCCATCCTTTTTTATGGCTGCCTAATATTCCATGGTGTATTGAACTGCTCACTCCAGTTCAATTAAATCAGAATACAGAATGTTGAGAGGAGCATCAGTATTTTAAGAAGGCCCCCTAGTGAAGTTCAATGTGCAGCCAAGGGTGAGAAACACTGGACTAGATGATTGATAAAGGCCATCCAACTTTGATACTCAACAAGAGACAATGCTATAGAGTACGGTGGGCAGAGCATGGGCTTTAGAGTTAGCCAGGTATGCATTCAGACCTTGGCTGTGTTACTTACTAGTTGTGTGATCTTGAAGAAATCAAAATGGAGATACACTATGTACCTGGCAGTAATAGTTGTGGGGATTAAGCACCTTCACCAGAGCTTAGGACATAATAAGCCCCCAGTAAATAGCTTCTTTAGTATCAGAAGTTCAGATGGAAGACGTGAGAAAAATATTGGTTCAGTAAGATTTAACAGGTAAATTAAAATCAAGTATTTGAAAAAATTTTCCTGTTTCTTTAGCAATGGATTCCAGAAACATAATGTGGAAATAGCTCTCAGTCCTTAGATTTGATGACATTGCAGAAAGAAATCTGGCTAGTCGTCCCATGGCTGATTGGCTATGATGGCTAGGAAGCCATTGGAAAAAAAAATGGCTCACAGAAGACAGCAGATGTGGCTTGGGAAATGCAAGGACATGACTGTAATAAGGATTTGTCTATCCAGCCCCATTTATGAGAGTGATTCCAGGAGAAAAGGACAGATTTGTATTGTCAGTGGGATACGCTGTTAAAAAACACTTTTGCCACCACCACTCCAGCTGTCTTGGCATGTTTGTTGGTGATGTAAGCTACAGAAAATGGAAATCACCAATAGGGCTATAGCAACCTGATGCATAGTGACAAGTAATTGTTCTATTCATGTTTATATGTTGTACAGAGCACTTGCTGCATGTCAGGTTTGAGGCTTGCATATGCATTAGGGCCATGGACACCCCCATCTTATCTCTAAGTAGATTTCAAAGTAAATATTTGATGAGTATGTAAAATATTTAGTTTGGTCAGTCATAGGGCTGAGAACATGGTGGGAGTTACCTCCTAGTATCTGCAGGCAAAAAAAGCTTTTTCTTCCTATAGCAATTGCCATCTCAGCCCCTTTTGCAGCATTTCTTTTGCTACACTTTGCATTAACCACTTGTGCACTTGTCTTAGCCTCAAACAGGCCATGAAAGCTCCTTGAGGATAGGGGCTATGTCTTTTTCATCTTTATATATGCATCATTTAGCAGAGCTGTCCCTTTATAATGTACTAATTACTGAATGAAGGGATGCATAGATGAATAAATGAATGAAAAGTAGGAGTGACCTGTCTTCTCTCTTTCTTCATGATGGGGATTAGTGTGTGTGTATAAGGGGATAATTTTTGTGTCACATAAAATATAACCTTACTTAGAAGGCAAGACTTCCAGAATGGTGGAATGAGAACCACCCCCCCGCCCCCATAAATCCGCCCTTTCATGAAAGCAGTGAAAACACTAGCAAACGTTGTGAAAATTAACTTTTCCAGAACTCTGGAAAGGAAACAGAGGCTTCCAACAATCTGAGAAGAATGTATTCAAGAAAAACTTCGGTAAGTTCTCTGATCACAGTGGAAATAATAAACAATTAGTAATAGAAGGATATTTGGGAAATTCACCATTTGTGGGATATGAACAGCGGATCAAAGAAGAAATCATAAGGGAAATGAGAAGACACTTTGAGATTAATGAAAATGAAAATACATTGTACCAAAACTTACAGGATACAGCCAAGCTAAAGCAGTACTTAAAGGGAAATTTATAACTGCGAATGCCTATATCAACAAAGACAAATGATCTCAAATCAAGAACCTAACCTTCCACCTTAGGAGACTAGGAAAGGAACAGTAAACTACAAAGAAAGCAGGAAGAAAGATTAATAAAGACTAAAAGGGAAATAAATGAAATATAGAGTAGAAAAACACTAGAATCAATGAAATTAAAAATTGATTCTTTGAAGAGATCAACAAAATTGAAAAAAACTTTAGTCAGATTGAATAAGAAAAAAGAGAGAAAATTCAAATTATCAAAATGAGCAATGAAAATGGGGCCATCACTACCTACCTTAAAAAGAATTTTCAAAGGATTAAAAGAAAATACCATTGCATTAGTTCATTCTCACACAGCTATAAAAAAGCTACCTGAGACTGGGTAGTTTATGAAGAAAAGCGCTTTAATTGACTCACAGTTCCACAGTCTGTACAGGAGGCATGGATCATGAGGCCTTAGAAAATTTACATCAGATGAAAGGCTAAGGGGCATGGCAGACATGTCTTCACACGGCAGCAGGAGAGAGAGCAAAGAGGGAAGTGCCACACACTTTTAAACCATCAGCTCTCATGACAACTCACTCACTATCATGAGAACAGCAAGGGGAAAATATGCCCTCATGATCCAATTACTTCCTACCAGGTCCCTTCCCCAACACTGGAAATTACAGTTCAACGTGAGATTTGGATGGTGACACAGAGCAAAACCATATCAACCATATGCCAAAAAATTAGATGACCTAGGTGAAATGGACAAATACTCAGAAAAACACAAACTATCTAAAGTGACCAGTGAAGAAACAGAAAATCTGAGTAGTCCTGTAACAAAACTGGATTAGTAATTAAGAAACTTCCCACAAAGAAAAGCCCAGGTTCAGATGTCTTCACTGGTGAATACTATCAAATATTTAAGGAATATTTAATCCTTCGCAAATTATTTCAAAAATTGGAAGAGGCTGGAACCCTTTCCAACTAATTCTGCAAAGTCAGCATTACCCTGATGCCGAAACCAAAGATATGACACAAAAATAAAACTGCAGGCTAATATCACATTTGAATATAGATAACTTTCTAAAAATCTCAACAAAATGCTAGCAAACTGAATTCAGCAACAAATAAAAAGGGTTATAAAGGGTGACCAAGTAGGATTTATCTCTGGAATGTAAATTAACATTCAAAAACCTAAGAATAAGAGGAAACTTTCTTAACTTTGTAATGGACATCTCTGAAAAACACACAGCTAACATCATACTTAATAGGGAAAGATTGAAATTTTTCCTTGTAAGATCAGGAACAAGACAAGGATGACTGTTCTCACCATTTCAATTTACCGTTGTATTGCAGATTCAAGTCAAGGCAATTAGGCAAAAAAAAAAAAAAAAAAAAAAAAAGAGGTAAAAGGCACCCATATTGAAAAGGAAGAGGTGAAATTATCTATATTCACAGATGACATGATCTTATACAAAGAAAACCCTAAGGAATCCATGATAAACTATTAAAACGAGTAAATGAGTTCAGCAAGGTTTCAGAATACAAGATTAATGTGCAAAAATCAATTGTATTTCTGTACACTAGCAATGAACAATCTGAAAATGAAATTAAGAAAACAGTTCACTCACAATATCATCAAAATACCTGAATACTTAAAAATAAATTTAACAAAAGAAGCGTAAGACTTGTATGCTGCAAACCACAAAACCCTGTGGAAAGTAATTAAAAATCTAAATAAATAGAAAAGCATCCCTTGTTCATGTGCTAGAGGGCTTAATATTGTCAAGATGGAAATACTCCCCAAAGATTGAAGGAAATCCCTATCAAAATCCTGGCTGTTTTCTTAGCAGAAAATGAAAATCTGACCCTAAAATTAATATTTAAATACATGGAACCTAGGATAACCAAAATAATATTGAGAAAGAAAAACAAAGTCGGCGTACCCATGCTTCCTGATTCCAAACCTTACTACAAAGCAGTGGTAATCAAGAGTGTATGGTGTTGGCATAAGGATAAACAGATCAATAAATGGAATACTATTGAGAATCCAAAAATTAACTCTTACATTTAAGGCCAATTGATTTTCAAAAGTGTTGCTAAGACAATTCAATGAGGAAAGAATAGTTTTTTCAATAAATTGTACTGGAAAAATTGGATATTCACATGAAAATAAAAGATTTTAGACCACTTCAAACCTGCAAAAAAAAAAATGATCTCACGGTGTATCATGGATCTAAATGCTATAGAACTAAGATGATAAATCTCAGAAGAAAATAGCAGAGTAAATCTTTATGACCTTGAAGTAGGCAATGGTTTTTTGGCTATAACACCAAAAGCACAAGCAATAAGAGAAAAAAATTGATAAATTGGACTTCATCAAATTTGAAATTTTTGTGCTGCAAATGATACCATCAAGAAAGTGAAAATCTCACCCACAGAATGAGAGAAACTATTTGCAAATCATATATCTGATAAGGGTATTGAATTTAGAATATATAAAGAACTCTTGCAACTCAATATAAAAAGACAACCCAATTTTAAAATGGGCAAAGTATTTGAATAGAAATTTCTTGATAGAAGATATACAAATTTAAAAATGCTCAACATCATTAGTCATTAGGGAAATGCAGATCAAAACCAAATTGAGATACCAGTTTACACCTACTAGGATGGCTATAGTAAAAAAGAACAAATAACAAGTATTGGCTTTAATGTGGAGGAGCCAGAACCCTTATATATTGCTGGTAAAATGTAAAGTCATGCAGCCTTTTGAAAAACAGTCTGAAAGTCTTTAAAAAAATTACTATTTGTTATTTAGTTTTTCTTCGCTTTTAATTTAGGTTCAGAGGTACATATGCAGGTTTGCTATATAGCTAAATTGTGTGTCACAGGAGTTTAGTGTACACATTATTTCATCACCCAGGTAATAAGCATGGTACCCAATAGGTAGTTTTTCTATCCTCACCCTCCTCCTACCCTCCACCATCAAGTAGGCCCTGGTGCCTCTTGTTCTTTTCTTTGTGTTCATATGTACTCAGTATTTAGCTTCCACTTATCAGTGAGAACATGCGGTATTTGGTTTTCTGTTCCTGCTTTAGTTTGCTTAGTTTGCTTAGGAGAATACTCCAGATTCATCCACGTTGCTGCAAAGGACATGATCTCATTCTTTTTGCATAGTATACTATGGTGTACATGTATCAAAAATGTTACTGTTTGACCTAGTAATTCTATTCCAAGATAAATACTCAAGAGAAATGAAAACATGTCCACACAAATACTTGTACACAAATGTTCATTGCAGCATTATTTATAATAGCCAAAGAGTGGACGACAAATGTCTTCCAAATGTGGGCTCCAAATGTCCATCAACTGATAAATGGAAAAACAAAATGTGCTATATCCATGCCATGGTTTATCTGTCAATAATAAGGAATGAAGTACTCATACATACTCCAACATGGATGAACCTTGAAAACATTATGCTAGGTGAAAAAAGCAACTCGCAACTCACAAAAGACCACACTGTATGATTTTATTTATATTAAATGTCCATAAAAGAAAAATATTTAGAGATAGAAAGGAAATTAGTTTTTCCAGGGTCTGGGAGGAGGCAGTATGAGGAGTGGCTGCTAATGGGTACAGGATTTCTTTTTGGAGTGATATAATTGCTCTAAAATTAGTTTGCGGTAATAGATGTGAATATGCTAAAATGGGTGAATTTTATAGTATGTGAAATATAACTCAGTAAGCCCATTAAAAACAACCTAGTTAAATTAAAACCAAGCTATAACAGAAATATTATATGGCCTTGGCAGTTTAGGATAGTGGGAAAATATGGAGTAGGGGCGGGGAAATAGTCCCAAGTATAATTCTGGTTTTGTCACTACTAGTGTATGGACTTGGACAAGTCATTTGCTTTCTCTAAGTCTCAGTTTGCATATATGCAAAATAGGGGTAATGATACCTACCTCAGTGGTACCTTTTCAAAACCTTGTTCTTCCTCATCTCTCCTCTACAACTTTCTCATAAGATTATTACAGTAATAACCATTTATTAAGCACTGTGTCAGCAATGGTGTGGGGCTGCTTTACCTCCACAACTTCATTGAATCCTCACTGCAGTCTTGTGGGATCTATATTTCTTTGCCTATTTTATATGTAAAGAAATTGAAGTCAAGTGAGTTGTTCAAGGTCCTTCTGTTAGCAAGTGGCAGAGATGGACATGAAAACTAGATCTTCTACCTACGTGTCTTTCCACTTCAACTAAAGAATTTATTAAAGAGAATTGAAAAGCTATGAACTAAATTTGGGTAATATTTTTAATAGTAAACATTGCTGCCCTCGTGAATGAACACACACTAAATTTCAAATCTCACGGTGGCAGAGAATAAAGATGCCACCTATCTTAAGCCATTACTTCACCAACTTCTCCACAAAAATATTCCTTGTAACCACAAATAAGTAAGCACAATAGATCTATAAGGAGAGAATAATTGTGAACTGATTTTATCTTAAAAAGTCATGTAGGGATGTCATGTTCCATAATGTGATTAATAAAATATATTTTGTTACTAAACACAAGGAAAAATATTATGTTCCATAAAGAAGTTTGGTGGTTGCCTCAACCTCTTTTAGTTTGAAAAGTAGGTATGTAGGAGAAAGATATGTGTTTACATGTCTACCCTTGCCCTCTCTCTGTCTCTTCCCCTCTCTCCCCCTCCTTCCCCACCCCCTATGCCCTACACTCCCCAACCCCCACATGTATTTACCTTTCTCTAAAAGCTCTGCATAGCCAAGAAAAATGCTCTTTTTTATTTTTAGGATATTAGATATTTCATTTTCTTATGGTAAGACAAAAGATTAAGGCAACCAAGACTTACAATATGCCTACTGTGTGGCAGGCACAGAGGCAAGGGCTTTTACATGTGTTATTTAATGTAATTGTAATTCTCACAAAAGCTGTCTAAAGTTGAAAATATTTCCAACTCTAAATGAGGCAAATGGAGCACAGAGAGCCTTAATTATTTCACCCAAAGTTCAGTGGTAGAGGCAGGATTCCAGCCCAGGTCTGGTGGGCTCCAAATCCTTGTTGGGTTGCCATTCCTCTCGCTAACAAATAAAACTGGTCTGTGACTTTTGCATTTCACCCCACTTCCACAGTCACTGGTGGGACTTATTTAAATTAATCAGATTCTTCAAAGTATCCCCAAGTCCTCCTTTGAAAAGAAAGTTGGGGGGCAGGGGGAGGAGCAGAGGAGAGGAGATAAAAAGGAAAGGAGTCAGGGAGAGAGAGAGACAGACCTGGCGATCTCAGCTGGGTGCCAAGGTTTCCTAAGCCCAAGTTCCTCATGGTTGAGCCTGTATTGGCAGGCCAACAGCTTCTAGTAATCCACTTTTATTTAATTAATAGTGAAACTGTTGAAGAATTGCAAGTGGTGTTCTGGTTCAGAAACCTTCCATTCTATGGGGCACTGCTTTTGCTTCAGACTAATAAAACCGAATGCCCTGCCTCAAGATAATAAGTGAACATGTAACCCACGAGGTAAGAAAAAACACAATGTCACATGCAAATTCTGCACTTGTTCTCAAAGCAAACCTCTCCTGTGTTTGCAATTAGGATGTTATCTAGGAGCATATTCAAAGCTTTTGAGGTTTTCATTTTAGTTTTTCTTTCATTATGTGCTGTTTTAGTAATATCAAAGAATACATGTAATATATGTTATATGGTATAACAATAAAATTAATGTTGATGAGCCCAGATTAAAGAATCAACAACATTAACATCATCATTGCATTAACTCTATTAGAATGGAAGCTCTCTGAAGGCATGGATTTTTGTCCATTTTGTTCACTGCTATATCCCCAGGACCTAGAAGAGTGTCAGCCACATAATGGGAGCTTAGTCAATATTTTAAAAATAAGAGCATAAACCTACTTATATCCTCTTTCCTCTTACCATCACTCCCAGCCTCCCCTCAGAGGTAACCACTATCCTATATTTGGGCTTTATTATTCCCTTGCATTTTGATAAGTTTTCACGTGTATATTCCCAAATAATATATTGCTTGCTTTTGCTTCTTTTTGAACTTTATATAATAGAATCATATTGTATGTATCCTATTGTGAATTATGTCTTTTACACAACATTAGTATTTGAGATTCAACTATGTGTAGCTCGATTCCATTCCTTTTCATTGCTGATTGTATTTTATTGGATATGTGTGCCATAAATTATTTTTCTCCTGTCAGTTAATGTTTATCATTTATGCGTTAATAAACAAAACTGCTATGACTGTTCCTGAATGTGCCTCCTAGTACATATGTGCCCAACTTTCTCTAGGCTATAAGCCTGAGAGAGGGACTGCAGTTGGAATTTTCATTTCCAAAGCCCAAAGTTTAGCTCATGAGTCAGAGCTGCAATGTGCCCTTTGTCCACACTAGGTCAGGATCAGTGGGAGTGCTACCCAAAATATTTTGCTAGCTGGGGAGTCGGGGAGAGGCAGAGACTGACCTAGTGAGGCCAGGAGGTACTATCTCAGGTCTCTAGTCAAAATGGGTTGCAATTAGTAAAAGTCCAGATTCTGAATCCCCTTCACTATTTATCTTCCTCTTCCTCCTTTACAGTTATTTTTGTTCAAGGTGCGCTTTATTAAACTCATGCCTAACAAACAAAACTCTAATGAATATTTTGTCTTTCATTGATTGTAAATTCGATTAATTAGATTCTTTGAAAAATTTTTAACTGTATTTTCACTTTAGTATGGATGAAAATTTCGATTTCTTTGAAAAACATTTTTTAATAATAACACAACATAAGGTCTACCCTCATAACAAAATTTAAGGGCACAACACCATATTTTTTTAAATTTTATTATTATTATACTTTAAGTTTTAGAGTACATGTGCACAACATGCAGGTTTGTTACGTATGTATACATGTGCCATGTTGGTGTTCTGCACCCATTAACTCGTCATTTAGCATTAGGTATATCTCCTAAGGCTATCCCTCCTCCCTCCCCCCACCCCACAACAGTCCCCGGTGTGTGATGTTCCCCTTCCTGTGTCCATGTGTTCTCATTGTTCAATTCCCACCTATGAGTGAGAACATGCGGTGTTTGGTTTTTTGTCCTTGTGATAGTTTGCTGAGAATGATGGTTTCCAGTTTCATCCATGTCCCTACAAAGGACATGAACTCATCATTTTTTATGGCTGCATAGTATTCCATGGTGTATATATGCCACATTTTCTGAATCCAGACTATCATTTTTGGACATTTGGGTTGGTTCCAAGTCTTTGCTATTGTGAATAGTGCTGCAATAAACATACGTGTGAATGACAACACCATATTGTTAACTACAGGCACAATGTTGTACAGCAGATGTCTAGAACCTTTTCTTCAGGCTTAACTGAAACTTTATAGCCATTGAACAGCAACACTCCATTTCTGTTTCTTAAAGGTCCTTTACAAAATGAGTTTTCTGCATGTTTCCATTTTGTTTATCTGATAATTTTTTTTCTTTTTTTATTATACTTTAAGTTCTGGGGTACATGTGCAGAATGTACAGGTTTGTTACAAAGGTACACACGTGCCAGGGTGGTTTGCTGCACCTATCAACCCGTCATCTACATTAGACATTTCTCCTAATGCTATCCCCTCCCTTGCCCCTCACCCCTCACTGGCCCCAGTGTGTGATGTTCCCTAGCCTGTGTCCAAGTGTTCTCATTGTTCACCTCCCACTTTTGAGTGAGAACATGCAGTGTTCCACTGTTCTGTTCCACTGGTCTATATATCTGTTTTGGTACCAGTACCATGCTATTTTGGGTACTGTAACCTTGTAGTATAGTTTGAAGTCAGATAGCATGATGCCTCCAGCTTTGTGCTTTTTGCTTAGAATTGTCTTGGCTATGCAGGCTCTTTATTGGTTCCATATGAAATTTAAAGTAGTTTTTTATAATTCTGTGAAGAAAGTCATTGGTAGCTTGATGGGATTAACACTGAATCTGTAAATCACTTTGGGCAGTTTGGCGATTTTCATGATAATGATTCTTCCTATGCATGAGCACGGAATGGTTTTCAATTTATTTTTGTCTTCTCTTATTTCCTTGAGCGGTGGTTTGTAATTCTCCTTGAAGAGGTCCTTCACATCCCTTGTAAGTTGTATTCCTACATATTTTATTCTGTTTGTAGCAATTGTGAATGGGAGTTCACTCATGATTTGGCTCTCTGTTTGTCTGTTATTGGTGTATAGGAATGCTTGTGATTTTCGCACACTGATTTTGTATCCTGAGACTTTGCTGAAGTTGCTTGTCAGCTTAAGGTGATTTGGGGCTGAGACAATGGGGTTTTCTGAATATACATTCATGTCATCTGCAAACAGAGACAATTTGACTTCCTGTCTTCCTATTTGAATATCCTTTATTGCTTTCTCTTTCCTGATTGCCCTGGCTGGAACTTCCAATACTATGTTGAATAGGTGTGGTGAGAGACGGCATCCTTGTCTTGTGCTGGTTTTCAAAGGGAATGCTTCCAGTTTTGACCATTCAGTATGATATTGGGTGTGGGTTTGTCATAAATAGCTCTTATTATTTTGAGATATATTCCATCAATACCTAGTTTATTGAGAGTTTTAGCATGAAGCGGTGTTGAATTTTGTCAAAGGCCTTTTCTGCATCTATTGAGATAATTGTATGGTTTTGTCATTGGTTCTGTTGATGTGATGGCTTATGTTTATTCATTTGCATATGTTGAACCAGCCTTGCATCCCAGGGATGAAGTGGACTTGATCGTGGTGGATAAGCTTTTGGATGTGCTGCTGGATTCGGTTTGCCAGTATTTTTTTATTGAGGATTTTTGCACTGATGTTCATCAGGGTTAGTGGCCTGACATTTTCTTTTTTTGTTGTGTCTCTGCCAGGTTTTGGTATCAGGATGATGCTGGCCCATAAAATGAGTTAGGGAGGATTCCTTCTTTTTCTATTGTTTGGAATAGTTTCAGAAGGAATGGTACCAGCTCCTCTTTGTACATCTGGTAGAATTCGTCTGTGAATCCTTCTGGTTCTGGACTTTTTTTGGTTGGTAGGCTATTAATTACTACCTCAATTTCAGAACTTGTTATTGTTCTATTCAGGTATTCGACTTCTTCCTGCTTTAGGCTTGGGAGGGTCTATGTGTTCAGGAATTTATCTATTTCTTCTAGATTTTCTATTTTATTTGCCCCACAGGTGTTTATAGTATTCTCTGATGGTAATTTGTATTTCTGTGGGATCCGTGGTGATATCCCTTTATTATTTTTTATTGCATCTATGATTCTTCTCTCTTTTCTTCTTTAGTAGTCTGGCTAGTGGTCTATCTACAAAATAGGTAGACTGTTTATCTGATATTTATTTTGTAATTATCTAATAATAACCATCATTATCATCATCAACATCATCATTATCATCTCCTTTACCCATACATATATTTGTGTCTTTCAAATAATAATCCCATCTTTGAAGTGCATCCTCATCTTTAGCAGTCTGCACTCTGCTTTCTTATATCATTTACTATCTTATGATTATTTATTTCCCGTCCTTCTTCTCTGACAGATAGTCATTTTTTAGGGCCAAGGAAATATCTCGATCACCACTATATCCCCAGCACCTACCCCTGTGCCTGGTCCATAGGGCCAGATGCTAAGAGTTGAGTTGAACCAGTCTACCTAATCTTAACCTTCATTAGCACAACATGGTTTGTCAGTGGTTAAGAATCTACACTTTGGAGTCAGACTCACCCAGGATGGAATCCTGGCATTGCCACTTATTATTAATAGATGCGTGATCTTGGACAAGTTTACTTAATTGTTCTGAGCATCAGTTTCCTCTTCTGCAATATAGGGATGACACACAGCTACCTGGTAAGTTGTTGGGAAAATTAAATGGGATGATATGTATGAAATGGCCTGGCACATAGAGTACCTAAATACATGTTCTTCTGATTTTATTTGGACTGTTTGTGTTAGTAACAGAAGTCAAAAAGGTGGAGAAAGGAGAAAGGTACTTGTGAAAATTTTCTTTCTTCTCCATGTTTCATTCAGGACTGAGGAAGGGGGCACAGTTTTTACCCAAGGAAATGACATTTTTAGCGAAAAGAATTATGATCTTAGCGTTTAGCTGAATTGTATTTTGGAAGTAAGCTCCTTCCCTGTGGAACTTATGGCCTTGCTAGCCTTGGTTTGTTGGAAGTGCTCTTGCTGGCTTTCTAGTTAGGGTAGGGAAAGGAAGGCTTCTGGGGAGTGAAGATAGGCCATGATATCAAGCCACTGGGTTTGCATATCAGTATAATTTTTTATTGCTTTCTGTTGTACTTGGGACTTGAATAAAGGCTGATATTTGTGTCTTGCTGGTAAAGTGCTTGTAAAGTGAGTGAAAGTTTTCTTTGCTCTTGTCCTGCCAGAGCTGTTCACTTGGGGTTGAGGGGAAGATAACCTTTCATGTTTTTTTTTTTTTTTATTCTGATGACTGTGATGAGCATTCGAACCAAAAGGCCACTGGTGGAAAGTAAAGGTGAGTGGTGAGAAGACAATAGGATAATGGAAACTGTGTTAGACTTGTAGTCAAATTGTCCTGCACTTCCCCTCTCCAAGTCTTAGGTTTTTCATCTGTACAATGGATATTAAAATGAGAAAAGAAGCTTGTCTTCGCAGAGTTATCGTTAGGTGTTGGCACAGCAAACAGGCTCCCATTAGGGCTCATTTTCCTTCATTCCTTAGTAAGGAAGAAGTACTTATAAAATATAGCAGTTGTGCTCTTGTGAATGATAGCATGGGCAGTTGTCATCTCTCTGAAGCAGATGTAACCCAGAATGTCACTTGAGTTTTGTTTAATGCTTAGGCATAAGACATAGGAAAGACAAAAGTTGACCTTTGGGTAGTGAGAACAATGTTCCATTTTGTTCAAACTTGAATTTTTTACTATAGGAGACTCAGAATTAACCTTCCATGAAGGTTTTAGGATTGGCTTTCTGGCCCTTCTTCTTCATATCCACCTGAAAGAGCTTGGGCACAGATGTTCTTGGAGAAAGGCAGTTAGACAAGGTGACTTCTGAAGCTCCAGTGGCCAAGTATTTTGATGGTAGCCTAAAAGATGTCCAGAATCACTGTACATCATTTTTTCAACAGAAGCTTCAGGCATAGGGATTATGCTTGGTACTTTATGTTGTGGAATGGAATCCAGCGGATGTCCATGTGATCTAGAGAAACACCTAAGGAAGGTGAAGAAATGAGGAAAAAAAAAAGAACAAGACTTGTATGATAATACTAATCACGATCTTTGTGTATTTATTCCAATGGCATTTTATCCATTATCTGATTTATATTACCACTCACAGCAGCAGCTCAATAGGATGGGAGATATTATCTCTATTTTATAGATGAGATTTGAGGCTCACGGAGCTAAAGCAAGGAACATCAAATCGTTTTGATATTTGGTCTGGTTTTGTTATAGGTCTCCCTTTGGATGAGGTAAAGTCACAAAGCTGGGTTCATATCATTTAATTAGTCTGAAAATGTTGCCTGAACACCACCTTCAGTTAGATATCTTAACCTCAGGTTTCCTGCCTTCATTGCTCCCTCATATAGACATAGACTATGAGATTGGCTAATCCCAGGGAACTTCCCTAATCCCTCGGCAAGATCCAAAAAAGCTCAGTCACACCCTACGACCATCATCTTTAGGAGAAGTCTCAGAAAATTCAGCTTCACACTAACTCACTTGAGCAATGAATAATAGTAATTTATGCATGCAGGTTAATCCTGAAGACCTCAGACTTCACTTGCCTATTTCTGCCATTCAATTACATGTGTTGCATTGGTTTTTTGTGTCTTTCCAGTTTGGAGACTGCCAGGGACCATGTTTTGCCCATTGACTATTACTTTCCACCCCAGAAGACCTGCCTGATCTGTGGAGATGAAGCTTCTGGGTGTCACTATGGAGCTCTCACATGTGGAAGCTGCAAGGTCTTCTTCAAAAGAGCCGCTGAAGGTAAAGGGTCTTGCACATGCACTTCTCTTTCCCTTTCTCCTTTACCTTCCAGAGAGAGACACTAACCTTTCAGGGCCCAGGATTTTATCATCTCAGAAAAAGTCATTGGCAAGGCCCTATCAAATAACTTAGGAGCCTAAGGAAGCAAATTTTTGTACTTGCTAGTTCCCTGGTTTCAGCAGCCTTGTTTGTACAGGCAATGTAGGCAGTGAAGGTGGTCCCAGCTGGGGCTTGGGGCTCAGTGGGTCCTAGAAATGAAAGAAAAATTAATGATTTGAAAAGATTTAATTTCCTTCCTTCTTGTTTTCTACTCTGCTGGCTAGTAAAGGAAAAATTTGTCCTTATTAGAGAGGTTAGAAGTGGAGAAACCCCAACTGAGTCCCCAGCCTGTTCCTTGGGATGAATATGAGACTGTTCCTTAGCAAAGGCTTCCTGGCCTCGGCCCCAGAAAGGGAGTGTTCTCACTCTTCAGCAGACTATCAGTCTCTGCACCTGCTCCCTCCTGTTGTGGCCTCCTTGGGACCTGTCTTTGCGTTAATAGTTCCTAGGTAGGTAAGAACTCAGAGTGAAGAAACACATTTATTCTCCTCTCCAGAGACCTGATCTCAAAGCCTGTCCATTAGTCCCTAACCTTAATCTAAGGTAGCATCTTATATCTGGCTAAATTGGCTCAAGCCCTAGCTCCTTAGTTTTATTTAGCTTAGAACAACTCATGTCTGCTCAGCCTCTAGAGGTGCTCAGCCCACATTCTGCAGTAGAAACTCCCATTTTCAGGCCTCTTATATATGGTAATGTCTCCTTCCTCTAACCACCCAGGGCTTAAGCTTCCTGCTTATCCACTTCACCCTGTATTGAGGGCTTTCTTCTCAAAGGGACATTGATGAGGAGCCCCTAGAGAGAGATGCTGTGCTCTGGGACCAGACCCATTGTTAAACGCCAGTATTCACCTCTGCCCCGACTTTCCCCAAAGAGGTACTTCCTGCCAAGGCCTTTCTCTTTCCTCTCACTGGCTGGAAGTGTTGAGTTCCACTTCAGAACCAGAAAAGAGAACCTTTCCTTCTATAAGAGCTATAAACATTGAGAACAGTCTTAAAAGATAGGTATGTAGGCCACACCATTCACCAGGAATGTACTGATACTCATCAGAATATGAAAGAAGCACCAGAGAGTTTGAAGCATCTAGAGAAAAGGTAGAAAGAGAATGCCCTTTAACTGACCTCCTCAATGATAGCCAATCACAATGATGAGTGTTGATTCATCATTTTGGCTAGGTGGCAGAATTATCTATAAAACAGAAGCTGCCATGTTGTTTTCTTCCAGTCCTCAGGGCCTACAAGAAGGCAGCTATCATTTGGTATTACTGAAAACATGCCCCATGTTCAGCTCATACCCCCAAATTACCCAATGCTACTGTTTATACTGGGCTAATATGAAGCCCAGCGCCCTAATGTCTAGGTCTAGGCAGTAAGGCCTAGAGCAGTGCCTAAAGAGCCTGAGAGCAGTGCCTTCCTTTCTTCAGAGTACTCATGAAAGGATGGCTGTCAGAAAAGGAAGTGAGGAGGGGCTCCAGAGACTTCAGACCACCCGAACTTCCCCAGTGAGACCCTGGCACTTCCCCATACCCTCTCACCCAGCGGGTCCTGTCTATAGAGCAGAGAATGAAACAAAGCACTCATCTAGAGGTAGTGTGTCAGCAAGCCCAGGCACTGCACCACAGTAATGGCAGCCACGTCAGATGGGAAAGGAGTTCAAGTGAACAAACAAGCAAATTCAATATTCAGATAGATTAGATTATGCTTGATGCTTCCTCTGGGTTTTACAAATATGGGTCACTAAATTGTTATTTTCAGAAAACAGGGGAAATGCTCAATCACATTGTGAAAGGGAAGATTTTGCTGTCATATCATACATCCCACATGGGAGCTTTCTGCAGAAGTTAGAGCTGAAGGAGAGAGGCAGGCAGAAGGGCAGCTGGCACGGCTGCCTGGGAGGAGCTCTGCAATGAGGTGGATCCTGTGCCATTTGAGAACAGGGAAGAAAAGGAATGAGGTTGTGGGGAGGGAATCACCCAACTCACAGAACACATAGAAATCCAGCAATGTTTCAAAACTCTCTACACCTTTGAGTCTGTTAAGTTAGGGAAACTCTGTGAGCTCATAGGGCCAAATGTACTTGCCTGTTTGAAATATGAAAAATCAGCAATGGATTCCTTGAAAAACCGTTAAAAGGGAACCTTCTGAGCCCCTTGGTTATTTTGAAATATGGACCATAGATTTCAGTCCTGAGCCCTTTGAAGGTAGGAGAAGGTGGTTTAGAAAACGCACACACACACACACACAAACACACACCAGAATGAAGCAAAAGAAAAATTATTGGTGTTTTCTTTCTCCTCCCATCTGTAAAGCTGTGGGATTGATTTTACTGCCATCATTATCTCTGTTTGAAGGCAGGGGGCTGTCTTATTACCCAAAGAGGACATTTATTGATTTGGTTTTCTTTTTCCATTTTTACAATGCATCTTTATCGCCCATGTGGCCTTTCTGGAGGTGGTTCTCAGTCTGGCTTGTTGAAACGTCAAATTATACCTGTCTTAGAGAAAATAGAAACAAAAATATTTCTCTTCCTCACTTGCTTGTTGTAGTCAGTTAACTCGGACTGAGTATTCAGTGTCTTGATTATCACTTAATTCATAGTTTCAGAAATCTCTGGAATGGGGATAGGTACAGGACTTAAACGCCTGGCACCTCAGACAGAAATATATTTTTAGCTTTGGTGGTTTATAACACATGGGACTTTCAGGCTGTTATTGGTGCAGAGCTCAGCACAGAGTCAATTGTAATCTGGACAGGTTTTGTTGCTGAGGAAGAGTGGGAAGAGGGAGTCCTACATTTTCTCCTTGTCAGTAATGTTGGAGAATTGGGGTGAGGGTGAGGCTGGGCAGGGAAGGATCTGCATAGAAAAAAGGGTCTGATGAGAAAAAATAATGCTACTAAGCCATGAGGGTAAAATGACCAAATTCTGGTTGAGAGAAACTTGGTCAAAGTGTGTATGGGGAGAGAAAGTTTGTCAAAGTCTTTGTCTGAGTGCTTGGTGGGATGAACTCTGGGTTAGAAACAGGCATGGAGGGAAATAGTTGGTTTACGGAGTGGGTAGGATGAGTGGGGTGGTGAAAGGGAAGGCATTTTGGATGCTAAGAGACCAGGAAGTCAAAGCAAGGCAATACACATAAACAGAGGTAAGGGCTCAGAGAGGTTTTAGTTGTATAGACTTGGATAAGAAATTTCCCTTTTGGACCTCAGTTTTCCTTGTTTGTAAAACAACGGACTTGAACTAGATATTTTTAAATGTGCTTCCGGCTTAGACATTTTGTGACCGTTCTACAAATTACAAACATAATCGTCATCATTTCAGCAAACTCACATGCATTTATACCTGCATAAGTTTTTGGTCTTGCTTTCCTAGAAGATGACTAATCCCAGATCCTAATCAATTAAAGAAGCAATCTTCAGATGTGGATAGAGCCAGCTGAGAGAGTGTACTATGGATGGAGTGAGTTAAAACTCAGGACTCAGATTTTTTCCTTGTGATCATTGCTGGGTAACTTCTTTCTTTTCTATTTTCTCATCTGGAAAATCAGGATATGAATCCCCATCTCTACCTCATTATGTTTCAAAGAGGGTTAATTAATCCATCATGTGCATTATGTGCTCAAGAATTTACTATTTTTCAGACATTTTCTAGTAAAACATTGAAGATTATATGTCCATTTGTTTTGTACACATGGAGTGCTGTTTGGTACACATCATAAAATTGAAACTGTAGTTTACATTCTGAACTCAAAGAATTACACCATCCTCACTGATGTTTACAATAGGTCCCAATTTAGTTTCTTTGGCAAATTTTATGTAAGTATGGCTTTGATTTTCTGTCTCACTCCAGGTTTTTGTTAGAGAAGAAATGCAAGTGAACCCTCATTGAACTCTTTCTGTCCTTTAAATCCATTCTTTCCCACCTCAACTCATGTGGAATTGAATGTTGCCTCTAGTTTGGAGTCTAGCAGAGAGTTTTTGGTGCATATCAGTGTCCCCTTCACTCCTTGACTTTTCAAGTAACATTTCCCAGAGGCAAATTAACTCTGCTAAGAGGATCTGCTTGCAGCTTCAACAGAGCCTTCATCAGGTATCTTTGGCCAAAGAGTTGACTGATCCTGACTTTGCGAGTCCTAGAGATCTTTTCACAAAGCTCCTCTCATGTTTCTGCCTCTGATTTTCTTAAATGTCACAGACAGACTTTAGATTTAGGGGTTGGTTAACTTTTTTTGTCAAGGGTCTTGTAGTAAATATTTTAGGCTTTGTAGATCATATGGTCTCTGTGTCAACTACTCAACTCTGCCTTTGTAGGATGAAAGCAGCCATAGACAATACTGGAACTAACGGGAGTAGCTGTGTTCCAATAAAACTTTATGGGCACTGAAATTTGAATTTCACTTAATTTTCACATGTCATTTAATATTATTTTTCTTTTTTACCATTTAAAAATTTAGAAATCATTCTTAGCTCTTTGGGCCTCACAAAAACAGATGGTAGAGTGGATTTGGTTTATGGGCTGCAGTTTGTTGACCTCAGCTTTAGATAATCACTTCTGTACTTATAAATCTACATAGGTTTTATGTTTTCCCATCTCTTGGTATCTTAGTAGCTCTCTAGATTATCTAATTTAAAAAAATTTTCCAAGTAGGCCAGTCAAAGTTTGAACATCTTGTTAGCACAGAATTCCTGGCCTAGTGGCTTCTTGGTCCTGAGCTTATTTACTAAAGAGAAAAAACAAATAAGTCTAGAAATGCTAGAAGAGGATACTTTTTTGTTTTAATGCTCTAGTAGATCACTCCTCCTTGCAATACCCAGAGGAGAAACTGAAAATATTCCAAACATTTTCTAGACTTCTGTGTTGTAAACGTGTGGATAACTATGAACTACATATGAATGAACTTTTCTGGATGACACATATATTCCAGATGGCAAAAAGGAAGGGCTTTGGGGACTCTCTGGTACCAAGTGTCATGGAAAAACTGTGTGTCTCATAGAAAGTAGATCCCAGGAGGCCAGCTGAGTTGTGGATCTGCCATATATTACCTCATGATTCTGTCTTCGCACACTCACCGGCTTAATTCTGGGCCTCCCCATAACACGACTAGACCACAGGCTTGCAGAAGAAATAATTTAGCTCTGTAACTCATTGCAGTTGGTGCCCACCCAAGTCTCTGTCAGTGCCCAATTCGGGAGCCATGCCAAGAATTTGCCATTGCTGCTTCATAGTGGCCCTGTGCCTGCTTATTTATAGCCTGTGCATTTTGTGAAACAGGGATTAAGAAGAAGTTGCCATAGCACTTGCACCATTTTGTAAATATCTGTAATGCTTACATAACTTTTGTGACTTGCAAGATCTTTTGAGTCCATTGCCTTCTGCTACCATGCCTTACCAATTTCCTAGTCCCTTATTATTATTTTTTTTTTCAAAATTACCCATTACCCAAGTTTATTAATAGTAATAGTAAGACATCAAATGTATAGTTGGTCTCCTTACCTCCCCAGTTTAGGGAGTTTCAATGATCCCTGAAGGCACATGAACTTACTGTGCTAAGTAATAGTCTCAAAATTCAGAGACTCCCTCTCACAGCCCATCTTGACTACTAACTCACTGCATAATTTGCTAAAACCAAGTTGTTCACTCACTGAGATGGATTAAAAGAAATAACATTCCTAATTTTTAAAGCTGTGAGAAGACAACCATGCTATCTGGGCAAAACACACAAAAAAATGCTTTACAGACATAAGCAGTTTAGTTTTGCTAATTCATTATATTTAACTTCTGTGATACACGTTCAGAATGTGCAGGTTTCTTATATAGGTATACACATGCCGTGGTGGTGTGCTGCAACCAACAACCCGTCATCTACATTAGGTATTTCTCCTAATGCTATCCCTCCCCTAGCCCACCACCCCCTAATAGGCCCCAGTGTGTGATGTTCCCCTCCCTGTGTCCATGTGTTCTCATTGTTCAACTCCTACTTATGAGTGAGAACATGCAGTGTTTGGTTTTCTGTTCCTGTGTTTGTTTTCTGAGAATGATGGTTTCCAGCTTCATCCATGTCCCTGCAAAGGACATGAACTCATCCTTTTTGATGGCTGCATAGTATTCCATGGTGTATATGTGCCACATTTTCTTTATACAGTCTATCACTGATGGGCATTTTGGTTGGTTCCAAGTCTGCGCTATTGTGAATAGTGCTGCAATAAACATACGTATGCATGTGTCTTTATAGAAGAATAACTTATAATCCTTTGGGTGTATACCCAGTAATGGGATTGTTGGGTCAAATGTCATTTCAGGTTCTAGTTCCTTGAGGAATCTCCACACTGTCTTCCACAATGGTTGAACTAATTTACACCCCCACCAACAATGTAAAAGCGTTTCTATTTCACCACATCCTCTCCAGCATCTGTTGTTTCCTGACTTTTTAATGATCACCATTCTAACTGGCATTGACATGGTATCTCATTGTGGTTTTGATTTGCATTTCTCTAATGACCAGTGATGATGAGCTCTTTTTCATATGTTTGTTGGCCGCATAAATGTCTTCTTTTGAGAAGTGTCTGTTCATATCCTTCACCCACTTTCTGGTGTGATTGGTTGTTTTTTTCTTGTAAATTTGTTTAAGTTCCTTGTAGATTCTGGATATTAGCCCTTTGTCAGATGGATAGATTGCAAAAATTTTCTCTCATTCTGTAGGCTGGTTGTTCACTCTGATGATAGTTTCTTTTGCTGTGCAGAAGCTCTTTGGTTTAATTAGATTTCATTTGTCAGTTTTGGCTTTTGTTGCCATTGCTTTTGGTGTTTTAGCCATGAAGACTTTGCCCATTCACAATTGCTACAAAGAGAATAAAATACCTAGGAATACAACTCACAAGGGATGTGAAGGACCTCTTCAAGGAGAACTACAAACCACTGCTCAAGGCAATAAGAGAGGACACAAACAAATGGAAAAACATTCCATGCTCATGGATAGGAAGAATCAATATCGTGAAAATTGCCATACTGCCCAAAGTAAATTATAGATTCAATGCTATCCCCATTAAGCTACCATTGACTTTCTTCACAGAATTAGAAAATACTACTTTAAATTTCATATGGAACCAAAAAGAGCCCATATACCCAAGACAATTCTAAGCAAAAAGAATAAAGCTGGAGGTATCAAGCTACCTGACTTCAAACTATACTACAAGGCTACAGCAACCCTTATCAATTTTTTATGTGCCTGTCCGTATTCTGCAGTCAGAAGCGTCTTCAGTCCTTTCAGGGAATTGCTGGGTGACTATCAAACTCTGGTCGTTCATTTTTGCAATTGGCTACTGTTGTGAGGATAAGTGTTAAACTCACTTTCTCTTCAGAGATAGAAATTATGTATTAATTCTCTGGGTTCTAGACCCACAGCAAGGAGCATACTGCTCCTCAAAATAACTGAATTCTGCAAGAAGCCATCATTGTAAAACAACAATATCTTCAGTTATAGTAGCCAAGTGTGCAACTTCTGGAAACTTTTTCAGATTTTCATGTTCCTTCCCTGTGTCTTCATAGCTAGACAGCTGCTTTCAGCCTTGTACAGATGCTAGTGAGCTTTGTACCTACAAACCTGCAGGAAATTTAACTGAGATTTGGAGGTGAATGACTCTTCATAAAGGGAGCAAGGTTTAGAATTCTCAGTCCCTTTGCTCCCAGGCTGTGTTGTGACTACTGAGGCACTCCAGTGAAATCACTATTCCTCCTATCTAGACTAATGCCTGTCTCCGCAGAGCACCTCATAAGAACAGGCCTGGTAGTAATATCCCCATGCATTCAGTCAGTAAATATTTACAGAGTGCTTACTACATATAGGGTATTGGGCTGACATATGCAAGATACAGGGCCTGCTTCCAGGAGGTTATAGCTTATTGATCATAAATGTGGCAATTTTTTTTTTTTTTTGAGACAGAGTCTTGCTCTGTCGCCCAGGCTGGAGTGCAGTGGCACGATCTCGGCTCACTGCAACCTCCGCCTCCCAGGTTCATGTGATTTTCCTGCCTCACCCTCCTGAGCAGCTGAGACTACAGGGGCACACCACCACACCCAGCTTTTATTCTTTTTTTTTTTTTTTTTTTGTATTTTTAGTAGAGACAGGATTTCACCATATTGGCCAGGTGGGTCTCGAACTCCTGACCTGGTGATCCACCCACCTCAGCCTCCCAAAGTGCTGGGATTACAGGCGTGAAAATGTGGCAGTCTTTAAAGCTCTTCAGTGGATGAAAGCTGTCCTTTTGAACTTGGATGAAAGCAAAAGGACCCTATCTGCTGTCCTTTTGAACTGCTGAAAGTGGATGAAAGCAAAAGGACCCTATCTGCTGTCCTTTTGAACTTCGCAACTCTCTTGGTACAGAGTGAGAGGTTATTCTCTTGGTTTTCCATATGAGTAAACTGAGGCTTTGCCAGTTCATCAACAGGTAGTAAATAATATATTTGGAATTTGAACCCAGTTCTTCTGGGGTCAAAGGCAGCATTCACTCTGCTCTGTCACAGCAGCTCCTCAAATAAGCCAACATAGAAACCAAGTATTATGCCTAGGCAACAAGAAAGGCAGCAATGAAGAGCAACAGCAGAGTCAAATATGAGAGAAGGAAGTTAAGAAAGATGTTAAGTACTGTGGGAAGTAACCGAGAAACCACCAAGTATCGCTAACATCACAGGGAACTTGTCTTCCAAAGAAAATTCCAAGCACTTAAAACCGCTGGTAGTTCATCAGCAACTCTCTTCATTAGATGTGCGAGGGACATGTGGGCCATAGTCTTTCTACTAACTTATATTCTTCAGGGGGAAAGTTCTGATTCTGATGAGACCCAGCATGGTAGCTCTTAATTCACTGTTGTCACACGACTATAGAACAGGAAGCACAACTTAACACCTGTGCTCATGAGAATTTTGCTCCTTATGACCATGCTAAAGAAAGAGCTTAGACAGGATGTGTGGATATAAATGTAGATTCATGGTTCCTTGGCTCTTTGGTTTGAGCCTTCTCAGCAGAGCATCCCACAGAGTGTTTTCCATGGGGCCACGAGCAAGAGAAATCCATTTCCCTCCTCCTCAATGTCAGAAAATAGAGAATATTGTCTTTCAGGATAGAATTAAAAAGTCATAGAGGCGGCAACTTGTTTTCCTATATTAGGGTTTTAAAATTCTGTTTTTCCTTCCTCTCCTGGGTTACATCATTGTGTGGATGGACCTTGATTTCACTGTGGTATCTGGATGTGGGCCCTGAAGACCATGGACTTCTAACAGTTCCTTAAGTTACGTAAGCACATTCCTACAGGTCACAAGCTCATTTACTTACAGGATGGTTGATTTGGTCACAGGTTATTTCATGAAAATACTTAAAAGATTTGCAGTGTTCAAAACTGCAGTATCTTTAAACACTAAAACTTGAAGGAAGGGAACTTAGAAATCAAAAAATCTGGTCAAACCATTTCATGGAAAAGGAAAGTGAGGCTCAGAGAGAGGAAATTACTTTCCTGGGTTTGTGTAGCCTATAAATGGCAGAAATGAGAGCCTCCCTGCCATTTCTAGTTTTCTGTCTGAGAGACCCTCCTGCCTAATAGCTAATTAGCAGAGTCACAGAGGTCATTACCTTGCAATTCTCAAGAATTATGTGAGGCAGCATAGTAAGCATTTATGGCCCTTGGTTCCTAGAAGGAGCTTAGTCCCTGATAGTCATCTCTGCCTTTGCCATTGTGTGAGACCATCTTCTGTAACTGTATGTCTTCCTCCCTAGTAAGTTAATGAGTAATAAAGGTATTCTATAGTGAGAGGACTCTGTAAGACATTTCTTGGTGTGAGGATTGTTGCAAGGTTGTTTTGTGTGTATGTGCATGTATAAACTTTTTTAGGGAGCATATTCGTAGCTTTTACATGGATCTCAGAGGCTCTATAGCCCAGAGAAGATTACAGAATACCAGTCTTGTCTTTGGTAAGGATTTTATAGACCCATCCTGACTACAGTGATATCCAACATGGCTATTTAATGACTGGCACTTTCCCCACATAACGTATGTTTATTCCACACTCAGTGCCTACTGTGTACATGAGACCTATACCAGGCACTGGGATAAGAGACATGAAATAATAGCTAAAACTGTTTATTGAGCAGTCAATATGCATTAGATGCTTTGTAGGCATTTTCTTATTCAATCTGTATACCCTCAATTTACAAATGAGGGAACTGAGGCACAGAAGAGTTGAGTGATTTGCCCAAAGTCATACAAATAGTCAGTGGCTATGTGATGAATAGTTACCAACATAAAAGGGTGAGATTACTGCTGTACTAAAAGTAGGTACATAATCCCCTGAGCAGACAGTATGAGAGAATGATTTATTTTACCTGGAAAGTTTAGGAAGGCTTCACAGAGGAGTTAAGGGTTGATCTGGGTCTTGAGGGATGGATAAGAATTTGCCAGATACAAAAAGGTAGGAAGAGAACTTCAGGAGGAGGGAACAGGCTGAGCAAAGACACGGTGATGTGAAAGCGGGAGGCTTGTTTGGGGAGGATTATGGAATCTGGAGGTCATTGTGGGGAATCTCATCAGATGCAGCAAGCTGCTTGACAGGCCTTCAGTTGGCTCTTTGTACCTTGCTCCCTCCCCATGCTGAGCTGTCCATAGCTGCCCTAGGCGGGTGTCTGGGATTTTCGGAAGAAGGTTACTATCCAGGTAGTGTAACAAGATGCAGTGCAAGAGCACCAGATTGGGGCTCTGGCTCAGCTACTGACTTACCACCTGGCCTTAAGCATGTCTAGTTCCCTCTTTGTACATTAAAATCTCCATTGGAACAGTAACATGGTTGTATTAAATGATCTTGAAGATTTTACCTGCACGTTTTGCACATGTACCCTAAAACTTAAAGTATAATAAAAAAATAAAAAAAATAACAATATAAATCTTTAATAATAATTTTAGTAGTTAATCTCTAAAATTTTACAGATAATCCAGATGCATCCATTGGTCAATGGTTCACTTTGTATGCGTAATGTTTGGGAAACAGGCAGACCCAATTTCAATCCTTAGTTGTAAGACAATACATATGTGACCTAGAGCAAATCACTTTTGTATGCCTCTATAAGGATAACAATAGCTCACAGAACTATTGTAAGAACTAAATGATGTGTAATAAAGCTACTGGTACTCAGTAAGTTTTGTATCTTTTTTCTAGAGTGAGTCTTGGTCATAGGCACGCGAATACTTGCAGCGTCCCTGGGTAGGCAGAAAGAGCAAATAAGAGATGGTATCTGTGGTATTCCCCAGGTAAAGGAGGCCTTGGGTTGGCGTAAGATTTCACTTCTCTTTAGAGTTACTTAATTAGGGACCAGAAAGGCCATCAGCATTTGTATGAGAATATAACAAAGGTCAATCTCTTCCTCTTTACTTTTTACCTCCCAGTACACTGTGAGTAACATTCCCCAGCCAGCCCAGTCAGCACGTGTTCATTGCCTCTCTTGACTTCCAGACTTTGGACTTGAAGGTGTCAGAGCTCTCTGTGTATCTTTGTCCCCAACAAGATAAGTCTGACCTCCCCAGCAAATTCAAGTCCTAAGCCACTGTCCAGGAGAAAAGCTAGCAAGGTCATAAATTATTCTCCATAATTTCCAGCCATTGGTTTCCCTTGTCCAGCCAGAGGTGTGTCTCAAAGTATGCTGAGGCCAGATTCAATAGAAACCTGAGCCAGCACCTGTGTAAATAATTTTTAAAGCTCCTTTTCCTGAAGCTGGAAGAATATTTTTAAAAACTAAGCTGGATTATCTTTTATCTAGCATGCCGTCTCCTACATTCCTAGTGCTACGGACCTCTTGGAGGAATGTGGTTTGGTTATAGTGGTATTTTCTTGTCTGTTGTGGGGGAGGGGGACATTTCTTTCAAAAACAAGGTAATGCTTTGGTCTGGCCTATGACTCTATTTTGTTTAAAATGAAACTATGGCAGTATAGTGGTATTCATTCTGCTTCCCATAGGTTAACTTTACATCCCTCTGTCTTCACCCACTCTTCAGTTCTGATCCTTTTAAAAAGCAGCCAACCAAAACCAGCAAGTACATACTGCTTATCTCTGACTTCCACCAGAATCAACTTCAGATCTTGTCCAAAGCTCCATCTAAAGAGAGGGGAATAGCACCCAGCCAAGAGCCCTCAGGGCCCATCAGTAAGTAGACATCCTGTCCTTGAGGTCCCTTAACTCTGCTCAGCTTCAGAATACAGAAGGGGTTGGTTCTTCATTTGTGTTGTTTATAACTAAAAGCCTCCTACTTCCCACTTTTTTGCACAGCTTCTTCTGCCATCCCACCTGTGTAGCCTCTTCAACTCCCCCAAAACTCCTCTGTAGCCCATGTCACTTGGGAAGAGTTTTCTTTGTCTCTTTTGCAACTTGACAATGACTAGCCAGCAAGTTTAAGTTCAAATTATTGTTCCATGAGAGTAGAGATAGATATAGGAAACAAAAAAAGGGATATGGAGGTATAGAGTGATTTCCCACCTACCTAGTGAGCACTACTGAGATATTCAAGTGCTCTCTACCCAAGAATTCTATTGATATAAAGGTAAAAACTTGATCTTAGGTCTAATATCCGTTAGTAGTGTGACCTTGGGAAAATGATACCACCCCCAAAGGCTTAGTTTTCTTAACTGTAAAATAGGAATACTGATGACCACCACCAGAGGATTCATAAGGATAACATGAGATAAGGCAACTTGAAATTTCCTAGCATAGTGATAGACTTTTGAAAATAAAATGAACCAAACACTGATAACAGTACTTCCTAGTACACAAATGAGAAATCAGTCCCTCATCAAATTACAGCACATTTCCAATGCTCCAATTATGTCACTGTAGAAATGCTAATGTGGGTTAAATAATTTGTCTGTTGCTATTTATATGGATAATTTGATAGTAATTATTTTTGGACATGGATAGTTTTGAAGCCTTACAGATGAGTCCATCCCCAAGTACCCAAAACTAAAGAAAATTGGCTAGAGTGATGACAAGGTGCAGCACAGAGCTCCCTGGGTTCTGGGCCCTGTCTCCTAGCTAGAGAGATCTCCAGGCTATAAGCATTTGTATTCTCATAGTCCAATGGCAGGGAAGAAGGGCTGGAGGTGAGTAGTTTTCACTCATTTATTTTTTCAACAAGCATGTATGGTATCAGGCCTTGTATGCATCCAGAGACAAATGTGAGCTAGCCGTGTCCTCAAGGAGATTCCAGTCTGGTGGGCCTGCCTTCTAAGGTCAGTTGCAGCTTTAGCACTATAAAGAGCATCTACCTGCGGCAGATACAATGTGATGGGACATGGCAGAGAAAAATTCTATAAGCAGAGCCTCCCCATTCCCAGGCATTGAAACAATCCTAACCAAGGCTGGCATAGTACAATGAGCCTGTCCCTATCAGCAGGTTTGGAAGCCTTAATAACAACAACAAAAACAATAATAATGGTGATGATAATCATAGTGCCTAATGTTACCAAACATTTTCCGTGTGTTAAGTACTATACTAAGTGCATACTTAATCCTCACAACAACTCTATAAGATAGTAGATACTCTTACTACTACCCTGATTTTACAAATGTGGAAACTGAGGCACAGAAGACTAAGAGAACAGGAATACACCTAATTCACCTCAGTTCAACAAACATCAAGCATCTGTTTTATGTCAGGCCTCATGCTGGATGCCAGGGAGAGAGAGATGAGTAAAGCATAGTTTCAGTCCAGTGGGAGCAAATGACAGCACACAGTGGGGCAGGTATATTGTAGCCCTTCTGCTTGATGCTAAGAACTCAGTGTCAGTGATGAATGAAACATAGTCATTCTCTGAAAGATCTTAAAGGTTGGTAAGAGATATCTGTGTGGAAACAAAAATTAAATACTGCTGTGATAAGTGTCATAAGAGATAAGTGGAAAATGAGAGAGAGATCACGGTAGCAATTGATTGGTTTAAATCAAAGCCCCCCAAAAAAAATGTTATTGAGAATTATAGAACAACTAATTGATTTAAATCAAAGCCCAAACAGAACAGTGTTTGCTAATTTTATTTCAATTTGGTTGATAATTTGGTTGAAATGAATTTATTTCATTTTTTATTCCATCCTTACAATAGAAGATTGGTGCTTGTTTCCCACCCAAGGATACCAGGATATTTCAGGGGCTGTATTACAATATAGTTAAATTATTCATTTATCTCAAAGCACATCCACACTTTCCCCTATCCTTACCTTTACTCAGGATATCTCTTCTGCCTCAGGTGCTTTTTCTCCACATTTCCATATTCTTAAGTCCTACCTTCCTTCAAGGCCTCACTCAAATGCCTCCTCCTCCATGAAGCATCCACCCCACTGAAAGGTACCCAGCCCTCTCCTGTACTACACATCACTTCATGGGTGTCTCCACTTCCTGCTTTATCTTTCAGTAATGCACTTACAGTTCTCTTTCCTCCACTAGACTGAGCTCTTCAGAGGAAGATTCACTTGGCTGAAACCATGATTTTACTTTAAACACATTGAAAACCTCTACTGGAGTGCATTGTGTCTGGTGGGCTTCAACCTTAATTCTTAAGTATGTGAAAATACATCACCTATCTGGAGGTTTACACTTTCTGCTAATGACTTTATTTTTAAGCCCACCACCCTAACACAACAAATACTTAAAACTTATCTTCATTTCCTTTAGGTCTGGCCTTCATGCATGCATATAATTTATAGAGTCACTGTTTTGCTCGGTTGTCCTCATGCCTCTATATTATTGGAGGTTTAGATTGTTTCCATACACTCAGGTTGTATTCATCTACTTTTTTTCTTTTCAAATTTCCTTAGCATCCATTTCCACCATTGGAAATTCAGGGTCAAAACAGGGGTTGGGGATTGGAGCATGTGTATCACAGATAACCAATCATGTGTTATGACTTAAGAATTTATGAAAGGGCCCTCTACCTGAAGATATCTTGCTACTGATGCTGTCTCACAGTGTCTGAAACTCCCATCATATGTGGAATTGTTTTGGAAGGCTTTGCCTCCTGGGACACCTTCAGCCATAATCAAGAAATAGTATTGAGCATTAGACTGTCAGTATGTCCATTAGCAAGACTGTGGATGAATGGAATCACCAATATTATATTTTATAGGTGATACAGAATACAAGAGAAGTTCTGAAGAGAAAATGCTTATGTAGAATAGGAAGACTTAGATACAGCATGAAAGCTGCAGGCTTTGAGGAGCCAGAGGTCAAATGAAAGCATTGAGTATTTGTTTAGATGAAAGAACAGAAAGGGAAAAGAGAAGCAGAGGAAGGGTTAGTAGAGAGAAATGTGTAAGTTTTACCCATTTAACTTGGAATTGTGTTTGGCTATGGGCACAACAGAAGCAGTGAGATCACTTTATTTTATTTTATTCTTTATAGACAGGGTCTTGCTATGTTGCCCAGGCTGGAGTGTGCAGCTCTTCACAGGTGTGATCATAGTGTACTACACCATCAAACTCCTGGACTCAAGCAATCCTCCCACCTCAGCCTCCTGAGTAGCTGGGACTACAAGTGCACACCACCACGCCCAGTGAGATCACTTGAAACTAGAGAGAGATGTGTGAGTTCTGGGCAACCAGTAGTTGGCTTTACATAGAATTGTAGGGGTCAAGGCCTAAGGGGACATCCTGTTCCAAGTCAGCTTCTTTGGACATTAGAAAACCACGAAGGGTTTGGAAATCAGAAAACCAGCAGAGGCAGGAAAACTCAGGGCAGCATGGCAGATTCAGTATATACAAGAAGGTTCACACCAGTCATCAGACAGAATTGTAATTGCTGATGTGGAGTAGAGGCTAGCTTTGTCTGCTGTGTGATACCCAAACCTTTAAGAATAGTAGGTGTATATGGGGAATTGGAGGGAGACAGGTGGCTGTGTTTACTAATTGGTTGACTTCACTGAGATGGTTTGGGGATTGTGGCTTCCAGATGCTCAGATTTTCTTTTTTGGGTAGAGACTCCAACATCATTACAGAACTATAAATTGCATATGGAAAAGAAAGGCCTGCTATGTTAGAATAGAAAATAAAACGCTGTGGGGTTGAAGAACAGAGGGGCTGTCTAGGAAGTCAGATAGCATTTTCCAGTTCTGTCCTTCAGAGATCCTTGTCCCCATTGTGACTCAATTTCTCTTACTTTGTTTTTGTTTTCTTTTTTATACTTTAAGTTTTAGGGTACATGTGCACAACGTGCAGGTTTGTTACATATGTATATATGTGCCATGTTGGTATGTTGGTGTGTTGCACCCATTAACTTCTCATTTAACATTAGGTATATCTCCTAATGCTATCCCTTCCCCTTCCCTGCTCCCCACCACAGACCCCGGTGTGTGATGTTCCCCTTCCTGTGTCCATGTGTTCTCATTGTTCAATTCCCACCTATGAGTGAGAACATGCGGTGCTTGGTTTTTTGTCCTTGTGATAGTTTGCTGAGAATGATGGTTTCCAGCTTCATCCATGTCCCTACAAAGGACATGAACTCATCATTTTTTGTGGCTGCATAGTATTCCATGGTATATATGTGCCACATTTTCTTAATCCAGTCTATCATTGTTCAACATTCGGCTTGGTTCCAAGCCTTTGCTATTGTGAATAGTGCCGCGATAAACATACGTGTGCGTGTGTCTTTATAGCAGCATGTTTTATAATCCTTTGGGTATATACCCAGTAATGGGATAGCTGGGTAAAATGGTATTTCTTGTTCTAGATCCCTGAGGAATCGCCACACTGACTTCCACAGTGGTTGAACTAGTTTACAGTCCCACCAACAGTGTAAAAGTGTTCCTATTTCTCCAAATCCTCTCCAGCACCTGTTGTTTCCTGACTTTTTAATGATAACCATTCTAACTGGTGTGAGATGGTATCTCATTGTGGTTTTGATTTGCCTTTCTCTGATGGCCAGTGATGATGAGCATTTTTTCATGTGCCTTTTGGCTGCATAAATGTCTTCTTTGAGACATGTCTGTTCATATCCTTCACCCATTTTTTGATGGGGTTGTTTGTTTTTTTCTTGTAAATTTGTTTGAGTTCTTTGTAGATTCTGGATATTAGCCCTTTGTCAGATGAGTAGATTGCAAAAATTTTCTCCCATTCTGTAGGTTGCCTGTTCACTCTGATGGTAGTTTCTTTTGCTGTGTAGAAGCTCTTTAGTTTAATTAGATCCCATTTGTCAAGTTTGGCTTTTGTTGTCATTGCTTTTGGTGTTTTAGATGTGAAGTCCTTGCCCATGCCTATGTCCTGAATGGTATTGCCTAGGTTTTCTTCTAGGGTTTTTATGGTTTTAGGTCTAACATGTAAGTCTTTAATCCATCTTGAATTAATTTTTGTGTAAGGTGTAAGGAAGGGATCCAGTTTCAGCTTTCTACATGTGGCTAGCCAGTTTTCCTAGCACCATTTATTAAATAGGGAATCCTTTCCCCATTTCTTGTTTTTGTCAGGTTTGTCAAAGATCAGATGGTTGTAGATATGCGGCATTATTTCTGAGGGCTCTGTTCTGTTCCATTGGTCTATATCTCTGTTTTGGTACCAGTACCATGCTGTTTTGGGTACTGTAGCCTTGTAGTATAGTTTGAAGTCAGGTAGCATGATGCCTCCAGCTTTGTTCTTTTGGCTTAGGATTGACTTGGCGATGTGGGCTCTTTTTTGGTTCCATATGAACTTTAAAGTAGTTTTTTCCAATTCTGTGAAGAAAGTCATTGGTAGCTTGATGGGGATGGCATTGAATCTATAGATTACCTTGGGCAGTATGGCCATTTTCACAATAATGATTCTTCCTACCCATGAGCATGGAATGTTCTTCCATTTGTTTGTATCCTCTTTTATTTCATTGAGCAGTGGTTTGTAGTTCTCCTTGAAGAGGTCCTTCACATCCCTTGTAAGTTGGATTCCTAGGTATTTTATTCTCTTTGAAGCAATTGTGAATGGGAATTCACTCATGATTTGGCTCTCTGTGTGTCTGTTATTGGTGTATAAGAATGCTTGTGATTTTTGTACATTGATTTTTTATCCTGAGACTTTGCTGAAGTTGCTTATCAGCTTAAGGAGATTTTGGGCTGAGACAATGGGGTTTTCTAGATATACAATCATGTCATCTGCCAACAGGGACAATTTGACTTCCTTTTTTCCTAACTGAATACCCTTTATTTCCTTCTCCTGCCTAATTGCCCTGGCCAGAACTTCCAACACTATGTTGAATAGGAGTGGTGAGAGAGGGCATCCCTGTCTTGTGTCAGTTTTCAAAGGGAATGCTTCCAGTTTTTGCCCATTCAGTATGGTATTGGCTGTGGGTTTGTCATAGATAGCTCTTATTATTTTGAAATATGTCCCATCAATACCTAATTTATTGAGAGTTTTTAGCCTGAAGGTGGTTGAGTTTTGTCAAAGGACTTTTCTGCATCTATTGAGATAATCATGTGGTTGTCTTTGGTTCTGTTTATATGCTGGATTACATTTATTGATTTGCGTATATTGAACCAGCCTTGCATCCCAGGGATGAAGCTCACTTGATCATGGTGGATAAGCTTTTTGATGTGCTGCTGGACTCGGTTTGCCAGTATTTTATTGAGGATTTTTGCATCAATGTTCATCAAGGATATTGGTCTAAAATTCTCTTTTTTGTGTGTGTCTCTGCCCGGCTTTGGTATCAGGATGATGTTGGCCTCATAAAATGAGTTAGGGAGGATTCCCTCTTTTTCTTTTCATTGGAATAGTTTCAGAAGGAATGGTACCAGCTCCTGTTTGTATCTCTGTTAGAATTCAGCCGTGAATCCATCTGGTCCTTCAGAGCCTGTTATTGGTCTATTCAGAGATTCAACTTCTTCCTGGTTCAGTCTTGGGAGGGTGTATGTGTCGAGGAATTTATCCATTTCTTCTAGATTTTCTAGTTTATTTGCGTAGAGGTGTTTATAGTATTCTCTGATGGTAGTTTGTAGTTCTGTGGGATTGGTGATGGTATCCCCTTTATCATTTTTTATTGCGTCTATTTGATTTTTCTCCCTTTTCTTCTTTCTTAGTCTTGCTAGAGGTCTATCAATTTTGTTGATCTTTTCAAAAAAACAGCTCCTGGATTCATTGATTTTTTGAAGGGTTTTTTGCTCTCTATTTCCTTCAGTTCTGCTCTGATCTTAGTTATTTCTTGCCTTCTGCTAGCTTTTGAATGTGTTTGCTCTTGCTTCTCTAGTTCTTTTAATTGTGATGTTAGGGTGTCAATTTTAGATCTTTCCTGCTTTCTCTTGTGGGCATTTAGTGCTATAAACTTCCCTCTACACACTGCTTTAAATGTGTCCCAGAGATTCTGGTATGTTGTGTCTTTTTCTCATTGGTTTCAAAGAACATCTTTATTTCTGCCTTCATTTCGTTATGTACCCAGTAGTCATTCGAGAGCAGGTTGTTCGGTTTCCATGTAGTTGAGCGGTTTTGAGTGAGTTTCTTAATCCTGAGTTCTAGTTTGATTGCACTGTGGTCTGAGAGACAGTTTGTTATAATTTCTGTTCTTTTACATTTGCTGAGGAGTGCTTTACTTCCAAGTATGTGGTGAATTTTGGAATAGGTGTGGTGTGGTGCTGAAAAGAATGTGTATTCTGTTGATTTGGGGTGGAGAGTTCTATAGATGTCTGTTAGGTCTGCTTGATAGTGGGGTGTTAAAGTCTCCCATTATTATTGTGTGGGAGTCTAAGTCTCTTTGTAGGTCACTAAGGACTTGCTTTATGAATCTGGGTGCTCCTGTATTGGGTGCATATATATTTAGGATAGTTAGCTCTTCTTATTGAATTGATCCCTTTACCATTATGTAATGGCCTTCTTTGTCTCTTTTGATCTTTGTTGGTTTAAAGTCTGTTTTATCTGAGACTAGGATTGCAATCCCTGCCTTTTTTTGTTTTCCATTTGCTTGTTAGATCTTCCTCCTTCCGTTTATTTTGAGCCTATATGTGTCTCTGCACGTGAGATGGGTTTCCTGAATACAGCACTCTGATGGGTCTTGACTCTTTATCCAATTTGCCAGTCTGTGTCTTTTAATTGGAGCATTTAGCCCATTTACATTTAAGGTTAATATTGTTATGTGTGAATTTGATCCTGTCATTATGATGGTAGCTGGTTATTTTGCTCGTTAGTTGATGCAGATTCTTCCTAGCCTCGATGGTCTTTACAATTTGGCATGTTTTTGCAGTGGCTGGTACCCGTTGTTCCTTTCCATGTTTAGTGCTTCCTTCAGGAGCTCTTGTAGTGCAGGCCTGGTGGTGACAAAATCTCTCAGCATTTGCTTGTCTGTAAAGTATTTTATTTCTCCTTCACTTATGAAGCTTAGTTTGGCTGGATATGAAATTCTGGGTTGAAAATTCTTTTCTTTAAGAATGTTGAATATTGACCCCCACTCCCTTTTGGCTTGTAGAGTTTCTGCTGAGAGATCAGCTCTTAGTCTGTTGGGCTTCCCTTTGTGGGTAACCCGACCTTTCTCTCTGGCTGCCCTTAACATTTTTTCCTTCATTTCAACTTTGGTGAATCTGACAATTATGTGTCTTGGAGTTGCTCTTCTCAAAGAGTATCTTTGTGATTTTCCCTGTATTTCCTGAATTTGAATATTGGCCTGCCTTGCTAGATTGGGGAAGTTCTCCTGGAGAATATCCTGCAGAGTGTTTTCCAACTTGGTTCCATTCTCCCTGTCACTTTCAGGTACACCAGTCAGACATAGATTTGGTCTTTTCACATAGTCCCATATTTCTTGGAGGCTTTGTTCATTTCTTTTTATTCTTTTTTCTCTAAACTTCTCTTCTCGTTTCATTTCATTCATTTGATCTTCAATCACTGATACCCTTTCTTCCAGTTGATCAAATCAGCTACTGAGGTTTCTCCATTCATCACGTAGTTCTTGTGCCGTGGTTTTCAGCTCCATCAGGTCCTTTAAGGACTTCTCTGCATTGGTTATTCTCGTTAGCCATTTGTCTATTTTTTTTTCAAGGTTTTTAACTTCTTTGCCATGGGTTTGAACTTCCTCCTTTAGCTCTGAGTAGTTTGATCTTCTGAAGCCTTCTTGTCTCAACTCGTCAAAGTCATTCTCCGTCCACCTTTGTTCCATTGCTGGTGAGGAGCTGCATTCCTTTAGAGGAGGAGAGGCGCTCTGATTTTTAGAGTTTCCAGTTTTTCTGCTCTGTTTTTTCCCCATCTTTGTGGTTTCATCTCCCTTTGGTCTTTGATGATGGTGACGTACAGATGGGGTTTTGGTGTGGATGTCCTTTCTGTTTGTTAGTTTTCCTTCTAACTGTCAGGACCCTCAGCTGCAGGTCTGTTGGAGTTTGCTGGAGGTCCACTCCAGACCCTGTTTGCCTGGGTATCAGCAGCGGAGGCTGCAGAACAGTGGATATTGGTGAACAGAAAATGTTGCTGCCTGATCATTCCTCTGGAAGTTTTGTCTCAGAGGAATACCCGGCTGTGTGAGGTGTCAGTCTGCCCCTACTGGAGTGTGCCTCCCAGTTAGGCTACTCGGGGGTCAGGGACCCACTTGAGGAGGCAGTCTGTCCGTTCTCAGATCTCCAGCTGCGTACTGAGAAAACCATTACTCTCTTCAAAGCTGTCAGACAGGGACATTTAAGTCTGCAGAGGTTTCTGCTGCCTTTTGTTCGGCTATGCACTGCCCCCAGAGGTGGAGTCTAGAGAGGCAGGCAGGCCTCCTTGAGCTGTGGTGGGCTCCACCCAGTTCGAGCTTCCCAGCTGCTTTGTTTACCTACTCAAGCCTCAGCAATGGTGGACGCCCCTCCCCCAGCCTCACTGCCGCCTTGCAGTTTGATCTCAGACTGCTGTACTAGCAATGAGTGAGGCTCCGTGGGCATAGGACCCTCCGAGCCAGGCACAGGATGTAATCTCCTGCTGTGCCATTTGTGAAGACCATTGGAAATGCGCAGTATTATGGTGGTAGTGACCTAATTTTCCAGGTGCCATCTGTCACCCCTTTCTTTGACTAGGAAAGGGAATTCTCTGATCCCTTGTGCTTCCTGGGTGAGGCGATGTCTCGCCCTGCTTTGGCTCATGCTCAGTACGCTGCACCCACTGTCCTGCACCCACTGTTCGACACTCCCCAGTGAGATGAACCCGGTACCTCAGTTGGAAATGCAGAAATCACCCGTCTTCTGCGTTGCTCACGCTGGGAGCTGTAGACTGGAGCTGTTCCTTTTCGGCCATCTTCACAAAAATCTTACTTTGGTTTCTAGTGTTACCACCCACTGTTCTTTCTCGTCTCAACCCTGAGTATAAGTACAGATCACATTCCTTGGGTTCTTAGAAAATAATAGAAATGAACTCTCATTCATCAACATGCCCATTAGTAAATACTGAGGGAGAACAAACTAGAAATCCAGTATAGAAAATAAAAATAGGATTATATTCCTTGGAATCTCAGAAAAAAAACAATGAAGAGCTTTCTTTGGGCATTAGACGCTTTCCCATAAGTTGGCTGACTCTCTTTTAGTCATGTCAGCTTGGCCCAATCTTCACTTGGTAGCCCGTCTTTCTTGTTCTTTAACCCATCTCCTATGCTCCTATGGGGTCCTAGAGAAATGCCCATCATGTACACGCATATCCGATAACACAAAGATCACTCTCAACTAGCAAGCCCTTTTATGATGCTGTGAGCATTTGACACCGTTGTTGCTAGTAACATCAGTGAGTGACCTGACCCATTTTTGGAACAGAATATGATCAGTATGTTGCCTCAAGGAGGCCCTCACTGTTCTAGGAAATATAATTCCAGAGTTTGCTGACTCACACCATGGAATATGTGCAGAAAATGGATCCTGCAAATAAGCCTTTCTCTAACTAGTTTCAGAAATTTTTTTCTGGGTAATTTTAAAATTATTTTTCATTTTTTGTGGGTACAAAGTAGGTGTATATATGTATGAGGTACCTGAGGCATTTTGATACAAGCATACAGTGTGTAATAATCACCGCAGTAAATGGGGTATGCCTCACCACAAGCATTTATCCTTTCTTTGTGATACAAACAATCTAATTATATTCTTTTAGTTATTTTAAGATGTACAATAAATTATTGTTGACTGCAGTCACCCTGTTGAGCTATCAAATACTAGATCTTATTCATTCTAACTATACTTTTGTACCCAGTAGCCATCCCACTTCCTCCCCTCCCACTACCCTTCCCAGACTCTGATAACCATCATTCCACTCTATCTCTATGAGCTCAATTGTTTTAAGTTTTAGCTCCCACAAATATGTGAGAAAATGCCAAGTTTGTCTTTCTGTGCCTGGCTTATTTCACATAATATAATGTCCTCTAGTTCCATCCATGTTATTGCAAATGACAGGATATCTTTCTTTTTTATGGCTTAATAGTACTTTATTGTACGTATGTACCACATTTTCTTCATCCATTTGTCTGTTGATGGACAAGAGTTGCTTCCAAATATTGACTATTGTGAATAGTGCTGCAATAAACGTGGGAATGCAGATATATCTTGGATATACTGATTTTCTTTCTTTAAGGTGTATACCCAGCAGTGGGATTGCTGGGTTATATGATAGGTCTATTTTTAGTATTTTGTGGAACCTCACATCTATTCTACATAATGGTTTTACTGACTTACATATCCACCAACAGTGTATGAGGATACTCTTTTCTCCACATCCTCACCAGCATTCATTACTGCCTGTTCTTTGGATGAAAGCCATTTTAACTGTGGTGAAATGAGATCTCATTGTTGTTTTGATGTGCACTTCTCTGATGATCAGTGAGGTTGAGGACCTTGTCATATATCTGTTTGTCATTCGTATGTTTTATTTTGAGAGATGTCTACCCAGATGTTTTGCCCATTTTTTAATCAGATTGTTAGATTTTTTTTTTTTTCCTACAGAGTGCTTGAGCTCTTTATATACCCTAGTTATTAGTCCCTGGTCAGATGGGTAATTTCTCAACTAGTTTCTCTCATTCTGTGGGTTGTCTCTTCACTTTGTTGATTGAATCACTTGCTGTGCAGAAGGTTTTTAACTTGATGTGACCTCATTTGTCCATTTTTAGTTGCCTGTGCTGGTGTGGTATTACTCAAGAAATTTTTGCCCAGATTAATGTTCTGGAGAGTTTCCCCAATGTTTTCTTGAAGTAGTTTCATGGACTGATGTCTTAGATTTAAGTCTTTAATATGTTTTGATTTTATTTTTGTATTTGCTGAGGGATAGGGCTCTAGTTTCCTTCTGCATATGAGTATCCAGTTTTTCTAGCACCATTTGTTGAAGAGACTATCCATTCTCTAATATACGTTCTTGGCACCTTTGTTGAAAATAAGTTCACTGTAGATGTATGGACTTGTTTCTGGGTTCTCTGTTCTTTTCCATTGGTCTATGTGTCTGCTTTTATGTGAATACTATATTGTTTTGGTTACAAAAGCTCTGTAGTATAATTTGAAGTCAGGTAATGTGATTCTTCCAGTTTTGCTCTCTTCTTTTTCCTCAAGAAAGCTTTGCCTATCCTGGGTCTCTTGTGGTTCTATATAAATTTTAGGATTATTTTTTATATTTATGTCAAGAATGTCATTGATATTTTGATATAAATTGCATTGAATCTGTAGATAGCTTCAGGTAGTGTGGACATTTTAACAATATCAGTTCTTGAAATCCACGAGCATGGAATATCCTTCTATTATTTGGATGTCTTCTTCAATTTCTTATATTAATTTTTTTTTAGTTTTCGTTGTAGAGATATTTCATTTATTTGACTAAGTTTATTGCTAGGTATTTTATTTTATTTTTACCTATTGACAATGGGACTGCTTTCTTGATTTCTTTTTTAGATTGTTCACTGTTGGCATACAGAAATGCTACTGATTTTTAAGTGATGATTTTGTATCCCGCAACTTTACTGAATTTATTTATCAGTTCTAATAGGCTTTTGGTGCAGACTTTGGGTTTTTCCAAATATAAGATCATATCATCTGCAAACAAGAATAATTTGACTTCTTTCTTTTCAATTTGGATGCCCTTCATGTCTTTCTCTTGTCTGATTGCTCTAACTAGGACTTCCAGTACTCTGTTGAATAACAGTGGGGAAAGTTAACATCCTTGTTTTGTTTCAGATCTTATAGCCAAGACCTTCAGTTTTTCTGAATTTAGTATGATACTAGCTATGGGTCTGTCATATATGGCTTTTATTATGTTGAAGTATGCTCCCTAGTTTTTTGAAGGTTTTTATCTTTTAAGGAAGATAAAAATTGAACGTTATCGAATGCTTTTTATGCAACAGTTGAAATGATCAAGTGCTTTTTGTCCTTCATTCTGTTGATATGATGTATCACATTGATTGACTTGTGTATTTAGAACCATCCTTGCATCCCTTGGTAAATCCCACTTAGTCATGGTGAATGAACTTTTTAATGTGTTGTTGAATTCAGTTTGCTAGTATTTTGTTGGGGATTTTTGCATCAATGTTTATCAGGGATATTGGCCTATTGTTTTCCTTTTTTTATGTGTCTTTTGGGTTTTGTTATCAGGGTAATACTGGCCTTGTAGAATGAGTTTGGAATGATTCTCTCCTCTATTTTTTGAAATACTTTGAATAGGATTGATGTTACTTCTTCTTTAAATGTTTGGTAAAATTCTGCACTGAAGCCATTGGGTCCTGGGCTTTTTACTGCTGGGGAGACTTTTCGTTACAGCTTCAATCTTATTCCTTGTTATTGGTCTCTTCAGGCTTTAGATTTTTTCATGATTCAATCTTCACAAGTTGTCTGTTTCTCAAAATTTATCGATTTCTTCTAGGTTTTCCAATGTATTGTCATACAGTTGCTCATAATGGCCTCTAATGAGCCCTTGAATTTTTGCAGTAACCACTGTAATGTTTCCTTTTTTAATCTCTGATTTTATTTGAGCCTTCTCTTTTTTTCTTAGTCTAGCTAAATATTTGTCAATGTTATTTGTTCATCCACAAAACCAACTTTTCATTTCACTGATCTTTTGTATTATTTTTTCCTTTTAATTTTATTTATTTCTATTCTGGTATTTATCATTTCATTTCTTCCAGTTATTTGAGTTTGGTTTGCTCTTGCTTTTCTAGTTCTTTAAGATGCATTGTTAGGTTATTTAATTGAACTTTTTTGATATAGGTGCATATTGCTATAAACTTTCACCATAATATTGCTTTTGCTGTATCCCATAGGTTTTAGTATGTTGTTTAGTATGTTTCCAATTTGGTACATTTCAATAAATTTTTTAATTTTTTTCTTTATTTATTGACATAGTCATTCCAGAGTATACTGTTTAATTTCCATGTGGTTTGTATAGTTTCCAAAATTCCTTTTGTTATTGATTTCTAGTTTTATTCCATTGTGGTCAGAGAAGAAGCTTGATATGAATGCAATTGTTAATAATTTTTTAAAAATTTGTTTTGTGGCCTAAGATATGATCTGTCATTGAGAATGATCCATATGCTGAGGAAAGAATGTATATTCTGCAGCCATTGGATAAAATGGTCTTTAAATATCTATTAGATCCATTTAAGACATAATGCAGATTAAAGCCGATGTTTCATTGTTCATTTTTCTGTCTGGATGATCTCTTCAATGCTGAAAGTGGGGTGTTAAAATCTCCAAATATTATTGTTTTGGGATCTTTCTCTTCTTTCAACTCTGATAATATTTGCTTTAGATACTTGGGTGCTCCAGTGTTGGGTGCATATATACTTAAAATTGTTGTATCCTCCTGATGAATTGACCCCTTTATCATTATATAATGACCTTCTTTTTCTCTTTGTGTAGTGTTTGTCTTGAAATCTATTTTGTCTGATATTAGTATAGCTGCTAATTTTTTTGGTTTCCATTTGCATGAAATATCTTTTTCATTCCTTTATTTTCAGGAAGCGTGTTTCTTTATATTTAATAGGTGAAATATGTTTCTTGTAAATAAAAATTATTATTTTAAAATATTTTTAAAAATGTTATTTTTTAATAAGAATTATTATTTTTAAAAAAATTTCATTAGTTTTGGGGGTGCAAGTGGATTTTGGTTAAGTGGGTGAGTTCTTTAGTAGTGGATTTTGAGATTTTAGTGCAGCAGTCACCTGAGAAGTGTACATTACCCATATATTATATATATAGTATATATATATATACTATATATATACACTATATATATTGTGTATATATACTATATATACACAACTATATATGGGTAATATATTACCCATATATTATATATATATAGTATATATATATATATACTATATATATTGTGTATATATAATATATATACAACTACATATTGGGTAATGTACACTTCTCAGGTGACTGCTGCACTAAAATCTCAAAATCCACTACTAAAGAACTCACCCATTTAACCAAAATCCACTTGTGCCCCCAAAACTAATGAAATTTTTTTAAAAAATAATTCTTCTTATTAAAAAATAATATTTTAAAAATATTTTAAAATAATAATTTTTATTTACAAGAAACATATTTCACCTATTAAATATAAAGAAACACGCTGCCTGAAAAAAAAGGAATGAAAAAGATATTTCATGCAAATGGAAACCAAAAAAATTAGCAGCTATACTAATATATATATACTACATATATGCTTTATATATTATATATAATATATATTATATCTATAATATATAAAGCATATATGTAGTATATATATAATACATATATAAAGCATATATATAGTATGTAGATAATATATGTATAGATACTTTAAGTTCTGGGATACATGTGCAAAACATGCAGGTTTCTTACATAGGTATACTCGTGCCATGGTGGTTTGCTGCACCCATCAACCTGCCATATACATTAAGTATTTCTTTTAATGCTATCCCTCCCCTAGCCCTACCCCACTCCCTGACAGGCCCAGTGTATGATGTTCCCCTCCCTGTGTCCATGTGTTCTCATTGTTCAACTGCCACTTATGAGTGAGAACATGTGGTGTTTCGTTTTCTGTTCTTGTGTTTTAGTTTGCTGAGAATGATGGTTTCCAGCTTCATCCATGTCCCTGCAAAGGACATGAACTCATCCTTTTTGATGGCTGCATAGTATTCCATGGTGTATATGTGCCACATTTTCTTTATCCAGTACATCATTGCTGGGCATGTTGGTTGGTTCCAAGTCTTTGCTTTTGTGAATAGTGCTGCAATAAACATATGTGTGCATTTGTCTTTATAGAAGAATGATTTATAATCTTTTGGGTATATACCCAGTAATAGGATTGCTGAGTCAAATGATATTTCTGGTTCTAGATCCTTAATGAATTGCCACACTGTCTTCCACAATGGTTGAACTAATTTATGCTCCCACCAACAGTGTAAAAGCGTTCCTATTTCTTCAAATCCTCACCAGCATCTGTTGTTTCTTGACTTTTTAATCGCCATTCTAACAGGCATGAGATGGTATCTCATTGTGGTTTTGATTTGCATTTCTCTAATGACCAGTAATGATGAGCTCTTTTTCATGTTTGTTGGCAGCATAAATGTCTTCTTTTGAGAAGTGTCTGTTCATATTCTTCACCCACTTTTTGATGGGGTTGTTTTTCTTCTTGTAAATTTGTTTAAGTTCCTTGTCAATTCTGGATATTAGCTCTTTGTCAGATGGATAGATTGCAAAAATTTTCTCCCATTCTGTAGGTTGCCTGTTCACTTTGCTGATAGTTTCTTCTGCTGTGCAGAAGCTCTTTAGTTTAATTAGATCCCATTTGTCAATTTTGGCTTTTGTTGCCATTGCTTTTGGTGTTTTAGTCATGAAGTCTCTATCCATGCCTATGTCCTGAATGGTACTGCCTTGGTTTTCTTCTACGGTTTTTATGGTTTTAGGTCTTGCATTTAAATCTTTAATCCATCTTGAGTTAATTTTGTATAACGTGTAAGGAGGAGGTCCAGTTTCAGTTTTCTGCATGAGGCTAGCGAGTTTCCCCAACACCATTTATTAAATAGGGAATCCTTTCCCCATTGTTTGTTTTTGTCAAGTTTGTCAAAGATGAGGTGATTGTAGATGTGTGGTGTTATTTCTGAGGCCTCTGCTCTGTTACACTTGTCTATATCTCTGTTTTGGTACCAGTACCATGCTGTTTTGGGTACTGTACCACTTGATTGGTGAGAGAGGGAATCCTTGTCTTGCACTGATTTTCAAAGGGAATGCTTCAGCTTTTGCCTATTCGGTACGACCAGTATGTAGTCTTTTATTCCTCACCCTTTCTCAACACCCCACACGCATGGAGTCCTCAAGGACCATTATATCACTCTGTATGTTTTTGCATCCTCATAGCTTAGCTCCCACTTATAAATGAGAAAATACAGTATTTGGTTTTCCATTCTTTGGTTACTTAATTAGAATAATGGCCTCCAGCTCCATCCAGGTGTCTTGTTTTTCATCCATTCAGCCAGTCTATATCTTTTGCTTGGAGAGTTTCATCCATTTAGATTCAGCGTTATGATTGATAACTAAGGACTTACTCCTGCCATTTGGTTGTTTTCTGGTTATTCTGTGGTCGTCTCTTCCTTTTTCCCTTCTTTCCTGTCTCCCTTTTAGTGAAAGTGGTTTTCTCTGGTGGTGTATTTTATTTTCTTCCTTTTTATTTTTTTTTGTGTGTATTTGTTGCATGTTATTGATTTGAGGTTACCATGAGGCTTGTACATAATATTTTCTAACTCATTATTTCAAACTGATGACAACTTAACACTCTATCGCATAAAAAAAATGGAAAGAGAAAACTAATAAAAACTCTACATTTTAACTTCATCTCTCTGCTTGTTATCACTTTGTTGTTTCTATTTACTTCTTATTATACTGTTTATGTCTTGAAAAGTAGTTTGTTATTACTTTTGATTGGTTCATCTCATAGTCTTTCTACTCAAAATATGAGTAGTTCACACACCACAATTACAGTGTTACAATATTCTATGCTTTTCTGTGTACTTTCAATTACCAGTGAGTTTTGTATTTTCGGATAATTTGTTATTGCTCACTAACATCCTATTCTTTCAGATTAAAGAGCTCCCTTTAGCATTTCTTGTAGGAAAAGTCTGGTGTTAATGAATTCCTTCAGCTTTTGTTTGTCTGTGAAAGTCTTTATTTTTCCTTCATGTTTCAAGGATATTTTCACTGGATATTCTGTTCTAGGGTAAAAGTTTTTTTTCTTCAGCCCTTTAGGTATGTCATACCACTCTCTCCTGGCCTATAAGGCTACCACTGAAAAGTCTGCTGCCAGACATATATGAGCTCCATTTTATGTTACTTGTTTCTTTTCTCTTGTTACTTTTAGGATCCTTTCTTTATCCTTGACCTTTGGGAGTTTGATTATTAAATGCCTTGAGGTGGTCTTTTTTGGATTAAATCTTCTTGGTGTTCTGTAACCTTCTTGTACTTGGATATTAATATCTTTCTCCAGGTTTGGGAAGTTCTCTGTTATTATCCCTTTGAATAAACTTTCTACCAAGATCTCTCTCTCTCTCTCTGTCTCTCTCTCTCTCCTTAAGGCCAATAACTCTTAGATTTGCCCTTTTGAGGCTATTTTCTAGATCTCGTAGGTGTGCTTCACTGTTTGTTATTCTTTTTTTTTTTTTTTTTTGTCTCTTCTGACTACGTTTTCAAATAGCCTGTTTTAAAACTCACTAATTCTTTCTTTTGCCTGGTCAATTATGCTGTTAAGAGACTCTGAGGCATTCTTCAGTGTGTCAGTTATATTTTTCAGCACCAGAATGTCTGCTTATTTTTTTTAGATTATTTCCATCTCTTTGTTAAATATATCTGATAGAATTCTGAATTCCTTCTTAGTGTCATCTTTAATTTCCTTGAATTTCTTCAACATAACTATTTTGAATTATCTGTCTGAAAGGTCACATATCTCTATTTTTCCGGGATTGCTATCTGGTGCTTTATTTAGTTCATTTTGTGAGGTCATGTGTTCCTGGATGGTGTTAATGCTAGTAGATATTTTTCAGTGTCTGAGCATTGAAAAGTTAGGTGTTTATTGTAGTTTTCACAGTCTGGGCTTGTTTATACCTGTCCTTCCTGGGAGACTTTCCAAGTATTCGAAGGGATTTGGATGCTGTGATCTTAGTCTTTGGTCACTGCAGCCATATCTGCTTTATGGAGCATCCCATGCTCAGTAATGCTGTGGCTCCTTCAGACTCATAGAGTTACTGCCTGCATGCTCTTGGGTAAGAGCCAGGAAAATTCCCTGGATTACCAAGCAGAGACTCTTGTTCTCTTCTCTTACTTTCCCCCAAACAAATAGTCTCTCTCTCTCTCTCTCTCTCTCCCTCCCTCTCATTCTCTGCCGACCTGCCTGAATCTGGGGTAGGGATGACACAATCACATTTGTAGTCAACACCATTGGGACTGCTAGGTCAGACCCAAAGCCAGCACGGCACTGAGTCTCGCCCAAAGCCCACAGAGACCACTCCCTGGGTACTGTCTGTGTTTGCTCAAGGCCCAAGGGCTATACAATCAGTGAGTGATGAAGCCAGACTGTCTTATGTCCTTCCCTTCAGGGTGATGAGTTCCTCAAGCAGGTCCAGGGATGGTGTCCAGGAGCCAAGGCCTCGAGCTGCGACTGAGCTGGCACCCAATGTATAAGACAAAGATTTTTTCCACATTTTCCTTCCTTGTCCTCAAGCAAAGGAGTCTCTCCCTGTGGCCATCACCACCCCCATGTTCATGGCAAGTATTGTCTGGCTACCACCAATCTTCACTCAAGGCCCAGGGGTTCTTTAGTTAGATTATGGTGAATGCTATCAGGGCTGAGTCCCTCCCTTCAAGGAAGTGGGCTCCTCTCTGGCCCAGGGCAGGTCCGGAAATACTATCCAAGAGCCAAGGCCTGGAATCAGGTTCCCCAAGAGCCCATCTGGTGCTCTACCCCCACTGTGGCAGAACCAGTACCCAAGCTGCAAGACAAAGTCCTCTTTACTCTTCCTTCTCCTTTACAGAGACTCTCCCTATAGCCACCACAGCTGGGAATATGCTGGGTCACTCTTGAAGCAAGAACAGCTCTGAGTCTCACTCAAAACTCCTGGCAAGTACTGCCTGGCTACCACACTGATTATTCAGGGCCCAAGGGCTCTTTAGTCAGCAGGAGATGAATCCTGCCAGTACTGGTTCCTTCCCTTCAAGGCAGCCGGTTTCTTTCTGGCCCAGTGTGTATCTAGAAATATCATTTGGGAGCTAGGGCCTGGCATGGTGACCTCAGGACTCTGCCTGGTGCCCTGTTCTACTGTGGCTGGTGTAGTATCCAAATTGCAAGACCAAGTCCTCTTTACTCTCCCCTCTCCTGTCTTCAAGCAGAAGGAATGAGTCCGCCCTGGAGTTGGGAGCTGCATTGCCTGGGATTGGAGGAAGGGTGGCACAAGCACTCTCTTGGTCACCCCAGCTGGTGTCTCACTAGGTCGCATGTTCCCCAAGCCCACTGGCTCTGAGCCTAGCACACCAAGATTTGACCAAGAATTGCAATTCTTGTGGCTTACACTGCCTTTCAAGTTTATTTGAGACCCCAGAGCACTTTAGCCCACAGTGACAGGGCTTGCCAGAATTTAGTTTCTGACTGCTGAGATGGGCAATTTGCCTCTGATTGGGGCTGGTCTAAGTGCTCCTTCCGTGGGCACTGGCTGAGTTCTGCTCCATGTTGCTTTCTGCTGTGACAGGGCAACAATGAGTTCCAATGCAAGTCCCACAGTCACTGCAATCTTCCTCTCCCAAGCCTGCTCTGAACACCATGTGGTTGCTGCTGGGGGCGGGGGGAGGGATGTTGTAGGCAATTCAAGAAAGTCTTTCCTACCCTTTTCAGTGCTTCTTTCCTTGGTATGATATTAAAACCAGTTACTGTGATTGCTCACCTGATTTTTGGTTCTTATGAAGGTGCTTTTTTGTGTGGATCACTGTTCAATTTGTTGTGCCTGCAGGCAGGGGTGGGGGACAATTGCTGGAGGCTTCTCTTTGGCCATCTTGCTCCACCTCTTCCCTAGTATTAGAAATTGCAAAGCAATTAGGATGGAGGTAGAAGGAAAGGGCACTTGGAATCAGAAAATTCATGTCTTAACTTTGAGCCTTAGGAAATCCATTTGACCCTTGTAAGCCTCAGTCGCTTCATCTGTAAAAGAGAAATAATATAATGGCTGAAAAGATCAAAGGTGATAATGCTTTTGAAAACACTATAGAAAATGACAAAATATCACATGAGTATTATTTTCTAGTTTCTAGGAGTCTCCTTACCATTGTACAGGACAACCATGTCTATTTTTAAATAAATTATTATTTGCCTCTGAGCACCCCTGCAAAGGGTTGCCTATAGGAGAAACAGCTTTACTTGCAAGTCACTCCACTGTTTTCTTTGTGCACAGCTTATTAATACATAAGGCATATGTCCTCCAGCCTGCAGTAACATTGGAATGATTACCTCTTTGGAGTACCTACCAGGGCTTCTCAAAGTGAATTTTGTATATCACCACCAAAAATAGTCTGTTGCAGAGATAACCTCCAAATTCAATGACAATATTTCCAATCACTTTTGCATGATGCAAAAATAGATAAATATATAATTTTGCTTATAGAGATAATTATTGTATCCCAACAAGTGATTAGTAGTCAGAAAATGGCCAAGAAATACCATGGGGTGTGCCTTCCCATAACAGCTTATCTTTGGGTTTTAGTTGCAAGGTTACTAAAAGCCTGTGCAGGGTTTATGGCAAAAGTAAAACTCGCTCCGGGAGCAAGCCCTTGTTTCATTGTCTAATGTTCTTAATCCCCAGCAGACAGGATTTGGATCTGGCATTTGGCAATAGGGCAGTTTCCAAAGTTGCTGTACGCAACTTGAGGAAGAGAGGTGATATTATTGGAATGAATTTATTTGTTGTAAGTTATAAATATATGGGCTTTTCCAGTCCCATAACCCTTAAAACTTTACTTGTTTTCTGCAGTGAGGGTGTCTCCCTTGTCTTTAATATGCTTGCTTTGAGTTCATGGATGAACATTCCTGCCTGGCTGACATGTGGACTCTCTGAAATTGTTATAAGGACTTTTTCTTTGTTTTTTTCTTGATGCCCAAGCTGCCAAGGATAGTACTGGCAGTGGTGGGCAGACAAGGAGGTGATAGCAAACTTTGTCCTCTGGCCTCCCTTGACCCATTCCATTCATTATCTAAGGGACTCCAAGCCAGCATTCCACAGAGTGGCCTCACCAAACTCCCTAAGACTGAAGGGGAACCAGGATTCCAAACAGCCATTATGAAAGGAAAGAGAGAGAGACTTAGGGTTTGCAAAATAAGATACTCTGTTGATTCTTTTTATTCCATTCAGATACTACTATTCTTTGGGAAAACGTTAAAATCACATGATCTTCCAGGACATGGGATGCTTCTATTTTTTTTTTTTTAATTATTGTTATACTTTAAGTTTTAGGGTACATGTGCACAATGTGCAGGTTAGTTACATATGTATACATGTGCCATGCTGGTGTGCTGCACCCATTAACTCATCATTTAGCATTAGGTATATCTCCTAATGCTATCCCTCCCCCCTCCCCCCACCCCACAACAGTCCCCAGAGTGTGATGTTCCCCTTCCTGTGTCCATGTGTTCTCATTGTTCAATTCCCACCTATGAGTGAGAATACACGGTGTTTGGTTTTTTGTTCTTGTGATAGTTTCCTGAGAATGATGATTTCCAATTTCATCCATGTCCCTACAAAGGACATGAACTCATCATTTTTTGTGGCTGCATAGTATTCCATGGTGTATATGTGCCACATTTTCTTAATCCAGTCTATCATTTTTCGACATTTGGCTTGGTTCCAAGTCTTTGCTATTGTGAATAGTGCCTCAATAAACATACGTGTGCATATGTCTTTATAGCAGCATGATTTATAGTCCTTTGGGTATATACCCAGTAATGGGATGGCTGGGTCAAATGGTATTTCTAGTTCTAGATCCCTGAGGAATCGCCACACTGACTTCCACAATGGTTGAACTAGTTTACAGTCCCACCAACAGTGTAAAAGTGTTCCTATTTCTCCACATCCTCTCCAGCACCTGTTGTTTCCTGACTTTTTAATGATTGCCATTCTAACTGGTGTGAGATGGTATCTCATTGTGGTTTTGATTTGCATTCCTCTGATGGCCAGTGATGATGAGCATTTTTTCATGTGTTTTTTGGCTGCATACATGTCTTCTTTTGAGAAGTGTCTGTTCATGTCCTTCGCCCACTTTTTGATGGGGTTGTTTGTTTTTTCTTGTAAATTTGCTTGAGTTCTTTGTAGATTCTGGATATTAGCCCTTTGTCAGATGAGTAGGTTGCGAAAATTTTCTCCCATTTTGTAGGTTGCCTGTTCACTCTGATGTTGTTTTCTTTTGCTGTGCAGAAGCTGTTTAGATTAATTAGATCCCATTTTTCAATTTTGGCTTTTGTTGCCATTGCTTTTGGTGTTTTAGACATGAAGTCCTTGCCCATGCCTATGTCCTGAATGGTAATGCCTAGGTTTTCTTCTAGGGTTTTTATGGTTTTAGGTCTAACATTTAAGTCTTTAATCTGTCTTGAATTAATTTTTGTATAAGGTGTAAGGAAGGGATCCAGTTTCAGCTTTCTACATATGGCTAGCCAGTTTTCCCAGCACCATTTATTAAATAGGGAATCCTTTCCCCATTGCTTGTTGTTCTCAGGTTTGTCAAAGATCAGATAGTTGTACATATGCAGCGTTATTTCTGAGGGCTCTGTTCTGTTCTATTGATCTATATCTCTGTTTTGGTACCAGTACCATGCTGTTTTGGTTACTGTAGCCTTGTAGTATAGTTTGAAGTCAGGTAGCGTGATGCCTCCAGCTTTGTTCTTTTGGCTTAGGATTGACTTGGCGATATGGGCTCTTTTTTGGTTCCATATGAACTTTAAAGTAGTTTTTTCCAATTCTGTGAAGAAAGTCATTGGTAGCTTGATGGGGATGGCACTGAATCTATAAATTACCTTGGGCAGTATGGCCATTTTCACAATATTGCTTCTTCCTACCCATGAGCATGGAATGTTCTTCCATTTGTTTGTATCCTCTTTTATTTCATTGAGCAGTGGTTTGTAGTTCTCCTTGAAGAGGTCTTTCACATCCCTTGTAAGTTGGATTCCTAGGTATTTTATTCTCTTTGAAGCAATTGTGAATGGGAGTTCACTCATGATTTGGCTCTCTGTTTGTCTGTTATTGGTGTATAAGAATGCTTGTGATTTTTGTACATTGATTTTTTATCCTGAGACTTTGCTGAAGTTGCTTATCAGCTTAAGGAGATTTTGGGCTGAGACAATGGGGTTTTCTAGATATACAATCATGTCATCTGCAAACAGGGACAATTTGACTTCTCTTTTCCTAATTGAATACCCTTGATTTCCTTCTCCTGCCTAATTGCCCTGGCCAGAACTTCCAACACTATGTTGAATAGGAGTGGTGAGAGAGGGCATCCCTGTCTTGTGCCAGTTTTCAAAGGGAATGCTTCCAGATTTTGCCCATGCAGTATGATATTGGCTGTGGGTTTGTCATAGATAGCTCTTATTATTTTGAGATACGTCCCATCAATGCCTAATTTATTGAGAGTTTTTAGCCTGAAGGGTGGTTGAGTTTTGTCAAAGGCCTTTTCTGCATCTATTGAGATAATCATGTGGTTTTTGTCTTTGGTTCTGTTTATACGCTGGATTACATTTATTGATTTGCGTATATTGAACCAGCCTTGCATCCCAGGGATGAAGCCCACTTGATCATGGTGGTTAAGCTTTTTGATATGCTGCTGGATTCTGTTTGCCAGTATTTTATTGAGGATTTTTGAATCAATGTTCATCAAGGATATTGATGCAAAAATCCAAGTTTCCTATGCCAACCCCAGGCAGATTAGGTTTAATTTTATCTGTTTTATATACAGAGTTTCTATGTAATGTTTTATTCGTAAAAATAGTTTACTATAAAAAACTAAACTAGTTTGATTTTTAAAGATTGCACATATAAGTGAGATCATGCAGTCAATATTTGTCTTTCTATGCCTGGCTTATTTCACTTAGCATAATGTCCTCCAGCATCATCTATGTTGCTGCAAATGACAGACTTTTCTTTTCATTAAAGGCTATATAGTATTCCATTGTGTATGTACACCACATTTTCTCTTTTGTAACTTTCATTTTAGGTTCAGGGGTTCATGTGCATGTTTGATATATAGGTAAACTGCATGTCAGAGAGGTTTCTTGTACAGATTATTTCATCACCCATGTAATAAGCATAGTACCTAATCGATTTTTTTTCTGATCCTCTCCCTTCTCCCACCCTACAACCTCAGTTAGGCCCTGGTGTCTATTGTTCCCCTCTTTGTGTCCATTACACCACATTTTCTTTATCCACTTATGCATCCATGGACACTTAGTTTGCTTCCATATGTTGGCTATTGTGAATAATGCTGAAAAAAGTCAAACTCATAGAAGCAGAGAGTAGAATGGTGGTTACCAGGGACTGGGAGGTAGTTGAGTGAACTCGGAAAAGAGAGATAATAAAAGGGTACAATGTGTCAGTTATATAGAAAGAATAAGTTGTATTGAACTATTGCACAGCATGGTGACCATAGTTAATAATAATGTATTATATGTCTCAGTATTGCTAAAAGAGCAGATTTTAAATATTCTAACCACAAAAAATTGTAAGTAGGCAAGGTGATGGATATGTTAATTTGCTTGATTTAATCTTTCTAGAATGCATACTTATATCAAAACATCCCACTGTACCCCATAAATATATACAATTATTATTTGTCAATTTAAAAATTTAAAAACTTGATTTAGATGAGCTCTAAGGCCTTAAGTATTAAAGTATTAAGTATTAAAGTGATATGTAACCAAGTATATTGTTTGGTAACTTCATTTTTGTTATTATTTTAACAAACCCATATATTGTGAATATACTTCCAAGTGAAAAGAAAAAAGACATTGCAATCATCACTAATAACTGCAAAACATTCCTTTGCAAGAATATGGAATAATTCATTTAATCATTCCCCTAATGTGAAACATTCAAATGTTTCCAGCTTTTTCTATTTAAATAATGCTACAATAAACTTCTATTTTGTGCTTATTGTATTATTTTCTTATAACACATCCCTAGAAGTGGAATTCCTAGAAGTTTATACACATTCCCAATTTTTTTCCAAATATATGGCAAGCTTTCTCTCTAAAGTATTTATATGCCTACCAGAAATACCTCTTCACCAACACATAGTATTTAATCTGTACCAATCTGGCTTGAAACAATGATATTTAATTTGTATTTCTGTGATTTCTAGCTAAATTAAATAAACTTCATATGCTTATTGGTCATTTGTACTTCTAATTGCTTTTTCCTGTCTGTTACCCATTTTTCTATTGTGCTGTTTATTTTTATGTATCAAATATATTGACCATTGGTTTTACACACTTGATGCTAATAATTATTCTTAGTTTATGGTTTTTCTTTGAGTTTTATAATGGTGTTTATTTCACATAAGAAATTATAAATGTTTTCTAATGAAATTTATCAAGTCTGTCTTCACTTATGTTTTCTTCATTGTCAATAACTTAAGATGCCCTTTTCTACCTTTAAAAATTTTGAAATTTTCCTCTGTATTGTCTAATAGTACTTACATGATTTCCTTTTTTAAATTGACATATTGAATCCATTTGGAATTTATTTTGATTTTAACTAGTAATTTAACTTTATTTTCTTCTCCAAATGATTCACTAGTTGTTCTGACATTATTTAGTGAATAATTCATCCTTTCTTCACTGAATTGGAATGGCATATTCCTTATACTGTGTCTGGTTTTGGCTTTTCTGATCTCTTCCACTGATCAACCTAAGCTGGAGCCAGTATCAAACTGTTGTAATCATTATGCCTTCAGATACTTTAAATGTATGGCAGGGAATGTCTTATTACTCTTATTTTTCACAAATATCTTGGCATTGTCTCATGTTTTATTCCTTCAGATAAATTTTGGGATTATTTTGTCAAGATTTTGTTTGAGTTGTTTTAAATTTTTAGATTTCATTGGGGAAGAACTGAAATCCTTGAAATATTGCTTCTTCTTAGCCAGGAATATGGTACAACTTTGCATTTAATTCAGGTCTTTCCTTAAATACCATCATGAAGTTTTTTGTTTTGTTCATTTAGGTCCTGCATTAACACTGTATATATAAAGTGTGAGAAATACTACATTCTTCTGGCTTCTCTATAGGTTAACAATGAAGATGATGACTCAACCCTTTCTTTGTTTGCATAATGTGATGCCACTAATAGTGGGTAACTTCTCTGCCTTACCTCCTCTGTTCCAAACAGGATTTTTCAGAAAGAACAAATTAAAAGAATCATAATCAGACACTAACCCCAAGCCATACTGCATGGCAGCACCAATGGGACTGACAGAAAACAACAGAAATAGGAAGGAAGCCTACAGAGAAACAAACTTGAAAGCTGTCTCATGGCCTTTGAATCATACTTAAGTTTTATGATGGAAGAATAGGACTATGAAGAAAGACACAGAGCAACATCAGACAGTCAAAAATTTCAGAGCCAGCTGGCATGCAGTGGACCTCATGCCAGCCCATTTTATGACTATTTAGGTAGTCAAGGGTTTAAGATTTTTCTAATAAGACAGTTATTATGCATTTCAATGAGTGATTTCTTTGCAGCTCTAGAGTGTGGCCTTACCTACTTCAACATGAGAAGATTTTTGTATTTTGTCAGTCATTTCACAATGATTTTTAGTGAGCCCTTCATTATAGACTGTGGATACAACTTTGCTGTTGGAAATTAGCAGTGTCAAACAACTGGGTATAATGTTTGTAGTATCTGAGGAGGGGGAGCTGGCTAGGAAGTTGTATTCCCTGTGTTAATTTTTCAATCTCTTAGGTTATAGAGGACCTTCTAGAACCACCTTACAGCAGGACTAGATCCCATTTACACACTTCTTCTGTCACTTGAATACAGAGAAGGGATCCACAAGGCCATATGCTTCCTAGACAAAGAGAAAAGATTTCTGCCTCACTCAGAAGTCTTTGTCTTCAGACTGTAATCACCCACACCATATTTCCTTTGGATCCACTTTCCAGATTTTTGTGCTGGCACTAACACCAACTTGCTGTGGCTTGGGGCATGTAATTTCAATACTTTGTGCCCATTTTCATAAGTGAAGTGTCAGGCGTCACTTTGGGCGTTTTAAGTTTCTTTACAGCCCAATGATTCTGTGTTTCAAATTAGGCCCAGTGGATTAGAGCTAAAAGGAAACAGAGAGTTTCCTGGAAGGAAAGGACATATAACACAGTCCAGAGATAAAATGGGCTGTATTCAAGAAAAGATGGGGCAATACTTTGCGGGGATGCTACAGAGAGGATTCAAGCTTTGTATGGAGGAATGGATGTGATACAACCAAAAAGTCTTTAAAAATTCTTTCCAACTAATCTGGGATTCGTAACCTTATGGACTGTGATTTGCAGCAAACCAAGGATGTGATAAAGACTAGTATTGTTTCTAGAATGCAAGGATGGTTCAACATATGCAAATCAATAATATTAACAGAATGAAGGACAAAAGCTATATGATCATCTCAATAGATGGAGAAAAATAATTTGTCAAAATTCAACATCATTTTATGATAAAATCTTTCAAGAAATTGGGTATTAGAAGGAATGTTTCTCGACACAATAAAGGCCATATCAGACAAGCCCACAGCTAACATTATATTCAATGACCAGGAATGAGATAAGGATGCTCACTCTCACCACTTCTGTTTAACATAGTACTGGAAGTCCTAGCCAATTTCATATTAATGAGCCTAATTTTCTTCATCATAGAATGAAGTGTATAATAATCTCTGTTATACTTACTTTGCACAGATTATTATTATTATTTAATTATTATTTTGAGACAGGGTCTCACTCTGTCACCCAGGCTGGAGTGCAGTACCACAATCACAGCTTACTTCAGCCACGACCTCCCAGGCACAAAGGATCCTAGCCCCTCAGCCTCCTGAGTAGCTGGGAATACAGGTGCACACCACCACACCTAGCTAATTTTTTTTTCATTTTTTTTATAGAGACAGAGTCTCACTATGTTGCCCAGGCTGTTCTCAAACTCCTGTGCTCAAGCGATCTTTCCACCTTGGCCTTCCAAAGTGCTGGGATTACAGGAGTGAGCCACTGCACCTGGCCTTGCAGATTATTATTAAACTTTGCAAACTAATCAAATGAGAGTGATTATTGTTACTGTTAAGAACTCTGATAGCCTCATCCATATATTTGGAGAAATTGAATAAATAGGAAAGAAATAATAGCAGCCCAATGATTTTACCTTGGCTCTACCATCATTTGGGGAAGTGATAATTCAGATAGGAGAAGTGACTTGGAAGCAGTCTTGAGAGATTGCCTGTTCCATCCCTATCTTTGTCCTTAAACCAAATTGTACAGATAAATAAGGTCTTATTTTTAGGACTTACAGAAAAAAAGATTCCTTTCATATCCATCTTTGCAATCCTCAACCACTTTTGTCACTATTAAGTGTCATTTCAAACATTAAATTCCTCATTCTGCTTTGAAGGAACACATGTGTCATGTGTACCTATTTGTATGTTTTGGTGTGTTTTATGCTTTATGTGATCACCCACATGTGCACAGATAATTCCAAAATCCAGTGTGTGGGTGTTGTATTCCCTGTGTTAATTATTCAGTCACACTCACTCAAACACCTATGCACTCACACATACATGAATACACACATGTACATTAGCATGTTTATGCCTATGTTGCATGTAACTGGCAACATCAGTGCCTTTCTAAGGCAATATTAACCACCTTGAGTTTTGGGAGAGCTTTAGAAAACAAAAATAAGAGACTAAATGATTCTAGATGTAAGAGACAATGTTGCAATAAGTTACTATCCTAAAAAGACAGACTACAGGGACATAAGCCTATTATTTTGGATAGTTTCTTGCTTACCAGTAATACTTAAGTCCTTTACATTTAAAAAAAAACTCTCTACATATATTGCAGAAGAAATCCAGATGTCCTTCAAGATTCTTAGAGCTGGAAAAGATTTTAATGACTTTCCAGTCCAATCTATCTCATGTAATCAATGGGGCCCAGAGAGGCAAAAGGACTTGTCCAAGGTCATATAGTGAGTTAGTGATAAGGCTGAACAAGGATTCAGATGTTGGGGCTTTCAGCCCACTGCTCTTTCTCTCATCTGGCACTTGTGTATTTTTGTTCATTAGAGATTTTCCTCTGTAACCTCAATACCCAATGCAGGGCCTGGCACATAATAGATTATCAGTAAATGTTAAATTAATATGTCATGGCTTTGGTTGTACTGGGCTTTTGCACTTACTCCTGAGTAAATTGTAAAGAATATCTATGTTTTAGGTCGCCTTGTTTTAGACCAAGAGGTACCCAGAGAAAAGGTGTGAGCTATGCTAAGAAAATTATCTGAGTTCCAAATTGAAAAAAAAAAATTCATGCTTTTCCACTATAACCTCTCTCATTCACAGAGTGATTCTCTTTCAGAAGGGCAATCTAGAACTATTCTGGGAGCCATATTCCATTGGCTGTGCAACCATTTCTTGACAAACTGGGGTCCAGGAAAGTATTTTCCTGGGGAAGACGAGATTTCTCAAAGAAGTCATGCACTTTCTAACCTAAGCTTATTTCAGTAATCAGTGTAACAAGCTGGTCTTGAGGATTGCAGCAGTACCAATACTGTGGGAGTGTACCAGTTCTAGAACAGCTACAACATTGGAATTGAACGCACTAGAATTGGATACAGGACCTGTTTTTGAGGAGCTAATACCCAAAGGCTGAACAGCACTCATAGCACCGTCCTTTCTGTGCACATATCGTAGTCCTCAGTTTGCAACAGAAAAAAAGCTGTTAGCAAATTATGTGTTCTATTTATGCAAATAAAATCCTGTAGTATGCTAGAAAGAGCACTGGCCTAGAGACCTTAGTTTTCTCATATGTTAAAAACCCCTAACACAGGCCTAGTTCATAGTAGACACCCAATAAATAGTAGTTTTCTTCCTTTGGGGGCCTCTGATTCAGTGTGCTTCTTCAGGTAAGTCACTTCCCTGGAACTCCTACTTGGAATGAGAGTTGTACTGTTGTGATTTTTAACATTTCCTTCAAGCCAAGCATTTTGGAATCCTTTCCTAAAGGGAGAAAAGAAGGAAAGAAGAAAGGAAAATTAAAGGAAAAAAAGGAAATAAAACGTTAAAAAGGAGGAAAGGAAAAAGGATCCTTTACTACAATAAAACTAATCTTATGTTCTTGCAAGTAGCACTTTATGTAAAAGAAGTTCTTTGCTGACCTGGTTACTACTGAACCTACTACATAAAATAGCCTACTATAATAGATGTATTTCTGTGCCTAATCTTCACTTTTTAGGCTTAGTAAAGGGAGAGGAAGGCTGATGTATAGTTAAATTTATGTTTTTAGTTGTTTTTTTTTTTCTACGCTCAAATATCAATCACTCGTTAGTTTCTCTTTCTTTTTCCGACCACAAGCATTCTTCCTCTGCTTAAAGAAGCTTCCCTAAAATCCCAGTCTATCCAGTAAGTCAAAGCACAGCAATAAATTTGAGGAAAAAATACCAGGGACTTAGAGACAGAAAGGAGTGAGGGGGTGCAGAAGCTGAAGCTGGAGCAGGGTTGTAAGCATGAGAAGTTCTGCGTGTTTCAGAGCAGCCAAGGATGTATTTTTGCCTATTCCTACTGGTGACTGTGTGTCATTGCATCCATCTGCTGTATTTACATGTTTAGTCAGTCAATCCACGTTTGTTGAGAGCCTGCTGTGTGCCAGGATTGTGCTAGCATAAAGGAGCAAAGTATTGAGCAAAATATGTTTGAACAGCTGTAATTCTGAGGATCTCTAGGTCTGAGCATGTGTATGTGTGTGCGCTTCTGTGTATCTGTGACAACTCCAGGTGTGCATGACAGTGATCTTTGTTACTCTGTTGGCTTCATCGAACTTCCTTTTACTTGCTGTGATTCACTACGTAGAGTGGGCTTTATCTCTGATTTTTATAACCTGCAAGACTGGGGGTATGATCACCAGCAATCTAAAAACAGTTAGAAATCCCATGGAGTTATCTTTTATAGAAGTTTTCCTGTGCTGATATTATGAAAAATAAGCATCTTATTAGCTCGAGTGTAATTCTATGCATGATTACAGGTATCAATAGGAAGAAACATTGACTGAGTTCAAATCTCTTCTACGCCATGCTAAAGGGGTGACAAGTTCCACAATGGATCATTTTCTCATGGGCATTTCTGGCTTTTGGTAAAAGTAGAGCATCTTATTTTAAAAACCATTGAGTAGTCCTAATAATGGAGATATCATCAGGATCTGAATTGTTCATCCCTAAGAAAAACACCAATGGAAATCAAACAATATAGTGCCAAATTAAACTGTTTTAATATTTAGGTTCTGTATGATCAAATTGTTTGGTGCCATACTCTGTCCACTTTTTTTCATGTGGTAGGATATAATTTCATATCTTTTCTGTTCTAGAAATACCCGAAGAAAGAGACTCTGCAAACTCATTAACAGGTCTATCAACTCTTGTATTTGTTCTCCCAGGGAAACAGAAGTACCTGTGTGCCAGCAGAAATGATTGCACTATTGATAAATTCCGAAGGAAAAATTGTCCATCTTGTCGTCTTCGGAAATGTTATGAAGCAGGGATGACTCTGGGAGGTAAGATACTTTTCTTTCTCTTCCTCCTCCTTCCTCTCTCCCCCTTTCCTCCCTCATTTTCTAGTCTCTCTTTAAACCAGATTTTCTTCTTTGATGCTTCCAAGGGGACCAGCCATGCTCTAGACACAGGCTGACCCTTTCATAGCCAATGTGGCCATCACCCAGCTGGGGCCATTTTTTTAATCCTTACCTATACCAATCCCCATTCCGGGGCTCAGCATTAGAGCAGGTGATGTGAAGCAGGGATCAGGAGCCAACAGAGGGTGAGTGAGGATGCATCTCACTGGGCAGGGCACCCAGGGGACTTAATGATACTGGCCTGATGTTGTTCAATAGTAGCTAGGATGAGAGAACTAAGAAATCCAGAACAGTCAGAGGTGCAGGATGACCCAGGCATAGGCGCAGGATGACCCAGGCACAGGCTGATCCTGAACACCTGGGAATATCCCTTAGCTAACTGCTGCCTATGTTGTAGGGCCAGCCACCTCGAATGAGAAGCTACTCCTCTTTGGAGCCTGTGACTAGGCTGCCACACAGAGCCAATTTCCTATCCTATCTCTCCCAAAGATGAACAGGTGTTTTAATAATTTCCTTTTCTTTGCAAAGCTATTGATCATTTCCAAAAGCATTTTTTTCAGTAGCACAGTAACGTGATAGAAGGAAGATACAGCTCTTTCAAGGGCGTTCCTCTATCATAAGGCTCTCTGTCCCACAAACTTGTCTACCATGAGTGTTGTCACCATTCCAGAAAGGCTTGACATCAGTTGATTGACACTTATATTTTCCCTCTCCAAACTCCCCCATCTCTTCATGTTTACATCTGCCCAATGCCAGGGTCCTCGCTGCTGCCTGCTACTTCCAGAAAGATGTGTCTTTCATGAGAAAAACAAGATCATTAATCTACTTCGATTTGGAAATGGAATTTGAAGAAAGGCAAGCCTATTTCTGAGTGCCTGCAACTGTAGCCTCATACCTAATTATTCATTATTAGCCTGGAAAACCCAAGTGCCTAGAATCCAACCCTCTCCCTACTCCTCTTAAGGCTAATTTAGACCAGTTGTCCCTCTCTGGCTTTCTGTGAGGTGTTCAGTACCTTGTCTGCCTATGTGCACATTTATAGACAACAACTAGTTCTCTTATCCTGGAGCAGGGCCATGTGTGGATCTTCATATAGATAACTATATCCTCCCCATCCTCACAGGGCAGTAGTATTATTTAAACAGAACAAAGTATCTCACATGAATTGACCCAGGCTGGATGAGAGACAATTTCAAAAGAATCATCTCAAGTAGCATCCAGTACTCCCAAACATCACAGGTAGATGTTCTGTGAGTGGCTTTCCAAGCATCCCCATCAAATGAGACTCAGATATCTGAGAAAACTCAACCTTGTTTTGGTTTGCTTGGTGCACCCCCAAAGAAATCCAACAATTGAGGTCTACAGTGGAGAAGAAGTAGGACTGGGGTCAGGGAGTACAGAGGCAAAGGCAGGAAGGGTGACAAAGTGATTGACAAGAGAAAATGTTCTCCATATGAATGTTGCAGCCCCATGTTGAGGGTTCTTATACACTCAACTGTCAATTATTTAGCCTTCTGTGAATTATGTATAGGATAAAAGATAGGGACTCTCAAGTAGGGACCTCTTGGCTTGCCATCTGGCAATATGAATTGCAAGTCCACTTTGATGCAGGTAAAGTTTAATGGTAACAAAAGTCCTCATAACATTTGGATGCAAATCTTAACATTAATTCCATGTCTCAGCCAACATTCTCCATTATAAAGCAGCCTGTGACATGATTATAGTGAACCACTTTTGAAAAGAAGCCTGTGTATAACAGATAATTTCACTACACTATATAGCAGTCAGATGCAGGTTTGTAAATTAATTTATTGTTGACAATGGTTCAGTACATTTTCAAATTGATTCATTGGTATAGTACTCAAATTTGAGTGGGCTTGGTGAACACAATGAAGACAAGCTGAGAAGTGCTGTGTCTGGCCTTCATTTCAGTTGCAGGCCCATGATATTTTGAGTGTCTTCCATGTACAAGGCACCATGCTAGGCATTAGAGCTTGAGGCTGGCAAACTTCAGGAAGTGTTCACAAGATACCAGGATTCTTGATGTTGTGTAAATGGCCTTGCTTTTAGAGTCAGGCAGATCTAGTTTAAAGGCTCAGCTCCTTTATTTACTGTGTGCCCCTCTGAGCCTCAATTTCTTCGTCTCTGATTTAGAAATACCATCCTCATAGAGTTATAATGAGGATCAGATGACATGAAGAATGTGAACATCTTTGATAAATAGCAAAATGCTAGACAAATATGGGGGCTTAATATGACATTGAGGTCACTAGTAATTTAGCTGGAAAGTCTGTAACAGAGCACTTCCCAATGGCTTTTACCCTAAGTAACTTGGTATGCCATATAATATGTAACAGCACCAACAGGCAGAGAATCGCCAGAAAACACTCTTGATTACCTCAAACCAAAAAGTACAACCAGGATCCTGTTCAGAAGCTAATTTTAGTAATTAAGGGAATCATGTGCTATGTTCAAATACCATGCCAGTAAAAACCCAATTGTTTACCTTCTTAAATCACTGCTTGAAGAGCAAATCTTTCCATTTTGCTGAATGAACTTATCTCCACGTTCCCTGCCCTACTGACACAACCCCCTCCCAAGTTTATTGTTAACTTACACATTCAATGCACAGCACACCTTTACTGAAACAATGGAAAAGAAAGAAAGTGTCAATACAAAGTGGCCCTTGTCTCTTCCTTAAGGAGTAGACTTCCATTTTCATCAGATTTGGATTTAGCATAGACATATTGATTACCTTGAAGAAGAATTCATATAATTTTATCTTCTGATTCCCATCACTCAAATCAAAATTATATAATATATTCCAAAATGGCAACTAGGAATGTGGCCTTGGGCAAGTCCCTTCTCTCCTCTGATGCTTGGTTCTCCCATCATAGAACTGGAATTGTGGGCTTCACCAAGGACCTTTCTGGTGCTAACATTTTGTGATTCTATGTAAAAAGCCACACAGAAAAGATTGTTTTTCAGCCCTTTCTTAGATTGTCTGTTCCCTGCTCCCAGAAGTATAGATAGTGAGACTTGAGTGCTTTGATACATCGTAATTGTATGTACCTCCATTCACACCTACTTAAGATATCTGTCTAAAAGTAGACTAGACCTATTATTGAGGGAGTGGAGGGCAGAAGGGCTGTCTCTGTATCTTAAAGAAGCTGGCACTCTTCAGCTGATGGTTGCTTGGTCTTGAGGCCTCAAGATCTCTAATCTGGCTTTCTCTATAGTGTTTCATTCACTGTTTGGTGATGGAATCTCTTCAGCTCAGAGATACTTAATAGATACAGCTTTTTCTTTCCTGCTTCCAGGCCTACCTACCTGTTCCTTGCTTTTTTTTCTAGCAGCTGTTGTTGTTTCTGAAAGAATCTTGAAGGTGGTTGGAGTCTCAGAATGGCTTCCTTAAAGACTACCTTCAGACTCTCAGCTGCTCAACCACAACAGAGATCAGCCTTTCTTTGTAGATGATTCATTCCTGGCTGCATTTGAAAACCACATATTGTTAATTGCTTGAAGAATTTAAATCCCTTGACTACTTTTCATTTCAGAAAACACTTACAAAAAAAGTCCAAATGAGGACCTTCCCTCCAGTGAATTAGCTGTGGCTTTCTCACAGTCCATAGTTAGGATAAATTTAAAGCCATCTCTCATTTTTCTCCGCACTTTCCAAGGGTACACTCCTTGTTTCCAAGATGGAATGAGAAAGAAAGAAGTGCCCTTCCTGCCATCTTCTCCCCGACTCTTTCCTCCTTCCCACTTTCCCTCCTATTCCTCCACAAACATGATTTATTTCTGTGTTTTGCAACTCTTGAGTTCTCAGCATTTAGTAAATGGTGTTGGTCCCTGTTGATTCCTTCCTCTCCTGGACCATGGAAGGTAGTAGGCCTTTCAGAGATTTCAGGTAGCAGCCAAATCCCGGAAGAAGAGAAGGAACATGGAGTCCTAGACCATGTGAGAACCTGAGGTGTGCAGCATTTCCTTCACAGATTCGTCTAGCATATTTGAGAAGTATCTTTCCTACTAGGAGACTGAACATATTGCATCTGGGAATAAAAACTTAACATATCTACAGGTTTTGACAACCTCTATGAATTATCTAGTTGAGAGGATGGCTCAAGGAGCCTATGGCCATGGTCTGATGTCGTTATGGACGCTATGAACATCCTTGCAGTTTCCATTGTTGAAGACAGCCCTGATGCCAGCTGTCTCATCATTCCCCATGTTCAAGAGCATCCCAGCATTGCTACCTCAGGATCCCATGTCCTGAATGCAACAGAGTGATTTCACTGCTGAATTACTATTCATGGCATGGTTCTTCACAGCATTTATTCATCCATGTATCTATCCATCCATCCTTCCAGCCAGCCAAGAAGCTCATGCTTTCATCTTTTCATCCATTTACTCATTTATTTATTCATTTAGCAAATATTTATTGAGTACCAACTATGTGCCAGACACTCTGCTAGGCATTTTGGGGAAGCAGAACTGAATAAGATATTATTCCTTTCCTCAAAAATTTAAGCAAGAGGAGAAAGGCAGTAATGAGGAATATACCTTAGCCATAAAGGAAAAATAAGAAATCACTTGAAGAAGTTTAGTGAAATGGAAGGAAAAGGACATCCAAGGCAAAGGGTATAGTTTGAATGAAGGCACAGAGACATGAACAAAATGCATTGAGGGTTTGAGGAACAGCAATTGGTTTAACATGGCCAGAGCTGGGGAAATGGTAAGGGCAAGTTGAAACCACATTGAAAGCAAACTTGGTTATTATACTAGGTAGTTTAGACTTCAAGCAGTTGAAAATCTGTGAGCATGGGATAGGCATGATGACATATTATTTTGTTTATTTGCATGTTTCTTTAAGGAAAACTGGCAGCAGCACAAATGTTTTGTTGATGAGGGCTTAAATTTTAGAAAGTGAGACAATTTTAGAAAGGCCAGCTAGAGAGAAATTTCCAGGATCAAATTTTGCTAAACACCTAGGATTTGTTCCTGGGGCTAGTTACTTCCATTTGGGTTGTTACCTGCAAGTACTGACCACGTATATGAAGAAGTACTGGTTTAGACCAAGGCAATTGGCTTGTATAAGAGGCCTACCCTCATACCAAAAGCCAGTTTCCTTGGTCTAGGCCAGTGTTTACTGGTATGTGTTCTGAGAAAACTAGTTCCATGACATGTTCCATGAAAAATATGATTTCTATTGTCAAATAAGTGAGGGAAACTTGCATATTATGGTCCTGCTCAGGAAGATTTACAATCCTTATTAGCATATCGCAGGTCCTGGTGAATACTGCAGTAAAGTAACCGAGGAACTTTGTTACTCAGGATTCCCGAAGTTGATTCAACCACAGGACCTCATTTATTCGCATAACACCTGTTATCCTACAAAACCACTGTTCTCTGGAATACACTTTCGAAAACTTGAGTATAGATAAAAACTCTATCCTATAGGCAGAGAATACCTCTAGCTCAGGTCATCATTTTGCAGATGTGTGTGTCATTAAGAATCAGTCAATAATGCATTAATGATCAAAAGCAGAGCATCCTTACCACATGGTACATAAGATTATGCTATTATGCTATTAGCTACTAAGGCCACTAAACTTAATCATGTTGGGTCTGTAACATTGTTGTCATACACAAAGGATAGGATGCAAAACTGTCCTAGGCCAAAGCATGGTTATTGCCCAAGTTATCTAATGTCTGCAGGTACATATTCCTGACCTAAGGATTGTGCTAAAGAAGTTATTTCTAAGAAATATAGTGACTTCCAGCATCATGCAGAATGATCATTTAATATTTTGAATATCTAGACATTCTGCTGTAGAATTGAATAGTCCTTTTATACACTGTCTGACCAACATTTTGACATTTACTCAGAACCCCATCACAGTGCTACCACATAACGTCATTGCTAAAGTAGGAGGCCTAGAAATCACAGATTTGTAGAAACCATCCAATGATTGAATCCCCTCTACCTCCTGTTCAGCAGGCAGCAGAGTGTCATAAAGAATTAACAATGTGGAACTCAGTTACTGGGATTTCTTCCATTCTCCTTTGACTCTCTAGACTAGAATTCTAAAGACCCTCAGGCTGGTGATGCAAGTGGTAAGTCTCATTTCTGAGAAGTGCTGCTTCCTACACACAATTCTTTGATAGCTGAGTGCTTTGGCTGATCTGCATAACTGAGGTGTGCACCAAGGAGCAGAATTAATCTATAAATTTTGGCATCAACATGTGCAACGTGTGACTCAGCACTTTGAAACTCTGGGGATTTTTTGTTTGGTTGGTTTTTGTTTTAAGACGTCCTGTGGCATAGTGGAAATAGTACAATAGACTCAGATAACAGAGAGGCCTTGTTTCTAGTCTTAGTTCTGTCACTTACTATCTTGATGACCTTGGGCAAATCACCAGACCTCTCTGAGCCTCAGTTTCTCCAACCACACTGTGGGAATAATAAAATCTTTTTTACGGCGTTGTAGGTATGTAGAGAAACTGGTACACAGTAGGCACACAATCAATGTCACCGTACCCTTCAGCCCTTCTTTTGTGGATGAAACATGGTCTTTGTTTGTGCTCCCAGTCACCACTGGGGTCTGTTCTCTCTCTCTGCTGTTACAGTGTGGCTTTTGGTTCTTGTTTCTTTGTTCTTTGGTCTGTAAATTACCCTTGAAACAACCCTTGAAATTTCCAGTCGTAGACCTAAATCGTCATCCCTAAATTGGTTACATACATATTTGGTGACACTTTGGAGGGGAAAAGCTTTATGTCTCTCTAACTGTAGTTCTTAAGGGAATTTGCATATGGAAAAAACAGAGACTCCATCTCTTAATTCCTCCAAACCATATTATCTGGGATAGCACATATATGTTGTACTCTGTCTCTGAGCATTTGCTCTTAGAGAACTATGGTTAGAGAGAAGTAAATTTTTCTAATCATAAAAATTAATGATACCGCATATCTGATACTTGAATGAGTGCCTCCTTGTAAAATTTCTACTTAAATCCTTGAGTTTTTAAAGTGTAATAGCAATAGAAAGATTTTATTGTTGTTTGCTTTTATTGTGAGTGCTCCAAAATCCCTCAGTTGCTCTTGAGAGAGCAAGATGATGTCATAGGCAATATTTTCTGAAGGTAGTAGGCAGAAAACTGAGTACACAGCACACAATAGGCCATATATACAAAAGCAAGTATTTTACAAATATAATAATTCATGAAAAAAGCTTCACTTTCGTTGGTAACCTGTTTGTTTAAAACCATTTTATTATTTATGATTTAAAAAGAGTGTCACTTGTTACAAATTGTGGGATGTGTTCCTTAAGATCACAAAAATATAAAATATTTTCTTTTTATACTGAACACATACATAGACAACTTACCTGAGCAAGCTGCTTTTTACAGACATTTGCACATCTTTTGGGATCACGTTGTTAAGAAGTAGAACTAAGGGAAAAACACACAGCCACCCAGAAATCGGTAGAGCCTTCAGCTCATCTGTTAATTAATATTTCTATGACAACAGATATCTAGGAAGTAAACAGGAAATTGCATCGCTATCCTGCATCACCTTTTTTGGAATCAGGTTCCATTCTTCTCAGTCCAGTTCAACCTTGTGATACTTTTTAGATCTCAACCAAGGCATAGAAATATATTTTCCCTTGCTTAATACCCCATGGAACCAATGCCCCTGTGGCTGAAGTAAAAATTGATTGTTGAGGGACATTTCAGCCCTCTAGCAGTCAACAATTAAAAACGTGTAAGCACCGAGCACCTGCAGAAAACTTGGACTGGCATTTGGATCTAAGAAGAAAATCTGCATCTTGACCAAGATGAAAAGTCACCAGCCCAAGCTTGTGCAGTGAAGTGTCATGTTGGCCACAATGAAACCGAAAGAGACTGATGACTCTCTTCAGGGTGGAAAATGAGGCATGGAAGCTTTGATTAGTGAGCTGTTAGGCACACAGACATTAATTTCAAAGCATTCTCATCTCCAGTCTGAATAATAATGCTTGTAGTATTATGCAGTTGTTTGGCTGCTGCAAGAAATTCAGCAGACTCCAACAAGTAGTCTTTCTTGGTCTCTGAGTGACTGTAACTTAAATTCTACCTCCCTTCTCTTCTCCTACATCTTCTCACTCCCCACCCCACCTCCCCCCACACACAACTCTTGTCCACTGTGTTCAGAGAGATGCACACACACATATATATGTATATATATATAGTATATTTGTCAATAAAGCAGAAAAGAAGAAAAAACTCCAAGTAAACAATTTTCCATTTCCCCATCTCACCTCTGTCTTATAAGATAGGAAAAGAGAAACCCCCAATAAAAAATGGCAACCACCCACCTCCCCAACTTTACATGCTGCTTCCTATGTTAGAGGACCCGGCTTAGGCATCTGATTATGGAGCCTGCTAGATACAAGCCCATATTTAGACTGCTACAGTCAACAATGTCTCTCTTTCATACTAGAAAAATTCCGGGTTGGCAACTGCAAGCATCTCAAAATGACCAGACCCTGAAGAAAGGCTGACTTGCCTCATTCAAAATGAGGGCTCTAGAGGGCTCTAGTGGATAGTCTGGAGAAACCTGGAGTCTGAGGCTTAGGAGCTTAGGTTTTTGCTCCTCAACACAGACTTTGACGTTGGAGTTGGGGGCTACTCTCTTGATTGCTGACTCCCTCCAAAGGGACCAATAGTGTTTTCCTACCTCACAGGGATGTTGTGAGGACGGGCTGTAGAAGTAATAGTGGTTACCATTCATGTAGTTGTGAGTATCGTGATTATTGTTTCCTGTAATGTGGCTTGGCATTGGCAAAGTGCTTTTTGATTGTTCTTGATCACATATGATGGGGGCCAGGCACTGACTCAGGCGGATGCAGTGAAGCTCTGGCTCAGTCGCTTGCTTTTCGTGGTGTGCTGCCAGGAAGAAACTTTGCTGATGGGACTCAAGGTGTCACCTTGGACAAGAAGCAACTGTGTCTGTCTGAGGTTCCTGTGGCCATCTTTATTTGTGTATTAGGCAATTCGTATTTCCCCCTTAGGTTCTAGCCTTCTGGATCCCTGCCAATGACCTAGATCTTAGCCTCAGGCCCTGTCACTGAGCTGAAGGTAGTAGCTGATCCACAGAAGTTCAGTAAACAAGGACCAGATTTCTGCTTCTCCAGGAGAAGAAGCCAGCCAACCCCTCTCTTCAAACACACTGAGAGACTAGAGTCAGACTTTCCCTTTTACATCTAGCCTTACTGTAGCCACACTCCTTGATTGCTCTCTCACATCACATGCTTCTCTTTGTCAGTTGTGAGGCCTCTCATTCTTCTCCCAAGCCAGACTCAAACATTGTATTAATGTCAAAGAAGAATCACTTAGAGTTTGGAATATCTTGTTCTCTCTCTGCTCCATAGCTTCCATATTGACACCAGTTTCTTTCTAGTGGAGAAGTGGAGTCTGTGAAGCCAGGGAAAGAGACATATGAGAGTCAGAAGCACTCTCCCTGACTTGCCTGGGGCCTGTCTTTCCCACCTTCTTCTCTAGTCTGTCTAAACACACACACACACACACACACACACACACACACACACACTCTCTCTCTCTCTCTCTCTCTCACACACACACACACACACACACACACTTCTTTCTCTTTCCCCTGACTCAGCAACATTCTGGAGAAAAGCCAAGGAAGGACTTCAGGAGGGGAGTTTCCCCTTTCTCAGGGCAGAATTTTAATCTCCAGACCAACAAGAAGTTCCCTAATGTGGATTGAAAGGCTAAAGAGGTTTATTTTTAACTGCTTTCTATTTGTTTGAATGTTGCATATTTCTGCTAGTGAAATTTTCCCTTAATAAAGCCATTAATACACCAATCGTATTTTCTTATTTACAACAGACTGAGAGAATTAATGCTGTTAACATTGGATCTTTTTTCTTTTTTTTTTTTTTTCCTTTTTTTTTCTCTCTCGTTTGCTTTCCAGGTCATGCTGACCTGTTCAGCTTGGACTGTTTCACATTTGTTTTTAATGTCAGTTTAAATGTAATTGTAAAAGCATGTATGCTCTAAAATCATGTAGTTACTTTTTTCAGTGGAAAAGCCTGGTATTCAAAAGCATTTCCAGGCTCTACAATTTCATATGAGCAGGTTTTTGGTAAAATCTTTTGTCCCTCACTCAGGATGGTATCTGGACAGTGAGCCCCTTTCTTCTGGCTCAGTAGTCAGAGAGCAAACTTGGAGACAGTTTCTGCCGGATCTTGTGCTTTGGCAAGGATGTGCAGCATTGCATATCATTCTATCATTAATTATGTTTACTCCTCCATGAACTAAAAACCATTAGACTAAATAGTCCAACATAAACCTTGAAAGATAAAATTTGATATTCTTTTGCCTTGCCATTTCTCTGACCCAGAATTGGGGCTGGGAGGGGAATGGAGGCTTGGGGGAAAGAATCAAGGAGGCTTCTTGCCTGGGGGAATTTGGCATGCACTTATTAATCCCATTTGGTTGCACTCCCTACTAATCCCTCACTCCATACCTGCCAAGGATTGGCTCTGCTCCCTGCTTCTCATCCCTGTCCTAGTTCTTCCTCACCAATCTCCATTTCCCACCACTGATCCTTCTCTCCAGTAAGATGCTATTCAACCCGATGAAATATAAAGAGTAGCACCACCCTGGAAGTCAGGATACCTTAGTTTTAGCTCCTGCTCTACCATTATCTAGCTGTGTGACCTTGGGCATGACTTAACCTTTGCTCTTCAGTCTGAACAGTCTTTAAGAATTGGTTTGGAGGGGAAAGGAAGGGATAGACAAGATCCAAGGCCTTTGAACTCTTTTTTGGAAATGGATCCTTTTCTTGAAACAAAATTTGATGCAGAGTCCCAAATATATGTACAGAATAAAATGCTGCTGTTCTTGTTTGAAAGGAAGTGGGGTGCTTGGAGCCACATGCTCAGGCCCACTTTGCCCCCTCTCAGGAACCCTTGAAAAAACTTATAGGACTTATAGGACTCTTGGGGCTCTGCCAAGTCTCTCTTAGTTACATTTCAGTCCTTGTGAAACTCTATATGTTTCATCAGTTCACTTTTTCAGAAAGTTCACCTGCTTGGGGTAAAGGTCATGAAGTGGAGAATGTGGGGCTCAGTAACTAGCCATAGTAAAAAACATCATTGATTGGCTTACAGAATTTACTCTGTTCTAAGCATCTTACACACATACTCATCTGAAAAATCACAACAACCTTGTGAGGTAGATCTGTTATTATCTTAAGATTCTGAAACCTGCCAGCTTGACTCTCAACCTTTGACTTGAGACCAGTTGCCCAAGATGGAAAGTTATACTTTTCACAGTTTACCACCATAAGCAGTCTTTCAGAGTGATTTCTAGCTAGAGATCCATTCTTAGAAAAAGTCAGAACCTGCCCATTAGCATACACTGTCACAGGGTGCAGAGTACCTTCACTGGGTTCATCTCATTTCCTCCTAAAAATAGTCCTATGCAGCAGTCCAGTCATATAATCACCATTATATAGATGAGGAAAACTGAGGTGTAGGAGAAATCAAGAGATCTGTTCAAGGTCACACATACCATAAGACTCTGAATACCACCATCAAGAATAGTAAGCCTTTTATGTGAAAAACATTTTAGAACTTCAGTGTCATTATTGCATTCTGCCTCCTGGAGTTCAGTGCACTTTTTCACCATGCCTTTAATCTTGGAGTCCTGGTGGTACAGAATCTGCCTTCTACTCTCAGACAACACCACAGTGTCTTTATCCCTCATAACAAACTTATGAATTAAGTAATGATATTATCCCCATTTTACAAATTAGTTAACTGAGATACCGAGAGGCTAAGTCTTGCCCGAAGTCACACAGCTAGTCAGCGATAGAGCCGGAGTTACAAATGAGGCAGCCTGACTCCAGAATATTTGCTCTTAACTACTACTCTTTATACATATGTAAGGAAACTAAAAGCCAAATAGGGAAAGATGTCCCTGAGATCCCACAGTGAGCTCCCCTGACTCACAATCCAGTATTCCTCTGACCTTCTAATCCTAAAGTTATACAGTAAGGTCCCTTGACTCTAATCCTAGTAGATGGAAAGATGGCTGGCATGATTTAAACTAGAGGCCACAAACTGGCTTTCCCAGAGCCAGAATTCACCTGCAGAATTCTGTTTGTCCAGCACAGTGTTTGTTTAGAAAATTGACATAGACTGCCCCTAGGCAGGGCATCAATCACTGTCATTGTCCCCAGCCCTCCCTATTTATGTTTGCCAGGCTTTTTTACTCATTTATGTGTCTGCCTGACTTGTGAAGGCATTTGAGTTTATGACTTTTAGATTTAAGCATTGCAATATATAAGCACTGCACACATGCATTCACAAAAGTATAGCCTAGTCTAGCTTCACAAAGAATTTGTAGGCCTACACCAAACACACCTTTATGTTTACTTAGTGTTTAGAATTAGATTTAAGATCAGAATTTAGTTTCACAGGCATTCATGTGTGGAAGAACCTCAGTTGTTTTTTGTTTCATACTGTCTCATCCTTGCTTTCCCTGCTGTGTCTGGACCCGTCAATCCTGCTTTCTGCCATTCTTCATGCCTGAGTTAGGGCCCCTGCAAGCCATTCACTGGTTAGTCTTTAGGAATGGATGGAGAGTGGATACCAGTTTGGAGGGTTCACTATGTCCCAAGCATCCTCTCATTTAGTTCTCATAAGTGTCCTAAGAGATAGGTGGCAGCACATTCATTTTATAAATGAGGAAACTAAATCTCAGAGAAGCTAAACAAAGACCTCAAAGTCATTAAGGTAGTAATTAACGGAGCTGGGATTTGAATGCAAGATTGTTGGACTCCAGAGCCTATTCTTTTGCCCTACACCACAGTTCCTTACAAGGAAGATGTATTCGTTTTCTATTACTGCATAACACATTGCCACAAATTTAGCAGCTTCAAACATTTATCACCTCACTGTTTTGTAAGTCAGAAGTCTGGCACAGCATGGCTAGATTCTTAGTTCAGGGTCTCTGAAGGATGAAACTGGTGTGTTTACCAGGATGCATTCTAATCTGAAGCTCAGAGTTCTTTTCCAAGCTCAAGTAATTATTGCAGGATTCAGTTATTTGTGGTTGTAGGACTAAGGCTCCCATTTCCTTTCTGGCTACCAGCCAAGGGCCATTCTCAGCGCCTGGAGGCTGCCCTCTTTCCTTGTCATGTGGACCCCAACACCTTCAAAGCCAGCAACAGAGACTCTTCCTTGTGTTGAATGTTTCTCACTCTATGGATGTCTTTCCTGGAGGATCCCAGTCCCGTAAGGGCTCACCTGATGAGGTCAGGTACATCAAGAATAACCACCCTTCAAATTCAACTGAATTAGCACCTTCATTACATCTACCTAGTCTTTTTACAACAGCATCTAGGTTAGTGCTTGACTGAATGACTGGAAGGAAGGATGTGTAAGCTATGGTCTCAGAATCTCGGGGACCGTCTTAGAAGTCAGCCTACTACAGATGTTGATTCTTTCATGTGTCAAATTTCATAGTGAGATAGGGAGAACAGAAACATCACATCCCTGACCTTAGGTAGAGGGATTCAAACTTTCTAAGACTTTGGAAACTTCACGCCACTTTCACCTTTCCCTTGATCGTGGTTGAGAAGGCCTATATCTTGGAGTGGCCAGGAGTGAGACTGGAACAGTACCTAAAGGTTAAGGACGCTAAAGAAGTTACAGATTGGTTACATCTGCTCCTCCCTAGGAATGATCCATGGAACCTGATTTGAAATTTTTTTCTCTGGTGCTATAGAGATAGCTCCCACAGGGGTCTAATGCCCCAGGGCTGAAAAGTTAGTTCCCCATAGGATCCAGGCATGATATCAGGCCAGGTGTTACAATCTCCTAAAGAGGAGGTATGGACTGGAAAGCCCCTTGCCAATGGCCCTTTCTTGTCACTGCTCTGACCCAAGACTAACAGGGCAGAGATAGTGAACAACTCACATACTATTAAAACTATCCACTTATACTGCCCCCTTTCTTCTTGCTTTAGCACTCCATTTAAGTAAGCCAATGAGTCTCTGCCTTGACACAGTGGCAAGCTGACCTGTATCTTATATGAAAGAATTAGATTTGACTCTGGGGCTCAGGTGCAGAGGGCAGGAGGGGCATAGGGGTGGCCTTCATGGAAGAAAACAAGTCCTTCGATACTGAGTAACAGCTGAGACTAGCAAGCCTCATTGTCCAGGATTCCAAGTCGTCTAGCAACATCCTGGTCTTTGCTGCAGAGAGAACAGAGGATCCCCCCGGCAGAATGAATGGAGTCTGATTTCAATTACGTTCAGTATAGTCACTCTCTTTAGGCAGAGAAGCCAGAACACCTGGTGCAGCTAGGGCCACTGTGGTCACAGGGACAAGCACACTACCTGGGTCCTGGAGGCAAGTGGGAATGCAGCTTCTCTTCCTTAAGCAGATGCCATATAGGCCTGGGGAGGAGGATGTGAGAATACCAGCCAAGTTCTCATTGGCACTATACGGAGAAAGGGGAATTATTTCATCTTGATGGATTCTCCCCACAGTCTCTGCACATATTGATCTTACTTGTAATGAGTTTGCTTAGGTTCACAAGTCATCATCCCAGGGAGAGCTGAGTTATTGGTGGGAAAGTCGAGGTGACAGATTATATCTCACTGATCTCACTGTCACCAATTGCTCCGTGTGTCCCTCCACCTTTTGAAAAAGTCCATGGATTCATTTGTGTATAATTCATTTGGGTTTATTTCTTCTTTATCAACAGCTTTAGTGGGATATTGCAAATGGAAAAGTTGCCCCAGAGAACAGTGTACACTCACAGCATTATTCAATAGAACTTTCTGAGATGATGAAAATCTTCTATATCTTATGTTGTCCAATATAATACAGCCGCTAACCACATGTAGCTTTTGAACACTGGAAATGTGGCTAGTGAGACCGAGGGATTATATTTTTAATTTTTTAATGTAATTAATTTAATGTTTTAAAAACTTTGCTTTCTATTTTATAGTTTAATAATTAAACTAAACTTAAGTAGCCCACATGTGGCTAGTTGGCTACTATACTGGACAGTACAAGTCTAGAAGGATCTCAGAGAGACACATGCCGAGATACAGCAGGAATAAGTTAGTCAAAAAGAGAGCCAATGTAACATAGGGAATTCTGGATTGGGAATTAGAGCCCTGGCTCTAATCTCAGCTCTGCCACTAGGTGACCTTGCCCTCTCTGGCTTCAGCCTCCCCATCTTTAACTTGAAAGTTTAAACTAACTAACGTCGAAAGTCCCAAAATGGTGGCTATGGACTGAATTCAATTTTGGGATACACAAGTTTCAGGAATTTTTTTAAAATCTATTAATGCTTTCTAGGTGTGTGTATGCACGCTTGCAGGCATGTGTCCATGCACAAGCATGGGAAGGCAGTAAGGCATTCATTTCAATTCACCAGTGTACTAACCATTCACACACACACACACACACACACACACATGCACACACACCCTACTGTATTGCCTATGTAGACCCTGAAGGTCTTTGAATCTGTCACCATTGGATAAGATAATTTCTAAGAACCCTTCCTGTTTTGTCATGCTGAAAATCTTTAAGCCACTATAGTGTCCCAAATCTATTTCAGTTTGGGCAGATGACTGGAGTGTTCTCATAGCCTCCTGTCTATTCCCTTCTGGATTTGATACTAGTTATGAAGTTTGGAGTCAAGGGTGAAGAAGGGAGGCAGGGATGATATAACCCCAGCCACACTCCTCAACTCTGCTTTTGAGTTAGAAGTAGGGTTCAGGGCTTCAGATTCCTTGGGGAGGCAGTAGAGAGAATATGGGCTTTATAATCAGAAGATTAGGTTCAGATGATTGGGTTCTCACCTTTTTGATAGCTGTGTTACCTCAGTTTATTCATTTGTAAAATAGGGATAAGAAATATCTTTAACCTCCTAAGATCATGTGGAATTAAGTGATGTAATGTGATGAAGCGAGGCATGTAGAAGGCCCTGAAAAAATTAGTAGTTACCCTTAAGGGGACTAAATGGTCTGGCAACTCCTGAGCTCAAAGCTAGAAAGGTCCAGTAATGGGGAAGACGGGGTCTTTCTGTAGGAACTGTAGCAGGGGAGCAGATCCTGTAGGCCACCAGTCTGTGGAGCTGTGTCCAAGAACTCATGTTTGCAATAAGTTCACCAAATGACAAGTTCTTGTGGGGTCCAGGCCTCTAACTCAAGAAGATGGTCTTGGCCCAGATCATACCTTGCAGCCTGTGCCTTTGGTGGGATGTGGGTGTTGGCAGTGGCTATGCATATCTCCTTATTACTGGCTGTGCCGAAGCCCTGCAAAAATGATTGTTGGACAAAGTCATCTTGCACTCAGGGCTGGTTTTCCAGGCTTCCTCGTTATTTTCCCCTGAGTTCTTCTGTGTTCCTCTTGCAACACCAACCCCACCATTTTCCTCTTCCCTACGCTAGTTGTTGGTCCAAACATGTAATCCATTCTTGCAGTGATTTATTGAGTGACACCATGACTGGAGTTTATATTGAAGGACTTCTTTTTCTAATTAGAACTAAAAGTCAGTTCCAGGCTGGGTGTGGTGGCTCATGCCTGTAATCCCAGCACTTTGGGAGACTGAGATGGGAGGACTGCTTAAGGCCAGGAGTTTGAGTCCAGCCTGGACAACATAGTGAGATCCCATCTCTACAAAAAGTGTTAACCAGGAGTGGTAGTGTACACCTCTGGTCCCAGCTACTTGGGAGACTGAGGAGGGAGAATTGCTTGAGCCCAGGAAGTTGAGACTACAGTGAGCTTTGATCATGCCACTGCTCTCCAGCTTGGGTGACAGAGGAAGATCCTCCTTCAAAAAATAAATAAAAACTAAAAAAAAATGTCAGTTCCAGGTTGTATCTTTTTTCACAGGAGCCAGACACAGATGAGCAGTAGGTTTTGTTGTATTTATCCATTTAAACTGAGCAATAAAATTCTCTCTTTGATTTCTACCTTTCTTATTTATTATTATTATGTTAAAGGGATTAAAGTGGTTTATGGTCTTTCTCGGTGCAACTGCTTATGCTAGACCTCAGAATTATGACTTTTTCAATTATTTATGTTTCTATCTATATAAATACTGGAAAAAATAGTACAAAGTAAACATCGGGATGCCTAAGGACCTCTAAATTGTGTGTGTGAGCACATGGGGAAGATGGTTCTTAAGGTTTGAGTTTTGGATTATTGTGGTTGTCTTCAATAATGTTATTTCTATCATTCTTTCCAATGGCTGTCTCCTAGCATGGTTCCCATTTTACAGATTCATGGTAGATGCAGAAAGATTCCCTCACTTCTTTGATACTATTGAGGATTTCAGCCTTTCACTGCTCCTCTCCCCTTTGCTAAAAAAGAAAAAAAATCAATATGTATGTTATAGTGCATTTTTTAAAATATTTTTTATTATACTTTAAGTTCTAGGATACATATGCACAACATGCAGGTTGTTACATATGTATACAAGTGCCAAGTTGGTGTGCTGCACCCATTAACTCCTTATTTGCATTAAGTATATCTCCTAATGCTATCCCTCCACCCTTCCCCGACCCCACAACAGGCCCCAGTGTGTGATGTTCCCCTTCCTGTGTCCAGGTGTTCTCATTGTTCAATTCCCACCTGTGAGTCAGAACATGCGGTGTTTGGCTTTTTGTCCTTGAGAAAGTTTGCTGAGAATGATGGTTTCCAGCTTCATCCATGTCCTTACAAAGGACATGAACTCATCCTTTTTTATAGCTGCATAGTATTCCATGGTGTATATATGCCACATTTTCTTAATCCAGTCTATCACTGATGGACATTTGGGTTGGTTCCAAGGCTTTGCTATTGTGAATAGTGCCACAATAAACATATGTGTGCATGTATCTTTATAGCAGCATGACATATAATCCTTTGGGTATATACCCAGTAATGGGATGGCTGGGTCAAATGGTATTTCTAGTTCTAGATCCCTGAGGAATCGCCACACTGTCTTCTACAATGGTTGAACTAGTTTACAGTCCCACCAACAGTGTAAAAGTGTTCCTATTTCTCCACATCCTCTCCAGCACCTGTTGTTTCCTGACTTTTTAATGATAACCATTCTAACTGGTGTGAGATGGTATCTCATTGTGGTTTTGATTTGCATTTCTCTGATGGCCAGAGATGATGAGCATTTTTTCATATGTCTGTTGGCTGCATAAATGTCTTTTTTTGAGAAGTATCTGTTCATATCCTTTGCCCACTTTTTGATGGGGTTGTTTGTTTTTTTTCTTGTAAATTTGCTTGAGTTCATTGTAGATTCTGGATATTAGCCCTTTGTCAGATGAGTAGATGGCAAAAATTTTCTCCTATTCTGTGGGTTGCCTGTTCATTCTGATGGTAGTTTCTTTTGCTGTGCAGAAGCTCTTTAGTTTAATTAGATCCCATTTTCAATTTTGGCTTTTGTTGTCATTGCTTTTGGTGTTTTAGACATGAAGTCCTTGCCCATGCCTATGTCCTGAATGGTATTGCCTAGGTTTTCTTCTAGGGTTTTATGGTTTTAGGTCTAACATGTAAGTCTTCAATCCATCTTGAATTAATTTTTGTATAAGGTGTAAGGAAGGGATCCAGTTTCAGCTTTCCACATATGGCTAGCCAGTTTTCCCAGCACCATTTATTAAATAGGGAAACCTTTCCCCATTTCTTGTTTTTCTCAGGTTTGTCAAAGATCAGATGGTTGCAGATATGTGGCATTATTTCTGAGGGCTCTATTCTGTTCCATTGGTCTATATCTCTGTTTTGATACCAGTACCATGCTGTTTTGGTTACTGTAGCCTTGTAGTATAGTTTGAAGTCAGGTAGCGTAATGCCTCCAGCTTTGTTCTTTTGGCTTAGGATTGTCTTGGCGATGCGGGCTCTTTTTTGGTTCCATATGAACTTTAAAGTAGTTTTTTCCAGTTCTGTGAAGAAAGTCATTGGTAGCTTGATGGGGATGGCATTGAATCTATAAATTACCTTGGGCAGTATGGCCATTTTCACGATATTGATTCTTCCTACCCATGAGCATGGAATGTTCTTCCATTTGTTTGTATCCTCTTTTATTTCATTGAGCAGTGGTTTGTAGTTCTCCTTGAAGAGGTCCTTCACATCCCTTGTAAGTTGGATTCCTAGGTATTTTATTCTCTTTGAAGCAATTGTGAATAGGAGTTCACTCATGATTTGGCTCTCTGTGTGTCTGTTATTGGTGTATAAGAATGCTTGTGATTTTTGCACATTGATTTTGTATCCTGAGACTTTGCTGAAGTTGCTTATCAGCTTAAGGAGATTTTGGGCTGAGACCATGGGATTTTCTAGATATACAATCATGTCATCTGCAAACAGAGACAATTTGACTTCCTCTTTTCCTAATTGAATACCTTTTATTTCTTTCTCCTGCCTAATCGCCCTGGCCAGAACTTCCAACACTATGTTGAATAGGAGTGGTGAGAGAGGGCATCCCTGTCTTGTGCCAGTTTTCAAAGGGAATGCTTCCAGTTTTTGCCTATTCAGTATGATATTGGTTTTGGGTTTGTCATAAATACCTCTTATTATTTTGAGATACGTCTCATCAATACCTAATTTATTGAAAGTTTTTAGCATGAAGGGCTGTTGAATTTTGTCACAGTCCCTTTCTGTGTCTATTGAGATAATCATGTGGTTTTTGTCTTTGGTTCTGTTTGTATGCTGGATTACATTTATTGATTTGAGTATGTGGAACCAGCCTTGCATTCCGGGGATGAAGCCCACTTGATCATGGTGGATAAGCTTTTTGATGTGCTGCTGGATTCGGTTTGCCAGTATTTTATTGAGGATTTTTGCATTGATATTCATCAGGGATATTGGTCTAAAACTCTCTTTTTTTGTTGTTTCTCTGCCAAGCTTTGGTATCAGGATGATGCTGGCCTCATAAAATGAGTTAGGCAGGATTCCCTCTTTTTCTAGAGATTGGAATAGTTTCAGAAGGAATGGTACCAGCTCCTCCTTGTACCTCTGGTAGAATTCGGCCGTGAAATCCATCTGGTCCTGGACTTTTTTTGGTTGGTAAGCTATTAATTATTGCCGAAATTTCACAGCCTGTTATTGGTCTATTAAAAGATTCAACTTCCTCCCGGTTTAGTCTTGGGAGGGTGTATGTGTTGAGGAATTTATCCATTTCTTCTAGATTTTCTAGTTTATTTGCATAGAGGTATTTCAGTATTCTCTGATGCTAGTTTGTATTTCTGTGGGATCGGTGATGATCTCCCCTTTATCATTTTTTATTGCATCTATTTGATTCTTCTCTCTTTTCTTCTTTATTAGTCTTGCCAGCAGTCTATCAATTTTGTTGATCTTTTCAAAAAACCAGCTCCTGGATTCATTGATTTTTTGAAGGGTTTTTCGTGTCTCTATCCCCTTCAGTTCTGCTCTGATCTTGGTTATTTCTTGCCTTCTGCTAGCTTTTGAATGTGTTTGCTTTTCCTTCTCTGGTTCTTTTAATTGTGATGTTAGGGTGTCAATTTTAGATCTTTCTTGCTTTCTCTGGTGGGAATTTGGTGCTATAAATTTCCCTCTACACACTGCTTTAAATGTGTCCCAGAGATTCTGGTATGTTGTGTCTTTGTTCTCATTGGTTTCAAGGAACACCTTTATTTCTGCCTTCATTTCATTATGTACCCAGTAGTCATTCAGGAGCAGGTTGTTCAGTTTCCATGTAGTAGAGTGGTTTTGAGTGAGTTTCTTAATCCTGAGTTCTAGTTTGATTGCACTGTGGTCTGAGAGACAGTTTGTTATAATTTCTGTTGTTTTACATTTGCTGAGGAGTGCTTTACTTCCAACTAAGTGGTCAATTTTGGAATAAGTGCAATATGGTGCTGAGAAGAATGTATATTCTGTTGATTTGGGGTGGAGAGTTCTGTAGATGTCTATTAGGTCCACTTGGTGCAGAGCTGAGTTCAATTCCTGGATATCCTTGTTAACTTTCTGTCTTGTTTATCTGTCTAATGTTGACAGTGGGGTGTTAAAGTCTCCCATTATTATTTTGTGGGAGTCTAAATCTCTTTGTAGGTCTCTAAGTACTCGCTTTATGAATCTGGTTGCTCCTGTATTGGTGCATACATATTTAGGATAGTTAGTTCTTCTTGTTGAATTGATGCCTTTACCATCATGTAATGGCCTTCTATGTCTCTTTGATCTTTGTTGGTTTAAAGTCTGTTTTATCTGAGACTAGGATTGCAACCCCTGCCTTTTTTTGTTTTCCATTTGCTTGCTAGATCTTCCTCCATCCCTTTATTTTGAGCCTATATGTGTCTCTGCACATGAGATGGGTTTCCTGAATACAGCACACTGATGGGTCTTGACTCTTTATCCAATTTTCCAGTCTGTGTCTTTTAATTGGAGCATTTAGCCCATTTACATTTAAGGTTAATATCATTATGTTTGAATTTGATCCTGTCATTGTGATGTTAGCTGGTTATTTTGCTCATTGGCTGATGCAGTTTCTTCCTAGCATCGATGGTCTTTACAATTTGGCATGTTTTTGCAGTGGCTGGTACCACTTGTTCCTTTCCATGTTTAGTGCTTCCTTCAGAAAGCCTATAGTGCAGGCCTGGTGGTGGCAAAATCTCTCAGCATTTGCTTTTTTGTAAAGTATTTTATTTCTCCTTCACTTATGAAGCTTAGTTTGGCTGGATATGAAATTCTGGGTTGTAAATTCTTTTCTTTAAGAATGTTGAATACTGGCCCCCACTCTCTTCTGGCTTGTAGAGTTTCTGCCGAGAGATCTGCTGTTAGTCTGATGGGCTTCCCTTTGTGGGGAACCCGACCTTTCTCTCTGGCTGCCCTTAACAGTGTTTCCTTCATTTCAACTTTGGCGAATCTGATAATTATGTGTCTTGGAGTTGCTCTTCTCGAGGAGTATCTTTGTGGCGTTCTCTGTATTTCCTGCATTTGAATGTTGGCCTGCCTTGCTAGGTTGGGAAAGTTCTCCTGGATAATATCCTGCAGAGTGTTTTCCAACTTGGTTCCATTCTCCCTGTCACTTTCAGGTACACCAATCAGACGTAGATTTGGTCTTTTCACATAGTCCCATATTTCTTGGAGGCTTTGTTCATTTCTTTTTACTCTTTTTTCTCTAAACTTCTCTTCTCGTTTCATTTCTTTCATTTGATCTTCAATCACCGATACCCTTTCTTCCAGTTGATCGAGTCAACTACTGAAGCTTGTGTATTCGTCATATAGTTCTCGTGCCATGGTTTTCAGCTCCATCAGGTCATTTAGGACCTTCTCTCCATTGGTTATTCTAGTTATCCATTCCTCTAATCTTTTTTCAAGGTTTTTAACTTCTTTGCGATGGGTTCGAACTTCCTCCTTTAGCTTGGAGAAGTTTGGTCGTCTGAAGCCTTCTTCTCTCAACTCATCAAAGTCATCCTCCAGCTTTTTTCTGTTGCTGGTGAGGAGCTGTGTTCCTTTGGAGGAGGAGAGGGGCTCTGATTTTTAGAATGTTTCAGTTTTTCTGCTCTGTTTTTTCCCCATCTTTGTGGTTTTATCTCCCTTTGGTCTTTGATGATGGTGACATACAGATGGGATTTTGGTGTGGATGTCCTTTCTTTTTGTTAGTTTTCCTTCTAACAGTCAGGACTCTCAGCTGCAGGTCTGTTGGAGTCTGCTGGAGGTCCACTCCAGACCCTGTTTGCCTAGATGTCAGCAGTGGAGGCTGCAGAAAGGTGAATATTGCTGAACAGCAAATGTTGCTGCCTACTCATTCCTCTGGAAGTTTCATCTCAGAGGGGTACCTAGCCATGTGAGGTATCAATCTGCCCTTACTGGTGGGTGTCTCCCAGTTAGGCTACTCAGGGGTCAGAGAGCCACTTGAGGAGGCAGTCTGTCCATTCTCAGATCTCCAGCTGTGTGCTGGGAGAACCACTACTCTCTTCAAAGCTGTCAGACAGGGACATTTAAGTCTGCAGACGTTTCTGCTGCCTTTTGTTCGGCTATGCCCTGCCCCCAGAGGTGGAGTCTACAGAGGCATGCAGGCCTCCTTTAGTTGCAGTGGGCTCCACCCAGTTCGAGCTTCCTGGCCCCTTTGTTTACTTACTCAAGCCTCAGCAATGGCAGGCACCCCTCCCCCAGCCTCACTGCCGCCCTACAGTTTGATCTCAGACTGCTGTGCTAGCAATGAGTGAGGCTCCATTGGCATGGGACCCTCCGAGCCAGGCATGGGATATAATCTCCTGGTGTGCCATTTGCTAAGACCATTGGAAAAGTGCAGTATTATGGTGGGAGTGACCCAATTTTCCAGGTGCCGTCTGTCACAGCTTTGCTTGGCTAGGAAAGGGAATTTCCTGACCCTTTGCACTTCCCAGGTGAGGTGATGCCTCGCCCTGCTTCGGCTCACACTTGGTGCGCTGCACCCACTGTCCTGCACCCACTGTCCAACAAGCCCCAGTGAGATGAACCCGGTACCTCAGTCGGAAATGCAGAAATCACTCATCTTCTGCGTCGCTCTCGCTGGGAGCTGTAGACTGGAGCTGTTCCTATTCGGCCATCTTATGAATTGTGCATGTTCAGCTGTGGGCAACTATGTGTGTTCAGTGGGAAATGGAATACCATAAAATTACCATATGTTGAGCCCAAAATGATAGGATAGAATTTGATAGTCTGAGGATGGAAAGGACCTTCAAGGCCACTTTTAAAAACCCCATTCCCATATGATGCTCGAATTCTTAACCACTGTGCATCTAGTATTTTCTCATTTCCAGTGGTATGTGTGCCTGCCAACTTTTCCGCCTCCAAGAGCTTTAACTATCAAAATGTATGTGTGTGTTTGTGTGTGTGCATGTGTGTGTGAGTGTGCGTGTGTGTGTGTGTTGAGAGAGAGAGAGAGAGAGACAGAAAGAGAAGGAGAGATTAAAATCCAATTCACTGTTCTTTCTGGGACCCAAAGAACAAGTCTAGTCATTCTCCATTTCTAGTCTCTTTCCCTAGCAATCGGCTAGACATGCTAGACATAGGAACATGTACATCACTCCTTTGATTTACGACATTCAGTATTTGTCTATCACTGATATGATAAAACGCACTTAGTTTTTATTTTTATTTTTTTAGAGACAGTGTTTTACTATGTCGCCCAGGCTAGAGCATCAGTGGCACAATCATAGCCCACTGCAGCCTGGAACCCCTGGGCTCAAGCAATCCTTCCACCTCTGCCTCCTGAGTAGCAGAGACTACAGATGTGCACCACCAGACCCAGCTAATTTGTTTTTTTACTATTTTTTGTGGAGATGGTGTATTGTCTTGTGGTGTTGCTCAGGCTGATCTTGAGCTCCTGGCCTCAAGCACTCCTCCCATCTCAGCCTCCCAAAATGCTGGGATTACAGGCATGAACCACGTTACCCAGCCAAATTTCTTAATATGATATACATGCTTCTTTAAAATCAAGCACCATCTTTGCTTTCAACCTCATTATTAACCACTTTTCCATATATATGCAACATATGTTTCAGCCATACTAGTGTCTAGTTGTTCCCTGAACACTCCTCGGTGCTTTTGTTTATGCCCTTTCTGCCCACCTTTGCCTGGTGAAATCCTCATCAATCTTCAAATTCTAAGTCAAATACTATCTTCCATATAAAGCATTTTCTAAACCCACCTATGTAAAAAGATTGGTGTTTTCCTATTTTGTTGATGCCTCTATTGTAGCATTTTCCAGTCCGACATTTTCTAGAATTGATTGTGGCCAGGCTACCAGACTGGACCAGGGCCTGTGTCTTTTCTGTCACCCAGAAGCAAAGGTCTAACAATGGATATCTGCTGAATGAATGAACGAAAATGAATCATTAATATATTAGTAAATGAGTTAATTAAAGTTCCAGGTATGAACACTGAAGGCTGCATTCAGGCAGAGCTGAATCCAAGGATATGCTAGGTTGGCCTGGCACAAGAATCAGAGTTTTCCTCTGCAAGCTATGAAAAATTTGGGTTTAGCAGGTATTTGGGATGATGAATTATACATTTAACCAGTGTTGAATGAGCACTTGTCCTTAAGGAGTTTAGAGTCCGTGACCAGGGAGAATGATGATTTTCTTAGCTAGGGCAGTTTTTCTAAAAATGTAGTTGCATTGTGTGTTTTTGACCACTGATGATAAATTCAAGTTTTTCTTCCTTCCCAATAGCCCGAAAGCTGAAGAAACTTGGTAATCTGAAACTACAGGAGGAAGGAGAGGCTTCCAGCACCACCAGCCCCACTGAGGAGACAACCCAGAAGCTGACAGTGTCACACATTGAAGGCTATGAATGTCAGCCCATCTTTCTGAATGTCCTGGAAGCCATTGAGCCAGGTGTAGTGTGTGCTGGACACGACAACAACCAGCCCGACTCCTTTGCAGCCTTGCTCTCTAGCCTCAATGAACTGGGAGAGAGACAGCTTGTACACGTGGTCAAGTGGGCCAAGGCCTTGCCTGGTAAGGAAAAGGGAAGTGGGAGCAGGAGATAAGGGGGATCATATTTAGTGAACGCTCCTATAGACCAGCCACCATGTCTGGTGCTTTTCTGCCCATTAACTCAGGCAGTCTTCATCATAACCCTGTGGGAGAGGGACTGTTACAAGTCTCACTTTAAACATACAGGGATCGAGACTCAGAAAGCAAAGAGAAAGATAGTATTATAGGGTGTCTTATGTGGCCCACATTGATGCACAGTCATGCTTTCACATTCAACTCACAAAAATGGTCAGCAAATTTTCCATTAATCACAAATCACATACCCATATATGCCTTAGGATGCTCTTCTATATTTGCACACACAGGCTCACCCCAAAGATAATCTCTAGCTTGACTGACATTCTGTCATCAATGTCATCTTTAGGAGCTATATCATGGGAACTCTCATAATATGGTATGGTGGAAAGAACATGAGGTTGGGAATCAGAACACTTCGGGTCTACTCTTAGCTCTGCTAGTAACTTATTGTGTGATCCCTTCCCCTTCTGGGTCTCAATTTCTCTATCTGTATAATGTATAAAGCGTGGTTTGTATCAAATTGATGGTTTTCAGTTGTTGCTTCAAGGAATGCTTTTTGCACCTTAAACTACCTAAGGTATCATAATGGGAGAAAAGATTAGGTAATAGTGAAAGAATTACCAAGTGTTGGTCTAACAGAAGTTGGATAACAGAAGTTCCTCAGTGATGGGGAACTCACTTCTTTCTTATGTCATCTGTTGTTTAAACAAGTCTGGTTATTAAAATATTACAGCTTAAGGAATTCTTAGAGATCTTCTATCCAATGATTCACAAACCTTCCTTTAGCAGCCAAGTGCTTTATTTCTCAAAAGAATTGTACACAGATACAAGTGGAGCTAGTTTATTTAAAGCCAGAGCCTATAGCTTGGGCCTCACCAGTTCAGCCTCTCTCTCTATCCCTGGGAAGCCGTAGGTCACTCTTGCAAAATCTTAGGGCTCCAAGGAACACAGTTTGAAAACCAGTGAAGTATATGCCCTTTAAAAGTTCTCCTAATCCTGCAATTATGATTCAAAGACTCTTTTGAAATAACAACAACCAAACCTTCTCTTGTGGAGTCAAAGATTAACCTGCCTTTCAATAATAACTGCCATTCAGGTAGAAATTTATAGTGAACAGAGCAATTTTGTATGTATTACCTGAATTGATTCTTATAGGAATCCCATAAAATGAGATTCTTTCTCTTATTTTACAGACCAAATAGGGAAGCTGTGAGAATGATGTGACTGGCCTGTAGTTACATAGTCAGAAAATAGCAGGACCAGAACTTGAGCCCAGGTTCTCTCCTGATTCCAAATTCTCTCTTTATTCCACTCCACCTGTAGGCTGTAGCACCACTGCAGTTCTGTAGCTCTGGGCTTTACAGTGAGGGGCCAAGGCTTCATTGAAGGCCACTTGGGTCATACTGTGGCCTTGTTGCATTTGAAGACATTACATGTTGGCTGTTAAGTCTTAGATTTGTATTTCCAACTTACAGGGCCTCGTCACAGCCCTAACCATCTCTTATACCTTCTCAGCTTAGGAAGCTGAGGTTGACTAGCCAATAAGAACACTGGGAAGGAAACCCAAGGACTCTGACTGGATATGCTCTGTGCCAAAACAGAGGGTTCACACAGAGAGGAAAAATATAAAAAAGAAAAAGAAGAAGATTGCTTTAATTCTTATCACTTTTTCATCTGGATATTTTGATATCATGTGTTTGACAGAGATTCAAAGTTTAATCTTCCCAAGTAGTTTCCAAACACTTATCTCATTTTATAGGCTACAGAGCTTTTTCATATATATGATCTCACTTAATCTTCACAACAATTCTATGAATCACAGAGACTATTATTTCCATTTTACATGCCAAGGCTCAAAGAGGTTAACTAACTTGCTCCATTTGGTCACTTAACACATGGAACCAGAACTTGACCTAGACCTTCGGGTTTCTAAATTGGTTATCTTGACAATAACCTAGTGCTAAACACTATAGCAGAATTTGTATGACTTGGGATCACTGGGGCTTTCCTTGGCCCAACCGCCAAGATGGAAAGCCCCCTCCCCTTACATTAACAAATCTGCAAGCCAATATCTGTTCACCATCTAGCTTGCCAGACTAGATGATCTCTGACCCCAAGTCTTTTAAAAGAATAGCTTCAAAAGAAATCCAATTACCACATTCACAAGAACTGTTCTTCATATTATCTATAATTTCCTACAAGTTCAAGTAATTCGCTAATTCAATAGATTGAGTTCTTGACCTGTAAGATGAACTGTGCTAGGCCCCTAATAAGATAAATTTTGTTGTAAGTTTTCTGTGACAGCAATGATGTATGAAAATTGCCTAGTAGAGTACCTGGCACATTAATAAATGATAACTGTTAATTTGGAGTGGGTGAGTAGACTGGGTGTGCACAATATATTTAGAATCAAATTTATCTGGTTTGGAATCCTAGCTATGGACTAGTTCTGTGACCTTGAGCAAATCACATGTCTTCTCTGTGCTTCTGTGTCCTCATTTGTAAGATGATAGAATAATCGCTACCTTTCAAATTGTTGTCAACAAAAAGATTATGTATAAAGAGCACCTAGTAAGGTAGCCTGAAACATAGTCGATGCTCTGTAAATGGTGGTTTATTATTATGAGACTTGAATGCTAAGCCACTGCTTTCACGAAACTCAATTTTAGCTACCACTTGCCTTGCCTAGAAGCTCATGCATGGACCCCAAGGTGAAACTGTCTTCTCTGAAGACCTCGGCTGGCAGATGTACTACAGCAGCAAAGATTTCCAAACTGGCCTTTCTTTGAGCCCATTCTCCCAGACTAGACAGGAGACTACAAGTTTCTGCTGCACATGAAAAAAATATGATGTCAATTGGATTCTAGTGAGAAAACAGAGTCTCAAAGAAACTGCTTCTGCTCCCTAGCCTGTTTAATGTGTTTCAAAACCTGAGAATGACTCCTCTCTGTTTCTACAGAACAGCCTAACACAGTGGCAAATGGGTGTTGAGTGAATGCATACTTAAGGAAATCTGTAGGGTTGCAGCTACTCTTTCCTCAAGTAATCCCTTGATAGTCATGTAGGCTACTTCAGAGATTGGGCATTAGAGAACAGAGTCAGGTATTATAATCAGATTAGACTCTAGGGAGATTAGCCAGCCATATTGCTGATATGTGCACAGTTACTGGGTTTGAGTGCTAAGCAGCTCTCATTAAGGATGGTTAATTAATATTATGGCCAAATTAAGCTTTCCCTTTTCTCTCTTCTTTGTTAGTTTGGTGGCATTTTAGGGAGAAAAAAATAAGCATCAGTATTGACAATTTGCTTGATACCTGTACAATTTAATTCTCATCCTTCCATGTGCCTTCACATTCACACATTCCACCAGAAGACCAAGGTTCACCAGCAAAAAGCTTTTCTTGCTCCCCACTGCCTCTTACCCAAGATATTCAGGGTTCAACCTCCCAGGCCTCTTCTCTAAGAGATCCTTGGTTGCTACATGCTTAGAGCCTGCTTCTTATTTCCTACTGAGAAGGGTCAGTCCAAGGTATTCTGTGCTACGGAAGGGTTCCAGGCAGGAACTACTCTGGGATCTGAGGCTCCAGCCGGTCTGTCAGCGTGTCATTACAGTGAAGGTGGGAAGCATAGGCCTGCGAGTTAAGACTGCTAAGATGAGGGACTCTAGAATCCCTGATACCTGGAAGGCCTGGGATCTAAAAGAAAAGAACAGGGAAATGGGGCTATATGAGTAGGCAGGGACCAACCAAGCAGAACAATGTGTCTGGATAATGTAGACTTCAGACCTGATCCTACGGCTGACAAAAGCTGGTGACCTTGGTAGTTCCTGAGCTGTAACCTTCAGCAGTGGAGTAGAAAAAACACTGGAGAAGAGAATCAGAACACCTGGGTTCTAGTATTAGTTCAGCCACATGTAAACCATATGACCTTGCGTAAGTCAGTTTATTTCTCTGGCCCTCATGTTCCTTGTTGGTAAAATAAGTGTCACATCACCTAACCTCTGGGATTATTGTGAGAGTTAAATTAGGTCATCAACAGGAAAGTGAGAAGTTTGATCTAAATTTGGGGAAGCATTCCTAATGATGTATGATGACAAAATTTCAGATAATTCTGGATTTGTTGGTGAGAAGAGAGAGTGTTGGTAGGGACGAGCTCTGAGGTGATGCCTTTATAACTTTAAGCATCCAACTGTTTCAAAACCTCCAGGAGAACATGGCCATGTCTGTTCTACCTGTGTATTATTGTAGAGGTAGCATCTGGGAGCCTCTGCTCCCTGAGCTTAAGGGAGGTAATTTGGAGATCATTTAATTCTCATTTTACAGAAGGAAAAAAAAATTGAGGGTCTTTAGGCCATTTGTTTAGGTAATATTTCTTAAGTGCCCACTCAAATATGTGGACTGTACTAAATACTAGGGAGGTAAAGATAAATACGAAGATATGGTCCCTGTCTTCAAGAAGCTCCAAGTCTTGTGGGGGAGACAGACATGTATATACATAGATTTCAATGCTGTGTAATGAGTGCTATAATTGGGTGAGGCTACACAAAGTGCAATGAGAATGTAAAAGAAGAATCTTTAAGCCTTCTTCTTGGATGAGTTGGAAAAGGCTTCACAGAAGAGGTAGCCTTTGAGTGAAGACTTGAAAGATGAGTAGTGTTTACCGGATGAAAGGCCTGAGAAGGAGGAATGCATTCTAGGCAAAAGTAACAGCCTGTGCAGAGATAACAGAGATATAGAGGCATGTGAGAGGGCAAGTGGCAAGAGATCAGTCTAGGTAGGCAGGTCATAAAGGGCCTATTCATGTATAATGATGGCAGTAAGATGGGGATGGCAGTAGGGTGGGAAACTAGTAGGGCCAGGGTCCCTATTGAGTAGAAAAGAATGGAGAGGAAGTGCCAGGCAGAAAGAGGGATGGACACAAGAGAGGGAACATGAAAGTGGTGAACAGAAGGCAGTGGCTGTCAAGACATCTCTCCATACACTGTACACTGTATGTAATATCCATCTCCCAGGGTTGTTAGAAGGGTCAAACCAGATCATAGCTGGAAAACAGCTTTGTGAAGTGAAAACTGCTGTTTATGTCGGAGAAATGATTGTTAAACCGCATCTTCGGAAAGGTGGAGTGATCAAGAGCACAGACCTTGGAATCTGACTGCTTTGCTTTGTAACTTGGTCTGCCAATTACTAGCTGTATGATCTTGGACAAGTTCCTTAACCTCTCTCTGACTCACTTGTACTGGTTCACAGAATGGAGATAATAATAGTACCTACTTTACTCATTGTTGTGAATGTTAAATGAGATAATATAAGTAAAGTGCTTAGAAAAGAGTTAAATGTACCCCATAAATACATACAACTATCATGTACCCAAAATAATGTTTAATTTTTTTAAAAAGAGCCATCCAATAGAAATCAAAAGAAAAAAGGAGTTCGCTCATATAAGCAGTCAATAAGTGTTAGATTATTTTTCTCTTACAACTGACAATGCCCTTTTTGTCTCCATCATCATCTCATTTGAGCAGCTCAGTGAAGTAGGGAGGATAAGGAATATTATCCTCACCAAATAGTTTGTGCTTTTCCCCACCACCCCTTAGTGGCCAGCCTGGATGGTCCCTGGGGATCCTTAGGGGATGCCCGAATGCCAGAGCATCTCTGCCCAACAGGGGCTCAGACTTAGCTCAGCCCGTCAGTACCCAGACTGACCACTGCCTCTGCCTCTTCTCCAGGCTTCCGCAACTTACACGTGGACGACCAGATGGCTGTCATTCAGTACTCCTGGATGGGACTCATGGTGTTTGCCATGGGCTGGCGATCCTTCACCAATGTCAACTCCAGGATGCTCTACTTCGCCCCTGATCTGGTTTTCAATGAGTAAGTGCTCCTGGGGCCCAGACCTCATTAAAATACAGCAGCTTGGCCAGACCCGGTTGGTGGTGATGCTGATGGGGTGACAGTGAAGCTTAGCTCATTTGACCTGCAGTTGTCGCAGTGGATACCCCAGCCATCCAATCCAGTATGAGGCGGCTTTGCCCTGACTTTCAGCCAACTGGTAGGAGCCCAGGAGGATGGTGCTGAGACCACCCCTTTCACACCCAAGAACCAATCCTGGTCACGTTTCTGGTCTGCTTTGCAGCTTATCTCAGAACCACATGGAAAGATTCCTCCCCTTCACATATAAAAGAGGCAGAAAGACTCTGGCTTTAAGGGCTGAAGTTTCTTGGGTTCTTTTGCTACCACCAAAGGCTAATGCTAGTCACCATTTGCTGAGCAACTAGTTTGTGCCAAGACTATGCTAGATACTTTCTAAATCCTATCTCATTGAGTCCTCATGGTGACCTGACCTCCCCTTTTTATAGATAACACTATTTTTTTATGGATGGGGAAAGTCAGGCTCAGCAAAATAAAGTGACTCACCCAAAGTCACAGAGCTAGTGCCTGTTGGAGACAAGATTCAAACGTATGTCTCTGTCAATCTCAGCTCTTCTGCGTCATGGTGGTAACTGATGGGAAGGAGTACCTCTACTGCTCTCTGGCTGTGTGATCTTGGTACTGCCATTTTCCTTCCCTTAAACAGCTTTAATTAATACCTGCCCTGCCACCAGCTCTATATAACATCATGAATTTGGCCAGCGGCTCAGATTTTGGAATTACATTTTTCTCCACTAAAATCTCAGTTCTACTATTTTCTTAATCAGCATCTTTGGGAAAGACACTTAACTTTTCCGACCCTCAATTTCTTCATCCATTAATGATAACAGAACCTTCATAAGTAATTTCTTATGATAACTAAATGGGAACTGACAGATGTGGAATGTCTGGCCCATAGTAGGCAAGAAGAAAAAAAAAGTCCCTTTCTTTTTTTTTTTTTTTTTTTTAAATTTAAACAGAAAATTTTAATTATCTTACCATAAAAACTATCCTAAACATAAAAGAGAATTGAAAAAATGTAACATAGGACAAGATTCACCCTTTCCCTAATAGTGATACTTTTTTTCCCCGAGATGGGGTTTTGCTCTGCCACCCAGGCTGAAGGGCAGTGGCACAATGATCTCGGCCCACTGCAACCTCCACCTCCCTGGTTCAAGCAATTCTCCTGCCTCAGCTTCCCGAGTAGCTGGGATTATAGATGCCCGCCACCGTGTCCAGCTAATTTTTGTATTTTTGGTAGAGACGGGATTTCACCATGTTAGCCAGGCTGGTCTCAAACTCCTGACCTCATGATCTGCCCGCTTCAGCCGGGCATGATAATCTTTTCTATGTCTGCTGTATGAGGTCCCTCGATGGCATTGTGAATGGAGCTGGCCAGAGAAATCTTCCCAAGGACCTTGAGCTAGTCTCACCACAGAGAATCCTTCCAGTCAGGACAGGAATTGACCTTCCCCCCTCTTCAGCCCTCTAACCCAGAAGAGTCTTAAAATAAAATCTACAGGCCAGTGGTTCCTTCCAGTACAGCACTGCAATGCGAGGGAGAGTGAGCGTCCCTAGCTGCCCTCTCCCAACCCTGCCAGCCTGGTAGCCAAAAGCTAAGAATAACCACTAGGCTTTTGGCACAAACTGCTTTGTGGTTTTCAGACCTCCGCAAAGTTGCCTATGATGCCATCTTCTGGGGCAGGCCTTGAAAAGCCCCCTAACTGTTCATCTCCCATCCTTAAACCCCTGCTGCCCTTAAGCAGTTGAATCAACTCTATGAGCACCTGCTCTACCTTCCCCAGAGCCCTGAGACCTTGGGAGCTTTGAAAAGTGATAATTGGTTGTTCTTTAAATCCTCATTTCCTTCTCTACCTGTGAGTAAGCATGTGGCATCTCACCTCAGCTTCCTGGTCCAGTCTTGTTCATCTTATAAAAAGGCCTCCCTACAGGGTCAGAGGCCTAGACTCATCAAACCCAGGGCTCCTGAAACAATAGGACCCCTATTCCTCCTGTAGGAAGCCACTATGTTAGAGCCGTCAGGGTGTCTACAAACATCTAGATAAGTGTTTCTCAACATGGATTCTGTTGACATATTGGGAAAAATAATTTTGTCATTATGTAGAATATGGTTAACATACCTGGCACCAGCCTACTCTATACCAAATAGGATTCCAGTCATTCTGACAGCCCAAACTGCTCCCACATATTTCTGACACCCAGTGAAGAGGCAGTACTCTCCAGTTGAGAGTGACTAATCCCTGCCAGCCTCCCTAAGCTGCTAATGGGGAGCCTCAGACCCAAAGAGAGAGATAAGAACTTGTCCAATGTAGGTCAACCCATTTGCTGATCTCTTCAACACCAAACTCTATTATCAGCCCCGTTTTTTTTCTTTCTTTCTCTCTTTGTAGAGATCACATGTTGTGAGGATAATGAGCTTGAACCTTAGCTGTGTGACCTTGGGCAAATTACTGAACTTCTATGTGCCGCAAATTTTATCTGGAGACTGCTGAAGAGTATTATAATAGCACCTTTCTACATGTCATTTATTGAACACCTGCTATGTGTCAGGCACTGTGCTCAGTGTTTTCCAATCTTCATTTCTCCTCTTATTTTCTCTCTTGCACTCCCACCAACCCTGCTCTCTTCCTAAATTCCATTCCTGCCTCATTTTTCTACCGTCCATTCTCCTCTCTCTTCCTTCCTTTAACTGTCTCCCTAGTATTTTTTCCCCTTTTCCCCCTTTCTTTTCCCCTTCCCCTATAAATTTCTTCCCTTTCCTTTCCCCTTCTCTTTCCTCCATTCCCCACTTTTTCTGCCCCTGAGGCCTGCAGCAATGTTAAAGGAATCCTCATTCCAGCATTGTGATTTCAATGGTAAAAAAGATTGCAGCATTGTCATCAACAGAGGTGGGAAAGTACATTGGAGACTGGAGCAGGGCCAGACCTCAGGGTCAGCCAATCTTACTAAAAAATTCTCTGCAGTGAAAGAGCTTGGAGCAACACTGTTCTGCTCAATTGATTTGTGATACCATCTAAACACTTCCTCTTTCTAGTTGGGCTTCAGCCTGAGTTGAATAATTCTACACCATCTGCCCCCTTCTCTCTTTCTCCAGGACAGCCAAGATCTCTCTGAGATAGGATGCTGAGCTTCCACTAAGACAATACCAGGCCTGCTCATCCTATGGAGCAGGCTAGTGGCTTGGAAACCAAAATGTCAAACCATAGCCTTTAGGCTCCATCTGGGAGGTCTTTGTCCTCACCACTTAAGTGGGTGTCAAATTTCCTTCCCTTTCTGCACATGCTGCACAATCAATTTCTGTCTTACACACACACACACACACACACACACACACACACACACGATTTTTGAAGTGCTGAAAACTGGAAGGCTTATTAGCACGAGGATGCTCTGTCTTCCCTTAGAGGTATGCCATGGTCAGCCATGGAACCGAGAGGTTGCTTTTCCTTGAAAAGCTGGCCAAGCATTGGCCACTTCCCCATATAATTTATAGGTGATAATGTGGTGATCTGTTCAGAAGTGACTATAATAAATGCAACTCACATATGTCTACAGTTTCCAAACTGTGGTAAGGAGCAGCCAGCATATGAGGGAATGGGCTCCCCTTCAGCAGCGGATATTTAAATTAGACATTCAAAAACACTCTCCGGCAGATTTAACATTGGAACTCGTTTTGAAAGAACAATGTGGAATCTCCTTCACTGGGAGTTTTTGAATAAATATTAAATTTCTAGTATTCCAGGCCAGAGGCAAAGGGGTCAACAGGATGACCAAACACTTCGGGGTCATTTGCAAATCTTGATGTCCTGATGTTAAGAGCTGACTACTGGAGCTTCTCCTAAAAATCCTTCATGTTGAGCTGCCTGGAAGGCAGGTTCTCATTCTGGCTGTAGCTGAGATATTAGAACTGTAGTCAGGGTGACCATGTGCCTGCCCCATTGTGTACATTTGGTTAGGCTTTCCTGTCCCTGACTCAGAAAACAGAAGGGGCACAGAGACCTGGAAATTCCATGTGCTAACCCATATCCTGGCCAGAGAAGATGAGTAGTTATCAGGATGTCAGGATTTTGGAAAAGAGAGAGAGAGAGAAAAAAAAAACAGACAAACAAACAAACAAAAAAACCTTTTCCTGGTCCCTGGAGCACCAGCAGGAGAAACAGCAAGCTCTTCTTGGAAAACCTGGAGAGGGAGGGCAATCAGAGACATTCCCTCTGGGCTTATTGTAAGCTTCCCCTCATTCCTTTTTCCTCTGTGTATCTCCTTCCCAGGTACCGCATGCACAAGTCCCGGATGTACAGCCAGTGTGTCCGAATGAGGCACCTCTCTCAAGAGTTTGGATGGCTCCAAATCACCCCCCAGGAATTCCTGTGCATGAAAGCACTGCTACTCTTCAGCATTAGTAAGTGCCTAGAAGTGCAGGGAATGCCCCTGAGGGCACAGAGATTCAGAGAAGACCACTTTTGCCATTAAAACGTTATTAGGGAAAAGCCAGCTTCTGGACATTTCCCTTCTTCATTCCCCCTCCCTATCCCCACTCTACTCTCTCTCAGCATTATTTTCCTAACAAGAAACAATTTCATGACTAGAAGCCAATTTATTTGCTAGAAGTCAACCTCCATCAGATTCCCCACCTATCCCCAGTCTGTCTTTGGGACAAGGCCTTTTTGACTGGTTACAGCAGGTCTCTGAATTTTTCCATAGCTTCTGCTATAGAAACAGACATGGGCCACCTTGTATTCCTTGCAGGGCAGTAGAGCAGGAGGCATTTCCTCCTGGAAAGATTTCCTCTTCTGCCAACAGGAGGAGATCTATGTAAGCAACTCAGATAGGATTTGTATGGCAGCCAAGGAACTTTTCTTTAACATCTTTTCTAAGAAGAGCCCTCTCTTAGCCCCTACAGAGGGAGAAGGGCAAAATTTGATATTCAAAGCTATGTGTTTTAGTTGTCTAAATTAGGGTTTGACTGTGAATGACATAAAAGCTTAGTTCCTAAAAAATGAGTATCTGAGAAGAGTAGAAAAAGACAAGGTTCAGGAAATTTGATTTACTTGACTCCTTTCAGATCGGATCCAGCTATCCTTTCCCCTGAGATCTCCCTGACAGACTGAAGGCCCCAAGCACATAGACTTCAACTAACAGGAAGCCAAATAGATGGTTCCCTGTGGGGGTGGGGGTCAAGTCTGTGGTCAGAAAATTTGGTGCTTTGTCTAATGCTCCTTCGTGGGCATGCTTCCCCTCCCCATTCTGTCTTCATCCCACATCAGTTCCAGTGGATGGGCTGAAAAATCAAAAATTCTTTGATGAACTTCGAATGAACTACATCAAGGAACTCGATCGTATCATTGCATGCAAAAGAAAAAATCCCACATCCTGCTCAAGACGCTTCTACCAGCTCACCAAGCTCCTGGACTCCGTGCAGCCTGTAAGCAAACGATGGAGGGTGCTTTATCAGGGAGAACAGCCTGATACAGCCAATGATAATATGCTTCTCTAGAGTCTGGCACCACCTGTTGGGAGGTGCTTCCATTCCCCTCTGGCTTTGAGTGTGGTCCAGGAAGAAAATGTGGTGAAGAAAAGAACACGGGTCACAGTGTCCCAGCTGGATATTGTGAAAGGGGTGGAGGAGTTGAGAACAGAGCAGTTGGGACTCAGGGAAGGGACTTGCAGCAGATGAATTCTCTAGGCAGACAAAACAGACCTGGATGTTTTTCCCCTCTTCTTTGAGTCATGTTCATGTGAGTTTGTCTGTGTGTGTGTGTGTGTGTGTGTGTGTGTGTGTCAGAGAGAGAGAGAGAGAGAGATGGAGTGCAGAGGCTGGGGTGAGAGCACAAGCTGGAGAAGTCTTGAGTCAGAGAGCTTACAATGGTATAAGACATCTCTTGGGAGCCCTCAGTGACTCCATGGAGACCATTTTTCTCTCTCTCTCACTCTCTCTCTCTCTCTCTCTCACACACACACACACACACACACACACGACCTCATGGGGGAGGACCAAGGAAGGACAGGGAAGGGGGAGGAAACAAAAGGCTGAAAGACCAAAAATCAGAGGTTGGGGAAGAGGCTAGCAGAGGCCACCTCCTTGTCAACCCTGTTTTTCTCCCTCTTATTGTTCCCTACAGATTGCGAGAGAGCTGCATCAGTTCACTTTTGACCTGCTAATCAAGTCACACATGGTGAGCGTGGACTTTCCGGAAATGATGGCAGAGATCATCTCTGTGCAAGTGCCCAAGATCCTTTCTGGGAAAGTCAAGCCCATCTATTTCCACACCCAGTGAAGCATTGGAAACCCCTATTTCCCCACCCCAGCCCATGCCCCCTTTCAGATGTCTTCTGCCTGTTATAACTCTGCACTACTCCTCTGCAGTGCCTTGGGGAATTTCCTCTATTGATGTACAGTCTGTCATGAACATGTTCCTGAATTCTATTTTCTGGGCTTTTTTTTCTCTTTCTCTCCTTTCTTTTTCTTCTTCCCTCCCTATCTAACCCTCCCATGGCACCTTCAGACTTTGCTTCCCATTGTGGCTCCTATCTGTGTTTTGAATGGTGTCGTATGCCTTTAAATCTGTGATGATCCTCATGTGGCCCAGTGTCAAGTTGTGCTTGTTTACAGCACTACTCTGTGCCAGCCACACAAACGTTTACTTATCTTATGCCACGGGAAGTTTAGAGAGCTAAGATTATCTGGGGAAATCAAAACAAAAACACGCAAACAAAAAAAAGGCAAAAACAAAACAAAAAATAAGCCAAAAAATCTTGCTAATGTTTTTTCCTCAAAAATAAATAAATAAACAAATACGTACATACATACACACATACATACAAACATAAGAAATCCCCAAAGAGGCCAATAGTGACGAGAAGGTGAAAATTGCAGGCCCATGGGGAGTTACTGATTTTTTCATCTCCTCCCTCCACGGGAGACTTTATTTTCTGCCAATGGCTATTGCCATTAGAGGGCAGAGTGACCCCAGAGCTGAGTTGGGCAGGGGGGTGGACAGACAGGAGAGGACAAGGAGGGCAATGGAGCATCAGTACCTGCCCACAGCCTTGGTCCCTGGGGGCTAGACTGCTCAACTGTGGAGCAATTCATTATACTGAATATGTGCTTGTTGTTGAAAATTTGTCTGCATGTTAATGCCTCACCCCCAAACCCTTTTCTCTCTCACTGTCTGCCTCCAACTTCAGATTGACTTTCAATAGTTTTTCTAAGACCTTTGAACTGAATGTTCTCTTTAGCCAAAACTTGGCGACTTCCACAGAAAAGTCTGACCACTGAGAAGAAGGAGAGCAGAGATTTAACCCTTTGTAAGGCCCCATTTGGACCCAGGTCTGCTTTCTCATGTGTGAGTCAGGGAGGAGCTGGAGCCAGAGGAGAAGGAAATGATAGCTTGGCTGTTCTCCTGCTTAGGACACTGACTGAATAGTTAAACTCTCACTGCCACTACCTTTTCCCCACCTTTAAAAGACCTGAATGAAGTTTTCTGCCAAACTCCGTGAAGCCACAAGCACCTTATGTCCTCCCTTCAGTGTTTTGTGGGCCTGAATTTCATCACACTGCATTTCAGCCATGGTCATCAAGCCTGTTTGCTTCTTTTGGGCATGTTCACAGATTCTCTGTTAAGAGCCCCCACCACCAAGAAGGTTAGCAGGCCAACAGCTCTGACATCTATCTGTAGATGCCAGTAGTCACAAAGAGTTCTTACCAACTGTCAGATCGCTGGAGCCCTTAGACAAACTGGAAAGAAGGCATCAAAGGGATCAGACAAGCTGGGCGTCTTGCTCTTGTCCCCCAGAGATGATATCCTCCCAGCAAGTGAAGAAGTTATCACTTCCTTCTTTAGAGCAGCTAAAGGGGCTACCCAGATCAGGGTTGAAGAGAAAACTCAATTACCAGGGTGGGAAGAATGAAGGCACTAGAACCAGAAACCCTGCAAATGCTCCTCTTGCCACCCAGCATATCCACCTGCAGAAGTCATGAGAAGAGAGAAGGAACAAAGAGGAGACTCTGACTACTGAATTAAAATCTTCAGCGGCAAAGCCTAAAGCCAGATGGACACCATCTGGTGAGTTTACTCATCATCCTCCTCTGCTGCTGATTCTGGGCTCTGACATTGCCCATACTCACTCAGATTCCCCACCTTTGTTGCTGCCTCTTAGTCAGAGGGAGGCCGAACCATTGAGACTTTCTACAGAACCATGGCTTCTTTCGGAAAGGTCTGGTTGGTGTGGCTCCAATACGTTACCACCCATGAACTCAGGGTGTGCCCTGGGACACTGGTTTTATATAGTCTTTTGGCACGTCTGTGTTCTGTTGACTTCGTTCTCCAACCCCAAGTGCAAGGGAAAATGTCCACCTACTTTCTCATCTTGGCCACTGCCTCCTTACTTAGCTCGTAATCTCATCTGTTGAACTCAAGAAATCAAGGACCAGTCATCAAGCTGCCCATTTTAATTGGTTCACTCTGTTTGTTGAGAGAATAGTTTCTGAGTGACATGATATGATCCACAAGGGTTTCCTTCCCTGATTTCTGCATTGATATTAATAGCCAAACGAACTTCAAAACAGCTTCTTTAAATAACAAGGGAGAGGGGAACCTAAGATGAGTAATATGCCAATCCAAGACTGCTGGACAAAACTAAAGCTGACAGGATCCCTTTCTGGGGTGGGATAGACACGTTCTGGTTTTCTTTATTACTACACAATCTGGCTCATGTACAGGATCACTTTTAGCTATTTTAAACAGAAAAAAAATCCACCACTCTTTTCAGTTACACTAGGTTACATTTTAATAGGTCCTTTACATCTGTTTTGGAATGATTTTCATCTTTTGTGATACACGGATTGAATTATATCATTCTCATATCTCTCCTTGTAAATACTAGAAGCTCTCCTTTACATTTCTCTATCAAATTTTTCATCTTTATGGGTTTCCCAATTGTGACTCTTGTCTTTATGAATATATGTTTTTCATTTGCAAAAGCCAAAAATCAGTGAAACAGCAGTGTAATTAAAAGCAACAACTGGATTACTCCGAATTTCCAAATGACAAGACTAGGGAAAAATAGCCTACACAAGGCTTTAGGCCTACTCTTTCTGTGCTTGGGTTTGAGTGAACAAAGGAGATTTTAGCTTGGCTCTGTTCTCCCATGGATGAAAGGAGGAGGATTTTGTTTTTCTTTTGGCCATTGATGTTCTAGCCAATGTAATTGACAGAAGTCTCATTTTGCATGCACTCTGCTCTACAAACAGAGTTGGTATGGTTGGTATACTGTACTCACCTGTGAGGGACTGGCCACTCAGACCCACTTACCTGGTGAGCTAGTAGATGAGGATCACTCACTGGAAAAGTCACGAGGACCATCTCCAAACAAGTTGGCAGTGCTTGATGTGGACGAAGAGTGAGGAAGAGAAAAAGAAGGAGCACCAGGGAGAAGGCCCCGTCTGTGCTGGGCAGCAGACAGCTGCCAGGATCACGAACTCTGTAGTCAAAGAAAAGAGTCGTGTGGCAGTTTCAGCTCTCGTTCATTGGGCAGCTCGCCTAGGCCCAGCCTCTGAGCTGACATGGGAGTTGTTGGATTCTTTGTTTCATAGCTTTTTCTATGCCATAGGCAATATTGTTGTTCTTGGAAAGTTTATTATTTTTTTAACTCCCTTACTCTGAGAAAGGGATATTTTGAAGGACTGTCATATATCTTTGAAAAAAGAAAATCTGTAATACATATATTTTTATGTATGTTCACTGGCACTAAAAAATATAGAGAGCTTCATTCTGTCCTTTGGGTAGTTGCTGAGGTAATTGTCCAGGTTGAAAAATAATGTGCTGATGCTAGAGTCCCTCTCTGTCCATACTCCAGTTCTAAATACATATAGGCATACATAGCAAGTTTTATTTGACTTGTACTTTAAGAGAAAATATGTCCACCATCCACATGGAACACAAATGAGCTAACATTGAGCTTCAAGTAGCTTCTAAGTGTTTGTTTCATTAGGCACAGCACAGATGTGGCCTTTCCCCTCTTCTCTCCCTTGATATCTGGCAGGGCATAAAGGCCCAGGCCACTTCCTCTGCCCCTTCCCAGCCCTGCACCAAAGCTGCATTTCAGGAGACTCTCTCCAGACAGCCCACTAACTACCCGAGCATGGCCCCTGCATAGCCCTGGAAAAATAAGGGGCTGGCTGTCTACGAATTATCTTGTGCCAGTTGCCCAGGTGAGAGGGCACTGGGCCAAGGGAGTGGTTTTCATGTTTGACCCACTAGAGGGGGTCATGGGAATCAGGAATGCCAAAGCACCAGATCAAATCCAAAACTTAAAGTCAAAATAAGCCATTCAGCATGTTCAGTTTCTTGGAAAAGGAAGTTTCTACCCCTGATGCCTTTGTAGGCAGATCTGTTCTCACCATTAATCTTTTTGAAAATCTTTTAAAGTAGTTTTTAAAAAGACAGATGAAAGCATCACATTATATAACCAAAGATTACATTGTATCTGCTAAGATACCAAAATCCATAAGGGCAGGGGGGGAGCAAGCATTAGTGCCTCTTTGATAAGCTGTCCAAAGACAGACTAAAGGACTTTGCTGGTGACTGACTTATAAGAGCTTTGTGGGTTTTTTTTTTTTCCCTAATAATATACATGTTTAGAAGAGTTGAAAATAATTTTGGGAAAATGGGATTATGGGTCCTTCACTAAGTGATTTTATAAGCAGAACTGGCTTTCCTTTTCTCTAGTAGTTGCTGAGCAAATTCTTGAAGCTCCATCATTGCATGGTTGGAAATGGAGCTGTTCTTAGCCACTGTGTTTGCTAGTGCCCATGTTAGCTTATCTGAAGATGTGAAACCCTTGCTGATAAGGGAGCATTTAAAGTACTAGATTTTGCACTAGAGGGACAGCAGGCAGAAATCCTTATTTCTGCCCACTTTGGACGGCACAAAAAGTTATCTGCAGTTGAAGGCAGAAAGTTGAAATATATTGTAAATGAATATTTGTATCCATGTTTCCAAATTGAAATATATATATATATATATATATATATATATATATATATAGTGTGTGTGTGTGTGTGTGTGTGTGTGTGTTCTGATAGCTTTAACTTTGTCTGCATCTTTATATTTGGTTCCAGATCACACCTGATGCCATGTACTTGTGAGAGAGGATGCAGTTTTGTTTTGGAAGCTCTCTCAGAACAGACAAGACACCTGGATTGATCAGATAACTAAAAGTTTTCTCCCCTATTGGGTTTGACCCACAGGTCCTGTGAAGGAGCAGAGGGATAAAATGATACATTGTACTTTACTAGTTCAAGACAGATGAATGTGGAAAGCGTAAAAACTCAATGGAACTGACTGAGATTTACCACAGGGAAGGCCCAAACTTGGAGCCAAAAGCCTACTCAAGTGATTGGCCAGTGGCCCCCTAATGGGACCTGAGCTGTTGGAAGAAGAGAACTGTTCCTTGGTCTTCACCATCCTTGTGAGAGAAGGGCAGTTTCCTGCATTGGAACCTGGAGCAAGCGCTCCATCTTTCACACAAATTCCCTCACCTGCGATTGAGGTGCTCTTGTTACTGGGTGTCTGTGTGCTGTAATTCTGGTTTTGGATATGTTCTGTAAAGATTTTGACAAATGAAAATGTGTTTTTCTCTGTTAAAACTTGTCAGAGTGCTAGAAGTTGTATCTCTGTAGGTGCAGGTCTATTTCTGCCCACAGGTAGGGTGTTTTTCTTTGACTAAGAGATTGACACTGGGTTCTGTTGCCCAGGACCTCCCAACTCAACCATTTCTAGGTGAAGGCAGAAAAATCCACATTAGTCACTCCTCTTCAGACATTTCAGCTGAGATAACAAATCATTTGGAATTTTTGCACCCATAGAAAGAGTGGTAGATATTTGAATTTAGCAGGTGGAGTTTCATAGTAAAAACAGCTTTTGACTCAGCTTTGATTTATCCTCATTTGATTTGGCCAGAAAGTAGGTAATATGCATCGATTGGCTTCTGATTCCAATTCAGTATAGCAGGGTGCCGGGTTTTTCCTTTCCCCACCTGTCTCTTAGCCTAGGGAATTAAATGAGAAGCCTTAGAATGGGTGGCCCTTGTGACCTGAAACACTTCCCACATAAGCTACTTAACAAGATTGTCATGTAGCTGCAGATTCCATTGCCCACCAAAGACTAGAACACACACATATCCATAAACCAAAGGAAAGACAATTCTGAAATGCTGTTTCTCTGGTGGTTCCCTCTCTGACTGCTGCCTCACAGTATGGGAACCTGTACTCTGCAGAGGTGACAGGCCAGATTTGCATTCTCTCACAACCTTAGCCCTTGGTGCGAACTGTCCTACAGTGAAGTGCCTGGGGGGTTGTCCTATCCCATAAGCCACTTGGATGCTGACAGCAGCCACCATCAGAATGACCCACGCCAAAAAAAAAAAAATTAAAAAGTCCCCTCACAACCCAGTGACACCTTTCTGCTTTCCTCTAGACTGGAACATTGATTAGGGAGTGCCTCAGACATGACATTCTTGTGCTGTCCTTGGAATTAATGTGGCAGCAGGAGGGAGCAGACTATGTAAACAGAGATAAGAATTAATTTTCAATGTTGAAGGAAAAAAAGAAAAAAGAAGAGAGAGAGAAAGAAAGCATCACACAAAGATTTTCTTAAAAGAAACAATTTTGCTTGAAATTTCTTTAGATGGGGCTCAGTTCTCACAGTGGCACTTGGCCTCCACTGGGCAGCAGGACCAGCTCCAAGCGCTAGTGTTCTGTTCTCTTTTTGTAATCTTGGAATCTTTTGTTGCTCTAAATACAATTAAAAATGGCAGAAACTTGTTTGTTGGACTACATGTGTGACTTTGGGTCTGTCTCTGCCTCTGCTTTCAGAAATGTCTTGTGTAAAATATTGGCTTACTGGTCTGCCAGCTAAAACTTGGCCACATCCCCTGTTATGGCTGCAGGATCGAGTTATTGTTAACAAAGAGACCCAAGAAAAGCTGCTAATGTCCTCTTATCATTGTTGTTAATTTGTTAAAACATAAAGAAATCTAAAATTTCAGATGAATGTCATCAGAGTTCTTTTAATTAGCTCTTTTTATTGGCTGTTTTTATTGAAGTCAAGAGTTGGTATCATGCCCAGTTGCATTTTATGCTATTTTGATTTTCATATATTTTTAAAAATCTTTGCACAAGGCTTACAAATTTGCCCTGTGGTGGCCTTAGCATAAGCTGACCTGGGACCACCAAAATAACAAGGAATTTGGGCTAGAAAGCATAGATGGACACTGGTGGCCCATCACAACTTCTCTTGAAAAACCCCAAACTTGTCAGCTGGGGAAAAGCCACACAAAGCCCAGCTGCCCACCTTGACATCCTTATCCTTGTAGGAGCATAAAATGGTGGCATCACTGCCCAGTTCTAACCAAGCTTCAGTTAAAGAATGGGCACCTTCACATCCTCACTATTTTTCAGGGGCCTTACCATCCTCAACCACCCAAGTAAAATATAAATCAGCCTTCTTTTGGGTTCTTCAGTTCAAGCAAGGCCTCTTCTTGTGGCCTCTCAGTATGAATACTTATGCGGTTCCAGATTGAATTTTTGGGCCAGAGATACAAGCCATCAATGAGGTGTGACAAAGCATGTCAACGAATAATAAGAAAATTATCTATTCTTCCATATCCTCCCCTGTAATAAGGGTTGTCAGAATGCCTTCTTTCTGGGCTGGGTTGAGGATTCAGTGAGAACATATGTGACACAGCTGGTGAGCTATTAAGCTCTGGCTTTGCTCCCTGTTAAAATGCCAGAACCCTTGAGAGGGATCCCACATTGAGTCATGTTTATCATTGACCACCTTAGAGTGGATGGATTTCTCAGATTTTTCCTGAGATCAATGCTTGTTGGAGAGGAGAGGAGAACAATAGATTCTTGGGATGTGTGTTATGCATGTGTTTAAGTAGGAGACAGAGAGTATGTTTATTTGCAGGTTGTGTGTGTAAAGTCAGAGCCTGCCTCCAGAGGATCTTCTCTAACCACCATTACTTAGGTCCTGTTCGTTCGCATCTACAGCGAATGACCTTACAGCCATCCAACTTGGCTTCACTCACCACTCAGCCCCTGCCTGAAGAGACAAGGTGGTTAGCATCCACCATAGGTTTTCCAAGGAGTAGCAAAGCACAAAGGACACCTATTGGGTTGAAAAGAGACTAGAGGCATGAGTCCTGTATGTGACTTGTTCATAGTCATGCAGCTAGTGTGTAGCTAGGATTCTCCCCTGCTGATTTACTATATGACACTAGGCAGCAATCTGCCCTTGCTGGACCTCGGTTTTCTAATCTGTAAAATGTGTGGAGTAAAACTACATGAGATGGGAAGTCCCTTCTAGTGTGGATGCCATGGTTATTGAAAACTGCAGCAACATCTTTCTTAATCATAAGGGGAAAGAAAAAGACCATTTACTACTCCTAGAACAGTTTTGGAGCTAGAATATTCACATTTGCACTCAACAATTATTTACAAAACAACTAGTGCGGAGAGGGTCAAAACAACAGCTGAGTCCTGTGTAATAGATATTGTCAACCCTTTGATGGATGAGGAAGGGGCTCAAAAGGGAAATAGTTTCCTATTGAGATTATCTCATAAATGGCAGAGATAAGTAGGAGTTAAGCCCCAGTCCATGCACTGTCTGTGCCTTCAGTGAGTTTACAGTCTATTAAATGCCTTTGCCAGACCACTCTGGAACTTCAACCTATAACACCCAACCCCAGTCCTCCCACATCACTCTCTCCAAAGAGATTGGGCTAACCTCTAATTTAGAATTCCTGCCTGTAGAACTAGAAAGGATCTTAGACATCATCTAGCTCTAACTTCTTATTCTTCACATGAGGGAGCTGTGCAAAAAATTTGAATGTTATTGTGAACTAGGGCCTGTGTCAAGGGACCAGCCCTACAACACCCAGCTCGTGGTCCCTTCATGTGCCTGCAGGCAGCATACCAAAGTAATAGGGCACCTGAGAACTTGTACCATCCGTTTGCATATGGGTTCAGAGCCCTAGTGAGAGAGCTTCCACCACTTGTCTAGCTCCTACATATACAGACCCAGGATCTCTACACCAACTACAGCATCTACTTCACCTACCACCCACTCCTAGGGATTTTCTTCATGCCACTCTAGGGGAGGGTGAAAGAAGGAGAAAACTGTTGGGGGAGCTGGAATAGGGACTACAGAGGCAATGAGAACAATTTAACAGACACGAAGTATGAGAAATTTCTGAATTAACAGGAAGATGCAGATGGTTCAAATCCTCATATTATCCCGCCACCAATTCTTTTTCAAGCCACAACTTCCCTGCTTCCCTTAGCTTCTTCCTCACAGGCTTCAAGCAAGGAGAAGGTCATTAGGGGAACTGCATATGGCTGTCAACCACAAGGCTTCATGCTAAACAAGGTGGTTTACTCCAAACTCTATGCAACTAGCCCTCCCCACACCCCCATTAGAGTACTTTGGATCTCAGACCAGAAAACAGCCCAGCAGAGTAAGCAGATGCTGTGTGAGGCACAACACTCACTATCTGAGCAGCAACACTTGTTTCCAAAGGAAGCAGGCCTTTTTGATGTGTGTGCACAGTGCCACGGGTGGCTAATGTCTGTGTTGGACTATATTGTGGGACAATTCCACTGCCTCAAAAGACTGCAAGAATCCCTCACAGGGACATAGTATTCAGTGTTCCCCTCATTTATTTGTTCTTTCCTTTATTCAACATCTATTTATTTGACACAATTGTAATATAATGTAATGGATGTTATGTTGAGGGAAGTTGGGGATTTTGCTAGGGTACAGAGGAAGGAGGCCTAGCCCAGTATAGTAGAAAGGTCAAGGAAGGGCTCTTAGAGAAGTCTAGGCTGTGAAACAAGTTGCATGAAGATAGGGCTGGGTGTGGAGAAAGGGGCATTCTAACTCAGGCAAGAGACAGTAGCCTAGTAAGGGAAACTGTGATCAGTTTAGCCTGAGGGAAGGGTTTGAAGAAGAATATGGTTTTGAGAGATGAAGATAAAGAAGGAGGCACAAGCAAAGCCAGCAATGGCCTATATGTCACACTAAAGAGTGACATATAGGCCTTTATCCCAAGGATGAAGGGGAGCCATAGAAGCCTTTGCCACCATTTCAATTCCTAAAGCACTGTCAGACACATAATCTCATCTAAACCTCATAACATCATGAAGAGGCAGGGGGGTCAGGGATCAGGCCCATTTTGCAGAAAGGAAAACTGGTTCATCAAGATGAAGTGATTTGCCCAATGGCTGCTCCCAAATAACTGATAGCACTAAGTCTAAAGTGGAAGCCCCAATTCTCCTGATTTTCAGTCTCAGTCTATTCACATTACACCAATCTATCAAAGGACCTGGCAGTGCAATTCTTGGAATGTGTTTACATGACTCTGTAGTGAGAGCAGGCATTGCCTACTATCCCATGTGCAACAAGCATGGCCTTCCTGAGGTGACATTCAATGGCGCAGGGTTCCCAAAATGGCAGACAGGTGACCCCAGAGAAAAGCAGTAGCATCATCTTAAGGGGTAGTGCAGTCTATGGAAAGCCAGCCAAATTGCTGCTCAATGGGTATTGGGAATCATTCATTCATCCAAACAGGAAGTAAGAAAAAAATGATGAAAGACAAGAGAAAACTTTTCACCTTCCTAGAGGAGGTAACATTTGCCACCAGCCTTGAACAACGAGATGAAATTTCATAACAGGAAAAGGTAGCTGGGCAGGCAACCAAAGAAGGAACAGATGGACAAATTCACAAGAAGCAGAAAAGAGTATGCCTTCTGTTTGGGAACGAGTGGGGAGTAAGAATTGGAGATGAGTCTGGTCTAGGACCCATTGTGAAATGTCTCAAGTCCCCTGTTAAGAGGTAGGTTTTCTTCTGTAGGCTAGTTATTCTCAGTTGCCACATGTGAAAGATAATGGCCACATGTGGCATACTCTCAAGGGAGCCACTAGGGCTGTATTCAACTCCTGACACACTTAGTTCCTTTTTCTCACACTTAAGAAAGCAAATATGAGTGCAAGTGAGACTGACAGTATTGAAAGGAAAAATCTGAAACTATTACAGTATGTTTAAATTATCCTCCAACTTCAATGTTTAAAATATTATCAACAAATTATTTGCCACACCTCACATCTGATTACAGAACACTAGTTGAGATAACCAAGGATTTTTGAGCAAAACTGTAACATAATGAGTTTCGGTAGATGGAAACTATGCTAAAATTTATTGTGTGAGAATATGATAGAATATGAATAGAGACTGATTCCAAAGCAAATTAACAACAACAACAACAATAATAAAATGTACTGAGTACTTACTATGTGCCAGAAAATGCTAATGCAAAGTTCTTTACACCATATATGTTCTATAATCCTCACATCAATCCTATGAGTTGAGAAGTTACCTTCATTATATAAATAAGGAAACTGAGGCTCTGACTCAACATTATTGCTGATCCAGACCGAAGGTTACTTTTAAGTAATAAAGCCTAAACTTAAACTCAAGTATATTTGTAACCAAATCCTGAAATTTTGACCACTACATTATATTTTATTTCTTGAAAGTCTGGTTTATTTTCTCAAAATCTTTCCAAAGAGCCCAAAGAACTCAAAAGCAGGCAGCATTATAAACAGGAATAAAGAAGAAGCTATGTCAATGGAATTCTTTATAACCACCCACTCTGAGAATGACAGTTATACCTGGTGTATAAGAGCTCAGGATTTCCACAGAGCAGCTGCCTCTTCCCCAAACTTCAAGTGGATTTTATTGGGAGAATGAATGCCCTACCATCTCCCAAGTGTCTTACTGTGGCTTTGGCTCCCCCTTCCTGTCTCTGGTTACAGGTACCTGTGGTGCAGGAGTTCACTGGGTATCCGAAGAACCTATGAGCATATTTGTCTATAAAGGCAGGCAGAGAGTAAGAACATTGAACCAGGAATCAGTATTTCAGCTGCTGCCACTAACCAGCTTAACTTAAGTAGGTCCTTTTCCCTTTCTGGACCTCAGTCTCCCCATCTGTAGAGCAAGAGATAAAGGACTCATTTTTTTCTTCCAGCTATAATATGCTTTCTTAGACTCTGAAATTGTTGGGTAAAATCAGAATTTTGTCAATCTGGGAATCTCTCACTTTGTCTCACTCCAATGCCTATAATCTTATCCCCACATTTTAGAATCCTTTATCCCAGAAAAGACCAATGACAGTGTTTTCCACACTTGCAAATGTCCAGCCATCAGCCTTCTGACTACACGCCCAATAACGTATTGTTTGTTGTTCCACAGCAGTCTCCACCTTATAGTACACCATCCTGCCTGCTACTCAGACACACCTGTCAATCTTAGTGGGAATATATTTCTACAAATGCCCCTTTGGCTGTTCTGTATACTTATTTTGATATGGGCCAAAGACTCTGCCAGACATATCTCCCATTCAGAATAAATGTGGGCAACTGTGACTGCTTGAGGAGTTTCTGAGGTGAAGGTGATACGTTCTTACTGGAACCAGAATATAGGCAATGCCATTGGATAAGCATTAGTGGGCAAGAGACCAGACCAGAGGCTTCCTTTTGGGAATAGGACAATACATCTTATCAGCCCTTTTTTCATGTGGTTCTCTCCATATGAAATGCCCTCCCCCATTTCTGCCAGACAAAATTTTTCCTCCCCATTAAGGCTCAGATTAAAAACTAGCTCCAAGATGTTTTATCTGATTTCTCCAACTGGAAATGAGCTCTCTATCCTTTGAACTTGGAATCTCCATTCTCTTAGCCCAAACCACTAGTTTGGCTTGCAGTTAGTATAATAGCAACCCACTGCTATATAAATAATGCTTTATACCTTATAGCACTATGTCGTTGAAGACACACTGGAATCCTAAAGGAAAGCAGAGCAGAAATTAATGTCTCACTTAAATGTGTGACAGAAAATAAGCATTGTTATTTTAGAAGTTGGCTAGAGACTTCTATTTCTAGCAGTATGTCTTACTGGATACTGTGAGTGACCCTCCCAATAAAAACTATTAAAATGCTAAGTGAAATATAAAAATAATATTTTAAAATTCATTGTAGTGCTAGTGTGATAGTAAGGAATCCACAGAGGCTAAAAGAGAAATGAAAGCAGGAACCCTGGAGGTAAATTAGTGTCAAAGACAGATTTTGCCCTTAGAATCTTACCAGACCCTGGGAGATTCTGAGTTTCTACTTTGATGGCTGTAAAATGTTAGAGAAACAGGAGGTAAAGACTGTGCCAGCCCAAGATGCAGAGACTTATAGGAGACTTCCACATAAAGCTGGTACCCTAAAGGACCATAATCTCAGTGTAAGAGTAGATAAGAATTAAATCCATCTCACAGAAGAGAATAGCAAGGAAACCTGCTTTGCTTGAGTTTGACCCCAGGTGAAGTGGCGAAATAAACCTCTCATGAGAATTTGTAACCACAGGTGGTCCTCATATAATTTTGTAGTCCTAATTCAAGATACTTATGAGGTGTGAAAAATCAAAAACTGAGATCCCAGATCAGCAATTCTCATGGGTGATTAGCAAAGGCAAATCCTCTATGGAGAATGCAACTTTCATCCAGCCTCAAAAATTTCTACAGATAAAAGTCCAAAGAAAATGAGCATCTCACAGTCAAAAGTTACAAAATGCACAAAGAAACATAACACTTTGAGTAAAAGCACACAGTAACAAGAAACATCAGAATCAGACCCACAGACTTCAGAATGTAGAACCATCACACATAGAATATAAAGTTAATTTTATTGAAAGTAGTTAAAGATATTTTTTTAAAATGATAGAAATATGAGAAAGGAACAGGAGACTATAAAGGACAACCAATTGTATTTGAAAAAGGACAAAATAGAATGTCCAGAACTAAAAAGTAGAAAAGGGGACTCAAACATACATTGACAGATTAAAGAACAGAATATATACAACTCAAGAGAGAATTAGGGAAGTGGAAGATAGATGCAAATAAAATATTCATAGCACTTTCTGTAGCACTGAAAGGCAATGAAATGAAAAATAAAAGAGGTTAAGAGGCATAAAGGCAGAGAAGGTAGATCAATTTACATCTAACCAGAGTACCAGAGCAGTTATAGAGTAGAAAAGAGGTGATATTCAAAGATTTAATGCCTGAGAATTTTTCAGCATTGTTACAAGACATTCATCTTTAAAGTCTAGAATTCTGAAAAATCCCAAGCTAGGCAATTTTTTAAAAAATCCACACTAGACAACATCATAGTGTTTTTACAGAACACCAAAGAAAAAGATAATATTAGAAAAGCAGCCAGTGAGAAGAGGGAAATGAGAACAAAACAGATCAGGTACAAAAATAATAGCCATTAAAGATGAACTTACCTATAATAATAATGGCTGCCAAAGACAGTGGAAAATACCTGTAATGTACTAAGATAATTGTGTACCTAGCAGAATTATCTTTAAAGAAAGTTAAAATAAGAAAAATTTTAACCAGATCCATGCTAAAGAAAGATCTAAGTTATGTACTTCAGATGAAAAGAGAATAATTCTGGATGGGAAGTTTGAGATGCAAGAGGTAAGAGCAAGCAAAGACATTGGCAAACATGGGAGTAAATCTCAATACACATTAACTATTAAAAACAACAGTGTTGTCTAATTGTGGGAAAATAGAGTAGGGAGTCATTAGAGTTAAAAAATTCTAAGATCTTTAAGTTGTTGAGGATGAAGATAAAGATACTCATTAACTTTAGACTTTACTAAGTATCTACATTAAAATTACTAAGATAACCAGAAAGTTTGAAAGTCAAAAAAATGGAAAAATTTATACTAGGCAATACTAACCAAAGAAAGCTTATGTATTTATATTAATAGCAGACAAACTTTATGACAAAACATTACTATAAATAGAGAATAATTTCATAATGTTGAAAGTCCAGTTTATCAGGAAGTTAACACCATTTTAAATGTGTATGCATCTCATAACAAAGCCTCAAAATATATAAAGCAAAGTGTGACATTACATTAAAAAGTTAACAAACTCAATATTATAGTGAAAGATTTCTAACATACTTCATTTGGGAATTGATAGATTAAAGGAAACAAAATATCAGTAAGGATATAGAAGATTTATACAGCAAAATTAAGCAAGCTTAATTTTTTGGTCATATGTAGAGTTTTATACCCAACACAGGAGAGTGCATATTCTTCTCAAACACATGTAGAATGTTTATGAAAATAGTCCATGTCCTAGGCCAGGAGTTGGCCCTTGGGTGAAATACATCCTGCTGCTTGTTTTTCACTTTATTTTTTTAAACAGCTGTATTTAGATATAATTCACATACCATACGTTTCACTCATTTAGAGTGTATAGTTCAGTGACTTTTAGTATACTCACTGATTTGTGCATCCACTGCCAAAATTAGCTAAAGAACACTTTCATTACCTCAAAAGGAAACCCCACACCTCTTAACTGTCACTCTCCAATCCCTCCATAACCCACCCCTATCCCCCAGCCCTAGATGGTGACTAGTCTACTTTCTGTCTCCACAGATTTGCCTATTCTGGACATTTCATATAAGTAGAATCATACAGCCTGTTATCCTTTGTGACTTGCTTCTCTCACTTAGCCTAACATCTTCAAGGTTCATCCATGTTGTAACACATATTGGTATGTCATTTCCTTTTATCTCCAATTGATATCCATTGTATACATACATAACTTTGTTTTTATCCACTTATCATTTGGTGGACATTTGGGTTGTTTCTTCTTTTTGGCTATGATGAATAATGATACTATGAGCAGTTGTGTACAAGATTTTGTGTTGACATCTGTTTTCTTTTTTTTTTTTTCCACCTAGGAGTGGAATTGTTGGGTCATATGTGGTAACTCTTAAGTTAACTTTTTGAGGAACTGCTAGTCTGTTTTGACAGGGCCTGAAACAGTTTATTTTCCCACCAAGTATGTGAGGGTTCCAATTTCTCCACATCCTCAACAACATTTGTTACTATCTGTCTTCTGGTCATCACCATTTCAGTGGGTGTGAAGTGGTATTCCATTGTGGTTTTTATTTGTATTTCCTTGATGGCTAATATTGTGGAGCATATTTTCATGTGCCTATTGGCACTTTGTATATCTTCTTTGGAGAAATTCCCATTCAGATAATTCGCCCATTTCCAAAGTGGGTTATTTATCTTTTTATTATCAAGTTTAGCATCTTTTTATATTCAAGAAAGAAGATCATTATGTGATTTGAAAAAAATTTCCTCCATTCTGTAGGATATCTTTTCACTTTCTTCATGATGTCCTTTGAAGTACAAAGTTTTTCATTTTGATAATGTTTTCTTTGTTATTATGTTTTGCTGCTTTTGCCTTTGGAGTCATAGCTAAGAAACCATTGCTAATCTAAGGTCACAGAAATTGACAGCTATGTTTTCTTGTAAGAATTTTTCGCTTTTAGCTGTTTACATTTAGTCTTTGACCCATTTTGAATTAATTTTTATATATTGTGTAAAATAGAGGTCCAACTTTATTCTTTTGCATGTGGATGTCAAGTTGTCTCAGCATTATGTGTTGAAAGATTATTCTATCTCCCACTGAATTTTCTTAGCAAACATGTCAAAAACCAATTGACACTCAGTGTAAGAATTTAGTTTTAGATTCAATTCTATTCCATTCTTCTTTATGTCTATCACTACTCCAGTCCCACATTCTCTTGATTGCTGTAGCTTTGTGGTAAGATTTGGAATTGGAAATTGTGAGTCCTCCATCGTTGTTCTTTTTTCAATATTGTTTTGGCTATTTTGGATCCCTCATAATTCCATATGAATTTTAGAATAAGCCTATCAATTTCAAGAAAAATGACAGCTTGGATTTTGAGATTGCCCTAAATGTGTAGCTCAATGTAGGAGGTATTACCATCTTAACAACATTAAGTCTAACAATCCATGAACACGTAATGTGTTTGCATTTATTTAGGTCTTCTTTAGCTTCTTTCAACAGTATTTTGTAGTTTTCAGTGTACACTCCTTGCACCTCCTTGGTTAAATTTATTCCTAAGTATTTTATTATTTTTGATACTATTCTAAATAGAATCACAGTTTGAATTTTGTCATTTGCCTCCTCACAGCATAGTTTAACAAGCTTCTCTGACCTTTGTAGGTCAGAGAAATTGCAAATTGGTAGGTGGAATTTGTGGTTTGATCAAATTCAGCTTTTTTTTTTTTGGTAAAACGATTTCTATTTCATAGGTGTACCTATCTTAATGCACAAAATATTTGATTGTCTCTGCTGTGGCAAAAGCCATTGATGATCATTGCCTAGATTCACTAATTAAATAGGGAATGTAAAATAATGGTATTCTAATTCCATCACTCTTCATTAACTAGCTGGAATAATTCTATAAGGAAAATTTTCTTGATCTACTATTGAATTACTCAATGGGGCAGTCTATATAGGAAATTACTCTATTTTAATATTTAGGTATTAAATGAAATAATTACTTCCCACAGGCTGAAGGAATTAGAGGACATTCAGGTGGAAGACACTCGGATTATCAACAGGAGAAAATGTATACTTGTTCAAAGCCACACTAAAACCACTATATGGCTTAAATCTGAAACTGAAATCCAAGTCTTCAACTTCTAAATTTCATACTCTTCTAATTCACTATGTTCATATACAAGTGCTTATCTTGCCAAGTTTCCCAACTCTGTATCCTCCACAATATACAGTTTAGTACCCAGATCAAAGTAGGATAACATATTTTCACCAATGTGTGTATTTATTCAATAGATATTTATTGAGTGCCTACTTCAAGATAAGGAGTGAAAGTATCCACTGGCTCTAGCAATCCAGATATCTTTGCTAATGACTATAAGACAATTCCACTGGAAAGTTTGAATACCTACAGTACGTTAAACACTATGTTTGGTGCCTTCAAATATTTTTTTCATTACATTTAATAGATAATCAATGTGTATGATTGATTCATGTCCTTTGATTAAAATAGGTAGAATCTGGCCAGGCGCGGTGGCTCAAGCCTGTAATCTCAACACTTTGGGAAGCCAAGGCGGGTGGATCACCTGAGGTCAGGAGTTCGAGACCAGCCTGGCCAACATGGTGAAAGCCCGTCTCTACTAAAAATACAAAAAATTAGTCAGGCGTGGTGGCGAGCGCCTGTAATCCCAGCTACTTGGGACGCTGAGGCAGGAGAATCGCTTGAACTGGAGAGGCAGAGGTTGCAATGTGCCGAGATCACACCACTGCACTCCAACCTGGGCAACAAGAGCAAAACTCCATCTCAACAACAACAACAAAAAAAATGTAGAATTTGTTATTATTAGTAATGAATGTTATATTTTGAATTAAAATTAAATACATAAAGTAATGAAGTCAGTGTCTCTTATACAACTCCTCAACTTAGAAGTTATTTTGAAAATTAAAATGGTACCCCCTTTGCCTATATGCTATTTCATTAGATATGAGAGACCTATAGCCAAAGTGAGACCATTCATTTACTCATTCATACATCACAGAAATCTTCAACAAGATCAGCTGTGTCTCAAGCTTTGTGATGGCTACTGAGGAGGCAGAAGATATGAGATATGGCTTTGAGAAGTTCATAGTTCTAGTAAACAGATAACAGCAGTACAATGTAGTCAAGGATGCAACAAAGAAAAACACAAAGTTTATGAAGAAGAAATTGGAGGGAGAAAATCACCAAGGTGAGAAGAAGAGGATCTAAATGATGTATCACACCTGCACACTGGGCCTTTCTGATTTGGAGTCCACAGACAGTTTAGTCAAGAAGATAGGATGTTCAATAGGTCAAAAGGAAAGAAAGGTCTAGAGCCTATATGCTCCCCAGGTATTGCACAGGGGAACTATCTATACTGCTAAAGAAAAGTCTAGCTGCCTATCACTGAGCAAGAGCTGCCTAATGACTTCTCTACCTCCAGGACATGCTCACCTTGATTCTCTTGCACATGATCTGTTAATGTGTCAGGTTATGGCTGCGAAAATGAACAAGACTCTGACATTTTTTAGGATGTCAGTAGGAGGCAAACTGCAAATGCCAGTGTCTGTTTTCTTCCTCATGGTTAGACTAGCACTAAGGGAGGGAGGGCTAGAAGATTTGGGGGAGAAATTTTCCTCCTATCCCATTATACCAGCGGACAGATAGGAACCTACAATTTACCTTCTGTCAAAATTCCCTTTATGACTCACTTTCCAGCCCACTCTTCTTCCAGTCTCAGAGTAGGATATAGCCCAGTGGCAACTGAATTGGGTTGATCCCAATATCACATTCATTTTTTTCTCCTTCATTCTGTCTCACTTTTCTTTCATTCTGTCTCTGCCTCTCTCTCTCTCCTTTCCTATCTCTTTCCTCTTCTCTCTCACTTGCTCTGTCTTTCTCTTCCTCTCATATTTCTTTCTTCTTCTTTCATTCCTTCTATCCATATTTTTTTAATCTCTCTACTGCTTCCCTTCTCTTAGCGTTCTTGTTCTTTCTCATTTCTACTGCCCTATCCCTCTCTCCCAGCTTAGTCTCTTTCATTCTCCATCCAATATCAATCTTCCTCTCCTCTCTTCTAATCTTCTGCTCTCAGATTTCACAAGTTCTGTTTTTTTGAAGCTCTGCCCAATACCTGCTAAGTGCCTGTACAAAACCACCCAAGGAATGCAATTAACTTTGAATTGTACTAGGGCCAAACGTTGCCTCAAATAGATCCCAAACTTTGCCTCAAATATTCCAATTTGACAGATATTTATAGAATAATCTCTAGGTACCAGACATTATGCTTGATTTTATTATTCATAATTTCATAGACTCTTCACAACAACCTTGCGAAGAAAGAAAGGGCTATGATTCCCATTTTACAAACAAAGAAACTGAACTGAGCGGTGAGGATCAGAGAGAAAAGGGGGCATGAGTAAAATCACATACTAAGAAGATGCAGGATTAAGTTTTGTGTCTGGCTCCAAAGCCTATTAAATTCTTAATTTACCTGCCTGGGAATGATTAATACCTACACCAGGAACTGAGACAGACAGCAGAGGTGAATGATAGGCGTGAGGAGGAAATGGAACAAGAGGAATGGCCAGGTGATATAAACCCCAACTTCCCCTCTGCACAATTTTCCAACCCAAATTTGCTACACTATTGACTTCCTTCTCAGCCAGGTAAAGTGGCCCAGTTCCTAAGTAAGTCTTGACTACAACAGAGATAATCTTGAATTTTTAGCCCCTTCAGCCAATGCAACCTGGAAAGAAAGTGTACTCCTCAGAAGTGGGGTCTAACAGTGGGTTACTATGCTGTGCATCCCACTTCCCCCAAGTCTCCTTTGCTGATGATTGAATCTGATACCCAGTGGGCAACGAGTAAGACATGGGCATCAGTGTACCCTCAAGTTTCGCTGTTCTGTCCCCTAGTGACTTGTCCTGCCCTGCCTAGGCTGCTTGCATCTACTGGGTCCTATCATTGCAGTCAAAATAGTCTTCCCCTGGATATTTGGTTCCCACCAGGCCCATGTCACCAAGATCTTGAAGACCCTGGGAGTCCTATAAATGAATAATGAAAAAAACAGAGTTTAACTCAAAGAAATGCCTGAGTTTTGCATCCTCCCCCATAACATTATCTTGCTTCTACAGCTACAATCCAGACTGGAATTAATTAGGTAGTACACATTTCTCAGGTACAGCATAACCTTTCCATGGGGAGCTCTGACTGACAGTTTCTAATTTATAAGCTTTATTCTGGTGCATAGACAAACACTGCCATGCTCAGACTGTATCTTTTGAAGGTTATAGCATTTAGACCCCAAAGCTCTTAATTTTATTGGAAATGGGAGAAAAAATGTCATACAAATATTTCATTTTGAAGCATAATGATCCCAACACACACCTCTTACTGCAATAATTACCACCCACTCAGTTTCACCATAGTCTGAGAATCAGCCACAGGAGGGCCCAGCTCCCTGCTATGTCTGTTTTTGGGGTCCCCAGGCAGCAGAAGTGTGCTTTTTCTTCCCCCTGGTGGTTTATAGACTATCATCTTTATATAACATATGAACTGGAGCCAGAGAGGGGATTTTGGCTTCAAGTTTAGTATTTTAGTATGTTCAGTGTAAATACAGAAGCGTCCTTCCAAATATAATGGTGCCATTGAGACATATTCCTAGCCCAGAGTTCCCTAGTGGGCAGGTTGGCAGAAGTACCTGATCATCCAAGCCTAGATTGAGTAAATGTTGCCTGGAAGGAAAAGAAGGAAGAGAAACCAAAAACCAGAGGAGCATACAGAATTTGGTACCAAGAGAGATGAGGGGAGAGAAATGGAAATCCCAAGAGAACCACTGGGCAGTGCTTCAACAAGAAAGGCTGAAGAGTAATCTCAGGGGAAAGGACTATGTTGATTAAAGCAAGGGTGAGATGATTAAAAAAATGGGAAATTGTGTAAGGAAGGTGCCTGGGAAGAGAAACACTTGTGTATGGGGACGGGAGAGGATACTATCCAACTCAGAGGTGACAGAGTTACCTGAGGGCCAGTTGTAGCCAGGACCCTAGTGGTGGCAGCCAAACCTACTAGAAGGAACCATGTTTCTTTGAGGATAAAAGAAGAAAAGGAAGCCCAAATGGACAACGGTCTAGAGATAGGGGGAATGAGAAAGCAGACTTGCCTGGGTCATGAATAACAGCCAGAGGTTTGGCTTGGACTCTCTATTGGAGCGTTTACCTGTGTGTGGGTCACTGCAAGAGGAGAATTTGTCTTTCTCAGTGCAAGAGCCTCTGGCTTTGTCTACCAAAACCTTGTCCAAAGAGGAGGTTACGAATAAGGACTTAGGGATCCAGGTGTTGAAGAGAAAAGGGTTGGTGAGGCCTTGGCCTTTTCCACATTGTAATTCCATATGGAGCCTTTTTTTCAGGGACTCCCCCAGAAATCTTCATACCTGAGCTCTAGTCCTGGTTCTATCACCAGGTGGCCGTAGGTGAGTCACTTCATGTCTATAATTCTTAGTTTCCCCTTCTGTAAATTTAAGATAATAATCTTAATCTCATATTTCATTGTTGAAGTGTTGAAGTGTCTCGATAAGTCTTAAGCGAATTTAATGCAGCTGTGACTCTGTCTTGCTATCCACAAGAAGGCAGATACAGGAAATCCCAAGGTTGTAACACCACTTGCCTTTTGCTCTTGGATGGGCTGGGCCTTGGGCAGGAGTGGAGCAGGAGTCTGGTGACACCTGCAAGATTGAAGATAGGATGGATATCAGGGTAGGGACAAATTGCCAGAATTAAGGTTATTCTCAGAGGACTGAGAGGAAATGGCAGCTACAAGAATGCCCAGTGCAGATGGAAAGTCACCTCTCACCAGCTCCTCATCTTCATTACTACACTGAAATAGAAAGTGCCCTTGACCTCAATTAGTGGAAGCTGTTTCTCTCTAAGTCATCTGGATTTTCTGACACGTGGTTTAAGTCCCTCCACTCTCCCTTTCTCCCTCCTTTCCTCTTCCCTGCCTCTACTTTCATTCACCAGAATAGCTATGAGAACTATCCTCTCTGGGGCTCTGCCCACCTCCAGATTTCCATTCTCGGTGCGAATATTTATGGCTATGTTTCAGAGAATACATAGCCCCAAATCTCTCCACTTGTCCTTTCAGCCTTATACAGCCTTTAGTAAATGTGTGTGGGGGCAGTGGGGGTGGTAGGCACCAGAATTTGTTGAGTGCTAAGTATATGCTGGACACATTGTCAAACACATTGCATTTGTTTTCTCATTTAATCCGAACAAAGGTCGTATGATCACTTTACAAATGAGAAAACTAAGGCTAGGGGGAAAGTCATAAACTTATGCAAGGTTGCATAGTGAAAAAGCAGCAAAGTCAAGACTGTGGTTTTCCAACTCCAAATCCAATGCCCTTGCCACTAGGCATCCCTCTGTGAAAGCCTGGCCTTCTGCCTTCACCTCAATCATGTTTATGTGGCAAAGGGTCCCCTTCTGGTTTTACATACATGTGGACCATCATACATAGTGGAGACAGGAAGCCATTTACAGGTGACCTCCACTCGCACTCACACTGGGCATTCTTTCAGTTGTCACTCCTCACCCCCAGATAATCAGCAGGCAGATATTGATGACTCTGTTCATCATTAACACCTTACAGGTCCTCAGAGCCTCCCAGAATTTGCCTAAACAAGGTGCCTTCCATGGCCTGGACCAGATGTCAGGGACCTGACCCTCTTTTCCTTATTCCTATCCTGATGCCATTACCCCCTGGTAGGTTTAGCTCTCACCATTATTCTTAGCACAGAGTCCCTTGGTGGGCAGACTGGCAGAGGCACCCTGATCTTTCTAGTCTGGATGGAGTAAATGCTGCCTGGAAGGAAAGCAACCTCAGTTTTGCATCCATGAATCTCACAAGTGGAGCCTTAAGGTCCACCTCTGTGCCCTTCATTGTCTTTTTCTGTACAAAGCTAATCAAAGTTTCAAATCAGATAGGCCACCAAAGTTAGCTAATTTCTTCCATTTGGCAGTGATCTGCCACAAACTTGTACCTTGGAAGGATAGTGAACCATCCAGGCCCAAGAGCTCAGCCACAGCTGCTCTGGGAACCCACAGAGTGTGCCTGGCCCATTCTCTAGCCCTGCAGTTTTATTAGCTTCATTTTCTATGTGCGTTTTAACTCTCTGAATGCAGCCAAAATCAACATCAAATAACATCAAGGAACATAAGGTCATGACTTCCCCCCGACAGCGCTCAGCCCCCCAAATCATTTAGAGGCAGTGTGAACAGAATACACCACACTTTTTTCCCTGCCTGTCTTTTCAGAGGGCGGCAAAGACTGTTTCTGCTCTGTGAGCTATTCTCAGACATTGCTGCATCAGAACTCACTGTGAGAGATGTTTCAGGTCACCATAACCCAAAAAGCAAAAGAAGGGGAAAAATGGAGGGGTATGGGAGAAAGAAAATACAGCCAGTAATCGATCTTCAGATCTCTGCCTCCCTGAGGCCATGAGTACTGGGCCCAGTGGTCCTGGCCAGTGCCTTCTGGGAGGGACAGTTGGAGGAACCAACCTCCTGCTTTTCTGCCTCATTGTCTCCCTCCTCTCTTCTTCCTCCTTTCCTTCCTTATCTCCATCCAGGGCCAGCTAGGAACAAGCATTCCAACAGGTCCCCCACATGGGCTGCTAATCCCAGCCACCCCAAAGGATTCACCAGTACCTTCCCTTGAATGTTTAGGTAGGAAAGTCAAGAGCCCCAGACAGGCCTGGGAAGTTTCTCAGCACTGAAAACTCGGCACTGGGCCTGAAACCAGATGTGGGAGCCAAGCCACCCAAGCTGAAGGAGTTCTCCATTCTAGAGAAATTTAGAAAATCAGTTCAGATTACAGTTTTCCTGACCCATACTGCTGGGAGGTAGAGAAAGAACTCTAAGATTGGCTGGATAGAGCCTTAGCTTTTCAGTCAGGAGCCAAGGGTTCTAGGCCTGACTGTGAGTCCTTAAGAAGTCATTTTCCTCTCTTGGTCTCAGAATCCCCCAGAAACATAGCAACCACTCCTTCAAATGGATTTTCTCAAAGTGGAACTTTTTTACTTTTTAAAAACAGATAATATGTTTACATTTTGGATGGTAAGTCTTTAATGAAGAGATCTTAGTGCTAGCAGTATGAAAGGAACACCACGTGACAAAGAGAAGCTAATTCTTAAACTTTTGTTACATGCTTGCCCTCCCTTAGAAAACAAGGGCTCAGGCCCTTCTACTATTCCCACACTCTTTTCCAACCTTTCTCCCTCTGTTAGAATCTGGTCAGCTCTCTAATGTCTACATCTGTAATGTGGCCAGTGAGTCTCTAGATACCCTACCACTCTAACATCCTATTATTATCTAGCCTCTGAGTTTTCTTCCCCGCCCTTCTTGATGAAAACATTTGAGAGTTTAATAACTTTTCCTTAGTGGATAGTTTTGACTCTCTCTCTATAGAACTTACCTTTACCTCTACTTATCTACCTATATCTGTCTACTTATCTACCTACCTATCTACCTACATACCTCCCTATGTTGAGTATAGCATTTAGAGCATTAGAGTTTCTTGTGCCAGTGAAAAACAAGATCAATGGTAATTCCTTTTATAAATGTAATCTATTTTTCTGTGGATCTTTTTCTTATCAAATGAGCTCAAAATATAAATTAATGAGTTTATTTTGTCCATTGGTAACAAGAACAGATCAATAACATCTCTCTCCTTCAAATGGGGAGCTATCACTAAAATGGAGTACATAAAGCTATTTTATTATGGCCTATAAAAAATCCTACACCCAAATTAGAAACTACAATAGATACTTGGGGTTCCAGTCAAAGACAGTTTTTCTTCTGCAGACAGGTAAGGTTAAAAAATGCTTCCCCAACACTTCCCCCTAACAACTGTCCATCTCTCAGGCAGTGAGGGGTTAGAGAAAAGGAAGGAAAAACTGCAAGAAAGCTCTAGGCAGTCTTACGACCTCTATTCCAGAACAGGGAGATGGGTGAAAGCAGAAACATTTAGGTCACCTTCCTCATCCATTTCTCTTGGTTTATCGGGTTATATCAGAAGTTCTTAAGCTTTCTTGGTTGCCAATGTCCTTAGCATCTCATTAATTCACAGTGCCTCTAGGCCAAAATAAATATCTAACAGTTTCATTTATTCAGAAGTTAAGTTCACAAAACTTAATAAGTATTTATACCCTTAATAACTTAATAGCCATTTAAAATCATAATACACATAAATTAAAAGAAAAATATTAATATGCATATTAATGGAGAAAAATATTTTTATTTTACCTTAAATAGATACCTTTCAGGCAGTGCACATCTTCTCATATCTTGAAATCAGATTGGACACCACCACCTGCATTTCCTGCTCCACGTGGATTTTCACAAAGCACTTGATTTTTGTCACAGCAGCCATCAAAAGGAATGTAGTACAATCTAATGTTGAAATTGTGAACTGACACAAGCTAGTAGCTTGTGGAATGTCTGACAGATGTCTACTATCATTGTGTTCCCCTCAGAAATGTAAAATATCCCACGAAGGCCCTGTGAGTTCACAGTTGTGCCCTGGGAAACCTCAGCTCATAATCTGGGAAACCTAGGGTTAGATCAACAAATTCCTGGCCATTCTTAGACATAACTTCCTTCCTTCTCCCTTCACTGGCTGAAATGTATTTTCTTAGTTCTATTTCCCCAGAATACCCTTTGCTGTAATAGTAATCTGAAATAAAATAAAAAGTATGTCTACATCCTCCATAAAATTGCCATTGAAAGTATGTTGTACTCTTTCCTCTTACAAGACATATTTCTTACTGTAGTTAGAGAGATCTTTTAAAAAATGCACATCAGACACACCCATCAGATTGGAAAACATTTGGAAGACTGGCAATAGCAAGTGGTGGTGAAGATGTAGAATAATGGGAGCCCTCATATATTGTTGATGGCAGTGTAAATTGGAAAGCCACTTAGTAAAAATATCTGACATTATCTACTAAAGTTAGACATATCTGTACTCTACAATCCAGATATTCTACAACTGTTATGACCTGAAAACTAACATACTTATGCATCATAATACATATATCAGAATGATCATGATAGTATTGTTTATAATAGCACCAATTTTGAAGCAACCTAAATGTTTATGTAGAGTAGAATGAATATGTAGATTGTAGTGTATTTGTACAATGGAATATTATATGGTAATGGAAACAAAGGAACTATAGTTACATGCAAGCAACAACATGTATTGAACTTACAAGCATAATGTTGAGCAAAAGAAATAAAAATAACATTTACTATATGATTCCATTAATATAAGGTTTGTAAAAAGGAAAAATCTACCTATAATTTTGTAGATTTATATGCGGGTATAAAACTATATTTAAAAAGACATACTTTTAGAACTCCCAGATAGCTGCAGACATGGAGATTTCTAAAGGGTAACGCACCCAGGGAGGGCATGCAGCTCCACACCCCTTCCCTCATACCTCACCGTATGCATTCCTTTGTCTGTGTCATTTATAATATTGTTATAATAAACTGGTAAACATTTAAAGAAGACATATTTCTGGTTCTGCCAAGATGATATAGCCCCAATGGGACTGGGGTTGAACCTCCACAATCACCTGACAGCAATAAATGCGTATGAGGCAATGCAAAGCAGAGCTAGTTGGCACTTATTCCCTCTCCTCTCACTTTCTCCTATGTCAGCAGGGTCTAGTGGAAGCTGAGCTTTCACCCCCATCTCACAGCAACACAGCAATTTGAATCAGCTCTCTTTGGGGGTGGGGAGGCAGTGGAACCAGTGAGGAGTTGATTTTACACGTCCACTTGGAGGCAACAAGAGAGTACCCTGCTTTCACTGGGAAGGCGTCAGAGGAGTGAGGAGTGGAGGGAGAGGCTAAATGTCTACCTTTTCCATATGCAGTGAAGCAGTACAAGTTAGTGCACCGCTTTGACAGAAGAGGCATCAGCAGGGCTCAGTGACAATTTGAACAAACATATCCACCTGATCCTTGCACAATATCTCAATAGGGGAGAGTGCCTTCTTTAAAAAAATATAAAACAAAATAAAATATTTAAATGAGACTCACTGAGAATATCATAACACAATATCCAACAAATCCAGAGTCCAATAAAAACATCAACTACTATATCAACCATGAAAATCACAACTTCAATGAGAAAAACAATCAAATGACACCAACAATGAGAGGTTGAAAATTTCTAACAAGGCTTTTAAAGCAGCTATCAGAAAATGATTCAACAAGCAATTACAAATTTTCTTGAATCAAATGAAAAGAATTAGAAACTCTCAGCAAAGAAAGAGAAGTTATAAAAAAAAAAAAAACTAACTGGCAATCCAATGCCAGAAAAAAATTCTCACTAGTTGATCTAAATAGTGAAGTGGAGATGACAGAGGATAGAATAAAAAAATTGAGGCCATAACAATAGAATTCACACAATCTGAATAACAGAGAAAATAGACGGAAAAAAATGAACAGAGCACGGGATATCTATTAGAGAATAACGAAAGATCTACTATTTGGATCATTACAGTTCAAGAAATAGAAAACAGAAGGTGTTGACACATTTTTCAACCACTAAAAGAAAAAACTGTCACATTTTCTTCATCCAGTCTATTATTGATGGACATTTGGGTTGGTTCCAAGTCTTTGCTACTGTGAATAGTGCCGCAATAAACATATGTGTGAACGTGTCTTTATAGCAGCATGGTTTATAATCCTTTGGGTATATACCCATGCACGTTGTGCACAAGTACCCTAAAACTTAAAGAATAATAAAACAAAAAAAAGAAAAACCTGTCAACCCAGTATTCTATATCCAGCTAAAATAAACTTCATGAATGATGGCAAAAATGAAGACATTCTCAAACTAAGTACAATTAAGAGAATTTGTTTCAGCATACTTACCCTAAACAAATGACTAAAAGAAGTTTTTAAATCAAAATAAATGATAACAGAAGAAAGCTTGGAACTTTTGAAAAGAAAGAACATTGCCATGAGTAAAAATAGGGGTGAATATAGTAGAATATCTTACTTCTCTTGAGTTTCTTAAATCAATATTTGGAGATTGATGTAAAAATTATAAAACTGTCTAATGTCATACCCCATGAATACAGAAGAAATACATAACAAACTATATTTTTAAGTAGGAAGGATAAAGAGACCTAAAGAAAATGAGGTTTCTACAACTCACTCAAAATAGTAAAACATTGATACCAGCAAACTACGGTGAGTTATGTATGTATATTGCAATATCTGGAGCAATTGCTAAGAAAATGGTGCAAAGCAATATACTCAAAAACACTAAAAATAAATTAAGATGGAATCCTTAAAAATGATCAAATAACATAGAAGAATATAAAAAAGATAACAAAGGAACAAGAAACAGATAAATTAAACAGGAAAAAAAAATAGTACAGACTAACATGACATTTACCTTAAATATAAATGGGCTAAATATAAGTAAAAGAGCTTTCAAAAGTAGAAAAAAAATTGATTCAATGATATGCTGTCTACAAGAAACCTACTTCAAATACAATAGCATTGCTATGTTAAAAGTAAAAAGATGGAAAAAGAGATACCATGAAAATATTAATTTAAAAAGCAGGAATATCTATATTGATATAAAATAAAGCCTACATTAGGGCAAAAAATACTATGGATGAAAAGGGATATCACATAATAATATAAAGATCAGTCCACTGGAAGGACATATAATTCTAAATGTGTATGCACCAAAAACTGATACTCAGATAACAATGAAAAAAATGGTAGAGTTGAAAAGAGAAATAGACAAATACAAAACTGTAGTTGAGAACTTCAACATTCTACTCTCAGAGATTCATAGAACCACTCAACAGAAAATCAACAAAACAGTATATAGAAACACTGAACCATGCAATCAACCCAAATGACTTACTATATATATCCAACCAAAAAACTATTATCTATAAGAATTCTCAAAACTCAAAAGTAAACAATCTAGTTAACAAATGGGTGAAAGAAAGAGAAGACATTTCACTGAAGAGAATATACAGTTGACAAGCACATAAACAGAGATTCAACATAATTGTACATTAGTGAAATGCAAATTAAAACAACATCACTAAGAAACATCACTACACATCTATCAAAATGGCTAAAACTAAAGACAATGGCAACACCAAATGCCGGTGAGAACATGAACAAACTGGATAATGTACATTTCTAGTGACAATTTGAAATGGTACAACTACCTTGGAAAATAATTTATCAGTATCTTAAAAATTTAAACATGTACAATCCAGCAATTGCACTCTTGGGCATTTATCCCAAAGAAATTAAAACTTATGGTCACACAAAAATCTATACACTAATGTTTACAATATCTTTATTCTTAATAGTCCAAAGCTGGAAACAATCCAATGTGCTTCAACAGGTGAATAGTTAAGCAAACTGTGCTAAATCTATACCATGGAATACTACTTAGCAATAAAAAGGAATGAATTAGTGATAAATGCAACTATTTGGGAGAATCTCCAGGGAATTATGCTGAGTGAAAAAAGCCATTCCAAAAAGGCCACATACTGTGTATATGTGATCATTTATATAACATTCTGGAAATGAAAAAATTAGAGAAATGGAAAATATGGAGAACAGATTAGTAGTTCCTAGGGTTCAGGAATGAGTGGGGTAGGGGAAAAGGAAGCAAAAGACATGTATGGCTGTAAAAAGACAACCAGAGGGACTATTGTGGTGTTTTCTATCTTGACTGTATTAATGTCAATATCCTGGTTGCAATATTGTACAATAAATTTGCTAGATATTATTACTGAGGAAAACTTGGTAAAGAGTACAGGGATCTCTCTATATCATTTCTTACAACTGCATATGAATCTATAATTACCATAAAATAGAAAGTTTATCTTACAAAAATAAAAAATAAAATAAAAAAAAATGGGCCCTACAAAAGTCAGGATAGTGATTACCTTTAAGGGAAGGAAGAGGGTTATGATCAAGTCACATAAGTGTTTCTGTGGTCTTAGCAATGTGTTATTGCAAATTTATTGACTTGAGAGATGGCTACACAGATATCATTGTATAAATATTTATTGCATTGTGTAAACAAGTCTTATGCACCTTTCTGCATATGTGTCATATATCATAGTGGAAAAATATTTTTTTAAATACACATTGGATAATTTCATTTCTTTGCTTAAAATTCTCCAATGGCTTCTTTTGCTCATAGCATAAAAATCCAAACTCCTCATTGAGGCCTACAGAGCCTTCTTCACCAATCATTCCCCTCATGCTCTGTGTTCCTGACATACTCACCTTTTAACAGGTCCTCCTTTGTTAGAGTTTTTGCACACACTTTTCCATCAACCCAGAATGTTTGATTACTGTCTACCTCTCTTCACCTATAGATTTCAACTAAAATCTCCAGGAGTTCATCAAATCCCCTCTGTGATATGCTTTCTTGGCTCCCTGTATTTCACCTTACTACCACCTTCATAGTTTACAATAGTATATTTTGAGTAATTTGAGTAATAATTTGAGTACTGCCTGTGTCCTCTTTGATTCCTAGGCCTCCAGACCTACGGCTTAAGCTCCATAAGTGCAAGAATCCTCTCTGTCTTGTTTCACACAGTGCCTAGAGCAGTTCCTCCTAGAACATAACAAGAACTCAATATATATTTGTGGAATAAGTTGATTGAAATTCCATTATGTCATTCTGTGTTACTTTTGGAGGCCACATAGTATGTTGAAAAGGTTCTTTAGATTAAAATTGATCCAATCTTGGTCAAATCTTGACTGTATCATATCCTAGATGTTGACCTTGGGCAGGATTATTTATCACTCTGATATTTAATTTCACCATCTTCAAAATAAATCTTATCTAACGTGGTTGTTGCAAAGTCGAAAGGAAATAATTCATGTTCTCTTTTCATATAATTCAAAAAATCTTTGTTTAGCATAAATAACTTGTTTTCTTTTCTCAAGCATAGAAATTATGTAGCCCACCATATTTCCCTTTTTTACTCTAGCCTGTATGAAGCTCAAACACTAAACTTATCAGAGCAAGCAGTCTCAGTGCCTTAGTTGCATTAGGTGAGATCTAAGAACCTTGTTGATGGCTATTGTTTTTGGGTCTTTCTAGGGTAGTGCTCAGGATAGATAGAAGAGTACTCACTGAATGAGCCCTTAAGGACTGAAACATTCTTCCAACCATTGGCTTTTGCACGTATGAAGCAAGTAGTTGACTACTTAGCATGCTCTGATAAGCCTAAGCAGAGTTGCAAATAAATATAATTTTTGTTATTCTAATGCTTACTCATTGCCAGAGGATACTGCCAGGCAGTATCTTAGTGCTGTAGAAGAAAGTGGTATGATTAATTAGTGATTCGTGCACAGGCACAGGAAGGGGGAATGGTGGCATCTTTATTACATGACTATCATTCCAGATCTTAGAATATATTTCCCTATCACCTGACCCAATGCATGAAATTCCACCACTGGTGCTTTATGCCTCTAGGAAGGCGAAGGGAACAGCCTGTGATCTGTTAGTAGGCCTCATAGAAAAAACTGGTTGAGAGACAGCTTGGACCTTGGACCTGATGGTAATGGCACATAGTACAAAAATGGCTGCTGAAAGCTCAGAGCATGGAGGAAAAATAAAACTTCCTAGGTGAAGGCTGTATTCAGTGCTTGTCTGAGCCTCCTGGGCTCTCTACACCCTTTAGAAGCCACCACACAGAAGTGATAATGCTAGAGTTGACACTCACCTGGGTCCTTTAAATTATGTTGTATTCTTAGATAAGTTACCTGAAGCCTGTGGGGCTCCAAAACTGAAAGTCTGTAGAGAAGTATGTATAGATAACTCAGTTTCCACAGACCAGCTAGGAAGACTTCCCTCTCTCCCTCACTCCTCTTGTCCACCCCTTCGTTTCCTCCTTCCCTCCTTTCTAACCTCTTCCCTCTTGCTCCCAGTTGTCTCCCCAAATTCTTTCACGCTACTTCCTGTCAAAATTCCCAGCTGTGTCCCCTCTGTGTCATCAGGGTGTGTCCCCTACCCTGGATCCCTTTAGGAGCCTTGATTCAGAAACACTTATGGACTGCAGATGCCAAGTTATTATTCATTAAAAAGAAGCTATTTATCCACTGAGGCTAGCAAATATAAGCTGAAAGTGTGGTTTCCAGTGGAAATCTTTGGAGTAACATCATGGGCAGCATCTAGGGGACACAGAGAGCACAAGATAGGCCACTCCCTGGTCTTTCTCCTCCTCTACAATTCTGAGAGCAGCCTGACTGTGCCAGGCTAAACATCCCATTACCTTCTGGATTTACACACACATGTGCACACATGCACACATGCACACACAGGCCACACATCCCCAGACTCAGGGAAGATTAGTGTGATCTTCCTTCCTTCCTCCCTTAAAACAGGAGCTCTATGAGGAAAAGATGGTGTTTAGCTCACATAGGGCCTAGCGTTGAGGATGTAACCATTTGGGGACTGACTGAATGAATGCACTGGAAGAACTTTTAAGTCCGCTAATGGAAGCTCCTGGTTTACATTTTATTACATACTATATTGCAAATATGGAACCTGGTTTCAGGAGGGGAAAGGCTACAGAGTGACTTAAGGACAGAGCTAGGGCTTAAATCCAATCATTTGGATCTTCAGACAAAAGTTCTCCCTGCTATATAGAGCTAGAATTCATGAATTTGAACTTTGGCTCTGACACTTCCTAGCTGTGGTAACTTGGGCTACCCTCTGTGCCTCAGTTTCTTTGTATATAAAATGAAGATAATAATAGTACGTAACTCATTGATGCCTTGTGAGGATTAAATAGGTTCATCCATTTTTAGCACTTAGAATATTCCCGGTCCATAGAAAAATGTTTAATAAATATTAGGTATTATTATTTTGCCTGGCTAACCACTCACTCCTCTCCCTTCTTCATGTATTTCCATAGCTCACCCAAACCTATTGGTCTTCTTTTACTCCCTTCAACTTTCTCCCCGCTACTTATTAGTCTTGTGACCTTGGGCAAGTGACTTAACTTCTCTGAGCCTCATAAGCCTGGCATACAATAGGTGCTTCCTAGACCTCAAGTCCTTTCTACCTCTTCCTACCTTCTTTAGTGCTCTCTTTCATGCAGGAACTTTGGTCTCAAACTCTTTGCTATTTGTTGTGATCTCCAGTACATGGACTTCCTACTGCCCCACCTTTATTGTATGTGTGCATGCATACACAGAGAGAGAGAGAGAGAGAGGAAAAAAAAGAAAGAAAGAAAGAAAGAAAGGAGAGAGAGAGAAAGAGAGAGAGAGAGAGAAAGAAAGAAAGAAAGAAAGAAAGAAAGAAAGAAAGAAAGAAAGAAAGAAAGAAAGAAAGAAAGAAAGAAAGAAAGAAAATAGAACAAATCAGCTTATATTCAGTATATTTTTACTATTTTCTATGTGTCGGCTCTCTGAGGGGCACTGAGACTATAAAGATGAACATGACATGGTCTCCACCCTCAAAGGGATCACTTTCTAGCACAGGAGACATTCACACACACTAGCTATTTATTCCATACCCAGAGCATATGGGAGTTAAGACAGAGAGAAAATATGGATTCTAACCTTATTTAGAAGGAATGAGAACATGGGAAGGAAGGAGAGTCAAGGAAGGAAATAAAGAGGTGTATAGGTCAGAGTTGCAGGGAACAGAGCAGTGTAGAGAAGAGAAGAGAGTGCTTCTGGTGGAGCAAGTAGAAAATGTTCAACACAGATGAGGATTATTGGCAGGGGATGAGATTTGGAATGTACCTCGAGTGTGAAGTGCCTGTGGGCTCTCCAGGTGGAGATAGCAGTTATGGTTAGCTAATACCGATCTAGAGTTTAAGAATGAAGTTAGGGGTGAAGAGCTGGATTGAGGAAAGATTAACACAGAAGTAAGACTTGAGGCCCTGAGAAGAGGAAACCAGATGGTTAAAGTAATTAGGCAGGGAAGACCCAGTTCTCAGAGGCCCTTCTTTTGGAGCTATGACTGTGGCCTAGCCCAGAGAAGCTTCTAGAATATTTCTTTCAAGAAGAGCTCTTAGAATCTCATCAATGCTCCCCTACTCTGTACAATGTGAATTAGAAAAAGATACCTTCTTTGGGCAGACCAAGTACACAAAGATGTCCCTTCTGGGTGGGTACAGAATTATGAGCAGCCATTTGGCAAGTAGGACAAGTCTGCCTTTTAGTCTTTGCTTGCCTTCTCAGGTTTTGTTGTGTAAGGTATAAGTAGTGCCACCCTACAATGTGGTCTTGAGTACCACGACCAGGTGGCTGAATGCAGGTGGAGAAAGTCATCAGTGTTAGCCTGGCTTTCTCTGAGGGAAAGCTACCTAGGTTCTCATACAAGGAACAGGGCCTCAAGTCTTCTGCTTTGGCTGGAAAAAAATATTTTTTCCAGAATTTTCATGGTTGTTATCCATGGTTGTTATCCACAAGTTTTGGTATTTCAGGAACTTAAACAGGAATAAGTTTTCATGATATAATTATAGAGCAGTTAAACAAAGACTTTTGGTTTGGGGTCTTGTCCTAAAAACTGCCCATCAAAAGAGTCTTAGTTGGCTTTACTGAGAAGGTACAAGTACTAAGCCCTCAGCAGATGTTTATCTGTCTCCCTCACTCCCTCAACCTTTTGTAGCTGGATGAGAAGCCCTCACAGTAGCCCCGGAGTCCAGCTACTCAGAGATGAAGTCAGATTCCCTAGATCCAGGCCTTATAAACCTGCTGCTAGTTAGGCTCATAATCACTGACCTGGGGTGTGGGTGAGGGGCTGGCTTTAGGGGACTGAAGGCACAAGATAGGCAACCCAGGCAGAAACTCAGATTTGGGGCCCCAGGACAGTACCATAACAGTAGCAAAAGGAAGACAAGTAGGACTGGTTTGGGGCTGGTACTACAGGCCCAGTCCAAGCCAGGTTGGGTTAACTGATTAGGTCCAAAGGGCCCTAAGCTATTCTTGGAGGAAGGAGGCAGATGTTGGAATCCAGGTAGGATCTGACAAGAGAAACTCAGATGCCTTGTTGTCTATAGCTGCTCTCATTAGTCCATAAGCCACCTCTTTCTTGCTCAAGCCAGAGAGTTGGTTTGAGGGACACCTATGCATGTGGGTTGCATTCCTCTTCCCTGCCCTTGTCTTAGCTTAGATGAGCATGTAACTAGACACTGAAGCTGTCAGCAGAAGAACAGGTTGCTTATGACTAGGCATGTCAAAAACAGGAGGCTGATTAAAGTCTGGCCAATCATCCCATGAGCTAGGCCCCAAATGCTGGTACTTAGTGCCAGCTCTGGCCTATGGGGCTTACTATGCCTCTGGGAGTAAGCTCTGTGTTGCCACAATTTCTCTTGGCAGGAAAGATCCCTAGAATTTAAGTCAAGAGCCTCAGGTTCTACCTCTGGCTCCATGACACATTTGAAATATGACTTGGGGCAAATCTCTTCTTTCTCTTTGTCTCAGTTTCTCCATATGTAGCATGACAGATTCAGACTCTTCTAGTTCTGTTACTTTGTAGCTTTTCAGAGACCTTGACCTGACTTCTTCTTCCATCAGTTCTTTCCCTCTCTTTTCTCCCTCCTTCCCTTCTCCTTTCATCTGCATATTCTCTGAGGGACACTCTGGCCTTAACTTGTGACATTAACTATATCAGGAAAAATCTGTATACTTCAAGAAGGGCTTTAAGGAGGTTACATCTTAAACCAGTATTTTTCAAACTGTGGGTCACAACTCACTAGTAAATAATGGAATCAATCTGGTAGATAAGAACAGGCACTTTTTAAAAGTGAAATAAAATAAAATAGAAAATATCAATGTGACTGCATATATTAAGGGTATTTTTTAGTGAAAGTTTTGTTTTTATATTAGGTTGAACAATATATAGAATTGCCAATATGTATGTATACACATATGTACGTATATATTTGTGTATGTACACATACACACACAGTGAAAGCATTTACTAGTTTATACTATAAAATGTGTACCTTACTATGAGTCACAGTAAAAAATGTTTAAAAGTCACAGTCCTAAGAAGGAGATAGCCAGTGGTGAGCTATGTGGAGATACTGAAAGAGGCAACTATGCAGGGGCCTTTTGGGACCCATCACTTCTCAAATATAGGTAGAGACCTTCTCTATTATCTATATAATCATCCAATTCTGTTTATACACCAAGTCTGGTGCATCTTTGGTAGTGTGTCCTCCTCATCAAGACAATAGAGTGTGTGCAGGGGACCTTTTCTGCAGAACCATCCATAAGAGGGGAAAAGAGTAACAAGGCCTTCTGAGAGTGGTGATTTGGGGCCTCCATCATTGGTCTTCTGTGTTTGCTGGGCCAGTGGGCTTCCACTCACCCTGATGTGCCCCCCGGCACAAGTAGGGATGCACCACGTGGGGCTTTACGGCACCTCCTGTAGCTGCCTGTTCTCTCAACATGGATTCTTTTTTGGACAGGAGGGGCTCTTGTACTCCCAGAAGAGGATAAAACATCAACTCTGTTCCCAGTGTTATATGCAACAGAATTCTCATCAGCTCCTCGACAGGTTGGGGAGTGCCAGGGACATGGTTAGAAAGCAGAATGAAGAGTATTGGCATGCAAGTCTGTTCTGAAGGGAATGAATAAAAGTGGCCAGCCAGCTGTTGCAGTTCCTAATCCTCTCAAGACTTGATTCACTGGCAGTTGTTTCCCCTTCTTGGCCTCCCTATGTGAAGAGGACATTGACCACTGTTAAGATGACAAGGTCTTTCTGGCACTGAGTCTCCCACTTTCTCCAATAATTTCTCAAGAAAGAACCCCTTAGGAGAATAAAACAAATCAAAGCTCAGATGCCTGACTTGTAATGTGAGTTTAATGAAAGAGAATGGCCAATAAGCTCTCACTCCTTGTCAGGCACTGAATAACCCTTCTTGTTTATCATCATAGGTTTCCATGTAAAGAAGGGTAAGCAATGGCTGGGCTAGAAATCATGGGAAATTTACATAAGGAAATCTTAATCTCTTAATATCTATATCCCCTGCCTTCAGGGTTTCAACGTTTCGGTCTTCTGTCCTGACCTCTGTGTGTTTAAATCCTTCAAGATCCACCTAACTTCTACATCTTCTGTTAAAATTTCCTTCCCCCACCCTAAATTGGCGTTGTGATTCTCCATACTGCCATAACATTTTTTCTGCCCTTTTATAATTCTCATACTTTCTGACTTATGTGTGTCCATGTTCTAGCCTTCAGAGTCAGACAGAATTGAATTCAAATACAAGCCCCACTACTTACTTCGTGATGTTGGGCAAATTCCTTAACATCTCTGGGCCTCCATTTTTCATCTGGAAAATTATTGTGGCAATAATATCCACCTCATAAGGCTGATCTGTTGACCAAAAAAACAAAAAAAAGCATATTTAAAATGCTTTCCCAGACTTCCAGTTTCATATCTTATATCAATCCTATCATAACAAAAAGGAAAGTCCGGAACAAACTGAATACCAATGACTTTTCTTGGACCCATCAGAGAACTGGCAATGCAGAGCAAGCCATCATTCCAAAATCTGGTGAAACAGGTGAATTATGAGACTCGTAGCCATGATTTCTAGAGCAGAAGTCCCTGGAGCCATAAAATCATAAGAACATTTAAATGATAATTTTGACAAATTACAGTAGGCTGAGTGTGAATTAGTGTGAAAGTGGGAGCCACAGGTTTTTTTGGGGAGGAGCACAATTTTGTGGAGTGTATCTTCAGGAATCCCATCAGTTTATCATGGTGAGGAGTCAAGAAAAGTCTCCTGATGGCTCTGGCAGGAGGAAGGAAAAAGTAACCATCATTTTTAAGTGCACCCAGAGCATTCTCCATAACAAAGGCCTACTTTCCAGGGCAAAAGGCTTGACAAGAGAATTCCATATCCAGTAAAATTATCCTTCAAAAGTGAATAATAAATAAAGATTATCTCAGAAAAACAAGAACTGCAGGAATTTGTTGTTAGCAGACTTGCTCTGCAAGAAATGTAAAAAGTTCTTCAAGGAAAAGCAAAATGATATAGATGAAAAACCAGGATGCACATAAAGAAAGAAAGAGCATTGTAGAATAAATAAATGAAGGTAAAAGAAAATATTTTAATTTCTTATTCTTAATTGATCTAAAACTGTCCATTTAAAGTGATACTAGTAACAATGTACTGTACAATTACAGAATATGAATAAGTGAAATGAATAATAGCAATATTATAAGGGAAGGGAGGAAGGAATTATGACTACTCTAAGGTACTGCACTACACATCACATAAAAGTGGTATAAAATTATTTGAAAGTGGACTTAGATAAGTTGGACTTAGGTAATATTTCAAACCCTAACATAATCACTAAATTTTTTAAAAGTACAATTGATGTGTTAAGAAAGGAAAAAAATGGAATCGTATAAAATGCTCAATTAAAACCAGAAAAGGCAGAAAATGAGGAGAAGAAAAAAATAAAAAGCATGTACAACAAACAGAAAACTATTACAAGCATGATATATATTAATTCAACTATATCAATAATCACTTTAAATGTGAATGGTCCAAGTACAGCAATTAAAGGACAGAGATAGTCAGAATGGATTAAAATAACAAGACCCAACTGTGTGAGTTGGGTCTACAAGAAACCTACCTTAATTCTAAAAACTCAGATAAATTAAAAGTAAAGGGATGGGCTAGATGCAGTGGCTCACACCTGTAACCCCAGCACTTTGGGAGACAGAAGCAAGAGGATCGCTTGAAGCCAGGAGTCCAAGATCAGCCTGGGTAACATAGCGAGACCTTGTCTCTACAAAAAATAAAAAAAAAATAGCCAGGCATGGTAGCACATGCCTGTAGTCCCAGCTACTTGGTAGGCTGAGGCAGGAGAATCACTTGAGCCCAAGCATGAACTATGATTTTACTACTGCACTCCAGCCTGGGTGAAAGAGCAAGACCCTGTCTCAAAGGAAAAAGTAAAGAAATGAAGTAAAAAGCAAAAGGAATTGAGAAAGATATATATTAATATAATGATAAAATACTTTCACATAGTAAGAGTTCAGTGAATGATTCTTATAATTGTTGTTTTTGTTGCTGTTGTTATTGGACTTAGAGCTCCTAGATAACTGGGGCCTAATCTGCTTCATCACTGCCTCCCCAGCACCTGACACAGAGCAAATGGGAAGAAACGGAAGTCAAATCAATTCATATAAAGTGGATTAAGTGCCTACACTATGCCAGGCCCTGTTTCGGGGAAAGAGGTCATTTAAATGCCAATTCTGTTATTGAGTAGCTCACGGTGAAATGGAGAAGATAAACTTTCACTCTTTCAACAAATACTTATCTGTAAATCAATAATGACAAGTACAGTGTGGTCAGTGTTTTACATTTTGACATCTCTGAAATCAGGAGGCATCTTGAGACCAATGATTTCTTAGCAATGTGCCGTCATTTCATTGACAGCATTTTTTTTAGTGTTACATAAAATGATGGTGTAATTTCAATCAATGGCATCTTAGATTTGAGGAAATTTGGTAATAAATTATGGCCTTCAGCAACCTTGGGCCATGGATTTCACTGATGAGAAAAACCAAGGTTTAGGAAGGTTAAATAATTGTTCAAGATAACAAAGCTGGTAAGTAGCAGGTCCTTGTGACTCTAAAATACATGCTTTGTCTTTCACTGCAACACTTCAAGAATTGAGTAGGCACTCAGTATCAGTTTGAGCATTTAAATGAATAAACGAATAAATGAGTAACAGTAAATGTCAGCCTTTGAAATAAAGTGTTTCATGACGTTTTGTTGCTGTCCAATAGAAATATGTGAGCTTCATATGTAATTTTAAATTTCCTAGTGACTACATTTTTAAAGTTTTTTTAAAAAAGGGAATTAATTTTAATAATGTATTTATTTCATCTACTATGCCAAAATGTTATAATTTCAACATGCAATTCAATTTAAAAAAATGTTAATGAGATAATTTACATTTCGTTTTTCATACTAACTCTTTGAAATCTAGTATATATTTCATACTTACAACACATCTCAATTTGCAATAGCTACATCTCAAGTGTTCAGTAGCCACATGTAGGTAGTGGCTACCTCATTGGACAGTGCAGGACTAGAGCATCAAGAAGATGTTACTGCCTCTCTTCCTGGCTCACTGATGCCAACAAGTTTGCCTCTAGAACTTTCTTCATTTGGCTATTAAATGACTCTCTTCTTTCCCTCTCCACGGTGCTTTAGTAATCATCATACATCAGTGTTAAGGAACTTTTTTCCTGTTTCTATTTTTTACATTTTACTTGTTAACTTATTATTATAAAAAATTTCTGACACATAAAAAAGTAGAGAGAACAGAATAATAAACTCCCATGTACTTAACCTTTTGCCCATCTCGTTTCATTTTCCATACTCTGCTGTCTTTCCATGCATTTTCCTCTCAGGGTATTTTAAAGTAAATCATTTAGTCCCTAAGTGTTTCAGAATGCTTTTTTAACAGAAAATGTTTCTATTTTAAACATAGCCTCAATTTTGTTTTAAACATAAGCCCAGTACTCAATGTCGTTATTAGAGTCTTTTTGAATTATTACCCACATATTTCCCTGTAATCTGTGCAAGGCCCTGGCAGGTGGGATGGGAGATGAAGATGCAGTGATCTTGGCTAGTCACTTTACCTCTCCGAAACTTCAGTTTCTGTAAAATGGAGATAAAATAGCTACCACACTGGATTGTAGTGATTATTCTGTGAGATACCCCAGGTATAGCTCTAAGCCTAATGCCTGACAGATAATGGAAGCTTAATAAGAGAAAGGTTCATGGTAAAAGGGAAGTCTTAACCAATATAGACTAAAGCAGATTGATACCCTTCATTGTTCCGGGTATCATGCTTTTATCAATGCATCCTGTCACTTTCCTAGCTTTTGTCACAGTCATATCCCATTACTGAGCCAAGGATGTTGTTGTTAATTAAAACCCCTTTGTCATTTTCACAGTTGCTGCTATTGAGCCCTGACTTTGCATCTTGTGATTGTCCCTGCACTTTTACCCTCTCACAAATCTGTCCCTCCTCGCTCAGCTCCTCATTGTCTCACATTGGGATAATCTTAATTGTCTCCTAACAAGTCTCCTTGCCACTATTTTAGTCCCATCCGATTCTACTGGCTTTGAGGTTTCAACTCAGAGAGAAGGACCAATTGTTTCCCAGCTCCTTCGGGGATCTGGAACAGGAAGGATAGGAGACAGGGTCTCCTAATTGCTTTTCCTACTTTCACATGTTCCTTTCCAACTCATCCTTCTTTAGCTACCAGAATGATCTTTCTAACACAGAGATCCACATGCCACTCTCCTTCTCAAAACCATTCATAGGGCGGGTGTGGTGGCTCACACCTATAATCCCAGCACTTTGGGAGGCCGAGGTGGGTGGATCACCTGAGGTGAGGAGTTCAACACCAGCCTGGCCAACATAGTGAAACCCTGTCTCTATTAAAAATACAAAAATTAGTCAGTCGTGGTGGTAGGTGCCTGTAGTCCCAACTACTCGGGAGACTGAGGCAGGAGAATCACTTGAACCTGGGAAGCGGCAGCTGCAGTGAGCCAAGATCATGCTGTTGCACTCCAGCCTGGGCAACAGAATGAGACTTCGTCTCAAAACAACAACAATAGCAACAACCACCACCACCACCACCACCACAACAAACATTCAAAGGCTCCTCTTATTCTCTAGAATAAAGTCTAACTGTTGAACAAAGCATTCAGGTTCCTCTAAGTTCTGATCATAACCTCCAGTGGCTTCCCACTTCATTCAGAATAAAAGCTGAAATTCTTATTGTGGCTTACAAGACCCTACATGCTCCGCCTCCCACCTTGCCCTATAATCCTAACCTCTCTGACCTTGTGTCCTACTACTCATCCTTGCTCACTCTGCCTCAGGGACACCAGTCTTCCAACTTATTCCTTGAACATAAGAAGTATGTTCCCACCTTGGGATCTTTGTACTTATCACTCCCTCTGCCTGGAACTCTCTACTCCAGATACTCACATGGCTCATTTGCAATTTTTTTCAGCTTTTTATTCAAATGTCACCTTCTCAGTCATTGTACCTCATTTAAAATTACGGCCCCAGCAAGCCCTCACATCCCATCCTTTTATCTGCTTTACTTTCCACCATACCACTTAATATGAGTATATAATATTTTTGTATTTACTGTGTAAATTCCTATACTAAAAATTAAGCTGCATGAAGGCAGCAATTTTTGTTTGTTGTTCACTGTCATATTCCTGACACTACCTTCACCTTCCCATCTGGATGTATTCTTCACGCATCTTAATGTAGTGCTCCCACAGTGTTATATATTCATCCCTATGGTAGCACTAATCACTCTGGACAATATCTTTCTATTTCTTTTTCTATTTCCCTCACTAGTTCTAGAGCTTCCTGTGGTATTTTCATGGAGTCAGTGTCTATTATTTCATTGACTTTTTTTAAGTTTCATTTTGTTTTTAATTGACACTACAGCTAGATTTTAGAGCTGAGGTACAGGACTTTGCACTTGAATAAGATTAATACATCTTGTCAGCTGTGGTCTGGAACCCAGGTCTACATGCACCCTCCTTGGACTGAGGATATTACCCTGGGCTCTTGTTTCCTGACCCTACCCATTTACAGCCTGTTTGCATTTGTAACTTTGATTGGAATGTTCTCTAGCCCTCAACAAAGCAATTGGTAAAATTATTGGGCAAAATGTTAAGATAGGGTTGGGGAGGGAATGCTTTGTGTCAAACTACCAAAGATGTCATCTGCAAGGACTCTACCATTCATGCAGTCACCTCCACACATATCAGCCTGAGCTATTCTCTGCATGAGTTTTTTATATTTTCTTAGATTGCTCACAGAAGGCAAAGAGGCCTGAACCACCCCATAAACACACCCTCTGGGCTCCAACACTGATGTTTCAATTTTGCGGGATGCTCAGAGGCCTGAGGAGCTCCAACATCAAGGCACTTCAGTTAATTGGATAGTGTCAGAGGCCTTCTCTCTCCCAGGTCCTGTGAGTAGTAGTCTGAGAGATCTTGAGGGCAGGCATCTTATCTTTCATTTCCATATCCCTGTAACCTGGTAAGGCCTTAGTGCAAAGTAGGCACTTATCCTGTGATTAATGATGAATAGATGAATGACCAAATAAACTAACAAATAAAATCGTCCATAATCTAGAATACCAGAGGGAAAAAGAAAACTATTTCTTAGGGCTATCTAGCAAAAAGCATCAGGTGCTACAAGCCAAAGACCAAAATGAGAAAACAATGGTAAGAGTCTAGAGGCCATGTAACTTCCTCACTCTTGTATTCTAGGTTATCCACTTCCATTTTCCTGAAGAAATTATTAAGAAACCTCTCAAAGTTCAAAGGAAATCTATGTTCATGAGAATATAGGAAAATGAGAAACCTTGTCTTCTACTGAGAAGCATATAAATTGCTCTGGAAAGCAGCCTTGATGCAGCAATTCCACCCCTAGGAGCTAAACCTAAGGAGACAGACAGACTATTAGACTACAAGCTCCAGCACGGCAGGAAATTAACATGTTTTACCCACCATATTTCCCCTGAGCCTAGCACAATAAGTACCTGTAAGCATTCAATCAATCTTTCCTGAATAAGTACATTTTAAAACATGTATTTTATACACAAGAATATTTTTTAATTTTTAAGTGTTAATATAATCCAATTCATCATTTTTTCCTTTTTTTAATGATTCATGCTTTTTGCGTCCTAAGAACACCTCGAACAACCCAGTGGTTCTCAACCTGGGGGTTAGTCATTTTGTAGGGGACATTTGGCAATGTCTAGAGATTTTCTTTCTGTTTTTTATTTTTGGAAATGGAGTCTCCTTATGTCACCCAAGCTGGAGTATGTTGGCTATTCACAGGCATGATCATATAATAGCACACTGTGACCTCGAACTTCTGGTTTCTTGTGATCCTCCCACCTCAGCCACCAGTGTAGCTGGGAGTACAAGTGCCCACCATCACACCTGGCTACACAAGAGTATTTATTATGATGTTTGTACTACTGAAAAATTATCACTGGGACGGAGCTCCCAGGGAGAGGGGCAGGCTGCCATCTTTGCTGTTTGGCCAACTTAGCCTTTCTTTGTTGCTTTCAGTCTTTGCAGAGTCTGAAGCGACTAGGGGCTGCAGTGGCCTCCCAGGACAGCACAGCTGCTCTACAAAAATGTGGCCAGACTGCTTTTATATTGGGTCCTGGATCCATTTCTCCTCACTTGGCAGGACCTCCCAACTGGGGTCTCCAGCCTTCTTCCTACAGGTGCATTCAGGCTGGCAACAGGTCCATACCTCCCTGTGATGGAGCTCCCAGAGGGAGAGGCAGGCCCCCATCTTTGCTGTTTTGCAGATTTCACTGTTGGTGCTTTCAGGTACTGGAAAATTCAAAGTGACTAGGGACTGGAGCAGAACCCCATCATACTGCAACAGCCTTGTGGAAAAGTGTCCAGACTGTTACATAGGTGTCCATTCCTATATTTCCTCCCTGGGTGAGTCTTCCAGGCGTGGGCCTTCAGCCAACCCCCACCAGGGTTATTGAACCAGTAGCAACTCTGCAGCTCCCTGGACAGAGCTCCCAGTGGGAAGGGTGAGTTGCCATCTTTGCTGTCTTTCAGCCCTTTCCCTTGCTGTCTCCAGGCTTGGAAGAGTCTGTGGGGACAAAGGGCTGGTTTGGAACCCCAGCACAGAGCAACCACTTCACAGAAAAGTGGCCAGACTGTTCTCCATGCAGGTCGTGGTCCTCACTTCTTCTCAATGGGCAGAGCCACCCAAACTGAGACTCCAGCACAACCAACCTGCCCTTACCTGATCACCGCAATCAGAGGCAGGCCAGCATTTCTCTGAGGAGGAAATCCCAGAGTCAATGCACAACCACTCCACCACTACAGTTGCAGTAGTACAGCCATAACAGCCCTCAGACTTCAGAATAGGGAAGGAACAAAAGGTCTAGTCATTACACTGGCACTTCCAGCACACCACAGACACCATACAAAGTGTGGAGCACAACCTCTCTTCCCTGGAAACCTACACTGCCCACTCTTCACCAGGCAGGAGCCCTGGCTCATGAATGCAGAACAGCCACCCTACCCATGGATGAGCATGCCCACTGGTAGTGGCCCAGATTTTCCCCAGGGAGAGGCTATCAGAAGCATATGACAGCCCCTCCATCACTGCCATACTAACAGTTCTATCCCTGCTGCCCTTCATCTGGAGAAGAAACAAAGAGCTTGAGGGCTACATGCAAGCTTACAGCATGCCACCGGTACCATACAGAGAGGAGAACAATCTCCTCCCTGTGAGCCTTCTGCCCCTAGCTCCCCAACAAGTGGAACCCCAAGCTCACAACAGCAATGCAGCCTCCCCACTCCAGTGGCTGAACAACCCCAATAACAGTGGCTCTGTGTTTCTTGGAGGCAGAGCTCCCACAGGCAACTGAAAGCTTCTCTGCCACTGCTTCTGCAGTGGAACTGTTCTTGCTACCCTTAGATTAATGCAGGAACAAATACCCTAAGTACCTTATCTACACCTCCAACAAGCTGCAGTCAACCCAAAGAGAGGAGGCTAGTCCATCTCCCATGGGTTCCACTTACTTCCTTGCAGATCACCATACAGAGAATCCTTGAATTAGGCCCAGAGCACAGGCCTTCCAGCCTGGGCTAATTGTACTGAGCAATTGCTGACCTGCAGCTCTCTGTGGTAGAACCCCCAGGAGGCAAGCAAAGGACTCTTGGCCACAGCCACTACTAAGATCCCTTCCTCTGCTGCCTCCAAATTGGAGGAAGGGGGACATAAACCCAGAGATCACACTAGAGCTGTGGTGGACAGCCCAAGAATGCCCAGCCACAATCTATGGCCAGCACTCAAGTGGGAGAGGAGCCCACACTTTCAGACCATTGAGAGGGAGCACAGCTGCAACTGTGAGGAAATATAGGGGAGCCATGTGACTGGGGAAGAGTCTACCAACTAACCAATATGCCTAAGCACCACCTATAGAACACGCCCCAAAGCTTCAATACAAAAAAAAAAAAAAAAACATACCTCACTAACATACACCCCTCTGAAACCAAAGGCAAGAAGTAAGCTGCAAATAAGGACCCTGCACAAAGCCTCAGCCCTGTGAAAACATTCAGAAAAGAAGTCCATCAACTGTACTCAATCTACAATGCCATTAAAGGAACACTCACAGGCAGAGATGAGAAAGAACCAACACAAGAACTCTGGAAGTGCAAATGGCCAGAGTGCTGTACATCCTCCAATCAACCACAACAGTTCTCCAACAAGGGTTCTTAACCAGGCTCAGCTGGCTGAAATGACAGAAATAGAATTCAGAATATGAATAGGAATGAAGATAATCGAGATTCAGGAGAACGGCAAAACCCAATGCAAGGAAACTAAGAATCACAATAAAATGATACAAAAGCTGAAAGATGAAATAGCCAGTATAAAAAAGAACCTAACAAATCTTACAGAGCTGGGAAACACACTAAAAGCATTTCACAATGCCATCACCAGTATTAACAGCAGAATAGACCAAGCTGAGGAAAGAATCTCAGAAACTGAAGACTGGCTCTCTGAAATAGGACAATCAAACAAAAATGAAGACAAAAGAATGAAAAGAAATCAACAATACCTCCAAGAAATATGGGATTACGTAAAGAGGCCAAATCTATGAATCAGTGGCATCCCTGAAAAGGATGAAGAGAAAGCAAACAACTTAGAAAACATATTTCAGGATATTGTCCATGAAAACCTCCCCAACTTTGCTAGAGGGGCCAACAGTGAAATTCAGGAAATACAGAGAACCACTGCAAGATTCTACACAGCAAGATCATCCTCAAGACACAAAATGATCAGAGTTTCCAAGGTTGAAATGAAAGACAGAATATTAAAGGCAGCTAGACAGAAAAGGCAGGTCACCTACAAAAGGGATACCACAGGCTAACAGCAGACCTCTCAGCTGAAACCCTACAACCCAGAACAGATTGGGGCCTATATTCAACATTCTTATAGAAAAAAAAATTCCTCAAGCAAGAATTTCATATCCAGCCAAGCAAAGCTTTCTAAGTAAAGGAGAAAGAAGATCCTTTCCAAATAAACAAATGTTGAGGGAGTTTACTAACACAAGACCTGCCCTTGGCTCACGCCTGTAATCCCAGCACTTTGGGAGGCTGAGGCATGTGGATCACAAGGTCAGGAGATCGAGACCATCCTGGCTAACATGGTGAAACCCCATCTCTACTAAAAATACAAAAAATTAGCCGGGTGTGGTGGCAGGCGCCTATGGTCCCAGCTACTCGGGAGGCTGAGGCAGGAGAATGGCATGAACCCAGGAGGCGGAGCTTGCAGTGAGCCAAGATTGAGCCACTGCACTCCAGCCTGGGCAACAGAGCAAGACTCCATCAAAAAAAAAAAAAAAAAAAAAAAGACCTGCCTTACCAGAGATCTTGAAAGAAGCACTAAATATAGAAAGGAAAGACTGCTACCAGCTAGTATAAAAACACACTTAAATACACAGACCAGTGACACTATAAAGCAATCACACAATCTGGCATAATAACCAGCTAACAACACAATGACAGGATCAAATCCACACATATCAATACTAACCTTGAATGTAAATGAGCTAAATGTCCCAATTAAAAAGCACAGAGTGGCAAGCTGGATAAAAAAGCAAGACCTAATGGCATGCTGTCTTCAAGAGAAACATCTAACATGGAATGAAACCCATAGGCTCAAAATAAAGGGATGGAGAAAAATCTACCAAGTAAATGGAAATCAGAAAAAAAGCAGGGGTTGCAATCCCAATTTCAAATAAAACAGACTTTAAACCAACAAAGATCAAAAAAGACAAAGAAGAGCAATATATAATGGTAAAGGGTTCAATTCAACAAGAAGACATAACTATCCTAAACATATATGCACCCAACAAAGGAGCACCCAGATTTATAAAGCAAGTTGTGAGGACCTACAAAGAGACTTAGACTCCCACACAATAATAGTAGGCTACTTTAACACCTCATTGACTGTACTAGACAGATCATCAAGGCAGAAAATTAACAAAGATATTTAGAACCTGAATTTAACATTGGATGTAATGGATCTAATAAATCTCTGCAGAGCTCTCTACCCAAAAACAGCAGAATATACATTCTTCTCATCACCACATGACACATCCTCTTAAATAAACCACATAATTGGATATAAAACAATCCTCAGCAGATGCAAATGAAATGAAATCATACCAAACACACTCTGAGGTCATAACACAATAAAATAGTAGTTCAGATGTTTAAAATAACTCAAAACTATGCCATTACATGGTAATTAAACAACATGTTCCTGAATGACTTTTGGATAAATAATTAAATTAAGGCAGAAATCAAGAAGTTCTTTGAAACTAAGGCGAACAAAGATACAACATACCAGAATTTTTGGGACACAGCTAAGGCAGTGTTAAGGGAGAAATTCACAGCACTAAATGCCCACATCAAAAAGTTAGAAAGATCTTACATTAACAAGATAACATCATAACTGAAAGAATTAGAGAAACAAGAGCAAACCAATTTCAAAGCTAGCAGAAAACAACAACAACCAAAATTAAGGCTAAACTGAAGGAAATTGAGACAGGAAAATGATTCAATAGATCAATGAATACAGGAGTTGGTTTTTTTGAAGAAATTAATATGATAGGCCACTAGTTAGAATAATAAAGAAGAAAACAGAAAAGATCCAAATAAACACAACCAGAAATGACAGAAGGTGTTACCACTGACCCCACTGAAATAAAAATAACCACTAGAAACTGCCATGAACACCTCTATGCATACAAACTAGAAAACCTAGAAGAGAGGAATAAACTCCTGGACACATACACCCTCCCAAGACTGAACCAGGAAAAGATTGATTCCCTGAACAGACCAATAATAAGCTCTGAAATTGAATCATAAATAAATAGCCTACCAACAAAAAAAGTCCAGAACCAGATGGATTCACAACTGAATTCTAACAGATATACAAAGAAGGGTTGGCACCATTCCTACTGAAACTATTCCAAAAAATCAAGAAGGAGGGCACTCCTCTCCAGTGCATTCCATGAGATCAGCATCATCCTGATAACAACACCTGGTAAAACACAACAACAACAAAAAAAGAAAAAGTCAGGCCAATATCATTGATGAACATTGTAGCAAAAATCCTCAACAAAATACTTGCAAACCAAATTCAGCAGGAAATTAAAAAAACTAATCCACCGTGATCAAGTAGGCATCATCCCCAGAATGCAAGGTTGGTTCAACAAACACAAATTAATAAATGAGATTCATGACATAAACAAAACTAAAGACAAAAAACACATGATTATCTCAATATATGCAGAAAAGGCTTTCAACAAAATTCAAAGCCCCTTCATGTTAAAATTTATCAATAAACTATGTATTGAAAGAACATAGCTCAAAATACTAAGAGCCATCTATGACAAAACCACAGCAAACATCATACTGAATGGGCAAAAGCTGGAAGCATTCCCATTGAAAACCAGCACAAGACAAGGATACTGTCTCTCACCACTCCTATTTTAACATAGCATTGAAAGTCCTGGCCAAAGCAAACAAGCAAGATAAAGAAATAAAGGGCATCTAAATAGAAAGAGAGGAAGTCAAACTATCCCTGTTTACAGACAACATAATTCTGTATCTGGAAAACTCCATACTCTCTGCCCAAAAGCTCCTTCACCTGATAAACAACTTCAGAAAGCTCTCAAGATAGAAAATCAATGTCCCAAAATCACTAGCATTCCTATACACCAACAATACCTAAGCTGACAGCCAAATCAGGAACAAAAATCTCATTCACAATTGCCACAAAAAGAATAAAATACATAGGGATACACCTAACCAGGAAGGTGAAAGATTTCTATAATGAAAATTAAGCACAAAGAAATCAGAGATGAAACCAAAAAATGGAAAAACATTCCATCCTCATTGATAAGAAGAATCAATATCATTAAAATGGCCATACTAGCTGAAGCACTTTATAGATTCAATGCTATTCCTATCAAACTATCAATGACATTCTTCACAGAACTAGAAAAACTATTTAAAATTCATACAGAACCAACAAAGAGCCCAAATAGCCAAGACAATCCTAAGCAAAAAGAACAAAGCTGGAGGTTTCCCGTTACCTGACTTCAAACTCTTCTGCAAGGCTACAGTAACCAAAGCAGCATGGTACTGGTACAAAACAAACACATAGACCCAGGGAATGGAATAGAGAGCCCAGAAATAAGGCCGGACACCTACAACCATTAACAATAACAAGCAATAGGTAAAGGACTCTCTATTCAATAAATGGTCCTGGAATAACTGACTAGCCATATGCAGAAGATTGAAACTGAACCCCTTCCTGCACCATATACAAAAATCAATTCAAGATTGGTTAAAGACGTAAATGTAAAACCCCAAACTATAAAAACCCTGGAAGGCAATCTAGACAATACCATTCAGGACAAAGGAACGGGCAAAGATTTCATGATGAAGACACCAAAGTAATCGCAACAAAAGCAAAAGTTGACAAATGGAATGTAAAATTAAGACCTTCTGTGCAGCAAAAGCAACTATCAGATTAAACAGAAAACCTACAGAATGGGAGAAAATTTTTGCAAACTATCCATCTGACAAAGGTCTAATATCCAGCACGTATAAAGAACTTGCAAATTTATGAGAAAATAAACAAACAAACCCATTAAAAAGTGGGCAAGAAACATGAACAGACACTTTTCAAAAGAAGACACAGAGGCTGGGTGCCGTGGCTCATGCCTGTAATCCCAGCACTTTGGGAGGCTGAGGCAGGTGGATCACCTGAGGTCAGGAGTTCAAGACCAGCCTGGCTAACATGGTGAAACCCTGTCTCTACCAAAAATACAAAAAATAGCCACGCATGGTGGTGCATGTCTGTAATCCCAGCTATTCGAGAGGCTGAGGCAGAAGAATCACTTGAACCCAGGAGGCGGAGGTTGCAGTGAGCCGAGATTGTGCCACTGCACTCCAGCCTGTACAATAGAGTAAGACTCTGTCTGAAGAAGAAAAAGAAGAAGAAGAAGGAGGAGGAGGAGGAGGAGGAGGAAACCCACATGTGACCAACAAGCATATAAAAAAAGCTCAATGTCACTGATAACTAGAGAAATTCAAATCAAAACCACTATGAGATACCATCTCACATATCAGAAAGGCTATTATTAAAGTCAAAAAATAACTGATGGGGATGAGGTTCCAGAGAAAAGGGAATGCTTATACATCATTGATGGAAGTGTAAATTAGGTCAATCATTGTCAAAGCAGTGTGGCAATTCCTCAAAGAGCTAAAAACAGAAGTATCATTCTACCTAGCAATCCTATGACTGGGTACACACCCAGGGAAATATAAATGGTTCTTTTATACAGATACATGCACATGAATGTTCATCGCAGCACTATTCACAATGGCAAAGACATGAAATCAACCTAAATGCCCATCAATGATAGTCTGGATAAAGAAAATGTGACACATATATGGCATGGAATACTATCCAGCCATAAAGGAGAACGAGATTGTGTCTTTCACAGGAATATGAGTGGAGCTGAAGGCAATTACCCTTAGCAAACTAATGCAGGAACAGAAAATCGAATACTGAATGTTCTTCTGATAAGTAGGAGATAAATGGTGAAAACTCATGGACACAAAGAATCAATAAACACTGGGGCCTACTTGAGGGTGGAGAGTGGGAGAAGAGAGAGCACCAGAAAAAATAACTATTGTTGCTAGGCTTAGCACGTGGGTGTAAAATATCTGTACAACAAACCCATGACACAAATTTACCTATATGACAAATGTGCACATGAACCCTTGAACCTGAAATAAAAGCTAAAAAGAAAGAAAAATTAGAAGCAACCTAAATATCTCCCAAGAGAAGTACCTATGAGATATTATGTCATTAGCAATGATGCTTTAGATCTGAATGTTTTGCCAATGCATATTTTCAATAGCATAACGTTGCATTATACACACACACACGTGCGCGCGCACGTGTGTGTGTGTGTTTGCCAATATAAGATTTTCAACAAAATGTCAAATAATGGTTTATGCCTGAATAGTGGGATTGTAAGAATCTTGAACTTCCCTTCCTTTTTTTAAATATTTTACCATGTATATGTATTCTTCTAAAATAAAGTGTTAACATAAAAAGATACAAGCTGTTAAGGGGACTGGTAAGAAGGAGGCTCTTGGAATATTACAGCCCTTTTTGCCATCAGTCTTTTCTCCAAGACTGTCAGGAATACGGCCAGTTTTAAAGAGTTGAGTGCTAACAGTCAATATTGGAATCAGGCCAGCCCTCCAAGGATGAAGAAGGGGTTGTGACATAAATGACTAGAGGCCCATTGATCCTGAAAACTTCTGAGCCATCAGAGGAATCAGGTTGATGTGCTGATGTGCCCTTGCTTGGCCTGACATCCCAGGGCTTCATCTCTGGCAGCCAGCTGGAAATCTTACTTTATCCACATCTGAATGAGCCAGCCAGTGTGTGGGGTTCTCCCTGGCAGAGGCCCAGGTAGGCTGAGGGAGATGTTGCTATTGGAGCTGCCTTCTCCACTGAGCAGCAGTGAGCTGCTGGTGCTCACTGATCAAGGTCGTTTTCATACCACAGGCCTTGAGAACTGCCCCCAGGAGCACCCAGAGAAGGTGGCCCCTACCCTCCTGAAGGAATGAATGAGGGACTTGATGTCTCAACAAAATAGCAAAACAGGCTCATGTAGAGAGAAGAGAGGAAATTATTACTAAAGTTTGAAAGCTGAAAAGGAGGGAGGAATATTTCAGGCCATGGAGTCAGGATCCAAAAAGATGTCAACAGGCTGAAGTAAGTGGTTGAACCTGACCAGATGATTGACAGTTACAAATGGAGAGGCCTGCAATTGAGTGCAGAAAACCAACTGACTATTCACAGGATGGAATAGACTGTCCTATACACAGTTTGCAGAAAAGGAACTTGAGACTTTCCCTTATAGGCATCATCACTGAGATGATAAAGCCCAAAAAATCTAATGGGAACTTAGGCTGCAATAACATATGTATAGTGTTTAGATCAAGGGAAGCAACAGTCCCTTTCCACTCTGTAGTGGTTAGACCCTTACTGAGGGACTTCCTTTTGGTTCGGACTACCATACATTAAGTGGGTCATATGTAGGATGCGTACAGAAGGGAGTGAACAGACAAGGGTGGGGCTGAAAGAATTTGGAGCTGTGGCCATTTATGCTAGTGTTTTAGTCCATTTTGTGTTGCTATAAAGGAATACCTGAGACTAGGTAATTTATGAAGAAAATAGGTTAATTGGCTCATGGTTCTGCAGGCTGCATAAGCATAGTGCTGCTGTCTGCTTGAATCCTGGTGAGGCCACAGGAAGTTTACAATCATGGCGGAGGAAGAAGAGGAAGCAAGAGAGTGAAGAGGGGTCTTGGACCTTTTTAAACCACCAGATCTTTCATGAACTAACTGAGCGAGAACTCACTCATCACCAAGGAACTAGTGCTAAGCCATTCATGAGGGATTTGACCCCAGGATCCAATACTTCCCACTAGGCTCCACTTCCAACATTGGAAGCCACATTTCAATATGAAATTTGGAGGAGACAAACATCCAAATCATATCAGCTGGAGAAGAGAAGACTTAAGAGAAGTGCTCTTTTTGTAGACCTCTATAAGATATTGTCAGGAACAGAGAGAGCAGATGGAGTCTGAGAAGCTTCAGAAGGCAGAAATGAGACCCTTGGATGGGAATTTCAGCTCAACACAAGGAAGGACTTTTTAACTGAGCAGCCTATAAATGAAACAGGTTGTCATTAGACGGAGTGAACTCTTTATAATAGGAGATATGTAGGAGGGGCCTAGACAAGTGTTTTTCCAAGATATTGCAGAGAAGAATCATATCTAGATAGTTAGATAGGTAGATAGATAGATAGATAGATAGATAGATAGATAGATAGATAGATCTTTTAAAGGGAGCAGAGGTAGTCTAGGTAATCTCTTAGTTTTATATGTATGTTGTTTTCTAGATTCTGTGCAGCTGAGAATTCCCCCTGTACAGGCCCAAGCATAATCTCTTTGGTAGTGTCTCACAGCTCACAGAGACTTAGATAACAATTCCTGCCTCAAAAGATTCTATTAGGTGATCCATGGCCTTTCCTCTGGAAATTCAGAAACTTATTTGCTGACTTATCTGCCAGCAGAACTGCTTTACCACTTCTAATTATCAAGAGAATCTTTTACAGCTTACTTCTCAAGATGAGGGTTGAGAACCAGACAAAGACAGAGGAAAAAGATAGGCAGATGTCATAATTCGATAACCCAGAAAGAGCAGGATGAGAGGAGACACAAGGAATGGTCTGAGAGACAGGCAGACAGACAGACAGACAAGACACAACTTTCAGGAAGGTGAGGGCAGATGAGGGAAGAAGTGGGGAGTGGGCAGAAGAGGCCAGACTGCCTTAAATATACATTCACTGGAACTCTCATTACAATGACAAAGCTCTCATCATAGTGACCTTAGTAGTTAAACAATCTTTGGATTTCTAAGTGCTTCCTAAATGCTGATTATTCTTTTAATTGATTCCACCCAAAAGGTACTAAATTGTCCAGTAAATCATTCATGTCTTTCTTGGGAGTTAGGTATTTGTTTTACACAAGGAGAGAGCACAGCACCTGTGTAAGTATCTCACCATCCAGGGAAGACAGCTACGAATCTAGACTGGAATAGCCTTCTGACTCCCCACACCAGCTCCCAGCCTGCCTTTGGGACACAATCTCCAACCCTGCAACAAGGAGTGCTACAATATCACCTTGGTATGCAGTGCAAAGAGCAGGCAGCAGCTGTGAAGGCAGGCCAAGGAGGGGGAAAGTACTTAGCTAACCAGCACACTTGCCAGGATCAGCACCTAGAAAGACCAAAAGAACTCTCAAGATGAGAGTTTCCTGTTAACTGGACACTCCCCTATTCATTCTCTTATTTAATCCTCACTCATTCATTAAACAGCTTTTCACTGAGTACGCACTATATGTCAAGCACTGTTCTAGGCACTGGGCGTGCAGAAGTGAATAAAGCAATCAAAGATCCCTGCCCTCATGGAGCTGACATTTCAATTGGAAAGACAATAAGTAAATAAATTATAAGGTATACAAGAAAGTAATAAATGCTATGAAAATACGTAAAGCTGCATAAAGGGAATTAAAAGCACCCAGTGAGGTTCTCTCCCTGTTTTACAGATTTAAAAACCTGAGTTTTGAGAAGAGAAATGAGCTTGCCCGGTATAGTAACCCAGTCTGTGGGACTTTTTCTATTTTGCCATACTGTCTTCAGGGACACACAACTAAGGAGTTGGGAGCCAGAGGGTTGACCTGCTGGCATGTTTGCAGGGGGGAGTGTCCTGTATTAGGCACAAGATCAGGAAGAAGGTTCTGATAGGGCCTAAAAAACCCACCAGACTAACTAACAGCTTTGCTTGCTGGCCAGGGCTTCAAAATGAGACTTCCAGTACCATCCTAGAGAGGCGAAAACACAATGGGGAAAAGCAAAGCATGCTAGAGAGAGCTAGGATTCTTATATCCTTAGAGTGCAGTTCCACCTGCCTAAGTACTCTGTGTTGACAGGTTCATCTCTTTTCCCTTCTGGGCCACAGACCCCAATTTGTATAATCAAGGACTTGATGAACTTTCTAAGATCTCTTTCCCCTTTGACATTATATAGGCCACTGAGCTTAGTGGTAGATCTGGGCCAGTTACTCAAAACATTCTATAAGATTACTTAGTTATTTTGGTTTTCCCCTGGCCCAGAAGTGAATAGCACCAACACCCAAAGTTCCTAAACACTCACTCTTCAGCAAGGCAAAAAATGAAAGAAGCTAAGGAGACTATATCCAAATCCACAGTTAAACTCCAGCTGAGCACACTGAGGGGGAACCCAAGGAAATCGAGTCAGTAATAATGTGTAAGACAAGTAAGAAGATATAATCCTGGAGCCAGAGGGAAAGAGAAAGAAAGAACCTCAGCAAGGCATGGAGAAAGCACCCTGGTAACTTCCCCAGTAAGACTCTTGGGTTCCCTGACACTCCTCCCATCTTCCCCTCCAGCCTATTCCACCACCTACAAATGCAGTCTGGGTTGTCCTTGCTGCCCAGATCTAGCTTACCACTACCATCACCTTCTCTCCCTATTCCCCTATGTGCCCAGGAAACCACAGCTTGAAGAGAAGGGTTTAAAGGATTATTGCATAGTGCAGAGTGTCTGCACTGATGTCAGAGGCCTGATTTCCAGTCCCAGCTCTAACCCTGACTGACTCTGTAGCCTTGGGCAAGCTCCTCCCCTCTCAGTGCCTTGTCTGTAACTTAAAGGGCTTGTAATGTTTCTTAACTTTTCATGGAATCACAGACTTCTGAGAATCTGACGAAATCTGTGGATGCAGATGCCACAATTTAGCATATAATTTCAAGTGACTCATGGACTTGTAGGCTAAGAATTCCTGCCTGATAGCTAAGGGCTCTTTCAGCTCTGAGTCTGTGGTTCTGTGATCTGGGCATGAGGCCAAGATCTGCCTGCCCCTTCCGGAGGAAGAGGAGGAGGAATCCACCTTCCAAATATATCCTTTAGCTTGTGCTTCCAGCTGCTTTTGGCTTTAACCCATGATACTCTGAGGCCATGAGGAGTTCTTGCTTCCCTACAAAGCCTGAAACAGAGTAACAAAGACAAAGGCAAAGTGCTAGAGCTTCCTTCAAAAACCAATGGCTCTGAGCTTCCTTCCTAGAGCCTCTTGGGCCCCAGTCTAAAATTAAAGGCAGAAGTAGGAGGGCTTCTGGTTTAGGCAATAAATAATTCCAGAAAGGCTGGCTTGCATTGCTGGTTGGCAAGCCTTGTCCAGACCGTACTGTCCTCTGGTGGTTATAAGCATGTATAGGAGCTTAGCCGGAGGCCTCAAGCTTTAATGTCAATATAGGGATAATAACCAGCTGGTAACATTAGCAGAGGTCCCACAGGTACTTGGATTTTCCCCCAGAGCTACTGCTATAAGCCAAGCTCAGAATGTGGGGTGTGGGGAGAGGGAGGGACAGTATTACCAGTACATTCTGAGGTCAGCCTGAACAAGTGCTAACTTTGGGCCTTGGAGATATCATTCTGATTCTAGTGAGGCCCATGCCCCTTCTTTTGCAGCTCCCTGCTATTCTTTCCCTGGAACCCTGAAGTAGAGCTCCCCTATTGTGACCCTGCCAATAGATTAGCCATAAGGAAGTGGGAGGTCGGTCACAGTGAATAGCCACGCTCCCACCTGTAAGGAGGACTAGAGCTCCTTCCCCATTACTGAGGCCAAGCTCATATCTTCTTTTAGGTTTAAATCTATATGGTCAATGGACTATTAGGCATCAAAAACATAGATGTCAGGCCGGGCATGGTGGCTCACACCTGTAATCTCAGCACTTTGGGAGGCAGAGGCAGGCAGATCACTTGAGATCAAGAGTTCAAGACCAGACTGACAAACATGGTGAAACCCGCCTCTAATAAAAATACAAAAATTAGCCAGGCCTGGTGGTGTGTGCCCGTAATCCCAGCTACTCGGGAGGCTGAGGCATGAGGATTGCTTGAACTCAGGAGGCGGAGGTTGCAGTGAGCCGAGATCGTGCCACTGCACTCCAGCCTGGGTGACAGAGCAAGACTATCTCAAAAAAAAAAAAAAAAAAAAGATGTCCCATAAATTTTTTCAAATTCAATATATCCCAACTTAGCTCAGTATTTTCCTTTATATCTTAATTGTATCATTTTGGAGACTTTAAGGTGCAAGTAACAGAAACTTAAATAAAAATGATTAAATTGTGTTAACAGTGTATTGGCTTTATCTAACAAGTACTCTGTTCTGGTGTTGGTCAATTCAGCGGTTCACTGGTATGAAGAATACAGATTCTTTCCATCTGTCTGCTCTATTACCCTTAGCATGTCAGCTGCTCCTCTTATGGTCAAAAGATGGCTGCCACAGTGCCAGGCATCAAGTTTCCATACACTAATAGCCAAAGGCTGAAAAAGAGAAAAGTCTTTCATTTTCACTCATCTTTAGACTGCAAAAACCTTTCCTGTCACTTCTCTGCCTTTTGGTGAGGATCAAATGAAGTAACCTTTCCTCCAAGCTCCACAATAGACTTCTTCTCACATGTCATTGGTAAGAATTGCGCTATGTGCTTTAGCAGTTAGGATTAGATTCTGCAGCAATACAACAGAAAAACAAACAAATGAAACAAAACATAAAACAAAATGGATGTCCTAAATATAGTAACATTTTATTTCTGTATAGAAGCCCAGGGGTAGGCAGCCGAGGGCCGGTATGATAGCCTCACGAAGTCATCAGAGACCCAGAATTCTTCCAGCCTTCTCTTCTGCCATTCTTATGGAATTGCCCATATCTACATGGCCCCAAATGGCTGTTGGAACTCCAGTCATGACATTCATATTCAGAAAGGAAGACAGAGGAAACAGAAGAGAAGACACACTATCCATTTTAAGGAGCCTTCCCAGAAATCGAATACAACACTTCCACTTAAATCTCATTGGCGCATGGCCACCATGGTGGCCACCATGGCCACCTGTCTCTACAAAAATACAAAAATTAGCCGGGCATTATGGCGGGTGCCTGTAATCCCAGCTACTTGGGAGGCTGAGGCGGGAGAATTGGTTGAACCCGGGGTGGGGGGCGAGGTTGCAGTGAGCCAAGATCGTGCCATTGCACTCCAGCCTGGGCGACGGAGCAAGACTCCCTCTCAAAAAAAAAAAAAAAAAAAAAACTGATTGGCAAAAACCTAGTGTCATTCCTACACGCAGCTGTAAGAGAATCTGATAGCAATGTGCCCAGCTAAAAAGTGGCAGTCTATTGCTATGAAAGAAGTGGAGAACGGGGGGGCGGGGACAGCCAGCACTCTGAAATACATGCCACTTCCTAATCAATTAGTGGCGAAGTAAATGAAATTACCACGATTAGTTTAGACCAGGGTTAGAATAGACCCAGTGATTCCCAACCAGAGGTGGTTTTGGTCCCCAGAGACTTTGACAATGCTTGGAGAAATTTTTAGTTATCACAACTTGCGGGGAGTAGTACGACCAGCATCTGCTAGAGACCAGGGGTGCTGGTAATACCGTACAATGCACAGGACAAGCCCCACAACAAACATTGATCACACCTAGTATGTCAATAGCACCAAACATTGAGAAACCTTGGCTTAGACTCATCAAGATCTACCACACACCTAATCTTGGTCTTCCAGCTGGAGAACTCAGGCTTCACTAGGCTTCTCTATGTCACTGAATAGCATCATAAGGTATCCATTTGCCCCAGCTGAAAATTTGGAGAATGTCCTTCCTCCACTTAAATCTCTATAGTGGTTTCTTACTGCCTTCAGAATAAAGACTAAAACCATTACTGTGACCCATGGGAACCTACATGATCTGGCATGTAGCTTTATATCACACCACTCTCCCTCCTTGCTCTCTGTGGTACAGCCACATTAGCCTTTTGTTTGTTTCTCAAATGTGCTGTATGGTCTTTTTCACCTTTCCGCCTTTGCTTCATCCTTCAGTTCCAACTGTGGTAGACTGATTGCATTCATGGTCTCAATTATTCACCCTTCTCTTTATCCATGCTCTTTGTTGACATGTGACATTGTAGTGCCCTTCTACTCTGATTCTAGGCCCAGTTATGTTATTTTCTTCTGCCAATGGAAGGCTGGCATAAGTGACAGCATGCAAATTCTGAAGCTAGGTATTAAGAAGCATTGTCTGTGTCTTTTCATTCCTGTAGCCAATCCAGGACAAGCCCAGCCTAGTCATCACAACCCTAGTTGACCTGAAGTTCTTCGAGTGAGAAATAAATGTTTATTGTTATACGGCATTGAGATCAGTGATTGTTTTGGAGCATTAGTAGCTGACTCATAAACCCCTCAATCCAATATTACTCAAATTCTGTTAATCTACTACCAAATTATCTTTTCTATCTGTTACACTGACTCAGTTCTGTCGTTCAAAATGTTCTCACTCATCTCCCTATTTTCAGGCTTCCTCTCCTCCAGCCAGTCCTCCACTTTGCTGCCATAATTATTATCCAGAGAAAGAAAACAAAATAAACAACAAAATATGATCATGTGACTTCCCTGCTTAAAATTCTTCAATGGCTCCTCATGTCCCCAAGGATAAGACCCATACCCCTTAGCCTGGCATTGCGGGCTTCCCTTTTATACCACTCTTACCTGTAAAACTTCATCTACCCTTTCCTCCCTGTTATTCTCCCATCACAAGGTTCAAACATGTTCTATTTTATCAGGCTCCTAGGCATTTACTCATCCCACTGTTCCCTTTTCCCTCACCTTCCCTGATTTGGGTGAAATCCTTTTCAGCTTTGTAGGCAGAACACAAATGCCAGTTCTTCTGCGCAGCCTTCCTTTTCCCCCACCCCCACTAGAAGATAACATACCCCTCCTTTGTACTTCTATAATGAGCTGTTTAGCTCACACATCCTTCAGCTTCGAGTTACAATTAGCTCCTTAAGCAATCACGTGCCCTACTCCTTTTGAAATTCTTTGTGTAATTTTTCCCTGCCACTTTCTCACTCTCATGTCCTTCCCATACCTAACACGAAACTTGGCACAAAGTAGGTGCTCAGTAATGAGTATCACATTGAAAGAATTCTCTAACTTTAAGTCCTTGGTGGTAGATCTGTAAGGTATTATATTAGGAGTAGTTATATCCCCCAATATTATCCCTCCTCCCCTAACTTCAATATTTCCAACTATAATCATCCATCAATGAGAATTCATTGGAGGCAGTTAGCTCTCCTTTTGAAAGTTGTATGACACCAGAAAGGGAAAATGGCATCATTAGTGTTTAACCTAGGCCTTCCTTCCCATATATCTACCTGAGATAAGGTAATAAACATTTTGTTTTTGATGGGGTGGAGCAGGAATGCTGTACAGAGTTATACAGGATGCACACTGCAACTCTAAGGGGTGCCACTCAACTAGGTATAGACACAACCTACAAAACTAAGATGGGGCCTAGGAGTAGTGATTCTGAAACAAAGAGCCCAAGGGAGAGAGAGAAACCAGAGAGAGAAACCGAGGAGGCCAAGCGAGGATAAGATAAATGGAGAGAGATGAGAAGAGAGAAATGATGGAAACCAAGAACTGGAGGCTATAGCAATTTTTACATGTGCCTCTAGTGTATGAGCCTTCCTTCTGCAGCAATCTTTGGAAATGAAGACCACTATCCAGGGCAAGATTGCCTTAGAAAGAGTAAATACACTCTTTGTGTATGGTCTGCCTGCTAATTCCCTGGTGTCAAATCTCCGCAGCCTTTTCTTGCATCCCCCACTTCATTCTTTAAGGGGTTTCCAAATACCTCTTTCTCTGTGTCTCCATTCCCTAGCTTACCGCTTACTCTCTGTGTGACCTTGGGTTGATCCTTTCTCTTCTCTGGGCCTCTAGTTCCCCATTGATAGCATAAGGGGGGGGGGGGTAGGTGTTGGATAAGCTGTGTTACAGTGGCTCAGTTCCAGGACACTGTGTATCTATGATTCCATAACTTTAAGGTGTGTTTGTGAGTGTGTTTATGCATGTGTGTGAACTTGGACATGTCTCTGCCCCTTGGGCTTCAGCTTCCTAACTTATAAAATGGTGATATTTGACCCAGGCAATCCTTTAAGGCCCTTCCAGTCTTTAAATATCACAATCCCATCATTCTGTACTTTAGATGACCCCAAGCCTTCTCCTTAAGTCAGATCCTAGGGCTTATCTTTGTATCATTTCTGTGCCTTTGTTATCCTTCTACCCATTTTCTCTGTAGTTCAAGGATGTTTCCCTTCTTGCAACTCCCAGAAAGCAACATGCAGATTCCCAGGCCCTGCCCCAGAGATAAGGAGCCATGTTTCCTTCTGGCCATACCACTCTCAGCTTCAAAGGGCTATAAAAATGCCAGCAAATTACCTCCTCCCCACCCTGCCCCCCCAACCTCAGGAGAAAAAAAAAAGCCATCTGCTTGGAGCAGTCTCCCACTGCTAATAGTTTTTTTTTTCCAGTTGTCTTGAGAAACTAAATTATTCTCTAAATAAGCCCCACTTAAGTTTATAATAGATGTGATTTAAATGAGAAAATTATCACCTTCTCAGCCTGGAAAAAGCACTTCAATTCCTCCAGGGAAGAAATGCTTTCATTAGCCAGGGCCTCTCTCAGACCTTTCAAGGCCAGGGCCCTATGCTAGGGATGGCACTCAAAAAAAAGTATTAAGATACAAAGGCTAAGAGACTGGAGTGAGCTGGAATTAGCCCCAGACCACTTGGGGGACACAGACATTCAGGGATCATTGGGCTTTCAAGGGGATCATCCTACACAACCCCCTGCCCTCATGCAGGGCAGCCTCCTTTCAAGCCAGACAGATGAATCTCCCCTGGTTGTAAGGGTCTTTGGATATCTCATTTCACAATTTATGCCAAAATTACAGAGTTGTAAGGTTCTTAGAGATCATCAGGTCTAGCCGCCTTATTGCAGAGATGGGGATACTGAGGCCTAATAAAAAAGAACTTACCCAAGGTCACATAGTGAGTCAGTGGCAAAGCCATAGGAAAAGCAGCAACCACATTACAGTTTGATTTTGCCAATTTTCCACACCTCATCCCTCACCCTTTATGGCCTAACACTCTAGTCGAAGTCATCCCTGTCAGAGTTTTTGGTTTATGTGAATTCCCAAGTTTTGGACACAAGGGGAACTATCAAAGAGAGGGCCCTACTCCTTCCTTCAGTTTGGTTCAAATAACTTGCCAACCACACCTGATTCTGCTTGGGACCTTGGTTATCTGACAACATAAGCCTATGACCAGCCTCTGTATCCTTTTATGACTGCTCTGGCTCAGTTCCCAGCCTCTTTCTCTATAATCAGGCACAGCTGCCCCATCCTTTCCACAGACAGGAACTGCTGTAGGTCACGAAAGTTTCACCTCTCCTCAGGAAACATCTTTAAGAGCATGCCCTATGGGAAAGGAATGGAATGGGATGTATCATCCCTGGAGAACTTGATGACTTAGGCTTCTTCCACCCCAACTCCTGTCCTCCCAAACACCTTCCCTCCCTATCAGCTCCCTCTGCTGATAGCTAGTCCAGTGAGTTCTAACACCCATAGGTTGTCACGAATAAAACGGGGGATCTGGAGACACATTTTAGGACATCATGAAAGAGGGTATTATATTAAATTCTGCAAAAGTGATGTGTATGTGGCAGAACTTATAAAATCTGTCATTGGGGAGTCTTGGGAAGGGAGAATATGATGATCCCACTTGCTGCATTTTGTTTTGCATTCATCATCAATTCATTAATTCATTCCCAAACAGCCACCAAAAGTCTACTGTAGGTCAGGCCCTGTGCAAGATGCTAAGGATAAAGAAATAAGGCATAGACCCCTTGTCCTCAAGGAGGTTCCAGATTAGTGAGGGCCATGTGCAAAGTGTTGAATAAACTTAAGTGAATCCCTAATTTTGCTTAGGGGGCTCAAGCAGCTCTTCATAAAGGAGATAAATTTGGAGTGATTTTGGAAGGACAAAGGAGAGTTTTCCAACAGGAGAGGTGGAAAAGGGTGCTCCAAGCAGAGGAACTAACACGTCAAAAGCCCATAGCTGTATTGTAGTAGCTAACATTTATCGAGAACTAGCTATGTGACAAGTACCTTATGAACTAACTCATTCAATCCTGACAACAACCCTATAAGGTAGGTAATGTTATTATCCCATTTACAGATGGCTAACTGAGACACAGTGAGGTTATATGACTTACCTAAGGCTATCTTAAGTAGACAAGAGGGAAGGCAGTATTGCACCCTTCAGAGCTGAAGCTCTTAACCACAACATTATATTTATATATCATGTAAATAATATCTAATCTCTTTGAGATGCCAGTGGGAAACATCTTGGCTAGCATGTGGAGTTGAAGGAGGTAGGGACACAGAGGGCAAGCACAACAAGAAGCAGGTAGGTGAAGTCAGCATCAAAGGGCCATGTGGAGGAACAGTGAGGAGCTATTGGAATGAGGGAGACATTTGCATTAGGTATGACTCTCAGGTACAAATGCAGGTGTACATGGCATATTCCATTTACTTAACCCCATGTAAGCCATTAATGTCACCTCCTACATTGGTCCAGGATCCAGCAGGCTTATGCAGCATCCAGATAAATGGGAGAAGGACCTCTAATCTTCAGTTTTTCATTGCCACCGCTGACATCCCTGTTACCCAAGCCCAGTCAATGGACTATGAATGAGGCAGGCTGAAAACTGTACCTGAGGAAATTCGGCCCTAGGAAACCCTTGTCTTTGGCCTTAGGTTAGAAAGAGCTTGTGAGACCCAAGAGAGTGCTCCAAAGGTACCTTTGTTATCCTTCTAATATTTTCATTACTATATTTATAACTATACAATGCTGGTTCTGTACCAATACAGCCTTGTAAAGAAAGCATAATGCCATCTGATTCTCATAAAAGATACTCATTTTAAAAAGACAGTAAAATAAACAAGAAAGGTGGCATTTGTGATTTAGAAGGAAGCTGGGAGGGCAGAAATGTAGTTTCCTGGGAGGTGGTGCTAGTAAGGCCCCACTGAAGTGGTAGGGGCACCTGGATACTTGTCTTCTGGCCACAAAGAACTGCTTTGTAAAACTGACCCTGTTAATAAGATTTTATTTTCTTGTCATTCTTTCCTTCTTTGATCTGTTTTTAGTATTTAATACAATTATTTGTGAAATTACAGCCACTTTCACCTGTACCGCAAAGAAGCAGAAAAGATGTGTGGCAGACTGCTTGTCCTTATCCCATACCTACTCTCTTATTCCTGTCTAACAGAACATTAATTTTGTTTGAGGCAGAAGTATGCCCAGCTGAATAAACTACACTTCTCAGCCTCCCTTGCCTGGTAGAAGTGTAGCCAGATGACAGGTAGCCAATGAGATATAAGCAGAACTCACTGTGTTGGGATTCTAGAAGTTTGTCTTTTTAAAGACACTTATATGGGCACATAAGTTTTTGCCTTTTTCCTGTCCTATTCTTTCTTCCTGCAATGCAGGCATGATGCCTGGAGCTTCAGGAGCTATCTATCCTGTAGATAGATACCTATATCACTAGGATGATGCTACAGGCAAGAATGGCAGAGCATAAAGACACGAGGGCCTGAATATCCAGTGGTTCCTGGACTTGCTAGCTTTTGATTTCTTGTTATATGAGAAAAGCAAACCATTTGCTTGTTTAAACTTCCGGGTTTCTTTGTTTGCTTATTTGCTTTTATTATTTGTGGCCAAATGCAGTCACAAATTTATGTAGTTTGCATACCTTCTTGAGCTAGAGTTGAAAGAGTAGTGGGGCAGTGGTGTCTGCTGAGAAAGAGATCATCCTGAGAGGTGAGCTGTGAGCAGCCAATCCTTCCCCTCCTGCAGGCCTTCCTTTCCAAGCTCTTCTTTGTCCAAACCTGGGAATTTCTCCGTGCTCATTAACTTGAGAACTCTGTTCCCTTACAAGGGGTGACAGTGAGAACCAGTGCCTTCAAGGGAAAGTAAAACCCAGTAGATAAAATATGGGCATCTGATACAAACTGTACCTTCCCTCCTACACCCTTGTCTTTTGGAACTCTTCTTTGGCAAAACCTAGGATGTTCCCAGTTCTGCTTTTTAAAAATATGCAAATGTAGTGATTTAATAGTGATAAGCAAGACAAAATGATAGAATTGTGCTTCTTTTACACACAGGGGACAATGAAATGTTTAGCCACAAGTTTTCCATATAAACCTGAAGCAACATTCATATAGAATAAACAGCCTCACATGTAACTGATAGATGATAAATATACACAGTTTGACCAAAGCAAAATATATATGGAAAATTGTTGGAGTTATTCATATTTTACATTCAACATGTTCACTGTATTTTAAAATTAATACATGTAGAAGATCATAATAAATTATTTATATTATCAGACATTACAGAGAAGGTATATTCCATTGTTTGCAACTGTTAAAGTAACTATTAAATTAGAAAATGCTACTATGCCCCATACTAAAAAAAAAAATTCTGATTCATTTAAAAATTTAAACGTTTCATTTTAAAAATTGCTATAGAATTATAGTTACTGACAGGCATCTTAAAAACACACTAATTCCACCATAGCCAACAGGCAAAATTTAGAATGATATACATAATTTTTATATTCCTTGGTTAAGAGTTTTTCTTTATTATAGTAATAAAATTTTAAAGTAAAAAATGTATTATTGGAAATATTTCAACATTGTAATGATTTGTCAATTTCTTCCAATAGAAAATAATTTAGATTTGTGTATCCACATTTAAAATGTTACATGATGATAAGCAAGGTTCAAATACAGAGTATCTGCCAAGTCTGAACTAGTTTGGATAACTTGAACAACCATTTCTAAGTACATGAAACACAATGTTTTCATTATTATATTTATAAATATACAATACTGTTTCTGTACGAATACAGCATTGTAAAGCAAGCATAATGCCATGTGATTCTTACAAAATATGTTCATTTAAACAAGTCAGTAAAAATAAACAATAGTACCCACTTTTAAAGCACACAAATTGTAAAACTGCTGTTTACTTTCTTAAGATTGTTCTGTGCAATAACAGAGAAGTAAAATGAAATGAAGAACTCAAAATGGTTAAATATGCAAGAAATGGCTACTCACAGTTACATCACAGCATTTGATGTATAGTCTATGCGCCATTCTATGAATATTCTTTTTATTTTTTAAATTTCAAAATAAAAAGCATGTGTTGTCTACAGGTTCATAAAACAATACAATAGCAAGAACAATCCAAGAGCATGTAACACAGATGTTAATGGAGATTGACAAACTATGGACCAAGGTTTATGTCTATTTTAGAGTGTTTTCACATTCAAACAGTGTTTACAGAAACCACTTCACACAGAAGTGTGTGCCTGCCCACACAAAAACCAGTTCTTTTTAAGACAATCTTCCTTTCCAAGTAATGTATATATGAATGTTACACTTGGTCCCTCTTTCATAGTCAAATTCAATGTAGCTACAAAAGAAAGCAAATTTGACCACAGTCACGTGTATTAGTGTTTGTAAAGCTGTAGTGGCATACACATACCTATATAAATTAGGAGCTTGGCTGAGCACTATGGCTCGCATCTGTAATCTCAACACTTTGGGAGGACAAGGAGGGAGGATTGCTTGAGCCCAGGAGTATGAGACCAGCATGGGCAACAGAAGGACACCCCCATTTCTACATTTAAAAAAAAATTTAAATTTGCTGGCATGGTGGCACTCACCTGTGGTCTAATTGGGAGGCTGAGGTGGGAGGATAGCTTGAGCCCAGGAGGTCTAGGCTGCAGTGAGTTGTGATCACACCGCTGTGATCCAGCCTGGGCAACAGAACAAGATCCTGTCTCAAAAAAAAAAAAAAAAATTAGGAGCTGGATTTTTTTTTTCCTTAACAGCCTCAGGTATCAACTAAAGAATGAAGTTTCTTTTTTTTTTTTTTGCTTTTTTTTATTTTATTATTATTATACTTTAAGTTTTAGGGTACATGTGCACAATGTGCAGGTTAGTTACATATGTATACATGTGCCATGCTGGTGTGCTGCACCCATTAATTCATCATTTAGCATTAGGTATATCTCCTAATGCTATCCTTCCCCCCTCTCCCCACCCCACAACAGTCCCCAGAGTGTGATGTTCCCCTTCCTGTGTCCATGTGTTCTCATTGTTCAATTCCCACCTATGAGTGAGAACATGTGGTGTTTGGTTTTTTGTCCTTGCGATAGTTTACTGAGAATGATGATTTCCAATTTCATCCATGTCCCTACAAAGTACATGAACTCATCAAGAATGAAGTTTCTAATAACCCATTTGCTGATGATTTTTTAGGTCTGTTGGCAGAGAAAGGTTCATAGTTACCAGTGAGACTGTTCCTGGTGCTATTCATAATACTGGGCATGTGAGGAAACTGAAGATGAGAAGACTGGATTGGAGTAGTGCAGCTAGGCAAACAAGAAGAGCTAGAGGAAATAATTCCTACTGGGCCATTGGCCTTGTTACTTTCAAAGTCACATTCCAGTTCTCCAGCATTTTTGTCAGTTCATCTCTCCAGCAACTAAGCTTCATTCTTTTACTAATAGGTCAAACACCATACTTTAAAGGAAGAAGTCCATTTCTTATCCACATATAAATGTAAGTAATATCTATTAATGTATATTTATCCTTTAAAGATTCCTCTTCATACATGACATCAATCGGGAAGTATAAGGTATGTTCCTTAGGTTCATCACAGTCATTCTGGCTGAGCATTGTAAATAACTTTTATCATTCACCTCCTCCTTAAACTTCTCTGTCTTTGTTTACTTTCTGTTCTGGTCAAAAAAAAAAAAATCCAACGGATAAGCTTATTGTTTCATCATCAGTTATAATTCTCTTATCTTCATCTGTAACTTCTCTATTTTCATTAGAGCCATTGGCAGCAACAGCTGAAGAAAGAGATGCATAAAGATCCCTTCTCATTTTATTTTTGAAAAGGCCTGGAAGTAATTTGTATACAATAGATTGAGGATTTTTATTTGATGTTATATTCAGAGCATAATGGTTTTGTGAACTTAGACATTACAGGACAATATTTGCTGATCTATAGGTAACACAAAATACAGGTTTCACAGAAGGAATGTAAATATTCTATTATGATTCTGGCATCAATTAAGTATCTTCCACAAAGCACACACATTAAGTGGGGATTTAGCTCAGTGATTTTGACTTCGATTGTTCAATGCATTTTTGCGTTATGAAAGATCTCAGAAAAGCAGCCACTGAGAGGCTATCAAAGCGAGTGGAAAATACAATGAAAGTTAAAAGTCGTTGAGCAGAAAATGAACGTGGGCTAACTGGCCATCTTAAAGTGAGCTGCAGATACCACTGTCAACAGCCAAAGAGGAGCCTCTGCTTTGTAGGTGTTCAGCTGGGCTACCTCCCAAGCCTGGCTCCTCTTCTGTGCCCTGGGGAGGGAGCGTGAGGAAGAAGTGTGTTCAGTAATCAGTACTGTTCTGCTGGGCTAGAAGGTATTTCTAATTCGAATCAGGGCTTCCTTGACAACATCCCCTCTGCTCCCACCCCCACCCTCACCCTTGCCAGTTCTCTTTCAGCAAGGGCAGCTGTTTTCCTTGTGTGATGGCAGGAAAAGAAGAAAGGGGGCCTACTAACCTGGCTAGAAAATAGAGGGAGTGTCTAGAAGGCAGAAAATTAATAACAGTAATAATCATGGTTGCCATGGATTAATCATTTTCTTTTTCCCAGGCAATGTGCTATGGACTTTTTATGTTTATTTCTCATTAACCCTAGTAGGAATGCTATGCCATAGGTGCAATTGTTGTTCCCGTTCTTTTTTTTTTTTTTTATTATACTTTAGGTTTTATGGTACATGTGCGCAATGTGCAGGTAAGTTACATATGTATACATGTGCCATGCTGGTGCGCTGCACCCACTAACTAGTCATCTAGCATTAGATATATCTCCCAATGCTATCCCTCCCCCCTCCCCCCACCCCCCAACAGTCCCCGAAGTGTGATGTTCCCCTTCCTGTGTCCATGTGTTCTCATTGTTCAATTCCCACCTATGAGTGAGAATATGCAGTGTTTGGTTTTTTGTTCTTGCGATAGTTTACTGAGAATGATGATTTCCAATTTCATCCATGTCCCTACAAAGGACACGAACTCACCATTTTTTATGGCTGCATAGTATTCCATGGTGTATATGTGCCACATTTTCTTAATCCAGTCTATCATTGTTGGACATTTGGGTTGGTTCCAAGTCTTTGCTATTGTGAATAATGCCGCAATAAACATACGTGTGCATGTGTCTTTATAGCAGCATGATTTATAGTCCTTTGGGTATATACCCAGTAGTGGGATGGCTGGGTCAAATGGAATTTCTAGTTCTAGATCCCTGAGGAATCGCCACACTGACTTCCACAAGGGTTGAACTAGTTTACAGTCCCACCAACAGTGTAAAAGTGTTCCTATTTCTCCACACCCTCTCCAGCACCTGTTGTTTCCTGACTTTTTAATGATCGCCATTCTAACTGGTGTGAGATGGTATCTCATTGTGGTTTTGATTTGCATTTCTCTGATGGCCAGTGATGGTGAGCATTTTTTCATGTGTTTTTTGGCTGCATAAATGTCTTCTTTTGAGAAGTGTCTGTTCATGTCGTTTGCCCACTTTTTGATGGGGTTGTTTGTTTTTTTCTTGTAAATTTGTTGGAGTTCATTGTAGATTCTGGATATTAGCCCTTTGTCAGATGAGTAGGTTGCGAAAATTTTCTCCCATTTTGTAGGTTGCCTGCTCACTCTGATGGTAGTTTCCTTTGCTGTGCAGAAGCTCTTTAGTTTAATTAGATCCCATTTGTCAATTTTGGCTTTTGTTGCCATTGCTTTTGGTGTGTTAGACATGAAGTCCTTGCCCATGCCCATGTCCTGAATGGTAATGCCTAGGTTTTCTTCTAGGGTTTTTATGGTTTTAGGTCTAACATTTAAGTCTTTAATCCATCTTGAATTGATTTTTGTATAAGGTGTAAGGAAGGGATCCAGTTTCAGCTTTCTACATATGGCTAGCCAGTTTTCCCAGCACCATTTATTAAATAGGGAATCCTTTCCCCATTTCTTGTTTTTCTCAGGTTTGTCAAAGATCAGATAGTTGTAGATATGTGGCATTATTTCTGACGGCTCTGTTCTGTTCCATTGATCTATATCTCTGTTTTGGTACCAGTACCATGCTGTTTTGGTTACTGTAGCCTTGTAGTATAGTTTAAAGTCAGGTAATGTGATGCCTCCAGCTTTGTTCTTTTGGCTTAGGATTGACTTGGCAATGCGGGCTCTTTTTTGGTTCCATATGAACTTTAAAGTAGTTCTTTCCAATTCTGTGAAGAAAGTGATTGGTAGCTTGATGGGGATGGCATTGAATCTGTAAATTACCTTGGGAAGGATGGCCATTTTCACGATATTGATTCTTCCTACCCATGAGCATGGAATGTTCTTCCATTTGTTTGTATCCTCTTTTATTTCCTTGAGCAGTGGTTTGTAGTTCTCCTTGAAGAGGTCCTTCACATCCCTTGTAAGTTGGATTCCTAGGTATTTTATTCTCTTTGAAGCAATTGTGAATGGGAGTTCACTCATGATTTGGCTCTCTGTTTGTCTGTTATTGACGTATAAGAATGCTTGTGATTTTTGTACATTGATTTTGTATCCTGAGACTTTGCTGAAGTTGCTTATCAGCTTAAGGAGATTTTGGGCTGAGACAATGGGGTTTTCTAGATATACCATCATGTCATCTGCAAACAGGGACAATTTGACTTCCTCTTTTCCTAATTGATTACCCATTATTTCCTTCTCCTGCCTAATTGCCCTGGACAGAACTTCCAACACTATGTTGAATAGAAGTGGTGAGAGAGGGCATCCCTGTCTTGTGCCCATTTTCAAAGGGAATGCTTCCAGTTTTTGCCCATTCAGTATGATATTGGCTGTGGGTTTGTCATAGATAGCTCTTATTATTTTGAGATACGTCCCATCAATACCTAATTTATTGAGAGTTTTTAGCATGAAGAGTTGTTGAATTTTGTCAAAGGCCTTTTCTGCATCTATTGAGATAATCATGTGGTTTTTGTCTTTGGTTCTGTTTATATGCTGGATTACATTTATTGATTTGCGTATATTGAACCAGCCTTGCATCCCAGGGATGAAGCCCACTTGCTCATAGTGGATAAGCTTTTTGATGTGCTGCTGGATTCTGTTTGCCAGTATTTTATTGAGGATTTTTGCATCAATGTTCATCAAGGATATTGGTCTAAAATTCTCTTTTTTTGTTGTGTCTCTGCCAGGCTTTGGTATCAGGATGATACTGGCCTCATAAAATGAGTTAGGGAGGATTCCCTCTTTTTCTATTGATTGGAATAGTTTCAGAAGGAATGGTACCAGCTCCTCCTTGTACCTCTGGTAGAATTCGGCTGTGAACCCATCTGGTCCTGGACTTTTTTTGGTTGGTAAGCTATTGATTATTGCCACAATTTCAGCTCCTGTTATTGGTCTATTCAGAGATTCAACTTCTTCCTGGTTTAGTCTTGGGAGGGTGTATGTGTTGAGGAATTTATCCATTTCTTCGAGATTTTCTAGTTTATTTGCATAGAGGTGTTTGTAGTATTCTCTGATGGTAGTTTGTATTTCTGTGGGATTGGTGGTGATATCCCCTTTATCATTTTTTATTGCATCTATTTGATTCTTCTCTCTTTTTTTCTTTATTAATCTTGCTAGTGGTCTATCAATTTTGTTGATCCTTTCAAAAAACCAGCTCCTGGATTCATTTATTTTTTGAAGGGTTTTTTGTGTCTCTATTTCCTTCAGTTCTGCTCTGATTTTAGTTATTTCTTGCCTTCTGCTAGCTTTTGAATGTGTTTGCTCTTGCTTTTCTAGTTCTTTTAATTGTGATGTTAGGGTGTCAATTTTGGATCTTTCCTGCTTTCTCTTGTGGGCATTTAGTGCTATAAATTTCCTTCTACACACTGCTTTGAATGCATCCCAGAGATTCTGGTATGTTGTGTCTTGGTTCTTGTTGGTTTCAAAGAACATCTTTATTTCTGCCTTCATTTCGTTATGTACCCAGTAGTCATTCAGGAGCAGGTCGTTCAGTTTCCACATAGTTGAGCGGTTTTGAGTGAGATTCTTAATCCTGAGTTCTAGCTTGATTGCACTGTGATCTGAGAGATAGTTTGTTATAATTTCTGTTCTTTTACATTTATTGAGGAGAGCTTTACTTCCAAGTATGTGGTCAATTTTGGAATAGGTGTGGTGTGTTCCCATTCTATAGAAACTCACACAGAAAGGTTAAGAAACTTGCCCAAGATCACACAACCAGGAAACTGAAAGCTGCAGTTTTAACTTAGAACCACTACCCAAGTATAACCTGAAAAACTTCCATAGTTTCTTATCGTCTCTGGGGAAGTCCCAGACATTTCAAAAGGTATTAAAGATCTAGTATGATCTGGCCCTAAAATACCTTTTTGGCCAAACCTGAATCAATTCAAAGGAACCAAGTCTGTTTGGGCTAGAAGTTTTTTTAGAGATCATCTGGTCTAATGTCCTTCTTATATAGATGGAGAGACTGAGGCGTAGAACTCCTTCCTAGTGGTAGTACTAGAACTAGGACTTAGGTCTTCAGGATCAGTCCAGTATTTCTTTTCTGATGTGCCTGGTCAGGAAAATGTAATTAATAAATGTTCATTAAATTCATAGATAAATGGATTAAAGTTACACCTAAATGACAACAAGTGGTTCCAACAATGCTGTGGGAATGCATAGAAGGGACAGAGTAGGACTATTGATCTTAAGCTCCTGGGAGGTAAGAACAAAGTTTCCTGGTCCCTTCCTATATACATACATATCTTATTTGTATATGACCCAGTCAGTACCACCAGGAACCCAGAAAATGCCTCATGAGGGCAGTGATTGATTCTTCTCTCAAAAGGTTGCATCTCTCTCTCTTTCTCTCTCCCTGTCTAATACACACACACACACACACACACACACACACAGACACACACACACAATCTCTCTCTGGCAGAATATCCTGTAAGAAAGCTGTCATGCAATAGTATAGAAGAAAAAGCATAGGAAGAGATAGATCTAGATTTGGATCCAGACTGCTACTTAAAAGCTGTGTGGACTTAGACAAATCTCTTAGCTTCTGTTTCTTCATGTGTCCAATTGGAATAATAAAGCCTACCTCATGAAGTTATTGAGAAGATTAAATGAGATTATTTTATCAGCAAAGATTGTGCTGACTTTGTGTAACAGAAATTCTTTCACCTAAAGTGGCTTAGATAAATAAGGGCTTTATTTGTGTCACTAAAAAAAAAAGCATAGACATAAACCACAGAGGATTGGAACAGTGGTTCTAAAGTCTTTAAATATCAGGTTCTTAGGATTTTTGGCCCCCCAAATCCTTAGCATGTATATTTCTTCCTTGTGCTCTCAAGTTGCATCACATTCTAGGCATGAAAGGAAGAAGGGCAAAAGGCACAGGATGAGTGCCAGCTCAATCTATCATTGGCCATAATGGGTCACATTATCACACCTAGTTGCAGGGAGTTTGTGGAGAGGAGTATTTTAAGTGGGTGCATTATTTACCCAAACAAAATCATGGTTCTGTTTAGAAGGAGGAAAGAATGGATACAGAGTAGGCAACTTGCCAAGTCTATCACAATGGTATAGGTCAAAGTTTTTAGACACAGAGCCAGTTTGCTATAAAAGAGATGTTTAGTAAATGTGAGTGATTGACCTATAAACCTGAAAAATTTCAAGTGATAGATGAAGCCAAGGACATTCTGGCCCATTAGTGGGGCACGCAAGACCCAGGGTCCCAGCTTGGAGGTCTCCACCAAGGTGTCTACTGGGAAATCTGTAAATACAAAATATATATATATATATATTTTAACAAAATCTCTCATATTAAGTTCTTGTCCACTGGCTTTAAACTATTCCTGAAATTTTACTATTCAGCTTACTCTTTTGAGCTGAGGTATTGTCTCTAGGTTAAAACACCAACATGGAAGTCCTAGCCAGAGCAATCAGGCAAGAAAAAGATATAAAAGGCATCCAAATCAGAAAAAAAAGTCAAACTATCTTTCTCTGCCAATGATATAATCTTTGGAGAACTCTAAAGATTCCTCCAAAAGACTTTATATTTAATAACTGAATTCAGCAAAGTCTCAAGTACCAAAATCAATGCACACAAATAAATAACACTGCTGTATACCACCAAACAAGCTGATAATCAAATCAAGAACTCAATCCCTTTTACAATAGCTGCAACTTAACAAAAAGCATGAAATTTATCCACAAGGAGAACTACAAAACACTGCTGAAAGAAATCATAGATGACAAAAACAAATGGAAATACACCCCATGCTCATGGATTGGAAGAATCAATATCATGAAAATGGCCATACTGCTCAAAGCGATCTACAGATTCAAAGTAATTCTTATCAAACCACAAACATCATTATTCACAGAATTAGAAAAAAACAATCCTACATTTCATATGGTGCCAAAAATAGAGCCCAAATGGCAATCCTAAGCAAAAGAACAAATCTGGAGGCATCACATTACCAAACTTCAAATAATACTATGAGGCTATAGTACCCAAAACAGCATGGTACTGATATAAAAGTATATATATAGACCAATAGAACAGGATACAGAATCCCGAAGTAAAGCCAAATACTTACAACCAACTGATATTTGACAAAGCATATGAAAACATAATGTGGGGAAAGGACACCCTATTTAATAAATGGTGTTGGGAAAACTGGATAGCCACATGTAGAAGAATGAAAGTGGAGCCCTATCTCTCACCATATACAAAAATTAACTCTAGATGGATTAAAGACTTTATTCTAAGTCCTGAAACTATAAAAATTCTACAAGAAAATCCAGGCAAACTCTTCTGGACATTGGCCTAGGCAAAGAATTTATGACTAAGACCCCAAAAGCAAATTCAACAAAAACAAAAATAAATAAATGGGACCTAATGAAACTAAAAAGCATCTTTAGAGCAAAAAAAAAAAATCATCAGAGTAAATAGATAACCTAGAGAATGGGAGAAAATATTTGCAAACTATGTATCCAACAGAAGACTAACATTCAGAATCTACAAGGAATACAAACAAATCAGCAAGAAAAAAAAATCCTTTAAAAAATGGGTAGATGTCATGAATAAACATTTCTCAAAAGAATATACACAAATGGCCAAGAAAAATAAAAAAATGCTCACCACATCAAACATTACTACATTTTCTTCAGGTAAATGCAAATTAAAATCACAATGAGATACCACCTTACCTTGCCAGAACGCTAGGTAAAAAGTCAAAAAACAGGACTGATGTGATTACTCACACCTGTAATCCCAGCATTTTGGGAGGCTAAGGTGAAAGTATTGCTTGAGCCTAGGAGTTTGAGACCAGCCTGGGCAACATAGTGGGACCCCCATCTCTTCAGAAACTAATAATTAAAAAAAAAATTTGTCAGGCCTGGTGGTACACATCTGTAGTCCCGGCTACTCAGGAGGCTAAGGTGGTTGACTCGCTTGAGCCCTGCCCTGGAGTTTTATGCTGCAGTGAGCCATGATTGTGCCACCACAATCCAGTCTGGGTGACAGAGTGAGTGAGACCCTGTCGCAAATATATATATATATATATATATACATATATATATATATATATATTTTTTTTAAAGATGTTGGCATGGATTTGGTGAAAAGGGAATACTTATATATTGCTGGTGGGAATGTAAATTAGTACAACCTCTATGGAAAACAGTATGGAGATTTATCAAAGAACTAAAATTAAATCTACCATTCAATCCAGGAATCCCACTACTGATATCTACTCAGAGGAAAAGAAAACATTATGTAAAAGAGACACCTGCATGTGTGTGTTTATTGCAGCATCACTCTCAGTTGCAAAGATATGGAATCAACCTAAATGCCCATCAACTGCTAAGTGGATAAAGAAAATATGGTATATACATATACCATGAAATGTTACTCAGCTATTAAAAAAAAACAAAAAAATTTTTTCAAAAAAATTTTTGAAGGCAAATTAATGCCTTCTGCAGCAACATGGCTAGAACTGGAGGCCATTGTTCTACATGAGGTAATTCAGGAATGGGAAACCAAATACCACATAGTCTCACATAAAAGTGAGAGCATGCAAGCTATGGGTAAGCAAAAGCAATCAGAGTGGTATAATGCACATTGGAGACTAAGAAGGGGGAGGGTGCAAGGGAGTGATGGATGAAAACCTACCTATTGGGTACAATGTACACTACTCAATTGATGGGTACACTAAAATTCCAGACTTTACCAATATACAATTCACCCATGTACTGAAAAAAATTATACCCATAAAGTGATTGCAATAAAAAAAAATATAAATAAAATAAAATACCAACATGTTATAACTTTAGGTTGGGTAACATGTTGGTCTCTTAAGCCCTTTGCATATCAGCACAACTAAAAATGTGAGCATCAGATGTGCCCTGAAAGAATAAGGGGCACTTATGAAAAGGTGGAAGTGGGGTTTGAGAAAGTCCAAACAATGGGGTAAGCTCTGTGAAGACAGGCAACCAGGTTTAGAGTTAAACGCTGGGCACAGAGAACCCAAAGGGAAGACATAAACCCTGCCCACTTTACTATTTTTCTTTGAGATGGACCTGCTGAGTTGCTTTTAAGTCAATTGTGGGACACAGACACACCAACAAGTTTATCAGACTCTTGTGCCCAACTCTGCTTTCCAAGCCACTAACAAAAGTTGGCCTTATTCTTCTTCCCATTACCATGGTTGGGATTTTTTTATTTTTACTTAGAGAATAGGAGTCAGGAGGTCTGTGTTCAGTTTCTAACTCTAGCATCCACTTGTTGATAACATAGGGAAATTGTTTAGCATATACATTCCAAGGTTTTACTTCCCCACATATCAAATGAGGATAAGAATCTCCACCTAGCTCATAATTCATAATTGAAGGAAAGTACTTTAAAAATAATAAAGTCTAATGTGTTATACAAATGTAAGAAATTACTTTCTGGGTTTATCTATTCAGTAATTCAACAGCATTTATTGAGAGCTTACTATGCTTTGGAGTCTGTTTTAGCATAGGGGACACTACTGTTGAAAACAAATTTTATTTTTCTAAAATTTTAATCCTGTTAAAAGATCTAGAAAATAAACAAGGACATATCAACTAGTAGTACGTAAGTGCTATGATGGAATTAAAAAGGGTAATGTGATTAGGAGTAACTTGTGAAGTAAAGAAAACGACTTTAAAATTCATACGGAACCAAAAAAGAGACCAAATAACCAAGGCAATCCCTAGGCAAAAAGAACAAAGCTGGAGGCATTACACTACCTGACTTCAACCTATACTACAAAGTTACAGTAACTAAAACAGCACTGTACTGGTATAACGACAGACACATAGACCGGTGGAACAGCATAGAAAACCCAGAAATAAGACCTCACTCCTACAATTATCTGATCATCAACAAACCTGGCAAAAACAAGCAATGAGAAAAAGATTCCCTACTTTATAAATGGAGCTTGGATAACCGGCTAGCCATGTGCAGAAAATTGAACCTGGACCCTGTCCTTACACCTTACACAAAAATTAACTCAAGATAGAGTAAAGACTTAAATATAAAACCCAAAACTATAAAAACCCTAGAAGAAAACCTGGGCAATACCATTCAGGACATAGGCATGGGCAAAAATTTCATGATGAAGATGCCAAAGGCAATTGCAACTACAGCAAAAATTGACAAATGGGCTCTATTAAACTAAAAAGCTTCTGTACAGCAAAAGAAACTATTAACAGAATAAACAGACAACCTACAGAATGGGAGAAACATTTTGCCTACTGACAAAAGTCTAATATCCAGCATCTATAAGAAACTTAAACAAATTAACAAGAAAAAAACAACCCCATAAAAAAGTGGGCAAAGACATGAACGGACACTTCTCAAAAGAAGACATACATGTGAGCCGGGCAAGGTGGTTCAAGTCTGTAATCCCAGCTCTTTGGGAGGCTGAGGTGGGTGGATCATGCGGTCAAGAGATCGAGACCATCCTGGCCAACATGGTGTAACCCCATCTCTACTAAAAATTAAAAAAAAGCTGGGCGTGGTGGTGTGCACCTGTAGTCCCAGCTACTCAGGAGGCTGAGGCAGGAGAATCACTTGAAACAGGAGGCGGAGGTTGCAGTGAGCTGAGATCATGCCACTGCACTCCAGCCTGGTGACAGAGCAAGACTCCATCTCAAAAAAAAAAATTTTTTTTGCACATTGATTTTATATCCTGAGACTTTGCTGAAGTTGCTTATCAGCTTAAGGAGATTTGGGGCTGAGACAATGGGGTTTTCTAGATATACAATCATGTCATCTGCAAACAGGGACAATTTGACTTCCTCTTTTCCTAACTGAATACCCTTTATTTCTTTCTCCTGCCTGATTGCCCTGGCCAGAACTGCCAACACTATGTTGAATAGGAGTGAACAGGCAACCTACAGAATGGTAGAAAAATTTTGCAATCTACTCATCTGACAAAGGGCTAATATCCAGAATCTACAAAGGACTCAAACAAATTTACAAGAAAAAAACAAGCAACCCCATCAACAAGTGGGTGAAGGATATGAACAGACACTTCTCAAAAGAAGACATTTATGCAGCCAAAAGACACATGAAAAAATGCTCATCATCACTGGCCATCAGAGAAATGCAACTCAAAACCACAATGAGATATCATCTCACACCAGTTAGAATGGCAATCATTAAAAAGTCGGGAAACAACAGGTGCTGAAGAGGATGTGGAGAAATAGGAACACTTTTACACTGTTGGTGGGACTGTAAACTAGTTTAACCATTGTGGAAGTCAGTGTGGCAATTCCTCAGGGATCTAGAACTAGAAATTCCATTTGACCCAGCCATCCCACTACTGGGTATATACCCAAAGGAATATAAATCATGCTGCTATAAAGACACATGCACATGTATGTTTATGGTGGCACTATTCACAATAGCAAAAACTTGGAAGCAAGCCAAATGTCCAACAATGATAGACTGGATTAAGAAAATGTGGCACATATACACCATGGAATACTATGCAGCCATAAAAAATGATGAGTTCATGTCCTTTGTAGGGACATGGATGAAGCCGGAAACCATCATTCTCAGCAAACTATCAGAAGAACAAAAAACCAAACACCACATGTTCACACTCATAGGTGGGAATTGAACAATGAGAACACTTGGACACAGGAAGGGGAACATCATACACTGGGGACTGTTGTGGGGTGGGTAGAGGGGGGAGGGATAGCATTAGGAGATATACCTAATGTAAATGACGAGTTAATGGGTGCAGCACACCAACATGGCACATGTATACATATGTAACAAACCTGCACGTTGTGCACAATACCCTAGAACTTAAAGTATAATAATTATATATGTATATATATGACATACATGCGGCCAACAATCATATGAAAAAAAGCTCAACATCACTGATCATTAGAGAAATGTAAATCAAAACCACAACAAGATACCATCTCACACCAGCCCAGAATGGCTATTATTTAAAAAGTCAAAAAAACAACAGATACTGGCAAGGTTGTGGAGAAAAAGGAACACTTTACACTGTTGATGGGAGTGTAAATTAGTTCAACCATTTTGGAAGACAGTGTGGCAATTCCTCAAAGACCTAAAGGCAGAAATACCATTCAACCCAGCAATCTCATTACTGGGCACATACCCAAAGGAATATAAAGCATTCTATTGTAAAGACACATGCACATGTATGTTCATTGCAGCACTATTCACAATAGCAAAGACATGGAATCAGTCTAAATTCCCATCAATGATAGACTAGATAAAGAAAATGTGTTACGTATACACCATGGGATACTGTGCAGCCATAAAAAAGAATGAGATTATGTTTTTGCAGGGACACGGGTGGCGTTGGAGGCCATTATCCTTAGCAAACTAATGCAGGAACAGAAAAGCAAACACTGCTTATTCTCATTTATAAGTGGGAGCTAAGTGATGAGAACACATGGACACATAGAGAGGAACAACTCACACTGGGGCCTGCTGGAGGGCGGAGGGTGGAAGGAAGGAGAGGATCAGAAAAAATATCTAATGAATACTAGGCTTAATACCTGGGTGATGAAATAATCTGTACAACAAACCCCTTACCTATGTAACAAACCTGCACATCCTGTATATGTACCCCTGAATTTAAAAGTTAAGGAAAAAAGGAGTGATTGTGGCTATCAAATAGTTTGGTCGGGAAAAGAGAAGCTACTCTATGGATTCCAGCTGCGAAGAGTCTTAGTGTAGGAATTAGGAGATGATACAACTGTTGTATGAACTGGGGTAGCAAAGGTGAGGTATGCTGCTAATAATGATTGTATTCTGAAGCACAGAAGTGAGTGGTTTCTAAGACTTCATGGGAAAATTGCTAAAATTCTCCAGAATCCTTCAGGGATATTCCCATCTACAATTTTAGTCTTAGTGAAGCAGATAGATAGACCTTAAGAGCTCACTGCAAAAATGCTGTAAGTCTCACATTTGCCTACATGCCTTGCTGCAACTGCCTCCACAGAATAACATCTTCTAATTCCAAATCTGATGCAAGTGCCCTTTGTTGGCAGACTGTAACCTAAAACCATATAAAGAAGAGGATTCTGAGAAATATGGTTCTGAAATTGATGGTATCAAGTCGACAGAGACAATCCAGCATATTGGGAACTACTTTAGGCTGCGTCATGAAAAGTCTTTCTGACAGGATCTTCACAAATGATTATACAATGTATATTGCACAAAGGCACTCAACTGAGAACAGAGGGGCTGAAATTCAGCCCATTATCTGCTAGCCAAGACCTGAGCCCTGGCTTGGGGTTGTGTAAGAATAAAAAGAGTGCCTCTTCCTAATCAATCCCTGAAGTTGCCTTTTTTACAGTTTATCTTGGGTGGGGAGGTTCCTTTTAATAATTTACACAAAGGTACTATACATCTTGGCAATCCTCTTCTGTCTTAGAAGATGACAATCAAGATGTGAGATGTGACCTGAGCCATGATGGGACATGTCTATCTCACCCTATCTGTTGTTACCACCTTAAGGTCACAAAAGGGCCCATATATTAGCCTTCCCCTGTGCTGGTTGGTGGTCTGGCTGATTAAAATAAAGTTTGGCTGGCTGTCTGACTAACAGAATTACTGACTGGCTAACTAGCTGCTGTACTAACTAAATTTCTGATTGGCTGACTTATATAGAGTGAGTGGCAAATTTATTTAGTTGATAGGATAACTTTCTGATTCTCTAATTGAATGATTGGCTCACTGACTTATTCGTGCTCTAGTGAGCAAGCTTTCTGTGTGTCTGATTAGTGGTCTGGCAGGCTGATTCCTTAGTTACTTTTTCTATCATATAGGTGATTGATAGATTATCTGATGGACTGTCTGATAGACTGATTCATTGACATACAAACTCGGTGATTCTCTGACTGTCTGACACTTTGACTGGCCTACTGGTTGGTTTCATACTGGATAACAGATTACCTAGAATTCTTTCCAACTGACAAGTCTTCAGGGCTACAGGCTGACTGACAGGCTAGTGAATTGTGAGTGGAAATGACCCAAATGGATAGCTTTTATTTTGTCTGAAAGACTTTCCAATTGTGTATTCATGTAAAGAGACAAGGGTGAAGAAAGAAGACTGATAATACATACAATTCAAGACACTACCCTATGCAGATGAAAAAGGAAGGCAGATTGGTGACAAGCAGAAGAAAAGGGCATTTGATAAAGGGGTTGACGGCTTTTTTCTGATAGTTCAAAGGGGAAAATGGCTCTACATAAAATCAACCCATTAATAACGAGGCATGGAATTAATGTTAGCTCTAAACTGCCTGAGACACAAAGCTCATTACTCAACTTGATCGTTAACAAGGAAAACAACAGATGACACTCGAATAATAAAGAAACAGTAAAATATCAGGAATGGTCATAAAGGAGTCACTTATTGAGCCAGCAGGATGAAGACTGAGACGGCACAAATCCCAGAGCCCGCTGATTAAGCCCCAAGCACTTAGTCATAAACAAGCAAGCCCAGGAAGAAGAGAAACTCGAAAGCTATACTTGTTTTCTAGTAGAAAAAAGGTGAAAGTATTATTCTCTCTTTATTCTCTGATTAAACTGAACAGCTGAATCTTTGAAATCCCCTTTTGCCCAATTCCCTTTGACTTTATACTAAAAAATACCAACTGGTAATTTACATACTGTGCTCTATACATTATTCATTTTGTGTTAGATACAAATTGTGATGCCTGCTCACTCATGGTTTCTTTTTTTTTTTTATACTTTAAGTTTTAGGGTACATGTGCACAATGTGCAGGTTTGTTACATATGTATACATGTGCCATGTTGGTGTGCTGCACCCATTAACTCGTCATTTAGCATTAGGTATATCTCCTAATGCTATCCCTCACCCCTCCCCCCACTCCACAACAGTCCCCAGTGTGTGATGTTCCCCTTCCTGTGTCCAAGTGTTCTCATTGTTCAATTCCCACCTATGAGTGAGAACATGCAGTGTTTGGTTTTTTGTCCTTGCGATAGTTTGCTGAGAATGATGGTTTCCAGCTTCATCCATGTCCCTACAAAGGACATGAACTCATCCTTTTTTATGGCTGCATAGTATTCCATGGTGTATATGTGCCACATTTTCTTAATCCAGTCTATCATTGCTGGACATTTGGCTTGGTTCCAAGTCTTTGCTATTGTGAATAGTGCTGCAATAAACATAGGTGTGTGTGTGTCTTTATAGCAGCATGATTTATAGTCCTTTGGGTATATACCCAGTAATGGGATGGCTGGGTCAAATGGAATTTCTAGTTCTAGATCCCTGAGGAATTGCCACACTGACTTCCACAATGGTTGAACTAGTTTACAGTCCCAACAACAGTGTGAAAGTGTTCCTATTTGCCCACATCCTCTTCTTATAGAGAGCTGGCCATGACTTCAGACCCTACTAAAAGAACATGTGACTTTACTCTCATGCATGGCCATAGCTATTAGACTATGGTGCAAATTTAATAAATTTTTAGCCTAACCATAGATTTGCCAGTGAGCTATTATACTTTCTACTACAAAAAGAGGTGCTGGGGCAACTCTCTAACTTTTGAGAAGTTGAACTAAGAAATACAGAGAGAATGGGGCAATTAGCAGTACCAGTACAGTAGGCCAGAATATGAAAGGTTGTCAGGTAAAGAGAGACAAGAACAACAATGATGAATCTATTTTAAGCCTAAATTTTGTGGAAACAGAACCACAAGTAAGCAGAAGACAGGAGGTAGAGAAAAGAATATAAAATTGGCCACAATTGAAAAGTGAATAGAGAAATTATTGAGGAGCTGAGTCCCATTCATGGAAGACTACTAGCATGAGAAACCATCACCTCCAGTTGCTGAAGTCCCTGGAACTTCTTTGACCTATTCTGTAGTTCTCCATACTACTGAATACCAGATGATTTGCTTTTCTTGGTCTCCTGGGTACAAGTCCTTAAAATGGATCCTCTATACTTAAAAAAAGAAGTGGACTTCTTATAAGCAAAAGTACCACATAAAGTCTGTACATAGAAACTCCTAACGTCTTCCTCCTTTCCCCGTCTAGATTTCCTCAGAATGTAATCCTTTTACCAAAATGTTCCCTCTTCTCCATCCCTTCCATATCCCCAAGAGTGTTAAAGTAAAATATCAGATATAACCCTATTTGCTTAGATATGTAATGCTATTTCCCAAGCCCACAATACACAATACTTGTGTATTGGATTTCTAGTGATTCTTAATATTTTTACAGAATTTTCACATTCCTTTCAAATTTTATATTACATAACTCTTAGAAGTGGGCAAGGTAGCTGTTTTTATGCTCATCTTCGAGATGAAGTAACAGAGACTGAGGATAAAGAATGATGAGTGCAAAATCACACAGTAGTCAAGCTAGGACTAGAGCCCACTTCCTCTTACTTCCAGTCCTCTACTTCCTCAAATGCTTAGAGTCATTCTTTAGGCCTGAGTTCTCAAAAGTGGGGTGTGCCTACATCAGGAAATGCATAAGATAATATGTTGTGCAAAATAAACAAAATATTTTATATAGACTTCTGCTTCTGAGAAGATGGAGTAGATACAATTTTCCCCATTCCTCACATTAAGTGCAACTAGAAACCCTCAACGTGATATATAAAACAAACATAAAAAGACTGAAATCTACAGAGGAGAAGGCAGACTGGCAAGGGACATTGAGACCTGAGGAACAACATGGTGATAGGTTCCTTTGAGTTTTCCTTTTGCTCATATATCTAAGACACGGAGCTGAAGAAGCCAGTAACCCAGAAATACCAATGGGCATAGACCAAAAATGGTACAATAAAAGCCTGCTGTTTTTATCCAAAAGATCAAGGAGGGAAGAATCTAGCCAGTCAGAATATTTTAGACAATAACCACTCTACTTCAGCCAAACAATGCAGAAAAAAATGATGAAATCATATCAATCTTAGTACGGGTTTTCTAGAAAAACAAAACCAATAGCAGGCTTCTATCCTCCAGAGGTGTGAAACAATAAATTTCTGTCATGTAAGACAACCAATACAGTCAGGTGCCACATGATGACATTTTAGCCAATGATGAACCATATATACCATGATGGTCACATGAGTATAATACCATATTTTTACTGTACCTATTCTATGTTTAGTTATGTTTAGATATACAAATACCATTGTGTTACAATTGCCTACACTATTCAGTACAAAAACATGCTTTACATGTTTTTAGCCTAGAAGCAAAAGGTTATACCATGTAGCTTAGGAGGGTAGTAAGGTTATTCCATCCAGGTTTGTGGAAGTGCACGCTATGATGCTCACACAGTGAACAAGTCGCCCTGTGACCCATTTCTCAGAACACATTTCCCATCTTCAAGTAACGCACGACTACATATGGTATTGTGTTATGGCAGCCAGAGCTGGCAAATACAAATACTATGACAGCAAATAAGGCATTCCATAACTCCGTGGATGATTGTTTTACTAGAAACATGTGCTGGGAAGACAAATCCATATCCAGAATGTCTATTCAAATAATAACAAAATGGTGCCCCTTTTGTGATGGAAAATGTTCAATCAACCTACCACCAGGCTGGTCACCCTAGAGAATGGTGCTGTACTGGGGACTCAGTGTTGGTCTCTGCTGTTGGTGGATTGGGCACTTAGCAGTGGCTGTAGCCATGTCAGCCTTGGTAAATGAAAAAACAAATTGTTAAGTTCATGCGTGAAGTCCATCTCTGCCTCCATGTCCAGTTTGTCCATGAACTCATTGGGCAATGACTAGAGTGACTGGGGAAAGAGGCTGACTGGTATCCACAGAATGGGCTATCCTATGCACTTAATCATTAAAATTCTCCTCTGCTGAGGTTACCCTTTGGTGTGCATTCACAATATTCACATAGATATTCACATAAATGTCTTCATGTTTTTCACCCACTCAGAGAGGTCTATCCATGCCTCTTCCCCAGACCTCCTTGTTACCAATTTTCCAATCATTTTCCTTCCAAGTCCCTGATTATCCATCCAAAACATTGGCCATGATGCATGAACCAGTATAAAATCACATGTCTGGCCATTTCTCCTTTCAAGTAAAATGAATGAACAGATATACTACTAGAAATTATTCCCACTAGGAGGATTTTTCTTCACCACTGTCCTTCAGGCATGTCCCAGAAAGAAGATGCAGTGCTAAAGATGTCCACTTTGGGATGGTGCCTCCATACTGCAGAGAAGCATCTGTAAATCCGTCCTTAGTTTTCACTTGCCATATCAATTAGTTATAGGAAACTCCTCAAAAGGCTTAGGTTGAGGCTGGGAGAAAGAAGGTAAGATAGGAGGAATCAGGACCATGGACATTTGGGCTACTTCTTTATGTAACTTTGTTGTGCCTTCAGTCCTATTTGAGGCTTCTGTGCACATCCACATTTATGATTTGGTGGGTCAAACAACACCCAGTTTCTGATAGGCAGCTCAGATATGGTAACTTGGTGGCCCATGGTTAAGCAGTCAGTCCTTATTAAGGTCCAGTAGCACACCAAAGCCTCTTTCTCAAAAGGATTGTAGTTACCTACAGAGGATTACAAGGCTTTGCTCCAACATCCTAAGGATCTGAGCTGTGATTCACCTACAGGGGCCTGCCAAAATGTCCAAACAATATCACTATCCACCACTACCACTTCAATTACCATTGGATATGCTGGCTCATATGGCACAAGTGGCAGAGCAGCTTGCATGGCAGCCTGTACCTGTTGCAGAGCCTTCTCTTTTTCTCAGCCCCACTCAAAATTAGCAGCTTTTTGGGCCTCTAACACCAAAATGAGGAATATGTTGTCTCCCAAATTCAAAGAATTCCACTAGGCACAGGACCACTTTTTTGGTTGTAGCAGGAGCGAGATGTAACAACTTATCCTTCACCGTAGAAGAGTTCTCTCAACATGCCCTACACCACTGAGCCCCTGCACATTTTTCTGAGGTAGAAGGCTCCTGAATTTCTGCTGGATTTATCTCTCATCCTCTGATATGCAAATGCTTTACTGACAAGTTGTTGTAGTTTCTATTTCTGGCTCACTATGTCCAATAAGCATAATGCCATCGATGTAATGGACTAGTCTGATGTCTGTGGAAGGGAAAGGTATCAAGATCCCTCAATCTAAATTATGACATAAGTCTGGAGAATTGATATATCCTTAAGGTGGGACAGTGAATGTGTATTGCTGGCCTTAACAACTGAAATAAAACTGTTTCTGGTGGTCCTTGCTACAAGTTATAATTTTTTAAAAAGAAAGCATTGGCCAGATTAATATCTGCATCAGAGAATTTGTTATTCTGCTCAAGCAATGAAACTACATCTGATACAGCAGCTGCAACTGGAGTAACCAGCTAGTTAAGCTTATGATAATCCAGTGTAATTCTCCAAGACTCACCAATTTTCTGCACAGGCCACATAAGAGTGTTAAATGTACACTGAGTGGAAAACCTAAGCTTCCACCCTTGTAAGGCTGTAATAAGGTACTCCAAAACCCCCCAGAGTGGTGTCGGAAAAGGTTAAATAGAAAATCAAAACTTTCACACAGCTGGCTATTAACATGTCCCTCCATCACAAAAGTGTTAGTGGAGACCACTCAGAAGCCTAGACTTCCCCATCAATCGCCAGTAATAATGTGTCCCACCACCTCTTAACTGCAGTGGTGTCAGAGTTGTACTAGTGGAGAGTCAGGACTTTCACTATCACCAAGTGATAAATACATTTCCCCCAGCACAGTGTACATGAAGACTTTGCAGAAGTCAAAACTCTCACCCCCACCTAGCAGTAATGAAGAACCCTGGCCTTCTGTCAACAGAAGCTGTATGAGAACTTCTACTTCTACCTGGGAGTAATGAGGTAGCAACCTTTCTTCCCTTACCAGAGTGACCTTTTTTAAAAGTCAGTTAAAACACAATTTAAATCGGGTTTAAATAGTGTCCAGAGGCTCCTAACATAACTGAAAATGTTCATGTTTTAATAAAAATTTCTCATTATACCAAGAACCAGGAGGAACCCAAATGGAATGAAAAGACAATAAATAGGTGGCAAGATAAGATGATAGAGATGTTAGAATTATCTGGCAAATATTTTAAAGCATCCATGAAAAAAAAATGTTTTAGAACACAATTACAAATATACATGAGACAAATGAAAAAATAGAAAACCTACCCCAAAAAATAGACTCAGCAAAAAAATGAAGAGAGTAAAAAGAAAAAAAAAAGATGAAAGAAAGAAAAAAAGAAAATGAAAATACAAGGAACAAGCAAATGGAAAACTAGAACTGATATATACAATAATTGAAATAAAAAGTTACAGGGATGGGCTTAACGGCACAATAGAGACAAGGGGACAGAGGAAAGAATCAGTGAACTAGAAGATGGAATAATAGAAATTATCCAATTTGAACAACAGAAAATAAACCAAAGAAAAATAGTGGACAGAGCCTATGGTATATTATGAGACTATAACAACAGACACAGCATTTGTATCATTGGAAGCTCAAAAGAAGAGGGGAAAGAAGGAGAGGCAGAAAAAGTATTCAAAGAAATAATGACTGAATTTGTCTTAAAAATTGGTGAAAAACATGAACCTATGGATTCAAGAGGCTGAAGAAATCCCAAACAGGATAAGCCCAAAGAAATCCATGCCAATATACATCATAGTACAACTTCTGAAAGGTAAAGACAAAGAAAAGTAATTTTAGAGCAATAAGAATCAACACGTTATCAGTTGGAGAAAAACAATAGGAATGACAGCAGATTTATTGTCAGAAACCAAGCATATTAGGAAGAGATGGCATATTTTTAAGTATTGAAGGAAAACAATCCAGAAACCTATACCCAATGAAAATTTCTTACAGAAAAGGAAAAAAAAATGAAAACATTCTCAGATGAAGGAAAACAGAGAATTTGTCATCAGCAAACCTGACCCCCCAAAAAAAGGTTAAAGGGAGTTATCTAAAATAAAGAAATTAATAAGATAAGACATCTTGGACAATCAGGAAGGAATAAAAGACAGAATAAGCAAAACTATGAGTAAATGCAATAGGCTTTCCTTCCCTTGTGCTTTCTAAATAATATGTGATAGTCCACACAAAATTATAACACTTCAGTGTGGTTCATATATATGTAGAGGAAATATTTTAAGCAATTATATTATAAATAGGGAAAAGTAAAAACAGATCTATATTAAGGATATGTATATATATATATATATAGAGAGAGAGAGAAATGAAATATAAAGAAATATATGTAGATATATTTACATATAAACATACCTATATGGAGAGAAAGAGACAGACTCTAGCAAGACTGACAAAAAGAGAAGATACAAATTACCAATATTAGAAATGAATATATAATATATACACAAATCAAACAGTTGGAAACCAACACAAAGAGATACACACAAAAGCTATAGAGATAAATCAAAATAGAATTATAAAAACGTTCAAGTAATTCACTTGAAGGCAGGAAAATAAATCCAAGGAAATAAAATACAGAGAAAACCAGGAAAAAAATAAAAGGCGGGCTTAAGTCCTAACAGATGGACAATTATATTAAATAAAAATGGTCTAAATACATTATTTAAAAGACAGAGAATGGATAATGTGGGTGACATCAGCAAGATGGTGGACTAGGAAGCTCCAGGTCCTTGTTCCTTCAGGAAAACATTAAAATAATAACTGCAGGCTGCCTAAAATAACTTTATAGGCACCATGGAAATCAATCAAAGATCTACAGCAACCAAAGAAACACCAACTTATGAAAAAGCCAAATTCAAATACAGGGAAATTTCATAGTGTTTTTATTTGCTCTTGCCTCATCTTCTCTAGCATGGCATGGTCAGAAGGAAGCAATAACTTCTTGGTTTTCTCTCTCAGACTAGAAGGAGCAGAGCAGAACTTATTTGCTATGTTCTAACTTCTCTGTTGACTGCTAAGGGAATAGTTTCTGTTTTTCCTGGTTTGATTGTCAAACTGGGAAAAATTGTGTAAGTTGGATGTCAGGCTATAAAAGATTGTGGAAGGCAATAGTGAGTAAAATAACTGAAATAATAAAATGTACTAGAGAAGATCAATATCGGATTTGAGCAGATAGAAGAGAGAATCAGAGAACTTAAAGATAGGACAATTGAAATTTCCTAGTCTAGAAAACAGAAAGTAAAAAGAATTTTAAAAAGTGAACAGTGTTTTAAAAATTCAAGGTGGCAGACTAAGGGTTTTCCAGCACACCTTGCCCATTTGGAAACAGCAAAATATGTGTACTGATTCATGCCATGAACTTTTATCTTAGAAAGAATATAAAAGTTAAACAGGAAAGAAAGAAAATTTCAAATACTGGTATTGGGGGAAATTCAGCCAGATATCAGGTGAAATTCACCCCTGATATTTCACATAAGTTCTTTTCTATTTTCCCTAAGTGTCAGCCAGTCTAAGAAATAAAGGGACAGAGTACAAAAGAGAGAAATTTTAAAGCTGGGTGTCGGGGGAGACATCACATGTCAGCAGGTTCCATGATGCCCCCTGAGCCATAAAACCAGCAAGTTTTTATTAGTGATTTTCAAAATGGGAGGGAGTGTATGAATAGGATGTTGGTCACAGAGATCACATGCTTCACAAGGTACTAGAATATCACAAGGCAAATGGAGGCAGGGGGAGATCACAGGACCGCAGGACCAGGGTGAAATTAAAATTGCTAATGAAGTTTCGGGCACGCATTGTCATTGATAACAGGAAACAGGGTTTGAGAGCAGACAACCAGTCTGACCAAAATTTATTAGGTGGGAGTTTCCTCATCCTAATAAGCCTGGGAGTGCTATGGGAGACTGGGGCTTATTTCATCCCTACAGCTTCTACCATAAAAGACAGCCGCCCCCGAAGCGGCCATTTTAGAGGCCTACCCTCAGGGACGCATTCTGTTTCTTAGGGATATTCCTTGTTGAGAAAAAGAATTCAGCGATATTTCTCCCATTTGCTTTTGAAAGAAAAGAAATATGTCTCTGTTCCACCTGGCTCACCGGCAGTCAGAGTTTAAGGTTATCTTTCTTGTTCCCTGAACATCGCTGTTATCCTGTTCTTTTTTCAAGGTGCCCAGATTTCATATTGTTCAAACACACATGCTCTACAAACAATTTGTGCAGTTAACGCAATCATCACAGGGTCCTGAGGCGACATACATCCTCCTCAGTTTATGAAGATGATGGGATTAAGAGATTAAAGTAAAGACAGGCATAGTAAATCACAAGGGTATTGATTGGGGAAGTGATAAGTGTCCATGAAATCTTCACAATTTATGTTCAGAGATTGCAGTAAAGACAGGTGTAAGAAATTATAAAAGTATTAATTTGGGGAACTAATAAATGTCCATGAAATCTTCACAATCCACGTTCTTCTGCCATGGCTTCAGCCAGTTCCTCCATTCAGGGTCCCTGATTTCCTGCAACAACTCAGAAAAAGAAGGCAGGCAGGATCCTGCCTGGTGGGGTCTGGGAAATACGGGAAAGGGGGAGTGAGTGTCTCTGTAATACACATTCCCACTGGGAAATGATGCATTCCAGGCCATCAGGAAGCAACTTGACTTTCCCAAGCCCTGGATCCAATTTGGGGAGCAGCCTGGAGACTGTGAGAAGGGACAGCACTGGGAAGTGTCCCACACACACTACCATACCTGGGCACGGATAGAAGGAAGCCATTATCCAGCTTAGTTCATAGCAAGCTGTGTGGGATTCACCAAGCTAACAAGGACAGCAGCCATCAATTTGGAGAGTCTGGGGTTGGGGATTGGCAATCTGGTCTTGAGTGGAAGAGGGGCCCTCAAGGCCAGAACTGAGAGGCAAATGTGGCATGAGCTCCAACCATGGGTGGTAGAATTGGTCTTTTTTACTTCTTGGGACTGAAGCAAAAGGAGATTTGTCTGAGACACATGAGTTTAACCTGGGCAGCAAGTTTTATGACCTGGGGCAGGTTTGTAGACTGAAAACAAATTGAGTGTAACCTGGCTAACTGTCTTGACTTGCTGCCAGGGTCAGGCTATGGCAAGGAGCTTCACTGGGTCTGAAATGTGAGAGCAAAGCAGGTCAGTCTCCCACTCATTTGGCTGTGGGGTTGGAACCATCCTTGCTTCCCCATGCTAAGACTTTGGTGGAGAAGTGGTTGCTCCACTCACCTGGGCATTTCTCCAGAGGCCTGAGGACTTCCTCCTGACATCAGTCAGAGCCAGCACTTGCACCTGCCATTGGGGGCCCAGGTGCAATCCCCAGGTCCAACCCCATCCAACTTCTCCCCCTTGCCTCTGAGACAGAGCATGAGACCAGACTACTGACCATTTCACAGCCCAGCCCGTTGCCTGGCACATCCTAACACTTCTGGTTAACAAAGGCCAAGCAGTAACTCCACTGTTACCATTGCAGCTGGCTCTCATCTGAAAGTGCCACCTACTAACCAGGAGACCAACCCACACAGTCCATTACAACATCTGCTGACATAAATACATACCATTGGGGAAAGATACAAACTTCTTATGACCTCTGCTACCACAATTGCCCATGCCACCTCAGCTAATCAGGAGGCTGTAAATCTGATCACTAACCCAGTACACTGGCTACTACAACTAGCAATTAGGAAAGCCACTAACTAAAACTATAACCAAGGAAATCATACAAAGACTTCACTACTCAGTGCACCCAGAAGCAAAACAAAATGGCCCCACTCAACGTACATCATAGTCACATGCTCAAAGAAAAAAACAGTCTCATCCTAACGAAAGAACATTCAAAATAAAAAGTGACTGTTTCTCCATATGTGAAAAAACTCAGTGTAACAATACTGGAAATATAAAAAGCAAGGTATCATGACACACTGAAAGGAACACATGGAAGGAACACAGTAATTCTCTAGCAATGAATCCTAACCAAAAAAAAAAAACTTTAAATGCCAGATGAAGAATACAAAATACTGATTTTAAAGAAGCTAAATTAGATACAAGTGAAATCTGAAAATCAACACAAGGAAATCAGAAAATCAATTCAGAGTATGAATGAAAAATTTACCAAGAAGGTATATATCTTTAAAAAAACAACAGAACTCCTGGAAATGAAAAATTTGTTTGAAGGAATTACAAAATGCAGTAGAAAGATTCAACAATAGATGACTAAGCAGAAGAGAGAATTTGAGAACTTGAAGACAGACCTTTTGAATTAATCCAGTCAAAACAAAATAAACAAAAAAGAATGAAAGGAGTGAATAAAGCCTTCAGGAAGTGTGGGACTACATAAAACAACTGAATCTACAAATCATGGGCACTCCCAAGGGAGAAGAAAAAGCAAAAAGTTTAGAAAACCCATTTAAGGAAATAATGGATGAAAACTTCCCTAGTCTAACAAGAGATTTAGACATCCAGATACAGGAGGCCCAGTGAACATCAGGAAATACATTGCAAGGTGGACTTCACCATCACACATAGTCACCAGACTATCTAATGTCAATGTGAAGGAAAAAAATCCTAAAATCAGCAAAAGAAAAGCATCTAGTAACCCATAAAGAAAACCCCATAAAAGTTACAATAGACTAATCAGCAAAATCCTTGCAAGCTAAAAGAGATTGGGATCTTATTTTCAAAGTGCATAAGAGAAAAAAAGATACAAACGAAAAATTTTCTATCCTGCCAGAATAAACTTCATAAATGAAAAAGAATAACGTGTTTCCTAGACAAGCAAATGCAGAGTGAGTTATTCATCATTAACTAGTCCTACAAAACAATTCTCATAGGAGTTCTAAACATGAAAAAAATGTTGATATTCCTCCATCATAAAAAACACACAAAAGTATGAAAATCACAACTCATAAAACAATTGCACAAAGCAAGAATTAAAAAAATCAAGTGGCAATATTACAAAACTCCATAAAATCAGAAAGATACACACACAAAAGAAACAGGGGGTCGAGCAAGATGGCAAAATAAACGGCTTCAGTTATCTCTTCCCCACCCTGCAAGGGCACCAATTTAACAACTGTCTATCTATCTATCTATCTATCTATCTATCTATCTATCTATCTATCTAATCTATCTATCTATCTATCTATCTATCTATCTATCTATCTATCTATATCTATATATATATAGATATATACCAAAAACTGGTGAGCACTCACAGTATCTGGTTTTAATTTCGTATCACTGAAATAAGCACTGAAAAGGTAGGAAAAACTGTCCTGAATCTCCAACTTTACACCTCCTCCATCCCCCAACAGTGATGGCATAATGTGGAGATCATTCCTTTGCCCTGGGGAGAGGGAGAGCCAGCAACTGTGATGCATTCAACTCAATGCTGCTCTTATTATATCAGGAAACAAAAATGGACAAAACTCAGCTGATGCTTGCCAATGGAAGAAGCATTTAAACCAGCCCTAGCCAGAGAGGGATCACCAATCTTAGTGGTCAGAATTTGAGTTCCTGCAAGCCTTGCCACCATAAACTAGTGGTCTCTGGGGCCCCAAATAAAGCTGAAAATCAGTCTAGGCCACAAGGACTGCAACACCTAGGCAAGTCCTAGGGCTGAACTTGGCCAAAATACACTAGACTGTGGGGGCATGTGATTTACTGAGACATCAGCTGGGGCACCTAGGGAGAACTGGCATCATCCCTCCCCTAAGCTCAGGCTGCACAGCTCACAGGTCTAAAAGAGATCCCTTCCCTCCAGTGAAGAGAGGAGAAGGAAGAGTGGGAAGGACTTTGTCTTGAATCTTGGATATCAGCTCAGCCACAACAGGATAGGGTGCTGGTCAAAGTTGTGAGGTACCCTTTCCACATGCTAGCTAGCTCCTGGATGACATTTCTTGACACATGCTGGGCCAGAAGGGAACCCACTGCTTTGAAGGGAAGAACCCAGTCCTGGCAAGATTTATCACCTGCTAACTGGAGAGCACTTGGGCCCTGAATAACCATCAGAGATATCCAGGTACTACATCAAGGGCTTTGGGTGAGACACTGAGACTTGATAGCTTCAGATGAGACTCAGCACATTCCCAGCTGTTGTGGCTACAGGGCAAGACTGCTTCTGCTTGAGAAAAGTGAAAGAAAAAGTAAAGGGGACTTCATCTTGCACCTTAGATACCAACTCAGCCACAGGGTCCCTGACTCCTGGATTTAGCTCTCAGATGGCATTTCTGGACCTGTCCTGGGCCATAGAGGAGCCCACTCCCCTGAAGGGAGAGTCCCAGGTGAGGCATTATTCACCACAAGCTGACTGAAGAGCCCTTGGGCCTTAAAAGAACATTGGTGGTAGTCTGACTGTATTCCTCATGGGCCTGAGGTGGTAGTAGCCACAGAGTGAGACTCCTCTGCATTTAAAGGATGAGGGAAGAGAGTGGGAAGAATGGAATCTCCTGGTTTTAGTGCCAGCTCAGCCACAGTACAACGGAATATAAGGTAGACTTCTAAGGTTTTTGACTCTAGACTTCAGCTCCCAGACAGCACCCCTGGACCTGCCCAGGGCCTGGGGGGAACTCCCTGCTCTGAAGGGAGGTATATAAGCCTAGATGGCTTTGCCACCTGCTGATTGTAAAGGCCCAGGGCTTTGAGCAAACATAGGTAGTAGCCAGGGAGTGGTTACTGCAGGCTTTAGGCAAGACCCAGTGCTGTGCTGGCTTCAAGTCTGACCCAGTGCAGTCCTAATGGTGGTGGCCATAGGGGTGCTTATGTCACTCCACCCCCATCTCCACATGGCTCAGAGGAGAGAGATAGGCTTCATTTGTTAGGGAGAAAATAAGGGGAAAGAACAAGAGTCTCTGTCTGGTAATCTAAAGAATTCTTCCAGACTGTATCCAAGACAATCAAGGTAGTACCTCTACAAGGCTAGAAGAATGACAGCACTACAAGGCTTTTGGTCCCTTCTAAAGCAGATATAGCTTAGCTGAAAACACTCAAGTCCTTTTGAATATCTGGAAACTCTTCTTAAGAAGGATGGGTGCAAAAAAGCCCACAGTGTGAAGACTATAATACTTAACTTTTCAATGCCCTAAAACTGATGAATATCTACAAGTACCAAGAAGATCCAGGAAAATGTGGCTTCATCAAATGAACTAAATAATGCATCAGGGAACAATCCTGGAGAAATTATTAGACACAGAATTCAAAAGAGTTGTTCTGAGGAAACTCAAAGAAATTAAAGATAACACAGGCAAAGAATTCAGAATTCTATAAGATAAATTTAACAAACAAAATAATAAAAAAGCAAAAATTCTGGAGCTGAAAAATACATTTGGCATATTGAAGAATGCATCAGTTTTTAACAGCAGAATTAGCCAGGCAAAAGAAAGAATTACTGAGCTTGAAGATGGGCTACTTGAAAATATAGTCAGAGGAGAGAAAAGAAACAATAAAAAACAGTGAAGCATACATACAGGATCTAAAGAATAGCCTCAAAGGGTAAATCTAAGAGTTATTGGCCTTATAGAGGAGCTACAGAAAGAAATATGGCTGGAAAGTTTATTCAAAGGGATAATAACAGAGAACTTCCCAAACCTAGAGAAATATATCGGTATTGAAGTACAAGAAGGCTATGGAACACCAAGTAAATTTATCCCAAAGAAGATTACCTGGAGGTATTTAATAATCAAACTCTCAAAGATCAAATATAAAGAAAAGATCCTAAAAGCAGCAAAAGAAACAAATAACATACAATAGAGTTCCAATGCATCTGGCAAAAGACTTTTCAGTGGAAACCTTACAGGCCAGGAGAGAGTAGCATGATATATTTAAAATACTGAAGGAAAAAAAAATTACACTAAAATAGTATATCTGGTGAAAATATCCTACTAATATGAAGGAAAAATACAGACTTTACAAGACGAACAATAGCTAAGAGATCTTATCAACACCAGACCTGTCCTAAAAGCAATGCTAAGGGAAGTACCTCAATCAAAAAGAAAAGGATGTTAATGAGCAATAAGAAATCATCTGAAGGTACAAAACTCAGTGATAATAGTAAATATACATAAATACCCACAATATGAGAACACTGTACCTGTGGTGTGTAAACTACTCTTATCTTAAGTAGAAAGACTACAAGTTGAACAAATAAAAGATAATAACTACAACTTTTCAAGACACAGACAGTACAATAAGATATAAATAAAAACAACATCAAGTTTAAAAGTGGAAGGACAAAGTAGGTAAGTTATAGACTTTTATTAGTTTTGTTTTCACTTGTTGGTTTGTTTACTTATGTAAACAGTGTTAAGTTACTATGAGCTTAAAATGATTGGATATAAGATAGTATTTGCAAGATTCATGATAACCTCAAACAAAAAATACAACAAATACACTAAATAAAATGGAAGAAACTAAATAATATAACCAGAGAAAATCACCTTCACAAAAAAGAAGACAAAAAGGAAAAAAAGAAGGCAGAGAAGACAACAAAACAACCAGAAAACAAATAATAAAATGGCAAAAGTACGACCTTACTTATCAATAATAACATATTGAATGCAAATGGGCTGAACTCTCCAATCAAAAGACATAGACTAAAAGGATAAAAAACACACTACAGCTATAAAGACACACATAGACTAAAAGTAAAGAGATTGAAAAAGATATTCCATAAGGACACTAAAATAAAAGGAGGAGTAGCTACACTTATATGAGAAAAATATACATTTCACGACAAAAACTATAAGAAGAGACAAATAAGGTCGATATATAATGATAAAAGATCAATTCAGCAAGAGGATATAAAAATTTTAAACATATATTCACCAAATACTGGAGAACTCAGACATCTAAAGCAAATATTATTAGAGCTAAAAAGAGACACAGGCCCCAATACAATAATAGCTAGAGACTTCAACAACCCACTTTCAGCATTAAGCAGATCTCACAGACAGAAACTGAACAAAGAAACATTGGATTTAATCTGCACTACAGAACAAATGGACCTAATAGATATTTACAAACATTTTATTTAGCAGCACAGATACACATTCACCTTCTCTACACAAGGATTATTCTCAAGGATGGATCATAGGTTATGTCACAAAAAAGTCTTTAAAAATTCCAAAAAAAATTGTATAGTATCAAGCATCTTCTCTGACCATGATGAAACAAAACTAGAAACCAATAACAAGAGGAATTTTGGAAACCATACGAATACATGGAAATTAAACTACAGGGTTGAGAATGACCATTGGGTCACTGAATAAATTAAGAAGGAATTTTTTAAAAAATTGAAACAAATAATAATTGGAACAAAACATACCGAAATGTATGGGAAACAGCAAAAGTAGTACTAAGATGTAAGTTTATAGCTATAAGTGCCTACATCAAAAAAGAATAACTTCAAATAAACAACTTAACAATACCTCTTAAACAATTAGGAAACCAAGAGAAAACCAAAACCAAAATTAGTAGAACAAAGAAATAATAAAGATCAAAGCAGAAAGAAATGAAATTGAAAGTTAAAAAAAAAAGATCATTTTAAAAGAGTTGGTGTTTTGAAACATTAAAGAAAATTGACAAACTTTTAGCCAGGCTATCTAAGAAAAAAAGAGAAATTAATAAAATGAGAGATGAAAAAGGAGACATTACAATTGATATTGCAGAAATTCAAAGGATCGTTAGTAGCCACTATTAGCAACTACGTTAATAAATTGGAAAAAATAAATAAATTCCTAGACACATACAACCTACCAAAATTAAACCATGAGGAAATCCAAATCATAAGTTGACCAATAACAAGTAAAGAGATTAAAGCCATATTGAAAAGTTTCCCAGTAAAGAAAAGTCAAGGACCTGATGGCTTTACTGCTGAATTCTATCAAACATTTAATAAGAATGGATACCAATCCTACAAAACTATTCTGAAGAACAGGAGGAGGTAATACTTCCAAACTCATTCTACAAGGCGAGTATAACCATGATACCAGAACCAAACAAAGACACGTTAAAAAAAAAAAAAAAAAACTACAGGCAAATATCTGTATGAACACTGATGAAAACAATCCTCAACAAAACATTAGCAGACAATTCAACAATACATTTTAAAAATCATCCACCATGGGCAAATGGGATTTATCTATGTGATGCAAAGATGGATTATGATATGGAAATCAAACAATGTGATATATCATATAAACAGAATGAAAGACAAACACTATAATATACTTTCAATTAATTAATGCCAAAAAAGCATTTAATCAAATTTAACATCCCTTCATTATAAGAACACGCAAAAAAACTGGATTTAGAAGTAGCATACTTCAACATAATAAAATCCATATATGAAAGACCCACAGCTAGTATCCTACTGAATGGGGAAACACTGACAGCATTTCTTCTAGGATCTGGAAAACACAAGGATGCCCATTGTCACCACTGTTATTCAACATAGCACTGGGAGTTCTAACTAGAGCAATCAGAAAAGAGAAAGAAATAAATGGAATCCACGTTGGAATGGAAGAAGTAAAATTATCCTCATTTGTAGATGATATAATCTAATATTCAAGAAACTTAAAGGCTTTCCCATAAACTCTTAGAACTGATAAACAAATGATGTATAGTGGCAGGATACAAAAACCAACATAAAAAAATCAGTAGCATTTCTACATGCCAACAAAAAACAATCTGATAAATAAAAAAGTAATACCATTTACAATAGACACACATGAAATTAAATATCTAGGAGTTAACCAAAGAAGTGGAAGGTCTCTATAATAAAAACCATAAATTATTAGTATAGGAAATTGAAGAGGACACCAAAAAATGGAAAGATGTTTCATGTTCTTGTATTGGAAGAACAAATATTGTTAAAATTTCCATACTACCCAAAGCAATCTACAGATTCAATGCAATCGCTATTAAAATACCAATTGCATTCTCCACAGAAATAGAAAAAACAATCCTAAAATTTTTATGAAACCACAAAAGACGAGAATAGCCAAATTTATCTTCAGCAAAAAGAACAAAACTGGAGGAATCGTATTACCTGACTTCAAATTATACTACAGAACTATAGTAACTTATACAGCATGGTACCTGCATAAAAAAAGACACATAGACCAATGGAACAGAATAGAGAACCCAGAAACAAATCAACACACCTACAGTGAACTCATTTTTGACAAAGGTGCCAAAAACACACACTGGGAGAAACATACTCTCTTCAATTAATGGTGCTGGGAAAACTGTATATCTATATGCAGAAGAAAAATCTAGACCCTTATCTCTTGCCACATACAAAAATCAAATCCAAATGTATTAAAGTCTTAAATCTTAAATCTGAGATCTCAACTATGAAAATACTACAAGAAAATTTTAGGGAAAATCCCCAGGACATTGGTCTGGGCAAAAATTTCTTAAGCAATACCCAACAAGCTTAGACAACCAAAGCAAAAGTAAACAAATGTGATCACATCAAGTTAACAAGCTTCTGCACAGCAAAGGAAACAACAAAACAAAGAGACAATACCACAGAATGAGATAAAATATTTTCAGCCTACCCATCCAACAAGGGATTAATAACCAGAAACTTTAAAGAGCTCAACTAGCTCTCAAGGAAAAAAAATCTAATAGTCCAATTTAAAAATGGGAAAAGATTTGAATAGACATTCCTCAAAAGAAGACATACAAATGGCAATCAGATGTATAAAAAGGTGCTCAATTTCATTGGTTATTATAGAAATACAAATTAAAACTACAATGAAATATTTCACCCCAGTTGAAAAATATTTTATCTAAAAGACAGGGAATAACAAATGCTGGTGAGAATGCGAAGAATAGGGAACTCTAGTAAACTATTGGAAGAAATGTAAATTAGTACAACTGGTATGGTGACCAGTTAGGCATTTCCTCCAAAAATTAAAAAAGAGCTACTATATGATCCAGGAATCCCTCTCTGGATATACACACAAAAGAAAGGAAATGAGTATATTGAAGAGACATTTGCACTCCCATGTTTGTTGCAGCATGGCTGGCAATAGCCAAGATTTGAAAGCAACCTAAGTGTCCATCAACAGATGAATGGATGAAGAAAATGTGGCACTTATACACAATGGAGTACTATTCAGCCATAGAAAACAATGAGATTCAATCATTTGAAACAACATGCATGGAACTGAAGGTCATATTCTATGTGAAATAAGCCAGGCACATAAAACAATCATTGCATGATCTCACTTATTTTGAAGATCTAAAAATCAAAATCATTGAACCAATGGAGATAGAGAGTAGAAGGATGATTACTAGAGGCTGAGAAGGGCGGTCAGAGGTTGAGGGGGAGGTTAGGATGGTTAATGGGTTAAAAAATAGAGGGAATGTATAAGACCTAGTATTCGATAGCATGACAGGATGACTGTAGTCAATAATAATTTAATTGTATATTTTAAATAACTAAAAGAGTAGAATTGGATTGTTGTAACACAAAGAATAAATGTTTGAGGGGATGGATACTCCATCTTCCATGATGTAATTATTATGTATTGCACACCTGTATCCAAACATCTCATGTAACTTATAAATATATGTACTACTATATACCCAAAAAAATTAAAAACATAAAAGAAAAAAGGAAACAAAAAATGTTTAAGACAACTAGATAAAAATTAACAACATGAATATGTAACAAATCTTCACATTGTGCACGTGTACCCTAAAACTTAAAGTATAATAACAGTAAAATTAAAAAAATTAACAACATGAAAGAAACAAAATCTCACATATTGATATCAACCTTGAACATGAATGAATTAAATGCTCCAATTAAAATATATAGATCTGCAGAATAAATTTTTAAAATGACTCAACTATATGCTGCTTACAAGAAACTTACCTTTCATGTAAAGACACTTACAGACTAAAAGGAAAGAAATGGAAAAAAGATATTCCATACAGATGAAACCCAAAATTGAGAAGTAGCTATACTGATATCAGATTAAAAATACTTATTTCAATAAACGAGTAAATATAAGACAAAGAGTCAGGTGTGGTGGCTCATGCCTGTAATCCCAGCACTTTGGGAGGCTGAGGTGGATGGATTGCTTGAGCTCAGGAGTTCAAGACCAACCTGGGCAGCATGGTGAAACCCCATCTCTACAAAAAACACAAAAATTAGCCAGATGCTGTGGCATGTACCTGTAGTCCCAGCTACACAGGAGATGCGAGGATTGCTTGATTCCAAGAGATGAAGTTTGCAGTGAGTTGTGATTGTGCCACTGCACTCCAGCCTAGGTGACAGAGTGAGACTGTGTCTCAAAAGAAGATAAATAAGTAAGACAAAGGACATTATAACATGTTAAAGGGAGTCCATTTCCAAGGTTACAGTGAGTCCAGATCACACCACTGCACTCCAGCCTGGGTGACAAGAGCGAGACTCCTTCTTAAAAAAAAAAAAAGAGAGAGAGAGTCTATTTCCATTCATTTAAAAAAAATTAAATTTCTGCCTTAATTTCATTGTTTACCAAAAGATCATTTAAGAGCATGTTGTTTAATTTCTCGGTATTTGTGCAGTTTCTGGAGTTCCTCTTGTATTGATTTCTGGTTTTAATCTGCTGTGATCTGAGAAGATTCTTGATGTAACTTCCATTTTAAAAAATTTGTGGAGACTTGTTTTGTGGCCTTATACATGGTCTATCTTTCAGAATGTTCCACATGCTGACAAAAAGAATCTATATTCTGTAGTTGTTGGGTAGTCTAAAGCCCGATTTACATCCAATGGTTTTTTTGTGGACAGTATATTTGACAGTCTGTCCAGTGCTGTGATTGGGGCAAAGAAGTCCCCCCAAGATTATTGTATTGCTATCTTTTTCTTTAGGTCTAATTGTATTTGTTTTATAAATCTAATAGCTCTGGTGTTGGGTATCTATATATTTAGGGTTGTTAGACCCTCTTGCTGAATTTTGAAATAAATGGAAATTGAAACACAACTTACCATAACCTTTGGGATACAGGAAAGGCAGTGCTGAGAGGGAATTTTATAGCATTAAATGCCTACATTCAAAAAACAGAAATATCACAAACTAGCAATTCAACATTTCACCTTAAGGAACTAGAAAAACAAGAACAAACCAAACCCAAATTCAGCAGGAAAAAAGAAATAACAAATGTAAGAGTAGAATTAAATAAAATTGAAACCAAAAAATATATAAAGGATTAACAAATTGGAAAGTTTTTTTTGAACTGATAAACAAAATTAATAAACTGCTAGCTAGACTACCAAGAAGAGAGAAGATCCAAATGAATATAATCAGATATGAAAAAGAAGACATTACCACTGATATCACAGAAATATAAAAGACAATCAGAGACTGCTATGAAAAACTCTACATTCACAAACTAGAAAACCCAGAGGAAAATGGATAAATTCCTGGAAACATACAACCTCTCAAGATTGAACCAGAAAAAAAATAGAAATTTTGAATGGAGCAACAATGAGTAGCAAGATTGAATCAATAATAAAATTCACCCCTTCCCAAAAAAGATGGATACACAGGTGAACTCTACCAAACATGAAAAGAGAAACTGGTACCAATCTTCCTGAAGCTATTTCAAAAAAATCAAGGAGAGAATCCTCCCTATTTCATTCTATGAAACCAGTATCAGCTGTATACCAAAACCAGACAATGACACAACCAAAAAAGAAAACTACAGACCACTACTCCTGATGAACATAGATGCAAAAATTCTAAAAAAAAATCAGCAAATATAACTCAACAACACATCAAAAAGATAATATATCATGATCAAATGTGTTTTATTTCAGAAATGCAAATACAGTTTGACATATGAAAATCAATAAATGTGCTTCATCACATAAACAGAATAAACAAAAATCACATTATTTCCATAGATGCAGAAAGAGCATTTGATAAAATTCAGCATCCCTTCATGATAAAACCTTCAACAAACTAGGAATAGAAGGAACATACCTGAAAATAATAAATGCCATATGGAACAGACTCAGAGCCAACATTATACTGAATGGTGGAAAGTTGAAAGTATTCCCCCTAAGAACCAGAAAAAAAATAAGGATGCCCGCTTTCACTACTATTCCACACAATACTGGAAGTCTTAGCCAGAGCAATCAGGCAAGAGAAAAATAAAGGGCATACAAATTGAAAAAGAAGGAGTCAAGTTATCTCTGTTTATAAAGTATGATCTTATATCTAGAAAAGTCTAAATACCCTCCAAAAAACTCTTAGATTTGATAAATGATTTCAGTAAAGTTTCAGGATTCAAAATTAACATATAAAAACCAGTAGCATTTTATACAACCATAATAATCAAGCTGAGAACAAAATCAAGAGGCAATCTTATTCACATTAGCCACAAAAAATGTAGGGAAAACATATTTAGGATGTAAAATACCCAGGAATAAAGTGAAGGAAGTGAGAGATCTCTACAATAAAAATTATGAAACATTGATGAAAGAAATTTATAGAGGCCACAAACGTGAGCAGAATATCTCATGTTCATGGATCTGAAGAATTAATATCATTAAACTGACCATACTGCATAAAGCATTTTACAGATTGAATGCCATCCCTATTCAAAATAATATTGTAATTTTCACAGAATTTGAACAAACAATCCTAAAATTAATTAATATGGAACCAAAAAAAAAAAAAAGAGCCTGAATAGCCAAAGCAATTTTTTTTTAACTTTAAATTTCAGGGCTACATGTGCAAGTTTGTTATATAAGTAAATTTGTGTCATAGGGGTTTGTTGCACAGATTATTTCATCACACAGGTATTAAGCCTAACACCCATTAGCTATTTTTCCTAATATTTTCCCTCCTCCTACTCTCTGCCTTCCAATAGGTCCCAGTGTCATTGTTACCTTCTATGTGTCCATGTGTTCTCATCATTTAGCTCCAGCACAGCAATCTTAACACCAAAAGACAAAGCTGGAAGCATCACCTTATTTGATCTCAAATTATGGGGTTATAATAACCAAAAGAGCATGATATTAGTATAAAAACAGACACAAAATGTAATGGAACAGAATAGAGAACCCAGAAATAAAGACACGTATCTACAGCCAACTGATTTTTGACAAAGGTGACAAAAATATACACTAGGAAAAAGCCACCCTTTTCAATAAATAATACTGGAAGAATTAGATCGTGAAGGCCAGGCATGGTGGCTCATACCTGTAATCCCAGCACTTTGGGAGGCTAAGGCAGGTGGATCACCGGAGGTCCAGAGTTCGAGACCAGCCTGGCCAAACTGGCAAAACTCTGTCTCTACTAAAAATACAAAAAAATTAGCCAGGCATGGTGGCAAGTGACTGTAATCCCAGCTACACAGAAGGCTGAGGCGTGAGAATCCCTTGAACCCAAGAGGCGGAGGTTGCAGTGACCCGAGATCATGCCACTGCACTCCAGCCTCAGTGACAGATCAAGACCCTGTCTCAATAAATAAATACATAAATAAATGAATAAATAAATAAATAGAATTAGAACACCAAATGCATAAGAATGAAACTAGATCTCTGTCTCTCATCATATACAAAAATCAACTCAAGATGGATGAAATAATTAAATGTAATAGGAGAAACTATAAAAATACCGGAAAAAAACTAGATAAAACTTCTCTTGGTTTTGGTCTAGGCAAAAAACTCCTGACAAAGTGCTCAAAAGCAGAGACAACAAAAACAAAATAGGCAAAATGAGACTTAATTAAATTAAAAAGCTTCTACACAGCACATGAAATAATCAACCTACTGTACAGACAACCTGCAAAATGGGAGAAAATATTTGCAAGAAACGCAACTGAAGGGAATGATATTCAGGACTTACAAGGAACTCAAAAAACTCAACAACAAAAACAGGAGGGGTGGAACAAGATGGTGAAATAGAAGGTTCCACTGATTATCCCTCCTACAAGCACACCAGTTTAAAACTATCTACACAAGGAAACTCCAAAGACGGCCGAATAGGAACAGCTCCAGTCTACAGCTCCCAGTAAGATCGATGCAGAAGACAGGTGATTTCTGCATTTCCAACTGATGGCATATCTGAACAAAAGGCAGAAGACAGCTTCTCCATACCTAATCATCCCTGCCTGACAGCTCTGAAGAGAGCAGTGGTTCTCCCACCATGGCTTTCGAGCTCCGATAATGGACAGAACGCCTCCCCAAGTGGGTCCCTGACCCCCATGTAACCTGACTGGGAGACACTTCCCAGTAAGGGCCAATAGACACCTCATACAGGTGGGTGCCCCCTGGGACAAAGCTTCCAGAAGAAGGATCAGGCAGCAATATTTGCTGTTCTGCAGCCTCCACTGGTGATACCCAGGCAAACAGGTTCTGGAGTGGACCTCCAGCAAACTCCAACAGACCTGCAGCTGAGGGGCCTGTGTGTTAGAAGGAAAACTAACAAACAGAAAGGAATAGAATCAACATCAACAAAAAGGACATCCACACCAAAACCCCATCTGTAGGTCACCAACATCAAAGATCAAAAGTAGATAAAACCACAAAGATGGAGAGAAACCAGAGCAGAAAGGCTGAAAATTCCAAAAACCAGAATGCCTCTTCTCCTCCAAAGGAACACAACTCCTTGTCAGCAAGGGAACAAAACTGTACAGAGAATGAGTTTGACAAGTTGACAGAAGTAGGCTTCAGAAGGTTGGTAATAACAAACTTATCTGAGGTAAAGGAGCATGTTCTAACCCAATGCAAGGAAGCTAAATACCTTGAAAAAAGGTTAGACTAATGGCTAAATAGAATAAGCAGTGTAGAGAAGAGCTTAAATGACCTGATGGAGCTGAAAACCACAGTACAAGAACTTCATGAAGCATACACAAGCTTTAATAACTGATTCAATCAAGTGGAAGAAATGATATCAGTGATTGAAGATCAAATTAATGAAATAAAGTGAGAAGACAAGATTAGATTAAAAAGAGTAGAAAGAAATGAACAAAGCCTCCAAGAAATCTGGGACTATGTGAAAAGACCAAATCTACGTCTGATTGGTGTACTTGAAAGTGACGGGGAGAATGGAACCAAGTTGGAAAGCACTCTGCAGGATATTATCCAGGAGAACTTCCGCAACCTAGCAAGGCAGGCCAACATTCAAATTCAGGAAATACAGAGATACTCCTTGAGAAGAGCAACCCGAAGACACACAGTTGTCAGATTCACCAAGGTTGAAATGAAGGAAAAAATGTTAAGGGCAGCCAGAGAGAAAGGTCAGGTTACCCACAAAGGGAAGCCCATCAGACTAACAGCGGGTCTCTCGGCAGAAACCCTACAAGCCAGAAGACAGTGGGGGCAAATATTCAACATACTTAAAGAAAAGAATTTTCAACCAAGAATTTCATAATCACCCAAAATAAGCTTCATAAGTGAAGGAAAAATAAAATCCTTTACAGACAAGCAAATACTGAGAGATTTTGTCACCAATAGGCCTGCCTCACAAGAGCTTCTCAAGGAAGCACTAAACATGGATAGGAACAACCAGTACTAGCCACTGCAAAAACATGCCAAATTGTAAAGACCATTGACGCTACGAAAAAACTGCATCAATTAATGGGCAAAATAAGTAGCTAGCATCATAATGATAGGATCAAATTCACACATAACAATATTAACCTTAAATGTAAATGGGCTAAATGCCCCAATTAAAAGACACAGACTGGCAAATTGGATAAAGAGTCAAGACCCATCAGTGTGCTGTATTCAGGAGACCCATCTCACATGCACAGACACACATAGACTCAAAATAAAAGGACGGAGGAAGATCTACCAAGCAAATGGAAAGTGAAAAAAAGCAGGGGATCAAACCTCGTCTCTGATAAAACAGACTTTAAACCAACAAAGATCAAAAGAGACAAAGAAGGCCATTACATAATGGTAAAGGGATCAATTCAACAAGAAGCGTTAACTATCCTAAATATACATGCACCCAGTACAGGAGCACCCAGGTTCATAAAGCAAGTTATTAGAGACCTACAGAGAGACTTAGACTCCCACACAATAATAATTGGAGACTTTAACACCCCACTGTCAATATTAGACAGATCAACAAGACAGAAAATTAACAAGGATATCCAGGACTTGAACTCAGCTCTGGACCAAGCAGACCTAATAGACACCTACAGAACTCTCCACCCCAAATCAACAGAATATACATTCTTCTGAGCACCACACTGCACTTATTCTATAATTGACCACATAATTGGAAGTAAAACCCTCCTCAGAAAATGTAAAAGAACAGAAATCACAGCAGACTGTCTCTCAGACCACAGTGCAATCAAATTAGAACTCAGGATTAAGAAACTCACTCAAAACTGCCCAACTACATGTAAACTGAACAACTTGCTCCTGAATGACTACTGGGTAAATAATGAAATGAAGGCAGAAATAAAGATGTTCTTTGAAACCAAAGAGAACAAAGACACCACATACCAGAAACTCTGGGACACATTTAAAGCAGTGTATAGAGGGAAATTTATGGCACTGAATGCACACGAGAGAAAGCAGGAGAGATCTAAAATTGACATCCTAACATCACAATTAAAAGAACTAGAGAAGTAAGAGCAAACAAATTCAAAAGCTAGCAAGAGACAAGGAATAACTAAGATGAGAGCAGAACTGAAGGAGATAGAGACACAAAAATCCCTTCAAAAAATCAATGAATCCAGGAGCTGGTTTTTTGAAAAGATCAACAAAATTAGTAGACCACTAGCAAGACTAATAAAGAAGAAAAGGGAGAATAATTGAATAGGTGCAATAAAAAATGATAAAGGGGATATCACCACCAATCCCACAGAAATACAAACTACCATCAGAGAATACTACAAACACCTCTATGTAAATAAACTAGAAAATCTAGAAAAATGGATAAATTCCTGGACACATCCTCCCACCCAAGAGTAAACCACGAAGAAGTTGAATCACTGAATAGACCAATAACAGTTTCTGAAATTGAGGCAATAGTTAATAGCTTACCAACCAAAAAAAGCCCAGGAACAGATGGATTCACAGCCAAATTCTACCACAGGTACAAACAGGAGCTGATACCATTCCTTCCGAAAGTGTTCTGATCAACAGAAAAAGAGGGAATCCTCCCTAACTCATTTTATGAGGCCAGCATCATCCTGATACCAAAGCTTGGCAGAGAAACAACAATAAAAGTGAATTTTAGGCCAATATCCCTGATGACCATCGATGCGAAAATCCTCAATAAAATACTGGCAAATCGAAACCAGCAGCATATCAAAAAGCTTATCCACCACGATTAAGTCGGCTTCATCCCTGGGATACAAGGGTGGTTCAACATATGCAAATCAATAAACATAATACATCACATAAACAGAACCAAAGACAAAAACCACATGATTATCTCAATAGATGCAGAAAAGGCCTTTGACAAAATTCAACAGCCCTTTATGCTAAAAATTCTCAATAAACTAGGTATTGATGGAACATATCTCAACATAATAAGAGCTATTTATGACAAACCCACAGCAAATATCTTACTGAATGGGCAAAAGCTGGAAGCATTCCCTTTGAAAACTGGCACAAGACAAGGATGCCCTCTCTCACCACTCCTATTCAACAAAGTATTGGAAGTTCTGGCCAGGGCTATAAAGCAGGAGAAAGAAATAAAGGGTATTCAATTAGAAAATGAGGAAGTCAAATTTTCTCTGTTTGCAGATGACATGACTGTATATTGAGAAAACTCCAGCGTCTCAGCCCAAAATCTCCTTAAGCTGATAAAAGCATCTTCAGCCAAGTCTCAGGATAAAAATCAATGTGCAAAAATCACAAGCATTCCTATACAACAACAATAGACAAACAGAGAGCCAAATCATGAGTGAACTCGAATTCACAATTGTTACTAAGAAAATAAAATACCTAGGAATCCAACTTACAAGGAATGTGAAGGACCTCTTCAAGAAGAACTACAAACCACTGTTCAAGGAAATAAGAGAGGACACAAACAAATGGAAAAACATTCGATGCTCATGGATAGGAAGAATCAATATTGTGAAAATGGCCTTACTGCCAAAGTTATTTACAGATTCAGTGCTATCCCCAACAAGCTACCACTGACTTTCTTCACAGCACTGGAAAAAACTACTTTAAACTTCATATGGAATGAAAAGAGAGCCTGCATAGCCAAGACAATCCTAAGCAAGAAGAACAAACCTGGAGGCATCACACTACCTGACTTCAACCTTACTAGAAGGCTACAGTAACAAAAACAGCATGGTACTGGTACCAAAACAGATATATAGACCAATGGAACAGAAAGGAGGCCTCAGAAATAACACCACACAACTACCACCATCAGATATTTGACAAACCTGACACACATAAGCAATGGAGAAAGATTCCCTATTTAACAAATCGTGTTGGGAAAACTGGCTAGCCATATGCAGAAAACTGAAATTGGATCCCTTCTTTACACCTTATAAAAAAGCAACTCAAGATGAATCAAGACTTAAATGTAAGACCTAGGACCATAAAAATCCTAGAAGAAAACCTGGGCAATACCATTCAGAACATAGGCATGGGCAAAGACTTCATATCTAAAACACCAAAAGCAATGGCAACAAAAGCCAAAATTGACAAATGGGATCTAATTAAACTAAAGAGCTTCTGCACAGCAAAAGAAACTATCATCAGAGGGAAGAGGCAACCTAGAGAATGGGAGAAAATTTTTGCAATCTATCCATCTGTCAAAAGGCTAATATCCAGAATCTACAAAGAACTTAAACAAATTTACAAGAAAAACACAAACAACTCCATCAAAAAATGGGCAAAGGATGTGAACAGACACTTCTCAAAAGAAAACATTTATGCAGCCAACAGACATATGAAAAACTGCTCATCATCACTGGTCATTAGAGAAATGCAAATCAAAACCAAAATGAGATACCATCTCACGTCAGTTAGAATGGTGATCATTAAAAAGTCAGGAAACAAAAGATGCTGGAGAAGATCTGGAGAAATAGGAATGCTTTTACACTGCTGGTGGGAGTATAAATTAGTTTAACCATTGTGGAAGTCAGTGTGGCGATTCCTCAAGGATCTAGAACTAGAAATAACATTTGACCCAGCAATCTGGGCATATACTCGAAGGATTATAAATCATTCTACTATCAAGACACATGCACACGTATGTTTATTGCAGCACTATTCACAATAGCAAAGACTTGGAACCAATCCCAATGTCCATCAGTGATAGACTGGATGAAGAATATGTGGCACGTATACGTCATGGAATACTATGCAGCCACAAAAAGGATGAGTTTACACCAATAACAGACAAACAGAGAGCCAAATTATGAGTGGACTCCCATTCACAATTGCTTCAAAGAGAATAAAATACCTAGGAATCCAACTTACAAGGGATGTGAAGAACCTCTTCAAGGAGAACTACAAACCACTCCTCAAGAAAATAAAAGAGGATACAAACAAATGGAAGAACATTCCATGCTCATGGATAGGATGAATCAATATCATGAAAATGGCCATACTGCCCAAGGAAATTTATAGATTCAATGCCATCCCCATCAAGCTACCAATCACTTTCTTCACAGAATTGGAAAAATCTACTTTAAAGTTCATGTGGAACCAAAAAAGAGCTCACATTGCCAAGTCAATCCTAAGCCAAAAGAACAAAGCTGGAGGCATCATGCTACCTGACTTCAAACAATACTACAAGGCTAAAGTAACCAAAACAGCATGGTACTGGTACCAAAACAGAGATATAGACCAATGGAAAAGAACAGAGCCCTCAGAAATAATGCTGCATATCTACAGCTATCTGATCTTTGACAAACTTGACAAAAACAAGCAATGGGGAAAGGATTCCCTATTTAATAAATGGTGCTGGGAAAACTGGCTAGCCATATGTAGAAAGCTGAAACTGGATCCCTCCCTTACACCTTATACAAAAATTAATTCCAGATGGATTAAAGACTTACATGTTAGACTTAAAACCATAAAAACCCTAGAAGAAAACCTAGGCAATACCATTCAGGACATAGGCATGGGCAAGGACTTCATGTCTAAAACACCAAAAGCAATGGCAACAAAAGCCAAAATTGACAAATGGGATCTAATTAAACTCAAGAGCTTCTGCACAGCAAAAGAAACTACCATCAGAGTGAGCAGGCAACCTGCAGAATGGGAGAAAATTTTCGCAACCTACTCATCTGACAAATGGCTAATATCCAGAATCTACAATGAACTCAAACAAATTTACAAGAAAAACACAAACAACTCCATCAAAAAGTAGGCGAAGAATATGAACAGACACTTTTCAAAAGAAGACATTTATGCAGCCAAAAAACACATGAAAAAATGCTCATCATCACTGGCCATCAGAGAAATGCAAATCAAAACCACAATGAGATACCATCTCATACCAGTTAGAATGGTTATCATTAAAAAGTCAGGAAACAACAGGTGCTGGAGAGGATGTGGAGAAATAGGAAAACTAGTTCAACCATTGTGGAATTCAATGTGGTGATTCCTGAGGGATCTAGAACTAGAAATACCATTTGACCCAGCCATCCCATTACTGGGTATATACCCAAAGGATTATAAATCATGCTGCTATAAAGACACATGCACACGTATGTTTATAGCGGCACTATTCACAATAGCAAAGACTTGGAACCAACTTAAATGTCCAACAACGATAGACTGGATTAAGAAAATGTGGCACATATACACCATGGAATACTATGCAGCCATAAAAAATGATGAGTTCATATCCTTTGTAGGAACATGGATGAAATTGGAAACCATCATTCTCAGCAAACTATCTCAAGGACAAAAAACCAAACACTGCATGTTCTCACTCATAAGTGGGAATTGAACAATGAGAACACATGGACACAGGAAGGGGAACATCACACACTGGGGCCTGTTGTGGGGTGGGGGGAGGGGGGAGGGATAGCATTAGGAGATATACCTAATGCTAAATGACGAGTTAATGGGTGCAGCACACCAACATGGCACATGTATACATATGTACCAAACCTGCACATTGTGCACATGTACCCTAAAACTTAAAGTATAATAATAATAAAATCTAAAAAAAAAGGATGAGTTAACGTCCTTCGCAGAGACATGGATGAAGCTGGACTATCACAAGATCAGAAAACCAAACACTGCATGTTCTCACTCATACATAAGTGGGAGTTGAACAATGAGAACACATGGATACAGGGCGGGAAACATCACATACCTGGGCCTGTGTGGGAAGGGGGGCTCTTAGATGGATAACATTAGCAGAAATACCTAATGTGGGTGACAGATTGATGGGTGCAGCAAACCACAATGGTACGTGTATACCTATGTAACAAAACTGCATGTTTTGTACATGTAACCCAGATCTTAAAGTATAATTTAAAAAAAAAAACTATCTACACAAAAGAGCACCATCATTAGAATTAAAAATAAGATGAGCACTCACGGAGTCTAATTTTAACTTTATATCACTGAAAGAGGCACTGAAGAGGTGGGAAAAAGAGTCTTAAATGGCGAATGCCACCCCTCCCCCATCCCTTGATATTGGCTGTATGGTGCAGAGAGCATTTCTGTGCACTACCGAGAGGGACAGTGCAGCAGTTGTGAAGTATTGAACTCAATGGTGCCCTGTTGTAGCAGAAAATAAAACCAGATCAAACTCAGCTGACACCCATCCAGGTGTAGAGCATTCAAACCAGCCATAGCTGGTGAGAATCTCTGATCCCAACAGCCCAAACTTGAGTTCCCACAAGCCTCACCACCATGGGCTAAAGTACTCTGGGATCTCATGTAAACTTGAAATGCAGCCTAAGCCACAAGAACTGCTACTCCTAGGTAAGTCCTAGTGCTGAATTGGGCAGAGCCAGTGGGCTAGGGGGCATGTAACCTACTGGGACACCAGTCTGGGTGGCTATAGAAGTGCTGGCATCCCACTCCCCTAACCCCAGGCTGCACAGTTCACAGCTCCAAAAGAGACACCTTCCCTTTGCTGAAAACATGAGAGGGAAAAATGGGAGGACTTTATCTTGCATTTTGAATACCAGCTCAGTTGCATCAGTATAGGACACCGGTCAAAGTCCTGAGGCCACCTTTTCAGGCACTAGCTCCTGGATGAAATTTCTAGAGACACTCTGGGCCAGAAGGGAAGCCACTGCCTTGACGGGAAAGACCCAGTCCTGGTGAGATTCATTACCTGCTAACTGAAGAGCCCTAGGGCCCTGAATAACCAGCAGAGAAACCCAGGTATTATGACAAGGGGCCTTGGTGAAACTTTCAGACTTTCTGGCTTCAGGTGAGACTCAGCACATTCCCAGCTTTGGTGGCTACGAGGTGAGACTCCTTTCGATTGAGAAAAGTAGAGGAAAAATTAAAGGAGACTTTGTCTTGGACTTTAGGTACCAGCTCAGCCACAGAAGGGTAGAGCACCAAGCCAGTTTTTGAGGTGCCCAATTCCAGGGCTTGGCTCTTGGACAGCATTTCCAGACTGGGTCTGGGCCACAGAAGAGCCCATTGCCATGAAAGGTGAGTCCAAGGCCAGGCAGCATTCACCGCAAACTGACTGAAGAGCTTCTGGGCTTTAAGAGAACAAAAGAGGTAGTCTGGCAATACTACCCCTGGGACTGTAGTGGCGATGGCCATGGGGTGAGGCTCCTCTGTCTTTGAAAAGGGGAGGGAAGAGTGGGGAAGTCTGCATCTTGTGGTGTGAGTGCTATTTCAGCTGCAGTAAAATAGAAAACCAGGTAGATTTCTAAGGTTTTTGACTCTAGTCTCTGGCTCCCAGACAACAACTTTGGACTTGTCTGGCACCTAAAGGAACTTGCTACCCTGGACATAGGCCTAATTGGCTTTGCCACCTGCTGAATGTAGAGTCCCCAGGACCTTGAGAGAACATAGTCTATAGCCAGGGAGTGGTTACAGCAGGCCTTGGGTGAGACTCAGTGCTTCACTGGCTTCAGACCTGACCCAGATTAAGTCCTAGTGGTAGGGGCATCAAGGATGTTTGTGTAATTTCATGTCACCTCCAGGGGGCTCAGAACAGAGATAAACTCTATTTAGGGGAAAATAAAATAAGAAAACATGAGTCTCTGCCTGGTAATCAAGAGAATTCTCCCAGATCTTGTCCAATACCATTCAGGCAGTACCTCTACAAGTCTGCAAGAACCACAGTACTGGGCTTGGGGGTCCCTGTAAAACAGATAAAGCTTAAATCACAACACTCAAGTCCTTTCAAATATCTGGAAACCCTTCCTAAGAGGAAAAGATACAAACAAGACCAGACCAAGAAGACTACAATAAATACTGGATTATTCAATGCCCAGACATAGATGAACATCCACAAGTATCATGACTGTCCAAGAAAATATGACTTCACCAAATTAACTAAATAAGGAATCAGGAAACAATTCTGGTGACCTTTCAGACAGAGTATTAAAAATAGTTGTTCTGAAAAAACTCAAAAAATTTCAAGAAAACAAGGAGAAGGAATTCAGAATTCTATCAGAATAATTTAACTAAAAGATTGAAATAATTAATAATAAAGAGAAATCCTGGAGCTGAAAAACGCAATTGGCATACAAAAGAATATATCAGAGTCTTTTGTAGTAAAATTGATCAAGCAGAAGACAAAATTAGTGAGCTTAAAGACAGGCTATTTGAAAAAACACAGAGGAGACAAAAGAAAAAAGAACAGAAAACAATAAAGTATGCCTACAGGATCTAGAAAATTACCTAAAAAGTGCAAATCTAAGAGTTATTGGCCTTAAAGAGGAGGTAGAGAAAGAGATAGGGGTAAAAAGTTTATTCAAAGAAATAACAACAGAGAACTTCTCAAACCTAGAGAAATATACCAGTTTGTAAGTAAAAGAAGGCTATAGAACACCAAGTAGATTTAACGCAAAGACAGTCAAAAAAATGAAGTAAAGGGCATCCAAATTGGAAATGAACAAGTGAAACTAATTTTGTTTGCATGAGATATGATCTTCTATTTAGAAAAACCTAAAGACTACACCAAAAAAACTATTAGAACTGATAAACAAATTCATTAAGCTGCAGGATACAAAATCAATATACAAAAATTAGTATCATTTCTATATGCCAACAGGGAACAATCCAAAAAGAAATCAAGAATGTAATCGCATTTACAATAGCCACGAATACAATCAAATGCCTAAAAATTAACTTAAACAATAAAGTGAAAAATCTCTACAATGAGTACTATAAAATACTGCTGATAGAAATTGATGGAGACACCTAAAAATGGGAAGATATTTTATGTTCATAGACTGAAAGAATCAATATTGTTAAAAGGTGGATGCTACCCAAAACAATCTACAGATGCAATGTAATTCCTGTCACAATATCAATGATATTCTTCACAAAAATAGAAAAAAAACCCTAAAATTTATATGGAACCACAAAAGACACAGAATAGCAAAGGCTATCCTGAGAGAAAAGAAGAAAACTGGAGGTATCACATTAACTGACTTCAAATTCTACTACAGAGATATAGTAAACCAAACAGTATGGTATTTGCCAAAAAAAAAAAAAAAAAAAAAAAAAGACACACAGACCAATGGAACAGAATTGAGAACCCAGAAACAAATCTGCACACCAAAGTGCGCTCATTTTTGACAAACGTGCAAAGAACATACATTGTCTCTTCAATAAATGGTGTTGGGAAAAGTGAATATCCATATGCAGAAGAATGAAACTAGATCCCTTTCTCTCACTGTATGCAAAAATCAAACCAAAATGAATTAAAGACTTAAATTTAAGACCTCAAACTATGAAACTACAAGAAGAAAACATTGAGGAAACTCTCTAGGACATTGTTCTGGGCAAAAATTTCTTGAATCAAACACCACAAGCACAGGTAACCAAAGCAAAAATTGACAAATGGGATCACATCAAGTTAAAAAGCTTCTGCGCAGCAAAGGAAACAATTGACAAAGTGAAGAGACAACACATGGGATGGGAGAAAATATTTGCAAATACCCATCTGACAAGAGATTAATAACTAGGGTATGTATAGAGTAATACAAGGAAAAAAAGCTAACAATCCAACTTAAAAACAGGCAAAAGATCTGAATAGACATTTCTCAATAGAAGACATACAAAAGGCAAACAGGCCTATGAAAAGATGCTCAACATCATTGATCATCGGAGAAATGCAAATCAAAACTACAATGAAATGTTATCTTTTTAAGTTAATATGGTGTATATCCAAAGGCAGGCAACAACAAATGCTGGCGAGGATGTGGAGAAAAGAGAACCCTCGACACTGTTGGTGGGAATGTAAATTAGTAAAATCACTGTGGAGAACAGCTTGGAGTTTCCTTTAAAAAACTAAAAATAGAGCTACCATATATCCAGCAATTCCACTGCTGAGTATATATCCAAAAGAAAGGAAATGAGTATATCGAAGAGATATCTGCACTCCCACATTTGTTGCAGCACTGTTCACAACAGCTATGATTTGGAAGCAACCTAAGTGTCCAAGGGATGAATGGATAAAGAAAATGTTCTTATACTCAATAGAGTACTATTCAGCCATAAAAAAGGAATGAGATCCTGTCATTTGCATGAATGGAAATGAAGTTTATTATGCTAAATGAAATAAGCCAGGCACAGAAAGACAAACATCACTTGTTCTCATTTATTTGTGGCATCTAAAAATAAAATCAATTGAACTAATAGACATACAAAGTAGAAGAATGGTTACTAGAGGGTGGGAAGGGTAGTAAGGGATGAGGAGGAGGTGGGGATGATTAATGGGTCCAAAAAAAGATATTTAAAGTGAATAAATAAGACCTAGTATTTGATAACACAATAGGGTGTGTGTAGTCAGAATACTTTAATTGTATATTTTTAAACAACAAAAGGAGTATAATTGGATTGTTTGTAACACAAAGGAGAAATGTTTTGGGGGACGGATACCACATTTTCTATGAAGTGCTTATTATGCATTGCATGCCTGTATGAAAATATCTCATGTACCCCATAAATACATGTACCTACTATGTACCCAGAGAAATTAAAAATTAAAAAATTTTAAAGATAGTTCCGATTTTTGGATCCACAGCTAATGCTGCTGATACCATGAACCAGGATGTTAGGGGCACAGGGTTTCACAGTAGGTGCAAGACCAAAGCTATCTCAAACAAATGCTGGAGACTTGCTGCAAACAGTAACATTGAAAAAAGAGCTGTTGGCTTTAGCTGTGGTGGTGCTCCAGGAGTTAATACTCTTCATGGTTGACGTAGAGTTGTGTTAGCTATGCAAAACGCTATGATACTGAAGGCAAGACCAGATTTTGATAGTTGTAGACAGTTTCTAAACTTCATGAGGGGTATTTAATTATTTTTTTTCTTAGATGGAGTCTCACTCTGTCACCCAGGCTGGAGTGCAGTAGCATGATCTAAGCTCACTGCAACCTCCACCTCCCGGGTTCAAGCAATTCTTCCACCTCAGCCTCCCAAGTAGCTGGAATTACAGGCATGCACTACCAGGCCCAGCTAATTTTGTATTTTTTGTAGAGACGGGGTTTCACCATGTTGGCCAGGCTGGTCTCAAACTCCTGACTTCAGGTGATCTGCCCACCTCAGCCTCCCAAAGTGCTGGGATTACAGGTGTAAGCCACCACGCCCAGCCCATGAGGGGTATTATATCAATGTGGAACTCTCTTTCCCAGGGCCAAATTATGCAATGGCAATCTGAAGTATGGGAGAGTGTTCTGTCTTGATCATTGACTCACGCATCTGGTAATGCCAGCCTTGCTAGATTGGAGAATAGATGAGATGTGTTATCTTCCTCTGAAAATTTCATGTGTGTGCCTGGGAGAGGATTAATGGCTTGTAGGCAGCCAGGTCTTCCCAATACCTTCTGGTGGCTCTTTACCGTACTCTGGATATGATTTGCCTGCACATCAGTGATTCTGGAAAGCAGTATGGCATCTTTCAAGTTTCCCTTCACCATAAGTAGTGGGACATTCGAACTCTCTAAACAGCTCCATAGAGCCTATTGAGTGAGCTCTCCTGTGCAGCAAAGTCCATAGTGCTACCTACTATTGTGTGCTACTACTCCCTTGGAATATGGTTCTCTTGAGATTGTAAAATCCTTTACTGAATATGTCCCTGACAACTTGGGAATGATGCCCTATTTCAGGCATCATTTCTCTTGAGTTTGCCAATGGTTAGAAAGGTGACGGAGTCCACATAATAGAAATGAATGAAAGAAGATTAAAGTGCTTTGCAAACTCTAAAATAAAAAAAAAACACACACAAATAATTCAATTAAAATGTAGTTGAAGGATATGAATAGACATTTTCAAAAGAAGACATACAAATGATCAACAAAAGTGAAAAAATGTTCAACATCACTAATCACCAGGGAAATGCAAATTAAAACCACAATGAGATATCATTGTACACCAGTTAGAGTGGCTATTATTAAAAACTTTAAAAATAACAGACGTTGGCAATTATGTGAAGAAAAGGTGCTTATACACTGTTAGTGGGGATGTAAATTATTAGTACAAGCTTTATGGAAAAACAGTATGGAGGCTTATTAAAGAACTGAGAATAGAACTGCCATTCAATCTAGCAATCCCACTACCGGGTATGAACCCAAAGAAAATAAGTCATTATATCAAAAAGATGCATGCACTCATGTGTCTATCACAGTACTATTCAGAAAGATACTTGCACTCATATGTTTATCTCAGTACTGTTCACAATAGCAAAGACATGAAATCAACCTAAATATCCATGACTGGGTAAAGAAAATGTGGGAATGCTATTCAGCAATTAAAAATAATGCAATCATGTCTTTTGCAGCAACTTGTGTGCAACTGGAGGCCATGATCTCAAGTGAAACAACTCAGAAACATAGTTAAATACCACATATTCTTACTTATAAGTGAGAGCTAAATAATAATACACATACATATAGAATGGGAAATAGTAGACATTGAAGACTTGAAAGAATGGGAGGGGGTGGATGATGAGAAACTACTTAATGATGACAATGTATGTTATTCAGATGATGGATACAACTAAAAGTCTGGCCTTCACCACTATGTAATATCTCCATGTAATAAAATTGCACTTGTACTTGTACCTCTTAAATTTATACAAAGAAAGAAAAACTGGTGAACAAGAGACTAAGGACTTATGGTACAGCATCAAAGTAAATAATATATGCATTATAGGAATCCCCAAGGGAGAAGAGAGAGAGAAAAGGAGAGGCTTGAGAAAAATAATGCTTGAAAATTTCACAAATTGAAGAAAAGACATGGATCTACAAATCCAAGATGCTCAATGAACTTCACATAGGATATAACTAAAGAGTCCTACACTAAGACACATTATAATCAAACTATTGGAAGCCAAAAACATGGGAAGAATCTTGGAAGCATTAAAAAAAAAAGTACCTCACACAGGAAGGGGAACACCACACTCTGGGGACTCTTGTGGGGTGGGGGGAGGGGGGAGGGGGGAGGGACAGCATTAGGAGATATACCTAATGCTAAATGATGAGTTAATGGGTGCAGCACACCAGCATGGCACATGTATACATATGTAACTAACCTGCACATTGTGCACATGTACCCTAAAACTTAAAGTATAAATAAATTAAAAAAAAGTACCTCATAATGATCAAGAAATTCTCAATGGGGTTGTGGATTTCCCAACAGAAATATTGCAAGTCAAAAGGCTGATATATTTAAGGACCTGAAAAAACAACAACAAAAAACCCTGCCAACTAAAAATTCTACATCTTGCAAAACTGTCTTTCAAAAATAAAGGAGGAATTAAGACATTCCCCAAAAAACAAAAGCTGAGAGAGCTCATTACCACTACAGTTTCCTTACAGGGAATGCTAAAGGGAATTCTTCAGGTTGAAATGAAAAGATTATAGGCAGGAACTTAGAGCCACAAAAAGCATAAAGCCTGTTAGTAAAGGTAAATACATGGAAAAATATAAAAACCAGTACTAATTTAATTTTGATATGTAACTCCACTTTTCATTTTTCTATAGGATTTAACAGATAAATAATTATAACATATGTAAATGGGTACATAATATATAGAGGTATAATCTGTAACATCAGTAATGTAAAGTGGGGAAGGGCAAGGTGGAAAAGGAGTAGAATGTTTGTATGTGACTAAAATTATGTTGGTATCAGTTTAAAATATATTATTATAACTTTAGAATGTTATACCCATTCCCATGGTAATTCCCATAGTAACCAAAAAGAAAATATCTGTAGGATACACACAAAAGAAAATCAGAAGTAGATGCAAACTTGTCACTACAGAAAAAAAAAAGCTATCAAAATAGAAAACAATAATAGAGAAAATAAGACACAAAAAGCTATAAGACATACAGAAAATAAATTTAAAAATGGCAAAAAGAAGTCATCTCTTATTAGTAATTACTTTAAACTTAAATGAGTAAACATCCCAATCAAAGACATAGAGTGGCAGAATGAATAAATAAACAGAGTACAACTCTATTGTGTCTTTTGAGAGACTTACTTTAGATCTGAGAGCATGCATAGGTTGAAAATAAAAGTATAGCAAAATATTCATATAAAAACCAGACAAGATAAAGAAATAAAGGGATTCAAATTGGAAAGGAACAAGTGAAATTAATATGGTGTGCAAAAGATATGATCACATATTTAGAAAAACCTAAAGACTCCTCACAAAAAGCTATTAGAAGTGATAAACAAATTCAATGAGTTGCAGGATACAAAATCAACATACAAGAATCAGTAGTATTTCTATATGCCAACCGTGAAGAATCTATAAAAGAAATAAAAAAGTAATTCTATTGACAATAACCAAACAAAAAATTAAATACCTAGAAATTAACCAAAGAAATGAAAGACCTCTATAATGAAAACTATAAAACATTGATGAAAAAATTGAAGAGGACCCCAAAAAATGGAAAAATAGTTCATGTCCACAGATTAGAAGAATCAATATTGTTAAAATGTCCATACTAGCCAAAGCAATCTACAGATTCAATGCAATTTCTATCAAAATATCAGTTACATTTTTCACAGAAATAGAAAAAAAATTCTAAAATTTATGTGAAACCACAAAAAAAAAGAAAAACAGAACAGCCAAAGCTATCCTAAGCAAAAATAATGAAACTGGAGGAATCATATTACTTGACTTGACATTATGCTATAGAGCTATAGTAACCAAAACAGCATGTTACTGCCATAAAAATAGGCACATAGACCAATGCAACAGAATTGAGAACACAGAAACAAATCCACACACCTACAGAGAGCTGATTTTTGACAAAGGTGCCAAGAATACATTGGAGAAAAGACAGTCTCTTTAATAAATGGTGCTGGGGAAATTGGAGGTCCATAGGCAGAAGGATGAAACTATACCTCTATCTCTCACCATACACAAACTTCAAATCAAAATGAATTAAAGACTTAAATCTGAGACCTCAAACTATGAAACTACTATAACAAAACATTGGGCAAAATCTCCAAAACATTGGTGTGGGGAAAAAGTTTATTGAGCAATACCTGACAAGCACGGGCAACTAAAGCAAAAATGGACAAATGAGATCATATCAAGTTGAAAATCTGCACAGCAAAGGATACAACCAACAAAGTGAAGATACAACCCACAGAATGGGAGAAAATATTTGCAAACTACTTATCTGTAAAGGGATTGATAACCAGAATATATAAGGAGCTCAAACAACTCTATAAGAAAAATTCTAATAATCTGATCAAAAAATGGGCAAAAGATCTGAATAGACATTCCTCGAAAGAAGACATACAAATATCAAGCAGGCATATGAAGAGATGCTCAACATTATTCATCATCAGGGAAATTCAAATCAAAACTACAATAAGACAGCATCTAATCCCGGTTAAAATGACTTACATCCAAAAGACAGGCAAAAACAATTGCTGGTGAGGTTGTGGAGAAAAGAGAACACTTGTACACTGTTGGTGGGAATCTAATTTAGTACAATCACTCTGGAGAACTGTTTGGAGGTTACTCAGGAAACAAAAAATAGAGCTACCCCTCAGCAGTCTCACTGCTGAGTATATACCCCCAAAAAGGAAATGAGTATATTGAAGAGATATCTGCACTCCCATGTTTGTTGCAGCACTGTTCACAATAGCCATGATTTGGAAGCAACATAAGTGTCCAACAGATGAATGGATAAAAAAAAGTGGTACTTATACTCAATGGAATACTATTCCGCCATAAAAAAGAATGAAATCCTGTCATCTGCATGAATGGAAATGGAGTTCATTATACTAAATGAAATAAGCCAGGCACAGAAAGACAAACATCACAGGGTTTCACTAATTTGTGGGATCTAACAATTAAAAAAATTGAATTCATGGACATAGAGAGTATAAGGATGGTTACCAGAGGCTGGGAAGGGTAGTAGGGGGCTAGGAGGAAGTTGGAGATGGTTAATGGTTATGAAAAAAAAGTAGTTAAAAAGAATGAATGAGGCTTAGTATTTGAGAGCACAACAGGATGACTGTAGCCAATAATAGCCTAGATGTACATTTTTAAATAACTAAAAGAGAGTAATTGGATTGTTTGTAACACAAAGAAGGGGATGGATACCCCTTTCCCCATGATGTAATTATTTCACATTGCATGCCTGTATCAAAACATCTCATATACCCCATATATATATGTATACATATATATGTACATACATATATATATACACATATATACACACACACACACACCTATATATTAAAAATTTTAAAATTATATAAAAATATTTTATACAAATAGTTACCAGAAGAGAGCAGGAGTGGCTATAGCAATATAGGATAAAATAGATTTTCAGATAAAAACTATTATAAGAGACAAAGTAAGACATTACATAACGATAAAAGAGTCAATTCACTGAGATATAATGACTATAAACATACACCAACCGAAGATCAGAGCTACTAAAAGTATGAAACACACATTGACAGAATCAAAGGGAGAAACAAACAGTTCTACAATAATCCTAGGAGACTAAAATGCTACTTTCAATTATGAATAGAACAACAGACACAAATCAATTATGCAATAGAGAATATGAACAACACTGCAGACCAATTAGACCTAAAACATACACAGTACACTCCATGCAACAAAAGCTGAATGCACATTTTTCTCAAGTGAACATGGAACATTCTCCAGGATTGACCATGTATAGTTCACAAAACAAGTCTTAATAAATTTAAAAGCTTGAAATTATATAAAGTATCTATTCTGAAAACAAATAAATGGAAATAGAAAAGAATAACAGAGGGAAAATTGTAAAATTCACAAATATGTGAAAATCAAACAACACAGTCTTAAACAACCAATGGATTAAAGGAGAAATCACAAGAGAAATTAGAAAATATCCTGAGACAAATAACAATTTAAACACAACATACAAAAACTTATGGAATACAGTAAAAGGAGGGCTAAAATGAAAATTTATAACTCTAAATGATTACACTGAAAAAAATATCAAATCTACAACTCAACTTTACATCTTCAGGAACTAGAAAAAGAAGAAAAAAATTAACTCAAAAATAGCAGAAGGAAATAATAAAAATCAGAGCAGAGAAAAATAAAACAGAAATAGACAAAATCAATGAAGTGAAGAATAGGTTCTTTGGAAAAAATCACCAAAATTGATAAACCTTTTCTAGATAGACTGAAAATGAAAAAGAGAAGACTCAAGTGACTAAAATCAGAAATGAAAGTGGAGACATCACTATGGATTTTACAGAAATACAAGAATTATAACAAGTATTATAAATAATTGCATACCAACAAATTAGATAATATAGATGAAATGAGAAAATTTCTAGAAACACAGAACACACCAAGAGCAAATCATGAAAACCTGCCAAAAAAGAAATGCCCAAAACCAGATGGCTTCACTAATGAATTCTGTTAACCATTTTAAAAAGAATTAACACCAATCCTGCTCAAAACCTTGCAAAAAATTGAAGAGGAATGTATTAGTCTGCTTGGGGTTTCTATAGAGGAATATCTGAGGCTGGGTAGTTGATAAAGCAAGAAGGTTTATTTTCGCTCACAGTTCTGCAGACTGTGCAAGAAGCATATTGCCAGTATTTGTTTCTGGTGAGGACCCCAAGAAGCTTACAATCACAGTGGAAGAGGAAGGAGGAGCAGACATGACACATGGTGAGAGGAGTAAGAAGGAAGGGAGGAGTTGCCAGGCTCTTCAAACAGCTCTCATATAAACTTAGAGAATGAGAAATCACTCACTACCACAAGGAGGGCACCAAGCCATCCATGAAGGATCCACTCCCTTTGCAAAAACACCTCGCATCAGGCCCCACATCCAACATTGGGGATCACATCTCAACATGAGATTTGGAGGGGAAAAACATCTGAACTACACCAAGGAAGGAAGACTTTTTAACTCATTCTATGCAGCCAGCATTACCTTGATAATAAACCTATACAATGACACTATAGGAAAAAAAAACCCTACAAACTAATATCCCTTATGAGTATGGATTCAAAAATCCTCAACAAAATACTGACAAAATGCATCCAAAAGGACATTAATAGAATTATACACCATGACCAAAATGGGCTTATTTTTTGAAGTCAAGGATGTCTCAATATATGAAAAGAAAACAATATAATATACCACAATAACAGAATGAAGAAAAGATGCCCACATTATCATTTCAATAGGTGCAGAAAACACATTTGATAAAATTCAAGCCATTTTCATAATTAAAAAAAGTACTCAACAAACTAGGAATAGAAGGACATTACTTCAATATAGTAAAGATCACATGTTAAAAACCCACAGCTAAAGTCATGCTCAATGGTCAAAGACTGAAAGCTCTTCTTCTAAGATATGTTTTATTAGACAAGGATGCCTGCTCTCACCACTTCTGTTCCTTATGATACTGGAAGTCCTAGCTAGAGCGATTAGACAAGAAAAAAAATAAAAGCCATCCAAATTGGAAAGGAAGAAGTAATATGTTTTTTTAATTGTTAATTTGTCAATCACATTTGTTGATTTGCATATGTTGAACCAACCTTGCATTCCATGGATAAAGCCTATTTGATCATACTGAATTCAATTTTGATGAGTTGCTGGATTCGATTTGCTAGTATTTTGTTCAGGATTTTTGCATCTATGTTCATCAGGGATATTGGCCTAAAGTTTTTGTTGTTGTTGCTGTGTCTCTGCCAGATTTTGCTATCACATTTTTGGAATAGTTTCATCAATATAATTGGTATCAGCTCTTATTTGTATGTCTGGTAGAATTTCGCTGTGAATCCCTCTGGCTCACAGCTTTTTTGGTTAGTTGGTTGGGTTTTTTTTTTAACTGATTCAATTTTGGAACTCATTACCAGTCTGTTGAACATTTCAATTTCTTCCTGGTTCTACCTTGGGAAGTTGTGTGTTTCCAGGAATTTATCCATTTCATCTAAATTTTCTAAATTGTGTGCATAGTGCTGTTCATAATACTCTCTGATGATTTATTATTATTATTATTGAGATGGAGTCTCACTCTGTCATCCAGGCTGGAGTACAGTGGCATGATCTCGGCTCACTGCAACCTCTGTCTTCCAGGTTCAAGTGATTCTCCTGCCTCAGCCTCCTGAGTAGCTGGGACTGCAAGCATGTTCCACCATTCCCAGCTATTTTTGTGTATTTTTAGTAGAGACACAGTTTCACCATGTTGGCCAGGCTGGTCTGGAACTCCTGGCCTCAAATGATCCACCTGCCTTGTCCTAACAAAAGTGCTGGGATTACAGGCTTGAGACATCATGTCAGGCCAGTCCCTAATGAACTTTTTTATTTCTGTGAGATCAGTTATAATGTATTTTCATTTCTGATTGTGCTTATTTTAATCTTTTTTTAAATTTTTTTTGTTAATCTAGTTAGCTGTCTATCACTCTAGTTTATTCTTTTGAAGAAGCAACTTTTGGTTTCATTTATCTTTTTCATGGATTTTTGCATCTCAGTTTTATCCAGTTTTGCTGACTTTGCTTACGTCTTTTCTTCTTCTAGCTTTGGGGATGGTTTGTTCTCCCTAGCTGTGATGTTAGAGTTTTCATTTTAAATCTTTTTAAAGTATTGATTTATAACAGGTGTTTAGCGCTATAAACATTGCTCCCCACATTATTTTACTTGGATCCCAAATATTTTGGTATGTTGTGTCTCCATTTTCATTAATTTCAAGGATTTTTTTTTTAATTTCTGCTCTAATTTTATTGTTTACCCAAAAGTCATTCAGGAGAAAGTCCTTTAATTTCAAAGTAATTGTGTGTTTTTATAAGGCCTTCTTGATATTGATTTTTATTTCACCGTACTGAGAGTATGCTTGGTATGATTCTGAATTTTTAAATTTATTGAGACTTACTTTATGGCGGAGAATGTGGTCGATCTTAGAGTATGGTCTGTGTGCAGATAAGAAGAATGTATATGCTGTTGATGTTAGTTGGAGGAGATAATGTGATTTTTATCTGTAGAAAACTCTAGAGATTCCAGGGGGAAAAACTGTTAGAACTAATAAATGGACTAAATTTTTGTGTCTCCCTCTACCCCCACAATTTATATTTCAGGCCATAACTGCCAATGTGGCTGCATTTGCAGTGGGAAGTAATTAAAGTTAAATGAGTTCAAAAACTGGGGCCCTGATCTGATAGAATTAGTGTCCTTATAAGAAGAGACACCAGACAGCTAACTCTTCAAGCAAATTCACTGAGGAAAGGCCATGTGATGGTATAATGAGAAGGCAGCTGTCTTCGAGCCAGGAAGAGAGACCTCACCAGAAACCAAATCAACTGGAATTTGATATTGCAATTGGAGCCTCCAGAACTATGAGAAAAGAAATTTCTGTTATGTAAATCACCCAAACTGCAGTATTTTGTTATGGAAGCCTGAGCTTATTAATAGAAACAAATCCAGCACAGTCACAGAATATAAATACAACATGCCAAAATCCATTATGTTTCTATACATTAACAGTGAAAAATCTGACAATGATATAAATAAAACAATTCTATTTACAATAGTATCAAAATAAGAAAATATTTGGGGTCAGCTTAAACAATATGCTTAAGAGGTCAATACTACAGAAAACGTGTATGCTCAATGCAATTCCTAACAAAATCCCAATAAAATTGTGTCTAGAAATGGAAAAATCCATCCTAAAATTCCTATGAAATCTCAATAGACATCAAATAGCCAAAAGAATCTTGAAAAACAATATAGCTAGAATTTTCACATTATCCAAATTCCAAAGTTATTACAAAGCTACAGTAATTGAATTAGCATGGTGTTGGCATAAAAATAGTCATATCAACCAGTGGAGTAGAATAGAGAAGATACGGTTGGCAACAGCTAAACTAAATGATACCTCTGTGAGAAAGGGGGGAAGTTACTGTCTGTGAGAGAAAGGTCTGTTTTAACTTTCACTTACCCCCTCACTGGGCACCACTGGAAAACAAAAATTGTCACAACTCTATGTGGCAGACTGGGCTGAGTGGAAGATCAAAAGCTTAGATCTCAGAGAATCAAGGAACCATCTACTTCTGGGTTTCCTGTTATGTAAGACAAATTAAATCCTTAATAATTATCATTTTTGGAGGGTTTTTTTATTCATGGGTAAGTTCAGTTCTTCACTGATATAACTATGGAAAGGATTCTTTGGGGTGGGACATCATTGCCAGAGCAAAAAAAAGTCCAAATCTTTTTCTTTTTTTTCTTTTTGTTTTGTTATTTGTATTTTGTTTTGCTTTGTTTTTCTTTTTGTTTTTATTATGCTTTAAGTTTTAGGGAAAATGTGCACAATGTGCAGGTTTGTTACATATGTATACATGTGCCATAGTTGGATGCTGCACCCATTAACTCGTCATTTAGCATTAGGTATATCTCCTAATGCTATCCCTCCCCCCCTCCCCCCACCCCACAAAAGGCCCCAGTGTGTGATGTTCCCCTTCCTGTGTCCATGTGTTCTCATTGTTCAATTCTCACCTATGAGTGAGAACATGCAGTGCTTGGTTTTTTGTCCTTGCGATAGTTTGCTGAGAATGATGGATTCCAGCTTCATCTATGTCCCTACAAAGGACATGAACTCATCATTTTTTATGGCTGCATAGTATTCCATGGTGTATATGTGCCACATTTTCTTAATCAAGTCTATCATTGTTGGACATTTGGCTTGCTTCCAAGTCTTTGCTATTATGAATAGTGCTGCAATAAACAAACGTGTGCACGTGTCTCTATAGCAGCATGCTTTATAATCCTTTGGCTATATACCCAGCAATGGGATGGCTGGGTCAAATGGTATTTCTAGTTCTACATCCCTGAGAAATCGCCACACTGACTTCCACAATGGTTGAACTAGTTCACAGTCCCACCGACAGTGTAAAAGTGTTCCTATTTCTCCACATCCTCTCCAGCACCTGTTGTTTCCTGGCTTTTTAATGATTGCCATTCTAACTGGTGTGAGATGATATCTCATTGTGGTTTTGATTTGCATTTCTCTGACGACCAGTGATGATGAGCATTTTTTCATGTGTTTTTTGGCTGCATAAATGTCTTCTTTTGAGAAGTGTCTGTTCATATCCTTCACCCACTTTTTGATGGGGTTGTTTTTTTTTCTTGTAAATTTGTTGGAGTTCATTGTAGATTCTGGATATTAGCCATTTGTCAGATGAGTAGATTGCAAAAATTTTCTCCCATTCTGTAGGTTGCCTGTTCACTCTGATGGTAGTTTCTTTTGCTGTGCAGAAGCTCTTTAGTTTAATTATATCCCATTTGTCAATTTTGGCTTTTGTTGCCATTGCTTTTGGTGTTTTAGACATGAAGTCCTTGCCCATGCCTATGTGCTGAATGGTATTGCCTAGGTTTTTTTCCCTTCCTTACACCTTATACAAAAATTAATTCAAGATGGATTAAAGACTTAAATGTTAGACCTAAAACCATAAAAACCCTAGAAGAAAACCTAGGCAGTACCAATCAGGACACAGGCATGGGCAAGGACTTCACATCTAAAACACCAAAAGCAATGGCAACAAAAGACAAAATTGACAAATGGGATCTAATTAAACTAAAGAACTTCTGCACAGCAAAAGAAAATACCATCAGAGTGAACAGGCAACCTACAGAATAGGAGCAAATTTTTGCAATCTATTCATCTGACAAAGGGCTAATATCCAGAATCTACAATGAACTCCCACAAATTTACAAGAAAAAAAAACAACCCCATCAAAAAGTGGGCAAAGGATATGAACAGACACTTCTCAAAAGAAGACATTTATGCAGCCAAAAGACACATGAAAAAATGCTCATCATCATTGGCCGTCAGAGAAATGCAAATCAAAACCACAATGAGATACCATCTCACCCCAGTTAGAATGGCAATCATTAAAAAGTCAGGAAAAAACAGGTGCTGGAAAGGATGTGGAGAAATAGGAACACTTTTACACTGTTGGTGGGACTGTAAACTAGTTCAACCATTGTGGAAGTCAGTGTGGCGATTCCTCAGAGACCTAGAACTAGAAATACCATTTGACCCAGCAATCCCATTACTGGGTATATACCCAAAGGATTATAAATCATGCTGCTATAAAGACACGTGCACATGTGTGTTTATTGTGGCACTATTCACAATAGCAAAGACTTGGAACCAAGCCAAATGTCCAACAATGATAGACTGGATTAAGAAAATATGGCACATATACACCATGGAATACTATGCAGCCATAAAAAATGATGAGTTCATGTCCTTTGTAGGGACATGGATGAAGCTGGAAACCATCATTCTCAGCAAACTATCGCAAGGACAAAAAACCAAGCACTGCATGTTCTCACTCATAGGTGGGAATTGAACAATGAGAACACATGGACGCAGGAAGGGTAACATCACACACCACACACCGGGGCCTGTTGTGGATTGAGGGGAGGGGAGAGGGATAGCATTAGGAGATACACCTAATGTTAAATGAGGAGTTAATGGGTGCACCACACCAACATGGCACATGTGTACATATGTAACAAACCTGCACGTTGTGCACATGTACCCTAAAACTTAATGTATAATAATAAAAAAAAAAACAAAAAATAAATTCCTAGATATAGTACGAGTGGACCAACACATATAGTCATTTCTAACACCCTAAGGCTTTGCCCTAATTAACATTACAACCAAAAGTATATAAGAATTTTGTCATCAGTATGGAACACTTTATCTTCCTAGTATTCAGTAGATTAAAAATAAACGAACAACTGCCACATAAAAAAAATAAAATAAAATAAATAAAACCTGGTTTGCTGGGCCCCATTTCCTGAGTTTCTGATTCAGTAGGTCTCAGGTGGTGCTTGAGAGTTTGCATTTATAATGAGTGCTATGGCCTGAATTATGTTCCCCCTAAATTCCTGTGTTAAAGCCCTAACCCCCAATGTGACTAAATTTGGAGGTTTGGCTTTTAGTAAGTAATTAAGATTAAATGAGGTCATAATCGTGGGGACCTAGTCCAATAGGATTGGTGGCCTCAGGAGAAGAAACAGAGAGAAAGAAGTCTTTCTCCCTGTTATGTGAGGGCATAGCAAAAAGGCAGCCACCTGTAAGCCAGGAAGAGAGCCCTCACCAGAAACAGAATCAGCCAAAACCTTGATGTTTCACTTCCCAGCCTCCAGAACTGTGAGAAAATAAATTTCTGTCATTGAAGCCACTCAATCTATGGTATTTTGTTATGGAAGCCTGAGCAGATGAATACAATGGGGTCCCAAGTGACACTGATATTGCTGGTCTAGAGACCATGCTGAGAACCAGCATAACTCTTTTTTCTGTTCACTTTCACTTATCATAGGGGTGTGTGTGTGTGTGTGTGTGTGTGTGTGTGTTTTAACTGGATCCTGTTTCCAGTGCTAGGAAAAGTCAAAGACTGTACGTAGGAGACCAAGGGCAATAACAGCCATTAATGAACCTCATCAGTTTGTCTTCACTGTTTCATGAGTGGATCCTCCTTATTGAAGCCCTTTTCACAGATTCCAGTTAATTAGTCTTCAGTCCTGCGGTGGGGGTGGAGGTGGGGACAAATTCCTGACCAGCAAAAGAACCTTGGTACTCTCAGCTTTATGTTCTTTACTTTCTTTCTTTCTTGTATTAAACTCCAAAGTCAGCTTTCAGTTTTTGAATTTTGCTCTGGTAATTAAAAAACACAATATGGCTTCCAAATATGTTCAACTTACAGTTGAGGTACCAGGAGAATTAGACTAGAGGTGGGAAAATAGTTTACCTTTAGTGCTCCTGGTCTTGCAGTTCAGCATCTTTCTTTCCCCTTCATTGAAATTCCTTGTCTCTTCCCCTCAGCCACCATGAAGCCTCACACACGTAACCACTTTCCTTTACAAAACATAAAATGTACAAAACATCAGGAAAAATGGGACAAACTTGTTATTAAGCACTATGCCAGTTGCAGTTTCTAATAATGAGATGAAGACATTTTTTTAACCTCCAGATACCCTTACACGAGAAAAACTGCCAAATTGAAATCAAGAGTAAACTTTTAATCTAAACAGTAAATATATCATTTTATTTGTATTTGTAGACACCCAGACACTGGGTTTCCCATCATTTGTAGATTATTATTGTACATAATAAATCGCACTTTAAAAATCAAAAAAAAAAAAGAATGTTGAATATTGGCCCCCACTCTGTTCTGGCCTGTAGAGTTTCTGCCAAGAGATCAGCTGTTAGTCTGATGGGCTTCCCTTTGTGGGTAACCCGACCTTGCTCTCTGGCTGCCCTTAACATTTTTTCCTTCATTTCAACTTTGGTGAATCTGACAATTATGTGTCTTGGAGTTGCTCTTCTCGAGGAGTATCTTTGTGGCACTCTCTGTATTTCCTGAATTTGAATGTTGGCCTGCCTTGCTAGATTGGGGAAATTCTCCTGGATGATATACTGAAGAGTGTATTCCAACTTGGATCCATTCTCCCCGTCACTTTCAGGTACACCAATGAGACCTAAATTTGGTCTTTTCACATAGTGCCATATTTCTTGGAGGCTTTGTTCATTTCTTTTTATTCTTTTTTCTCTAAACTTCTCTTCTTGCTTCATTTCATTCATTTGATCTTCCATTACTGATACCTTTTCTTCCAGTTGATCGAATTGGCTACCGAGGCTTGTGCATTCATCATGTAGTTCTCATGCCTTGGTTTTCAGCTCCATCAGGTCCTTTAAGGACATCTCTGCATTGGTTATTCTAGTTAGCCATTCATCTAATTTCTTTTCAAGGTTTTTAACTTCTTTGCCATGGGTTCAAACTTCCTCCTTTAGCTTGGAGTAGTTTGATCATCTGAAGCCTTCTTCTCTCAACTCGTCAAAGTCATTCTCCATCTGGCTTTGTTCCATTGCTGGTGAGGAGCTGCATTCCTTTGGAGGAGGAGAGGCACTCTGATTTTTAGTTTCCAGTTTTTCTGCTCTGTTTTTTCCCCATCTTTGTGGTTTTATCTACCTTTGGTCTTTGATGATGGTGACATACAGATGGGGTTTTGGTGTGGATGTCCTTTCTGTTTGTTAGTTTTCCTTCTAACAGTCAAGACCCTCAGCTGCAGGTCTGTTGGAGTTTGCCGGAGGTCCACTCCAGACTCTGTTTGCCTGGGTATCAGCAGCAGAGGCTGCAGAACAGTGGATATTCATGAACAGCAAATGTTGCTGCCTGATCGTTCCTCTGGAAGTTTTGTCTCAGAGAAGTACCCGGCTGTGTGAGGTGTCAGTCTGCCCCTACTCGGGGGTGCCTCACAGTTAGGCTACTTGGGGGTCAGGGACCCACTTGAGGAGGCAGTCTGTCCGTTCCCAGATCTCCAGCTGCATGCTGGGAGAACCAGTACTCTCTTCAAAGCTGTCATACAGGGACATTTAAGTCTGCAGAGGATTCTGCTGCCTTTTGTTTAGCTATGTACTGCCCCCAGAGGTGGAGTCTAGAGAGGCAGGCAGGCCTCCTTGAGCTGTGGTGGGCTCCACCCAGTTCGAGCTTCCCAGCTGCTTTGTTTACCTACTCAAGCCTCGGCAATGGCGGGCGCCCCTCCCCCAGCCTGGCTGCTGCCTTGCGGTTTGATCTCAGACTACTGTGCTAGCAATGAGCGAGGATCCGTGGGCATAGGACCCTCCAAGCCAGGTGCGGGATATAATCTCCTGGTGTGCCATTTGCTAAGACTGTTGGAAAAGCACAGTATTATGGTGGGAGTGACCCGATTTTCCAGGTGCCGTCTGTCACAGCTTTGCTTGTCTAGGAAAGGGAATTTCCTGACCCTTTGCGCTTCCTGGGTGAGGCGATGCCTCGCCCTGCTTTGGCTCATGCTCGGTGTGCTGCACCCACTGTCCTGCACCCACTGTCCGACACTCCCCAGTGAGATGAACCCAGTACCTCAATTGGAAATGCAGAAATCATCCATCTTCTGCATCGCTCATGCTGGGAGCTGTAGACTGAAGCTGTTCCTATTAGGCCATCTTGGCTCCACCCCCCGAAGTCCACATCTTTTTCTATGCACTTGGAAGAATGGATTTTCCTGAGAAATGTGAAAATTGGAAGAAGCATTTTTTAGGACTAGTTGTGGAAAAAGTAAAATAAGATATTTATTTCTTAGGAGTTTACATCTCTCTAGGACGCTTAGCAAATAAAAAAAAAAATTCACGGAGTTATGAGCTCCGATAATGGTCCAACAGGTATTTGAACCTAGGCATGAAGACTGAGTTTGCACAGGGCAGAAATTTTGTGTTGCTTTAATCCTAACAATTCTTTCCTGGCACTTGACTGGGTATACACAAACCAGAGGATATACATGCGTTGTAGCTTATACACACTGGTTTTAGCTTTCCTATCCTTTGCACCCTGCACCTCTCCCCTGCTCTCCCAATATCCATCACCTAGACAGAAATCCAAGTTCCTGGTATAGAATGGGTCATGGAATCCTGAAAGCTTATTCATTATTCAAGAGCAATTTCCTGCAGACTGTCCCAAAGGGAGTGGGTAAGTCAAAGTGAGGATGAGGGTTGGGGTTGATCCAAAAGTCAATATTTCAAATAAGCCAAAATCAAAGCCAACCACTCTCTCAAACCATTTATCCAAAGGGGCTGGTCCAAGTCAACAAATATACAGACTATGTAATTTCACTCACAGACCCCCAACCCCCACTCCAATGAAATACAGTCATGTATAGTGACAAAGTCAACAAATATAAAGACCACATACTGTCACTCACAACCCCCTAACCCCCAGTCCAATGATATACAGTCATGTATTGTGGTAAACAGTCATAGTACTCTCTTCCAATAAGCACTGATAGAGCCACATAATCCTTTCCATCATGATGCACCAGTCATGAAGAATTTATTTGTCAGTATATGAAATGTTATGTATTTGTCACTCTGGGACTTGGATAGAAAGGGAGAATTTGGACATGAGGCAGTGAGGTACAAAATGGAGATCAAAACAAAAGCAAAAGTCAGGTTAGGACGCTAAGTGGAAGTGGCTGTGGCCTAGATGGGGGATGTAGATTATCTCATTGTTACTTAGGGCAGAGAACAGGCGAAATTTAATGACTGATTAGATACTGGCAAAGAGGGCATTAGGGGAGAAGAAGTCAGAAATTCTACCCAGACTTCTGACTTGGACAACTTGGTAGAAATATGTTTTACATAAAAATCACTGACTATTTGTTGAAAATTAACTCCTTATATGTGACTGATTATTTAGCTAAACGTGGTGATTTGTAAACAGACAGATGCAGCATGCTAGAGGCAACAAGATGGGGTGAAGAGACATGGAACTAGGAGTCAGGAAACCAGGATGCTTTCCCAGCTCTGCCACCGCTATTCTAGTTGCCCTTGGGACAGATCCTTTCACCTCCTAGGGTCTCCCTTCCTCTCTTGTAAATAAAAATGTACACTGAAAGATTTCTTCTTTCACATGACAAAAGTTGTTTTATCTTTTTGATAAAAGCAAAAGGATTAAAAATGAAGTGCTAAAGTAAAGCCTGCAGAAACCCACTGAGCCAAAGAGGATAGATGTAAGGGCCTTGTGGAAAGTAATTGAGGCTTAATTTGGGGCAGGTTGGAAGCTGTTAAGGTTTGCTGGCCCAGTCTAGATAGGAGTACCTCAACAGTGCCATTTCACAAGAACATTCTGGAGACAAGGTCCTTGGAGAATGCAGCACTGGGAAGACCAAGTAAGGAAGCTGTGATATTGGGGATATAGAGAGAAGGAAGGAAGCACAAGAAGAGAATTACAGGTTTCTATCCTATGCCTGGCACACTTTCTAGGAGTTTAACTGTCTCATCCCTGCCTCTAGACTGTCTTCACTGGATTCTGACCTATGCCAAAATTTTCCCTTATTTCCTCAAACTTCTCTGAACCAAACCACGCACTCTTAGGCCCTTGCTGCAAGGTTGTTTTATATATTTTTTCTTTCTTTCACTTTCTTTGGGGCCTATTGATGTTGATTTCCCATTCTGTTTTCAAGCCCTAAGGCTAACTCTGCCAAATAGTCTCTGCTCATCCTTTGGAGAAGGATACTTCCCCAAAGAGACTTCAGTTCTTATGGCTAGCCTTGGAACAGCCCTTTTTTATGAAACCACAGTTATTTGGAGGTCCCCAAAAAGCATCCAAGTTTTTTCAGTGTCAAAGAAGCTCCTTAGAGACAGAACACTACTTTTTTTATGCTACTAAACATCCTTCACAGATGAGTGACCCTTGGTTCTAAGATTAGGTACATGTTTTTCTTCTACTTCCCTAGGGTGAGCATCCTACCCCCTGGAGCAATTTTTTCCCCTTTGCCTAAATTGGCTCATTTGTTGTCCTCTCTTTTTGTTCCAGTCTGAAGTTTATCATCAGGTACATTATTGTCTTCACTGTGTTTCTCAGGAGGTCTCGAACCCTGGTTTAACAAATTGTCCTGGTCTTACACTTTACCTGCTCAAACTTTCAGAGGTGGATATGTAGGTTGATCCCTCTGCAATAATAATAATACTAACACATGTAAACAGAGCAGTAAATCTTATAAAGCACGTCTGCCTATGATTTATTGGAATCCTGCCCTGTGAAATAGGTGGATCAGAGGTTATTATCCTCATTTTCAAAAGGAAAATCTGTGTTCCAGAGAAGGGTTGTGACTTGTGCAAGGGCACATTGCAGGACTATGTAATTCTTAGTCTAATGTTCTTTCTGCTCTGCAATGGGCCTCTGGATAAGGGTAGCTTACATCCACAGTGGGATCAGTCTTCTCCTGGCAAGTCCTTTTTTCCAGAGCCAAGAAGCTGGCAGCCTTAGAGTCCATCTGGTCTCCAGTGGATGAAGCTTTCAGTGATTGGCAGTAAGCCGCACCCCCCAGTCCACTCCATTAGGAATGTTCTGTTTGAACTGCTGGAGGCACGAAAAGCACTGGGATATGTAAGCATGCAGCGGAAATCTGCTTTGTATTTGCAGTTTGCAGACTACAAACCACAAAGCACTGGTTTGGGGCTCAAGAGACCTGAGAATGTTTGAGCAAGCTTGCAATCCAAGGAAAGGGCGGAATTTCCAGTGCCAAATTATTGGAAGAAAGGGAAGAGGCATTTAAAAGAGAATCAAAAGAGATGGAAGCAAGTGAGAAGGTTGAGACCCATTTTGTACCATTTGCTAGATGAAGGAAAACTGAGGCTCAGAAAGATGAGAGGATCTAGCTGAGGTTCTACTATCAATGCTTGACAGGGGAAAGATTCAAATTCACTTTGTGTGCTTCCAAAACTGGTATACTCTCCACTGTATCACACTGCCGTGCTAGGTGCCCTCAAAGGAAGGTTTCCTTGTCTGGTTCACTCTCGTTCTTCCATTCAGTCAAGGTCTACACTGTTCAGCTTTCACATCTCCAAGAAAGACATTGTGAGGGGGAAGCAGCACACAGTGGTAAAATGACTTTGTTTTGCCTGCATGTATATTGAGAGAAGATGAGGGATCCTTCTCCCAGCATGCTCAGAAGGGAAAGAGTTTCTGCTGGCTTTCAGCTGGCTTGCTTTATATCACTTTTAAAACATTTAATAATTTATAGTAGGTGATTGATAACACATCTGACTCAGACACCTAGAGAAGGAGTTTTCCAATAACTTGGCTTTGTAAGTGAAATAAAGAACTATCTAGCCTTGGCGAGGTCATTACCTGAAGCATAAGCCAGAGATCCTCACAACTGTTTTCAGCTAAACATCTGGAGGAGAGTGTTCTGTCTGGATTTAGACCCTGAGTAGGCCTCCCATTTCCTTTATGAACTTTGAGTAGTTACTGAAGTCTCTGTTGCTTCTGAGTAGGAGAAGATGTCCATTCTTCAAGTGCAGGGCTATGGTAAGGATTAAGATGAGCTCACATTGGATGTGCAATGTGAGATAAATCTGTAGCCTGTTCCTTGGAACTAGTGAGTATAGACATACCAGGTGACTGCTGTCTCTTTTCAAATAAGTTTATACCTAGTTGTTTGATTAAACATGGGTAATAAGAAAGATTAGTGGGCTAGAAGTCAAAATATCAGAATTCTAATCTTAGCCAAGTCTCTTCTCCTCTCTTGGCCTTGTTTTCCACATTATAACATGAAGAGGTGAATTAACTAGTATTTAGGAGCCTTCCTATTTCTCACAGACTTACTTGGACATCCATTGTACCTTTACAAAGATTTAAGTATTTTTTAAACACTTTAATTTAAAAAAATACAAAAGTATTACATGTTCACTGTAGAATAAGAAAATTGAAACAACAAAATAAAAATAAAATGAAATAATTCAATTCCTAGAGATGATTACTGTTAAAATTGGGCTATCTATTCTTCTGAACATTTTACGTGCATTTATTTATAATTTATAATTATATATTGTGTTCCTTATTTCTAAAAATATAATCATATTATACATACATATTTTAGAAATAAAATATGTATTACACATACATATTTTAGAAATAAAATATGTATTACACATACATATTTTAGAAATAAAATATGTATTACACATACATATTTTAGAAATAAAATATGTATTACACATACATATTTTAGAAATAAAATATGTATTACACATACACATTTTATGTATGTATAATACATACATATTTTATGAAATAAAAATATATTTTTATTTCTAAAAATATAATCATATTTCTAAATATGATTTCTAAATAATCATATTTCTAAAAATATAATCATATTATACATACATTTGTATGTATACATTTGTATATTATACATTTGTATGTATACATTTGTATGTATAATATGATTATACATTTGTAACCTGCTTGTTTCATTTTATAAAGCAACATGAATATTGTGCAGAGGTGGAAAATGTATGCCACTTTCTTCATGTCGTGGGTTTAACACACAAGAAGACGTCTTTCACCCCTTTTTTTCACAATCTCACTAATTCCATGTTTTCTCCTTCCCATGAGAGGAATTGTTAATTCAGAGAAATTTAAGGCACCATATATATTGGTGGATAAGTTTGTTATACTTAAAAAACAGGATCAGGCCAGGTGTTGTGGCTCACGCCTGTAATCCCAGCACTTTGGGAGGCTAAGGCAGGCAGATCACCTGAGGTCAGGAGTTCGAGACCAGCCTGACCAACATGGAGAAACCCATCTCTACTAAAAATACAAAATTAGTCAGGCGTGGTGGCACATGCCTGTAATCCCAGCTACTCAGGAGGCTGAGGCAGGAGAATCGCTTGAACCCAAGAGGCTGAGGTTGCAGTAAGCCGAGATTGCACCATTGAACTCCAGCCTGGGCAACAAGAGTGAAACTCTGTCTCAAATAAATTAATAGATAAATAGGATCACTCTTTTCACTTTAATTTCACTACCTACACCTAGGCACTTGTGGCTTTCCTCTACATCTAAAAAATCCTCCAAATTTACATGTGCATCCTCTACATTAAAAAAAAAAAAAAAACTCTCAAAACTCAACAGTAAAATGTTGACTTCTAGCATCACAGTGGAAGAAACTTCACTGACCAGTGAAACTGGTGAAAATTACTTTTTTAAAAAACAATCATGTAAAAATTCTGGAAATGGTCCAAAGGACAAAGAACAAATGAAGAAACATCTATTCAATAAAATCTACAAACATTTAGTAAAAAAAAGGGAAGGTCTGTGGTATTTGACCAAGTCTGCTCTCTCTCATCCTGCTTCCAGCTTAGCAAGATGAAGACTCAACTCCAAACTGTTGCAGCCAAGAACACAGGACCTCCTCTTTCCCCAGTTCCCAGTGGGAGGTCTTTCTACCCAGAAGAAGCAGGATTTCAGCATTTCTCACATTGCCCCCCAGATGCTACAACCAGTGGAGGTTGTAGTGAAAGGAATTGAGAGGAGATTCATAGATCTAATGAAGATACAGCCTAAACTGTTGACTGAGTTTTGAGGCGAGAACTAGGGAATAAGATAGCTGGGAGGCACTTTGCTGAAATCAGAACAAATAGAAAACACTGACCACCGTTCCATAAAATGAGCCACAGTGTGACTAGATTCATTTGTAGAGTACTTTTATAACCCAGGCCTTGTTGTAAACAAATGATAGAGCAACAGGGCAGCAATCAGTGGAGCATAACAGTTGGGTAGGTTCAGAGAAGAGTGGAAGAGAGCCCTACCACCTTCAAGTGACTGTGTTATACCCAAACATGCATCTCTCTGAGAAGCAACCTCAGAGACTTAACTCCCTGTGGAGGATTCATGGAAAGTAGAATTCACCAAAATAACTCAGCCAGTCACTAAATAAATAAACAAGTAAATAATAAGAACAAGCCCCAGGAGTGGGTGTACCAGTATCAGAAGTGCTACAATATATTATCTAAAATATCTAGTTCTCCCCAGAAAATTACAACAAATGCAAAGAAACAGGAAAGTATGACCCACACAGTGGAAAAAAGCAAGCAAAAAAAATTGTGTAAGAGTGACCAGATGTCAGATGTAAGAGGAAAAGATTATAAAGTAGTCATTATAAATATGTTCACAGAACTAAAGGAAAGCTCAACTAAAAAAGTAAAAGAAGGTATGACGACAACATTGATCAAGAAGATAATATGAATAAATAGAAATTATTTAAAAGAATCAAATAGAAATTCTTGACTTGAAACATACAGTAGATGAAGTAAAATACTCACTAGAGGGGCTCAACAGTAGATTTGAACTGGCAGAAAAAAAATTACCAAACTTGGAGGTAAATCAATAGAGGTTATGTAGGACAAAGGACAGAGAGAAAAAATAATGAAGAAAAACCAACAGAGCCTCAGAGAAATGTGGGACACCATTGAGTACTGCAGCATGCACATAATAGGAGTACCAGAAGGAGAGGAGAGAAATATATTGAAAGAAATCATAGCTGAAAACTTCCACAATTTATTCAGGAAGCTCAATAAATTCCAAATAGAAAAATGCAAAGAGAGTCACAAACAGACATATCATCATAAAAATGCTAAAAATAAAAAAGCAAAGAAAATCCAGAAAGTAGCAAGAGAAAAATGACATACTACTTATAAAGAAACCACAATAAGATTAACATTTGATCAACTGATGTCTCAGCAGAAACAATGGTAGCCAGAAGACAGTCAGATAACCTATTCAAAGTGCTCAATGAAAAACACTTCAAGAATTCTATATCCAGCAAAACTATTTTAAAAATTAAGGCAAAATAAAGACTTTCAAGACAAACAAGAACTGAGAGTTCATTGCTAGTAGACCTGCTGCTATGATGTGAATGTTTGTATCCCTTCCCAGATTTATATTTTGAAATCCTAACCAGGTGATAGTATTAGGATATGGGACCTTTGGGAGATGATTAGGTTATAAATGGGATGGGTGTCCCTCTAGAATAGGCCCAAGGGAGCTTGTTCTTCCCTTCCACTATTTGGGAAGGGACTGCCTTTAAGAAAGCAGGTCCTCACCAGACACTGAATCTGCTGGTGTTTTATCTTGGCCTTCCCATCCTCCAGAATTGTGATAAATAAATTTCTGTTTTTCATAAGCCATCCAGTCTATGATATTTTGTTATCATGCTGAATGGAATAAGATATAAGAAATACTAAGAAATATTCTTCAGGTTGAAAGCGAGTGAGCACAGACGGTAATTTAAATGCAAATGAACAAAAAAGGTGCCCATAAAGGCACTTATGTAATTATAGTACACATTATTAATAAATATATTTTACTCATTTTCTCTCTTAACTGATTTAAAAAGCAATTATCTAAAATAACATGTATATAATGTATTGCTGGGTATCATATAAAAAGTAATATATATGTAATATATTTACCAATAACAGCACAAAATAAGTGGGTGGGAACAAAGCTGTAAGTGGCTAAGGAAAGGATAAAAGACGGTAAATCAATAATTATAACTATGGATTGTTAGCTTTGTAACATCAATAAAGGAAATATGTATAACTAAAATACAATAAAAAAGGGAAAAGAAATATAGCTATACAGGGGTAACATTTCTATATATTGTGGAATTAAGCTACTGTAGAGCTGAACATGATTCTAGTAAGTTAAGATATACGGTAACCTTAGTACAATCACCAAAAAAAAACTAAAAATCACAAAAAAGCTCATTAATGAGATTAAAATGCTCCATTAGGAAATATCCACTCAATGCAAAATAAATCATTAGAGAAGGAACGGAGGAACAAAAAACAGTATGAGACATATGTAAAATAAGAAGTAAAATTACAAATGTAAATGCAAAAATATAAACAATAACGTTAAATACGAATGAATTAAGCAATCCAATCAAAAGACAGATATTGTCAGACAGGATATTAAAATGTATATGATCCAAGGGGAGGCAGAGAAAAATGGCCGTATAGCCATTATCTCCATTGATTATCCTTCCTCGCCAAAGAACACCAAATTCAACAACTAGCTACACAAGAATGCTCCCTCATAAGAACCAAAAATCTGGTGAGTAATCACATTACCTAATTTTAACATCATATTAAGGAAAGGATCAATGAAGAGGGTAGGAAAGACAGTCTTGGCTAATGTACACCACCACTCCCCCATCCCCCAGCAGTGGCCATATGGCACATAGAAAGAATCTGTGCATTTGGGGCAAGGAGAGTGCAGCGATTGTGGGACTTGGCATTGGAACTCGGTGCTATCTTGTCATAGCAAAAAGCAACATGGGGCAGAACTCACACAGAGGCCACGGAGGGAGCATTTAGACCAGCACTAGACAGAAGAGAATCATTCATCCCAGTAGGTAGAACGTGATTTCCAGTAAGTCGTGCCACCATGGGCTAAAGTGTTCTGCAGTTCGAAATAAACTTGGAAGGCAGTCTAAAACACAAGGACTACAATTCTTCGTCAAGCCTTGGTGACGTGCTGGGCTCAGAGTCAATGGACTCTGGGTACACACAACCTAGTGAGACACCAGCTAGGGCAGCCAAGAGAGTACTTGCATTACACCTCCCCAACCTCAGTCAGCAGAGCTTGCAGCTCCAGGACAGACTCTTTCTGTCTGCTTCAGGAGAAGAGAGGGGATAGTAAAGAGGACTTTGTCTTGCAACTTGCATAACAGCTCAACCACAGTAGAATGGGCACCAGGCAGAGTCCCAAGGCCCCCCTTTCCAGGCCATAGATCCCAGATGACGTTTCTGGCTACATGCTAGGCCAGGATGGAACCCACTGCCTTGAAGGGAAGGACCCAGTTCTGGCAGGATTCATAGACTGTTGCCTAAAGAGCCCTTGGGCCCTGAATAATCAGCAATGGTAGCCAGGCAATACTCACCCTGGGTGAGACTCAGAGCTGTCCTGGCTTCAGGTGTGACCCAGCACAAAACCAGCTGTGGTGGCTATGGTGAGCCACCGTGGTGCTAGCTATCTGCTTTTGCTTGAAGGAAGGAGAAGGAAGAGTAAAGGGGACTTTGTCTTGCAGCTAAGTACTACTTCAGCTAGAGTTGGATAAAGCAACAAGCGGTCTCCTGGAGTCCCTGATTCTAGGCCTTGGCTCCTGGATGGTGTTTTTGGACCTCCCTTGGGCCAGTGGGGAGCTGATTGCCCTGAAGGAAGAGACCCATGCCTTGCAGCATTCACCACAAGCTGAATGAAAGAGCCCTTGGGGGTATAGTGAACATCAGTAGTAGTCAGGCAGTACTCACCGTGGGCCTGAGGTGGTGGTGCCCATAGAGAGAGACTGTCTTGCTTAAAGAAAGTAGAGGGAAGACTAGGAAGAACTTTGTCTTGTGGCTTGGATGCCACCTCAGCCACAGTAGAACAGAGCACCAGGAAGATTCCTAAGGTATGCAGCTCCAGGCCCTGGCTCCCAGACAGCATTCCTGGACCCACCCAGGGTTGAGGGAACTCACTGCCCTGAAGGGAAGAACACAAGCCTAGCTGGATTCACCACTTGCTCATGGTAGAGCCCTTGGGTCTTGAGTGAATATTGACAGTACCCAGGCTGTGGTCACCATGGGCTTTGGGCAATATTCAGTGCTATGCAGGCTTTTGGTCTGACCCAGCACAGTCCTTGTGGTGGCAGCCACAGCAATACTTGTGTCACCCTTCCCCCAACTCCTAACAGCTCGGCACAGAGAGAGAGACTCCGTTTGTTTGGGGGAAAGTAAAAACAGAGAACAAGAGTGCCTATCTGGCAATGACGGAATTCTCCTGGAACTCACCCAAGACCACCAAGGCAGTGTTTCTCTGAGTCTGCAAGAGCCACAGCATTACTGGGCTTGTAGTGTCCACTAAAGCAAATAAGGTTGTGGTGACAAAAGACTTAGATCACAACACTCACGTGCCTTCAAATACTTGGAAAGCCCTCACAAAAAGGATGAGTACAAACAAGTTCAGACTGCAAAGATGATAATAAACACCTAACTCTTTAATGCTCAGTGATGAACATCTGCAAGCATCAAGAACATCCAGTAAAACATGACCTCACAAAACAAACTAAATAAGACAACAGTGACCAATCCTGGAGAGACAGAGATATGTGACCTTTCAGACAGAGAATCCAAAATAGCCATTTTGAGGAAACTCAGTGAAATTCAAGAAAACACAGAGAATGAATTCAGAATCCTGTCAGATAAACTTAACAATGAAATTAAAATTTTTTTTAATTATTATACTTTAAGTTCTAGGGTACATGTACACAACGTGCAGGTTTGTTACTTATATATACATATGCCACGTTGGTGTGCTGCAGCCACTAACTTGTCATTTACATTAGGTATATCTCCTAATGCTATCACTCCCCCCTCCCCTCACCCCACAACAGGCCACAGTGTGTGGTGTTCCCCACCCTGTGTCCAAGTGTTCTCATTGTTCAATTCTCACCTATGAGTGAGAACATGTGGTGTTTTTGGTTTTCTGTCATTGCGATAGTTTGCTGAGAATGATGGTTTCCAGCTTCATCCATGTCCCTACAAAGGACATGAACTCTTCATTTTTTATGGCTGCATAGTATTCCATGGTGTATATGTGCCACATTTTCTTAATCCAGTCTATCATTGTTGAACATTTGGCTTGGTTCCAAGTCTTTGCGATTGTGAATAGTGCCACAATAAACTTATGTGTGCATGTGTCTTTATAGCAGCATGGCATATAATCCTTTGGGTATATACCTAGTAATGGGATGGCTGGGTCAAATGGAATTTCTAGTTCTAGATCCCTGAGGAATCGCCACACTGACTTCCACAATGGTTGAACTAGTTTACAGTCCTACCAACAGTGTAAAAGTGTTCCTATTTCTCCACATCCTTTCCAGCACCTGTTGTTTCCTGACTTTTTAATGATCACCATTCTAACTGGTGTGAGATGGTATTTAGCCCTCAGAAATAATACCACACATCTACAACCATCTGATCTTTGACAATCCTGACAAAAACAAGAAATGGGGAAAGGATTCCGTATTTAATAAATGGTGCTGGGAAAACTGGCTAGCCATATGTAGAAAGCTGAAACTGGATCCCTTCCCTACACCTTATACAAATATTAATTCAAGATGGATTAAAGACTTAAATATTAGACCTAAAACCATAAAAACCCTAGAAGAAAATCTAGGCAATACCATTCAGAACATAGGCATGGGCAAGGACTTCATGACTAAAACACCAAAAGCAATGGCAACAAAAGCCAAAATTGACAAATGGGATCTAATTAAACTCAAGAGCTTCTGCACAGCAAAAGAAACTACCATCAGTGTGAATAGGCAACCTACAGAATGAGAGAAAATTTTTACAATCTACCCATCTGAAAAAGGGCTAATATCCAGAATCTGCAAAGAACTTAAACAAATTTACAAGAAAAAATCAAACGACCCCATCAAAAAGTGGGCGAAGGACATGAACAGACACTTCTCAAAAGAAGACATTTATGCAGCCAACAGACACATGACAAAATGCTCATCATCACTGGCCATCAGAGAAATGCAAATCAAAACTATGATGAAATTGAAATATTTTTAAATCAAGCAAAAATATTGGAGCTGAAAAATGAAATTGACATACTGATGAATCCATTAGAGTCCCTTATCAGCAGAAATAAAAAGCAGAAGAAAGAATAAGTGAGCTTGAAGTCAGGCTATTTGAAAATACACAGTCAGGGGGCGGCCCAGGGCAGGTCTGCGGCAGCTGCCGCAGACCTGGAGGAGCTGTGGGAGCGTCACAGCTGCAGGCGATGCAACTTCCAGACGGGACCCCCTCTGTCCTCCCCTCAAGTCTCCCCTTCCTCTCCCCTAGTCCCGCGCCGTCTTCCTTCCGCGACTCCGACCCAGAGCTTTCAGAGTGCGGTTGCTCAGAGGAAGCCCTCGCTGCCCCCGCCTCAGGGCCAAGTGAGAGAGTGCCGGTCATCGCCCCCTAGGCTTCCTCCTTACCCCCAGTGGTGGGCTCCCGTTCTGGCTCAAAGCTCTCCCCCAAGCTCCATGAATGGAAATCGGCTTTGCAGGACCCGCTGGGGCCCAGCCCCTACCCATGGTGCCCAGAAGACCTGGCTATGGCACCATGGGTAAACCCATTAAACTGCTCACTGTTTTCAGGTTGAAATCCCAAAGATTGATGTCTACCTCTATGAGGTAAATACTAAACCAAACAAGTGTCCAGACAAGATATTAAACCAGACAGTGTCCCACGATATTAAACCAGGGAGATGGTTGACTCAACGGTTCAGCATTTTAAATTAACTATATTTGGAGACCGCAGACCAGTTTATGATGGAAAAAGAAGTCTTTACACCGCCAATCCACTTCCTGCGGCAACTACAGGGGTAGATTTAGATGTTACTTTACCTGGGGAAGGTAGAAAAGGTCGACCTTTTAAGGTGTCAATCAAATTTGTCTCTTGGGTGAGTTGGCACCTACTGCATGAAGTACTGACAGGACGGACCTTGCCTGAGCCACTGGAATTAGACAAGACAATCAGCACTAACCCTGTCCATGTATTTGATATGGTGCGACGACATCTGCCCTCCATGAATACACGCCTGTCTGGCGTTCCTTTTTCTCAGCTCCAGAAGGATATGACCACCCTCTGGGAGGGGGCAGGGAAGTATGGTTTGGATTCCATCAGTCTATTCGGCCTGCCATTGGAAAATGATGCTTAATATTGATGAAAGAGACCTCTGGCAGCAGTGTGGAGAATAGATAGAGAAGAAGAAACTAATCAGAGAAGCCAGTTAGGAGGCTTTTCAATCACTAGTTCAAGTTTCGGTCTTCACGTTACTTCCTTGAGAAGCAGTGTTTGACACCATTCTCCCCCTATCCAGCCATCCCCCAAGTCTGAGTTAGGTATTTCTCTTCTGTATTCCCATAGCACAGTGTAATTCCCCATAATAGCCTGTATCACCCTGAATTATGAGTGTTTATTGTTGTCTCTCCTATTAGAATGAAAGCTCCATGAAGGGACTGCCATTTTATTCACCAGTGTATCCTCCATGCCCAGCACAACTTTTGGTAATATTAAGCAGAGAATGAATAAATAAATCCAAGAGCACAGGAGGAGGAGCATCCAAATGAGCCTGAAAAATCAGAGAAATATTTGTGGTAGTATGTGATATCTTAGCTGAGCTTTAACGAGTATAATGCAACCAAGAGTTTGGTTTGAAAATGAGGTACTCAGGAATAAATGAATTCTGAGGTCTCTAAGATATTATAAAACTTTATTGAAAGATCTAAGAGAAAATTTAAATAAATGAAACACATTACCCTTATTGAGAAGACTTGATTTTATAAAATTAATTTATAAATGTAGTTTTAATTAAAATTCAAATTGGGGGCCAGGTACAGTGGGTATACCAGTATTTCCAGCACATTGGGAGGCCAAGGTGGGAGGATCACTTGAGCCCGGGAGTTCTCGGCAACATGGTGAAACCGTGTGGCTAAAAAAATACAAAAATAAAATAGCCAGGCATGGAGGCATGTAACTGTAGTCCCAGCTACTTGAGAGACTCAGATGGGAGAATCACTTGAGCCCAGGAGGTCGAGGCTACAGAGAACTGTGATCTCGCCACTGTACTCCAGCCTGGGCAACAGAGTGAGACCCTGTCTCAAAAATAATAATAATAATAATAAAATAAAATTCCAATAGGGTATAGAATAACACTTGTAAGTCGATATTAAGATTTATATGGAAGAATAAGTGACTAAAAAAATCCAATAGAATTTTAAAGAAAAATAAAGCAAGAATTGCCCTACTTCCTACAAAGCTGTAACAGTTATGCCACATGGCTTTAAGTGCAGGGACAGGAAGATTAATGAAGCAGGGTCTAGAAACTAGCCACATGTATGTTTATGGAAACTGTAAAAATCTGATGTAGTGTTTCAGATCAGTAGGGAAAGAGTAGAACTAGAATATTTAATAAATTGTGTTTACACAGTTGTTAACTGTTTTAAAAAAATTAGATCCGTCTTACATCACACACAAAATTTATTTCTAGGTGAATTATAACTCAAATATGAAAAATAAATCTTCAAAATTCTTTTAGGATAAAAGTGAGAGAATATTCCTAACACCAAACAAAGTACAAACTGCAAAGGAAAATACTGATAAACTTGACCAAAATTTAAAAGTTGTGTAATGCGAAAAAAAAGCTAAAAATATTAGAAAAATTCTAGCTCATATAACTGAGAACTTTACAAAATATAAGGACAGATGAATTGAAAAATAGGTAGTTCTCAAAATAAGAAACCCATATAGCGAGTAAACACATGAAAAGATTCTGATTCATTAATAATCAAGAACTTGCAAATGAAATCAGTGCTACCATTTATATCCATCAGATTTGTGAAATTAAAAAGCCTTATGATTTGCAAAAAGTGCAAGTGAAAAGAAAAATCTTATGAAATACCAAATGTTGGTGAGGATGAAGTAAAAGGAACTCTTACACCTTGTTTGTAGAGGTACCATTTGGTACAACTACCCCGGAGAGCAGTTCTCAAGTAAAGACGAAATTGCATATCTTAAAACCCATAAAGAGGTATCTTGCATGTGTGCCTGAAATATTATATGCAATAGCAGAAAACTGGAAACAGCCTAAATTCCTGTCCGTAGTAGAATGAATAAACAGTACATAAATAGTTACATAATACTGTGGTGTAGTACATAACAGTTAAATGAATGGACCAGATCTGTATGTATCAATGTGAATTATTAAAACAATGTTACACCCAGAGAAAAAAAGAAAATACAGTCAGAGGAGACAAAAGAAAAAATAATGAAAAAGAATGAAGCACATCTACAAGCTCTAGAAAATAGCCTCAAAAGACAAATCTAAGAGGCTTAAAGAGAAGGTAGAGAGATCAGAGTGAAAGCTTATTCAAAGTGATGGTAACAGAGAACTTCACAAACCTAGAGAAAGTATCAATATTCAAGTACAAGAAGGTAATAGAACACGAAGCAGCCTTAACACAAATAAGACTACCTCGACACATTTAATAATAAAACTCCCAAAGGTCAAGAATAAAGAAAGGATCACAAAAGCAGCAAGATAAAAGAAACAAATAATGTCAAAGGAGCTCCAATATGTCCGGCAACAAATTTCTTACTGGAAAGCTTACAGGTCAGGAGAGACTAGCATGACTTATTTAAAGTGATGAAGGGAAAAAAAAATTATCCTAGAATAGTATACCCAGAGAAAATATCCTTCAAACACAAAGGAGAAATAAAAACTTTCCCAGACAAACAAAAGCTGATTAATTTTAAAAGCACCACATGAAAATCACTGCTTAAAAGTGGTGTGGGACAGGAGTGTTGAGACTGATTAATAACTTGACTGTGGTGCATGTACATGAATCTATCCAGTTGATAAAATTTTATGGAACTTAATACACACACACACACACGCGAGTAAAATTCTGGGAAAATCTGAATAAGATCAGCAGGTTGTATCAATGTCAGCATACTTGTTGTATTATTATGCTATAGTTTTGTAAAATGTTATCATTGAGGGAAACCAGATAAAAGGTACAAGGGTTCTTTCTGTATTTCTTTTTTTTTTTTAGTGTTAAGAACACTTAACATGATAGCTACCCTCTTAACAAATTTTAAAGTATACAATAGAGTATTGTTAAGATTACTCATATTGTTGCACAGTAGATCTATAGAGTTTTTTCATCTTACATGACTGAAACTCTGTACCCATTGAAGGATACTCCCCCATTTCTCCCTCTCCCTAATCACTGGCAACAAACCACCATTTTACTTTCTGTTTCTATGAGTTTGACTATTTTAGGTAACGTATGTAAGTGGAATCATGCAGTATTTGTCCTTCTGTATCTGATTTATTTCACTTAGCCTGGTGACCTCAAGGTATTTCCATGCAGTCACAAATGGCAAGATTTCCTTCTTTTTAAGGCTGAATAATATTTCATTGTATGTATGTAGCACATTTTTAAAAATCCATTCATCTATTGATGAACATTTAGGTTGTTTCCCCTCTTGGCCATTACGAATAATGATAAAATGAATATGAGAATGCATGTATCCCTTTGAAATCCTGATTTCAATACTTTTGGATGTATACCCAGAAGTGACATTACAGGATCATGTGGTAAATCTGCTTTTAATTTTGAAGAACCTCCACATTGTTTTCCACAATGGCTGCATTATTTTACGTTCCCACCAACAGTATACAAGAGGTCCAATTTCTCCACATCCTCATCAACACTTATCTTTCATGCTTTAAAAAAAAAAAATAGCCATCCTAACACATGTGAGATAATATCTCATTGTAGTTTTGATTTTCATTTCCTTGATAATCAGTGATGTGGAGCATCTTTTCATATACTTGACCATTTGTATGCCTTCTTTGGGAAATGTCTATTTAATATATTATTTATTGCAACTGCATGTGAACCTATAATATCCTAATTAAAATTTCAATTTAAAAAATCCTTGGAAAAATTCTGGTGTCAGCAATGATAAATCAAGCACACTACAACATATATCATCCATTAATTACAAACAAAATCTCTGGACAAAAATACAAAAAGCAAATCTCCAACTCTGAAAAGCTTACAATGGTAGGCAGATTCAGGAGGTAGTCAAATCCTAAAGAATGACTCATATGGGAGTGAGTTTTAGCAGGCATGGACAGTGAAAATTCTCAAAGAAACTGTGCCTTGCTGGCAAGAGGAATGGCAACGTGAACTACCCTGAACCAGAGAGTGTGGGGATCATCCTTGGTTTTACTCATTTTTTTCTCTTTCTCTCCAGGCCCTGCCTCAAGAGTGATCCTACTCATGGAACTGTACTACAACAGCCATGGTACAGATACCTAACACCTAAAGAGAAAAGACATCTTTCTGGTCAGAGAAACTGAAAATATGGGACCCTGTGGTTCAAAGAATGTCTAAATAATACTCTGTTGATTTTTTTACTTTTTTTCCTCCCATTACTTTGCTTTGCGGATGACCTCAGTTGTGTGTAACTGCCTGGCACCATAAGTGGCTAAAACTTTGAGGGAAATTTTATCTTTCTAACTAGAATACAGAGAAAAAGGGCCCCTAGGATCAAGACCATGTGAGAGAAATCCCAAAACAGAAATTTGTTTAGGTGATCCCCTGATTCTGTGGATTAACCAACAAAAGCCTCAGATATAGCCGTATGCTGTGCATGGGAGGGAGAGATCCAAAGAAGCATGGCAAAGACTTTCACTATGAAACCATAATATAAACCACAACCTAGGTCCCAGACTAACTGCTTGCTGAGTGGCACATGGATGACACAGGCTGAATACAGCACAGGGAAGGCTTTGAAAACTTCACTGAAACTGGAATCATCAGCAATAAAAGGCAAGGCAGAATTTGTGGTCTGAACCTACCTAGGTTGAACTCCTGCAGAAACGAAGAAACAAAACAAAAGTCAACATTATCTGGAGGGTTTTAACAAGATCCAGAGTCTTCTCATCATAATATTCAAAATGTCCAGAATAAAATTCAAAGTTATCGAATGTACAAAGAACAAGGAAAAATGTGACCAATTCTCAAGGAAAAAAAAGATCAATATATGTCAACCACAAGATGACCCAATGTAGAAATGATTGAACAAAAACAGTAAAGCAACTACTATAGCCATACTTTATGAAGTAAACACTTTGAAATTAATAGAAAGGCATTCTAACAGATAAAAATGAACCAAATGAAAATTTTAGAACAAAAATACAATATCTCATTTAAAAGAAGAACTATTGTATGGGATCAATAGTAGAATAGAGATGACAGAGCAAAGGGCCAATAGAAATTATCCAATTGGCATAACAGAGAAAAAAGAAACATTGAAAGGGTGAACTAATATTCAGAAGCCTGTGGAATAATATCGAAAGATATAACATTCATGTCATTGGTGTTCTAGAAGAAGAGAAAAAAGATATTGTGCAGAAAACATATTTTAGAAAATTATTTCCAAAAACTTCCCAAATTAGTTGAAAGATTAAAATTTGCAAATTCACAGGTATATATATACTAAGTTGTATATTTTATTAGCTTTGTTTAGGCATATTTAACAAATAAAAATTGCTTCTATTAAAGATGCATAATGTGATGTTTTGATATACACATATACTGTAAAATGATTACGGTTACTACTATCAAGATAATTAACATATTCAACACCTCACATAGTAAAATTTGAGTGTGTGTATGGTGAGAATACTTAAGATAGACTCTCTTATCAAATTTCAAGTATGTGATATGTTATTACTAACTAAAGTAGCCATGCTGTGAATTAGGTATCTGGAAAGTATTCAACTTACAATTGCAAATTCATACCCTTTGACCAACATCTCAATTTCTTCTTCCCTCAATCCCTATGAAACAGCCTTCTCCTCTGTTTCTATGCATTCGACTTTTTAAATACCTTTTTCAGTCAGTAATTAGCTATTTTTATTAATCTTTCTTACATGTATGCAATGCTCCTATTTATTTCTTTTTGATAACTTTTATTTTAAGGTCGGGGTACATGTGCAAGTTTGTTATATAGGTAAACTTGAGTCATGGGAGTTTGCTGTATAAATTATTTCATCACTCAGGTATTAAACCTAGTACCCCCATTAGTTATTTTTCCTGATCCTCTCCCTTCTCTCACCCTTCACCCTCTGGTAGGCCCAGTGTGTGTTGCTCCCTTCTATGTGCCCATATGTTCTCATCATTTAGCTCCCACTTATAAGTGAGAACATTCAGTCTTTGTTTGTCTGTTCTTGTGTTAGCCTGCTAAGGATAATGGCCTCCAGCTCCATCCATGTCCCTGCAAAGATATGATCTCATTCTTTTTATGGGTGCATAGTATTCCATGGTGTATATGTACCACATTTTCTTTATCCTGTCTACCAGTGATGGACATTCAAGTTGATTCCATGTCTTTGCTATTGTGAATAGTGCTGCAATAAACATACATATAGCATGTGTCTTTATGATGGAATGATCTATATTACTTTGAGTATATACCCAGTAATGAGATTGATGGGTCAAATGGTAGTTCTGTTTTTAGATCTTTGAGAAATCGCTGCACTGCTTTCCACAATGGTTTAACTAATTTACACTCCCACCAACAGTGTATAGGCATTCTTTTTTCTCCACAACCTCACCAGCACCCATTATTTTTTGACTTTTTAGTAATAGCCATTCTGAGTGGTATGAGATAATATCTTATTTTGGTTTTGATTTGCATTTCTCTAATAATCAGTGATGTTGAGCTTTTTCTTAAAATGCTTGTTGCCTGCATGTATGTCTTCTTTTGAAAACTGTTCATGTCCTTTGCCCACTTTTTAATGAGGTCGTTTGCTTTTTTTGTAAGTTTGTTTAAGTTCCTTAGAGATGCTAGATATTAAACCTTTGTCAGATGCATAGTTTGTAAAAATTTTATCCCATTCTGTAAGTTGTCTGTTTAATCTGTTAATTGTTTCTTTTGCTGTGCAGAAGCTCTTAAGTTTAATTAGATCCCATTTGTCAATTTTTGCATTTACTGTGATTGCTTTTGGTGTCTTTGTCTGAAATCTATGCCCATTCCTACATCCATAATGATATTGCCTATGTTGTCTTCCAGGGTCTTTATCTTGGGTTGATTTTTGTATATGGTGTAAGGAAGGAGTTCAGTTTCAATGTTCCGCATATGGCTAGCCAGTTATCCCAGTACCATTTATTGAATAGAGAGGACTTTCCCCTTTTCTTGCTTTTGTCAGATTTGTTGAAAATCAGATAGGTTGTAGGTGTGTAGCCTTATTTCTGGGCTCTCTGTTTTGTTCCACTGTTCTATGTGTCTGTTTTTGTACCAGTACCATGATGTTTTGATTACTGTACCAGGGATCTGTATTATATAGTTTGAAGTCAATCCCTGTAGTATAGTTTGAAGTCAGGTAATGTGACGCCTCCAGCTTTGTTTCTGTTTTGTTTTAGTTTGGGTTATATTTTCTGTTTTTTCTTTTGTTTTGTTTTTGCTTAGGATTGCCTTGGCTATTTTGGCTCTTTTTTGGTTTCATATGAATTTTAAATAGTTTTTCTAGTTCTGTGAAGAATATCATTGGTAATTTGATAGAAATCTCATTGAGTTTGTAAATTGCTTCAGGCAGTATGGTCATTTTAACGATATTGATTATTCCTATCCATGGGCATAAAATGTTTTTTCCATTTGTTTGTGTCATCTCTGATTTCTTTGTGTCATCTCTGATTTCTTTAAACAGTACTTTGTAGTTCTTTTTGTAGAGAGCTTTCACCTCCCTGGCTAGCTGTACTGTACTCCTAGGTGTTATACTATTTTTGTGGCAATTGTGAATGTGATTGTGTTCCTGACTCGGCTTTTGGCTTGGTTGTTGGTGTATAGGAATGCTAGTAATTTGGGGACATTGATTTTGTATCCTGAGACTCTTTTGAAGTTATTTATCAGGTAAAGGAAGTTTGGAGCTAAGACTATGGGGTTCTCTACATATATATTCTACATATATAATCATGTTGCCTGCAAACAGGGATAGTTTGACTTCCTCTCTTCCTATTTGTATGCCCTTTTTTTTATTTCTCTTGCCTAATTGATCTGGCCAGGACTTCCAATATGTACCAAGCAATACTATGTTGATTAGGAGTGGTGAGAAAGGGTATCCTTTTCTTGTGCCAGTTTTCAGAAGGAACACTTCCAGCTTTTGCTCATTCAATATGATGTTGGCTGTGGGTTTTTTATAGATGGTTCTTATTATTTTGAGGTGTGTTCCAACAATACCTAGTTCGTTGAGAGTTTTTAACATGAAGGGGTGTTGAATTTTATCAAAAGCTTTTTCTTCATCTGTGGAGATAATTTTGTGTTGTTGTTGTTGTTGTTGTTGTTTTGTCTTTACTTCTGTTTATGCAGTGAATCACATTTATTGATTTGCATAGGTTGAACAAACCCTGCATCCCAGGGTGATCCACTATGATCCACTTGATCATGGTGGATAAGCTTTTTGATATGCTGCTGGATTTTGTTTGCAAGTATTTTGCTGAAGATTTACAAATCAATGTTTATCAAGGATATTGGATTAAAGTTCTCTTTTTTTGTTGTGTCTCTTCCAGGTTTTGGTATCAGGGTGATGCTTGTCTCATAGAATGAGTTGGGGAGGAGTCGCTCTTTCTCCATTTTTGCAATGATTTCAGCCTAAATGGTACCAGCTCTTCTTTGTACATCTTGTAGAATTTGGCTGTGAATCTTTCTGGTTCTGGGCTTTTTTGGTTGGTAGGCTATTGATTACTAATTCATTTTTGGAGATTTTTATTATTTCAGTGATTCAATTTCTTCCTGGTTCAGTCTTGGGAGTGTGTATGTGTCCAGGAATTTATCCATTTCTTCTAGGTTTTCTAGTTTGTGCATACAGCTCTTCATAATATTCCCAAATGGTTATTTGTATTTCTGTGGGGTCAGTGGTACTATATGCTTCGTCATTTCTAACTGTGTTTCTTTGGATTGTCTCTCTTTTCCTCCTTATTAGTCTATCTAGGGGTCTATTTTATTAATTTTTCCAGAAAACAAACTCCTGGATTTATTGCCCTTTCAAAAGTTTTTTTGTGTCTCAATCTCTTTCAGTTCAGCTCTGACTTTGGTTGTTTTTTTTCTTCTGCTATCTTTGGGGTTGGTTTGCTCTTGGTTCTCTAGTTCTTTTTGTTGTGATGTTAGGTTGTTAATTTGTGATCTTTCTAACTTATTTATGTGGGCATTTAGTGCTATAAATTTCCTTCTTAACATTGCCTTAGTTGTGTCCCAGAGATTCTGGTATGATATATCTTTGCTCTCATTAGCTTCTAATAACTTCTTGATTTCTACCTTAATTTCATTATTTACCCAAAAGTCATTCAGAAGCAGGTTATTTGATTTCCATGTAATTGCATGACTTTGAGTGGGTTGTTTTTTTTTTTTCTTAGTTTTAATTTTTATTTTTATTGTACTGTGATCTGAGAGTGTGTTTGGTATAATTTCAGTTCTTTTGCATTTGGTGAGAATTGTTTTTTATCCGATTGTGTGGCTGATTTTAGAGTATTTGCCATGTGGCTATGAGAAGAATGTATATTGTGTTGTTTGTGGATAGAGAGTTCTGTAGAAGTCTGTCAGATATATTTGGTCCAATGTTGAGCTCAGGTCCTGAATATCTTTGTCAATTTTCTGCCTTTATAATCTGTCTAACACTGTCAGTGAAGTGTTGAGGTCTCCCACTATTACTGTGTAAGAACCTAAGTCTCTTTGTAGGTCTCTAAGAACTTGCTTTATGAATCTGGGTGCACCTGTGTTGGATGCATATATATTTAGAATAGTTAGGTCTTCCTGTTGAATTGAACCCTTTACCATTATGTAATGCCCTCCTTTGTCTTTTTTGATCTTTGTTGGTTTAAATTCTGCTTTGTCTGAAAACAGGATTGCAACCTTTGCTTTTTTTCCTGATTTCATTTGCTTGGTAGACTTTTCTCCATCCCTTTATTTTAAGCCTATGGGTGTCACTGTGTGTGAGATGGGTCTCTTGAAGACACTATACCATTAAGTCTTTATTCTTTATCCAGCTTGCTGCTCTGTGCCTTTTAATTGGATGATTTAGCTCATTTACATTCAAGGTTAGTATTGATATGTGTGAATTTGATTATATCATCATAATCTTAGCTGGCTATTGTGCAGACTTGTTTGTGTGGTTGCTTTATAATGTCACTGGTCTGTGTATTTAAGTGTGTTTTTGTAAAGGATGGTAATGTTCTTTCCTTTCCATAGTTAGTGCTTCCTTCAGAAGCACTTGTAAGGCAGGTCTGGTGAAAACAAATTCCCTGGGCATTTGCTGGTCTGAAAAGGATCTTATTTTCCCTTCACTTATGAAACTTAGTTTGGCCACATGTGAAATTCTTGGTTAAAATTTCTTTTCTTTAAGAATGTTGAATATTGGCCCCCCCAATAGCTTCTGGCTTATAGGCTTTCTGTTCTTATAGAGATCTACTTTTAGTCTGTTGGGCTTTACTTTGTAAGTGACCTTGCCTTTCTCTCTAGCTGCCCTTAACATTTTTTCTTTCATTTCAACCTTGGAGAATCTGATGATTATGTGTGAATGATATTGTGAATCATCTTCTTTTGAGTTATTTTTACTGGAATTCTCTGTATTTCTTGAATTTAAATGTTGGCTTCTCTAGCTATGTTGGGGAAGCTCCCATAGATGGTATTCTGAAATATGGTTTTTCCACATTGCTTCCATTCTCCCCATTTATTTCAGAGACACCAATGAGTTATAGATTTAATCTCTTTATATAATCCCCTATTTCTTGGAGGTTTTGTTATTTCCTTTTCATTTTTTTCTCTACTCTTGTCTGACTGTCATATTTCAGAAAGCCAGTCATCAAGCTCTGAGATTCTTTCCTCAGCTTTATCTATTCTGCAATTAATACTTGTAATTGCATTATGAAATCCTCATAGTGTGTTTTTCAGCTCTATCAAGTCAGTTGTGTTTTTTCTATAATTGCTATTTTGTCTGTTGCTTCTGTATTGTTTAACTATGATTCTCAGCATCCTTGGATTGGGTTTCAACATATTCGTGCATCTCAATGATATTTTCTTCTATCCATATTCTGAATTCTGTTTCTGTCATTTCAGTCATCTCTGCTTGGTTCAGAACCCTTGCTGGTAAGCTAGTGCAGGCATTTTGAGGAAAGAAACAGGCTTTTTGAGTTGTTGGAGTTCTTCTGCTGGTTCTTTCTCATCTTTGTGGGCTGATGCGCTTTCAACCTTTGAAGTTATTATCCTTTGAATGGGATTTTTTTTGTTTTATTCTACTTGATGACCTTGAGGGTTTGATTGTAGTGTAAGTTGGGTTCAGTCAACTGGCTTCATTTGTGGAAGATTTTAGGGGGCTAAGATTCAGTTCCTAGCTCCTGGACTCTGTGCTGTAACTCTGGGAGACTTGTATCGGGCCCCAACCTTGTTCTCTGGCTCCTTGACATTAGGAACTCACTGTGCTGGGGAGGCCAAGGTGCTTCTGGACCACAGGTCACTACACTCCGTGCCAGCCAAAGCATTTTGTAGGGTGGTGGCAGTGGAATCCTTACTCATTCATATGTGCCAGCAGTGGTGGTGGCAGTGCAGTGGGTGCATGCTTATTGGCTGCAGCAGGGTGCTAGCAGGTGCCAGGGTGCCTGCCTCCATGTGGGCATTTACTACAGTGGTGGAGGCAGCATGGCTCAGGGGTGCAGGGGCCTCCCACTGGTGACTATGTGTGTTTGCACTAGTGGTGGTCAGCAAGGGAGCTGGGCAATGGTGGGTACTGGTCTATGTGTGCCCACTGTGCACATTAATGCAGGCGGGGGTGTCCGCTCAGGGTGGTGGGGAGGCCAGCTGTTCTCTGTGCCTAGTTTCAATCTGGTGGCAGTGTTGACATTCTGGTGGGAAGCTGACTGGAATGTGGCTGGCAGGCCCTGGTGCCCACCAAGGCCAACTGAAATGGCAATATGATGGGGAAGAAGGGGTGGAGTGCACTTCTGCCAGCATCAGTGACAGGGCAGGGTGCATGTGCATGCTGGCAGGACAGGAAAGGCAAGATCCACTCGTGCACACATATGCCAGCAAAGCAATGTGGAGAATGGCTGTAGGCCTTGGGGAAGCTGCAGTGGGTGGAAGGAGTGGGCAGGATGGTATGTGGCCATGGGGGTTGCCCTGCTGGGGCTGTCCACCAATCAGGCATGGTCCACCAGTGCAGGAGCTATGATACAGGCTTCCAGGGCATCAGAAGCTGTACTGTAAGCAGGTGTGGTCAGGCTGGGGCCCCCAGAGAAGCCAGCACATCAAGAAGTGGTCAGGTCACATTAGCCCCATTTGATGGGCAAGACTGCCTTGCAGAGTTCTGGTCTGACAGTTCCCTTAGGGATAAAGTCTTCTATGAGAGCAAGTCAAGCCTAGGGGAATGGGCATCCCTTGACATGCTTTGCTACAGAGGCTCCCACACCAAACCTTCTGATCTCCACATCGGCCGGCGTGCTGCCCCTACCACTTCTCTAAGCAGCTCTCTCTCTCAACTCAGAAGTGTCTCTGGTGGTCAAGTTGAAGGGGGAGTCTCCTCCTGCCAAGATTCCCAAGGCCTGTGGTAAAAGTCGGTTGCTTCTTGCCAGTTCAACTCACGCATTCCCCCAGAGTTGTTGGGAGTCAGAAATGAGTCCCAGTGTAAGTTTCCTGTCCTGCCAGGATGCACATGCACATGCACCCTGCCCTGTCACTGATGCTGGTAGGCATGCACTCCACCCCTCCTTCTCCATCATACTGCCATTTCAGTCAAAGCTTTGGTGGGCATCAAAGCCTACCAGCCACATTCCAGCCAGCTTCCCACCAGAACACTTCCTCTCCCTTCAGTCCAGCTTCTTTGTCTTCCCTCCATCCATTCTCAGTGACTTCCCTTTGACAGTCTGTTAGGAGTGCACCAGTTGTCCTGATCCCTCGGTGGCAGCTGCTCCACCTAGCTGTGTCTAGTTAGCCATCTCGCCCAAGTTCAGATTCTACATATAAATAAAATCATATAGTATTTGCATTTCTATATCTGGCTTATTTCACTTAGCATAATGTTCTCCAGGTTCATCCATGTTGTCCCAAATGGCAGAATTTTGTTTCTTTTTATACTTAAACAATATTCCACTGTGTACATATGCTAAATTTTCCTATCTATAGTCTATATTTTTTAATGTATTCATTTATCAACAGACAGGTTGTTTACATATCTTGACTACTGTCAACAGTGCTGCAAGGAACATAGGAGTGCAGGTATCTCCTCAACAACTAATTTCATTTTCTTTTGATATATACCCAGAAGTAGAATCCCAACCATTCTGTGCAGAGACCTTGGTGCAAAGAAACCCTTTCTGCTACATGCCCAGGAAGATCTCCAGGCATTTGGAGCACTCACTTGCTTGGTCCAACAGATTGAGTCACCCTAACCCTCCTGTTCAGGGATCTTAGTGCAAAGGGGCCCTCTCTGTTCCACATCCACATAGATTTCCAGGCATTTGGAGCATCACCCACATGGATCAGCAGCCTGACCCACACTACTCTTCCTGTGTAGAGATCTTGGGTGCAGGGAGACCCTCTCTTTCATGCCCAGGCAGATCACCAGACATTTGGAGCACCTACTTGTCACTTTCATCAGCCTGAGCCTCCCCACTCCTCCAGGCATTCAGACCACCTGCTTACCTGGTGCAGCAGCCTGAATCACCCTACCTCTCTTGTGTGGAGATTTTCATGTAGAGGGGTCATCTCTGCCCCGCACCCAGGAAAATCTCCAAGCATTTGGGGCACTCATTCTCTTGGATTAGTTTAGGCCACTCCCTCATCTCTGTGCAGAAAACTTGGAGCTGTGGTAGTTTCCCAGCTACATGCCTAGGCATTCAACTGGGCACTTGGTGGCCACCCAGTGGATTCTTCCTTGGCACCGGTGCTTGTGCCTGCCATCTGGGGACCTGCAGGTAGACCTGCCTTGTCTGGCCTCACCCTTCATGGGCCCTGCCCCCTTGGGGCTGAGCAGGGAAATCAGACCACTGTAAATCCCATGAATCAGCCCACTGCCTGAGGCAAAAGAGAGCTTCTGTCAGTAAACAAGGAGCAAGTACATACCCAGCCATAATGGCTACAGCTGGCTCTTACCTATGAGTGCCATCTACAGGCTTGCAGGACAAAGTTCACAGCCCAATATAAAACCTGCTTAAAGAAGTGTGTAAGGCTATAGAAGCAAAGCCAAAAGACCCTAAACAGCATTCTCTGCAGTCACACCCACCTCAGGAAAAGAAAAAAGGGAAAAGAACATAAATAACAATAATAACAACATAAATAACATTATAGGGAAGCAAAAGAAAAAATCCTACACCCACAAAAATGATTAGAAATATTAGAAGTGCCAGTGTCTGAAGATGAGAACTCACCAGCACAATAATTCTGGCACCATGAAAAATCTGAATGTACTGACACAACCATAGGACTGTGCTAGCTCTCCAGCAATGGTCCATAACCAAAATAAAAACTCAGAAATGACAGATAAATAATTCAAAGTACAGATTGTGAGGAAACTCATTGAAATCCAAGACAAAGTTGAAAATCAACACAAAGAAACTTCTAAAGTAATCCAGGAAATGAAGGAAGAGATAAAGATCTTTTGAAAAAAATGAACTAGAGCTTCTGAAATTGAAAAACTAACATCAGAAAATTTAAAAATACAATTGAAAGCTTTATGAAGAGACTTTATGAAAAACTAACGTCAGAAAATTTAAAAATACAATTGAAAGCTTTATGAAGAGACTGGACCAAGCAAAAGAAAGAATTTCAAAGCTTGAAGACCAGTCTTTTGAACTATCTCAATCTGACAAAAATAAAGAAAAAAGATTTTTTTAAAAGCAGCAGTCTTTGAGAACTGCAGGATTATGTAAAGCAAGAAAACCTCCAAATTATTGACATTCCTGAGACAGAAGGAGAAAAAGCAAACAACCTGGAAAATATATTTGAAAAAATAATTTAAGAAAACTTCCCTAATCTTACTGAAGGCATAAACATTTAAATACAAAAGTTATAGAGAACATCTGCAAGATACTATACAAAACAAACATCACCAAAGCATATAGTCACCAGATTGTCTAAGGTTAATGCTAAAGAAAAAGTCTTAAAGGCAATGAGAACAAAACAAATCACTTACAAAGAATACCCTATCAGGTGAACAGTGGATCACTCAGCAGAAGCCTTACAAGCCAAGAGAGATTGAGGGCTTATTTTTAGCATTCTGAAAGAAAAGGAATTCCAACGAAGAATGTTATATACTGCCAAACTAAGCTTCATAAGCTAAGGAAAAATAAAATGTTTTTCAGATAACCAAGTGCTAAGGGAATTCATTACCACTAGACCAGCCTTACAAGAGATGCTCAAGATGTTTAGCACTTCCTTAAGGTTTTGGTTTTGGTTTTAGAGCTCCCCTTAAGGGAGCTCTAAACATGGAAACAAAAGAACTATAACAAAAGAACTATACCTGCTACCACAAAGAGCACACTTAAGTACATAGCCCACAGATCCTATAAAGCAAAAACAAAATAGAATCTACAAAGCAGACAACTAGCAACTTCACAATAGGATAAAAAAGCTCAGATACCAATATTAACCTTGAATGTAAATGTTCTAAACACCCAACTTAAAAGGCACAGAGGGGCAAATTGGATTTTTTAAAAAGGCCCATACATCTGCTGTCTTCATGAGACTGCTCTCACACAGGACAATACCGATAGGTTCAAAGTAAAGGGTGGGAGAAAGATCTATCATGGAAATGGAAAACAAAAAAATAAAGCAGGGATCACTATTCTTATATCAGAAAAAACAGACTTTAACCCAATAATAGTAAAAAAAAAAAAAAAAGGTCAAAGAAGTGTATCACATGATGATAAAGGGTTTAATTCAACAAGAAGACTCAACTATTCTAAATATATATGCACCTAACATTGGAGCACCAAGATTCATAAAAACAAGTACTTTTAGATCTACAAAAAGAATTAGGCAGCCACACAATAATTGTAGGGAACTTCAACACAACATTGATAGCACTGGAAAGAGCATCAAGGCAGAAAACTAAATTCTGAACTTAAACTCAACACTTGACCAATTAAACCTAATAGATGTCTGCAAAATACTCCACTCATCAGCCACAGAATACACATTTTTTTATTAGAGCATGGGACATACTCCAAGATTGACCATATATTCAGACATAAAGGAAGTCTCAATAAATTTATTAAAAAACTGAAATCATACCAACCATTCTCTCAGACTACAGTGGAAGAAAAATAAAGATCAATACAAAAAAGGTCCCTCAAAATCACACAATTACATGGAAACAAATAACTTGCTTCTGAGTGAGTTTTGGGTAAACAATGAAATCAAGGCAGAAATCAAAAACTTCTTTGAAATAAATAAAAACAGACACAACATATAAAACTTTCTGAGATGCAGCAAAAGCAGTGTTAAGAGGAAAGTTTATAGCATTATATGGCTCTCTCAAAAACTTAGAAAGAGGTCAGATTAATGATCCAACATCACACCTACAGGAAGTAGAAAAACAATAACAAACTAATCTCAAAGCTAGCAGAAGAAAAATAACTAAACTCAGAGTGAAACTAAATGAAATAGAGGCCCAAAAAAACCTTGCAAAGAGTCAACAAAACCAAAAGTTGTTTCTTTAAAAGAATAAACAAGATTGATAGAACACTAGCTAGATTAACAAAGAGAAAGGGAAGATCCAAATAAGCACAATCAGAAACAACAAAGATGGCATTACAACCAATCCTACAGAAATACAAAAGATCCACAGAGAATATTATGAAAACCTCCATGCACACATACTAGAAAATCTAGAGGAAATGAATAAATTACTATAAACACACTATCTCCAAAGATTGAATCAGAAAAAAATTAAAATCAGGAACAGATAAATATCGAGTGCTGAAATTGAATTAATTATTTTTGAAAACCTATCAACCAAAAAAATCCTGAACCAGACGAACTCACAGCCAAATACTACTAGACGTACAAAGAAGAACTGGTACCTGCTCTAGAGAAACTATTTAAAGATATGAAGGAGGATGTACTCCTCCTTAATTTATTCTACAAAGGCAGAATCACCCTGATACCAAAACCTGGCAAAGACACAGGCCTAGAAAACTACAGGCCAACATTCCTTATGAATATAGACACAAAAATCCTCAACAAAATACCAGCAAACCAAATTCAACAGCACATTAAAAAGTTAACTCATAATGATCAACTAGCCTTCATTCTTTGAATGCAAGGTTGGTTTGACATGTGTAAATCAATAAATCTGAGTCACCACATAAATAAAATTAGAAACAAAAACCATGTAATTGTTTCAATAGATACAGAAAAAGCTTTCAATGAAATCTGACATCCATTCATGATAAAAATCCTCAAAAAACTAGGCATTGAAGAAACATGCCACAAAATAAAAAGAGCCACCTATTACACACCCAGAGTTGACACCATACTGAATGGGCAAAAACTGGAAGCATTCCTCTTGAGAAGTGGAACAAGACAAGGTTGCCCACTCTCATCACTTCTACTCAACACAGTACTGGAAGTGCTCACCTGAGAAATCAAGCAAGAGAAAGAAATAAAGGCATCCAAATATGAAAGGAAGATATCAAACTATCTCTCTTCATGGATGATATGATTTTATACTTTGAAAACCCTAAAGACTCCCTGAAAAAAAATCTGGGACCTGATAAAAAACTTCAATCAAGTTTCAGGATACAAAATACATTTACGAAATCATTAGCATGTCCATACACCAATAACATTTAAGCTGAGAGCCAAATCAAGAATGCAATCCCATTTACAATAGACACAGAAACATAAAATAAAATACCTGAAATACATCCAAGAAAAGATGTGAAAGATCTCTAAAAGGAGAACTACAAAACATTACTCAAAGAAATCGAGATGGTGGAGCCAAGATGGCCCAATAGGAAGAGCTCCCAGTCTACAGCTCCCAGCATGAGTGATGCAGAAGATGGGTGATTTCTGCATTTCCAATGGAGGTACCGGGTTCATCTCAATGGGGAGTGCTAGACAGTGGGTGCAGGACAGTGGCAAAGAAAGGGGTGACAGACGGCACCTAGAAAATCGGGTCACTCCCACCCTAATACTGTGCTATTCCAACGGGCTTAACAAATGGCACACCAGGAGATTATATCCCACACCTGGCTCAGAGGGTCCTATGTCCATGGATCCCTGCTCATTGCTAGCACACCAGTCTGAGATCAAACTGCAAGGTGGCAGGGAGGCTGGGGAAGGGCCGCCTGCCATTGCTGAGGCTTGAGTAGGTAAACAAAGCTACAGGGAAGCTCGAACTGGGTGGAGCCCACCACAGCTCAAGGAGGCCTGCCTGCCTCTGAAGGCGCCACCTCTTGGGGTAGGGCACAGATGAACAAAAGGCAGCAGTAACCTCTGCAAACTTAAATGTCCCTGTATGACAGCTTTGAAGAGAGTAGTGGTTCTCCCAGCATGCAGCTTGAGATCTGAGAATAGGCAGACTGCCTCCTCAAGTGGGTCCCTGACCCCTGAGTAGCCTAACTGGGAGACACCCCCCAGTAGGGGTGGACTGACACATCACACGGCCAGGTACTCCTCTGAGACAAAACTTCCAGAGGAATGATCAGGCAGCAGCATTTGTGGTTCACCAATATCCACTGTTCTGCAGCCATCACTGCTGATACCCAGGCAAACAGGGTCTGGAGTGGACCTCCAGCAAACTCCAACAGACCTGCAGCTGAGGGTCTTGACTGTTAGAAGGAAAACTAACAAACAGAAAGGACATCCAAACCAAAAGCCCATCTGTACGTCACCATCATCAAAGACCAAAGGGAGATAAAATGACAAAAACGGGGAAAAAACAGAGCAGAAAAACCGGAAACTCTAAAAATCAGAGTGCCTCTCCTCCTCCAAAGGAATGCAGCTCCTCACCAGCAACGGAACAAAGCTGGACGGAGAATGACTTTGACGAGTTGAGAGAAGAAAGCTTCAGAAGATCAAACTACTCCGAGCTAAAGGAGGAAGTTCGAACCAATGGCAAAGAAGTTAAAAACCTTGAAAAATAATTAGATGAATGGTTAACTAGAATAACCAATGCAGAGAAGTCCTTAAAGGACCTGATGGAGCTGAAAACCATGGCACGAGAACTATGTGATGAAAGCACAAGCCTCAGTAGTTGATGCAATCAACTGGAAGAAAGGGTATCAGCGATGGAAGATGAAATGAATGAAATGAAGCAAGATGAGGAGTTTAGAGAAAAAAGAATAAAAAGAAATGAACAAAGCCTCCAAGAAATATGGGACTAAGTGAAAAGACCAAATCTACATCTGATTGGTGTACCTGAAAGTGATGGGGAGAACGGAACCAAGTTGGAAACACTCTGCAGGATATTATCTAGGAGAACTTCCCCAATCTAGCAAGGCAGGCCAACATTCACATTCAGGAAATACAGAGAATGCCACAAGGATACTCCTCGAGAAGAGCAACTCCAAAACACGTAACTGTCAGATTCACCAAAGTTGAAATGAAGGAAAAAATGTTAAGGGCAGCCAGAGAGAAAGGTCGGGTTACCCAAAAAGGGAAGCCAATCAGACTAACAGCAGATCTCTCAGCAGAAACTCTACAAGCCAGAAGAGAGTGGGGGCCAATACTCAACACTCTTAAAGAAAAGAATTTTCAACCCAGAATTTCATATCCAGCCAAACTAATCTTCATAAGTGAAGGAGAAATAAGATCCTTTACAGACAAGCAAATGCTGAGAGATTTTGTCACCACCAGGCCTGCCCTAAAAGAGCTCCTGAAGGAAGTGCTAAACATGGAAAGGAACAACTGGTACCAGCCACTGTAAAAAAATGCCAAATTGTAAAGACCATCAAGGCTAGGAAGAAACTGCATCAACCAACGAACAAAATAACCAGCTAACATCATAATGACAGGATCAAATTCACACATAACAATATTAACCTTTAATGTAAATGGGTTAAATGCTCCAATTAAAAGACACAGACTGGCAAATTGGATAAAGACTCAAGACCAATCAGTGTGCTGTATTCAGGAAACTGATCTCACAGGCACAGAGACACATAGGCTCAAAATAAAGGGATGGAGGAAGATCTACCAAGCAAATGGAAAACACAAAAAGGCAGAGGTTGCAATCCTAGTCTCGGATAAAGCAGATTTTAAACCAACAAAGATCAAAAGAGACAAAGACCATTACATAATGGTAAAGGGATCAATTCAACAAGAAGACCTAACTATCCTAAATATATATGCACCCAATACAGGAGCACTCAGATTCATAAAGCAAGTCCTTAGTGACCTACAAAGAGACTTAGACTCCCACACAATAATAATTGGAGACTTTAACACCTCACTGTCAATATTAGACAGATCAACAAAATAGAAAGTTAACAAGGATATCCAGGAATTGAACTCAGCTCTGCACCTAGCAGACTTAATACACGTCTACAGAACTCTCCTCCCCAAATCAACAGAAAATACATTCTTTTCAGCACCACATCACACCTATTCCAAAATTGACCACGTAGTTGGAAGTAAAGCATTCCTCAGCAAATGTAAAAGAACAGAAATTATAACAAACTGTCAGACCACAGTGCAATCAAACTAGAACTCAGGATTAAGAAATTCACTCAAAACCACTCAACTAAATGGAAACTGAACAACCCGATCTGGAATGACTACTGGGTACATAATGAAATGAAGGCAGAAGTAAAGATGTTCTTTGAAACCAACGACAACAAAGACACAACATACCACAATCTCTGAGACACATTCAAAGCAGTACATAGAGGGAAATTTATAGCACTAAATGCCCACAAGAGAAAGCAGGAAAGATCTAAAATTGACACCCTAACATCACAGTTAAAAGAACTAGAGAAGCAAGAGCAAACACATTCAAAAGCTAGCAGAAGGCAAGAAATAACTAAAATCAGAGCAGAACTGAAGGAAATAGAGACGCAAAAAACCCTTCAGAAAATCAATGAATCCAGGAGCTGGTTTTTTGAAAAGATCAACAAAATTGATAAACCACTAGCAAGACTAATAAGAAAAGAGAGAAGAATCAAATAGATGCAATAAAAAATGATAAAAGGGATATCACCACTGATCCCACAGAAATACAAACTACCATCAGATAATACTACAGACACCTCTACGCAAATAAACTAGAAAATCTAGAAGAAATGGATAAATTCCTCCACACATACACCCTCCCAAGACTAAACTAGGAGGAAGTTGAATCTCTGAATAGACCAATAACAGGCTCTGAAATTAAGGATACAAACAAATGGAAGAACATTCCAAGCTCATGGGTAGGAAGAATCAATATCGTGAAAATGGCCATACTGCCCAAGGTAATTTGTAGATTCAATGCCATCCCCATCAAGCTACCAATAACTTTCTTCACAGATTTGGAAAAAACTACTTTAAAGTTCATGGAACCAAAACAGAGCCTGCATTGCCAAGTCAATCCTAAGTCAAAAGAACAAAGCTGGAGGCATCACACTACCTTACTTCAAACTATACTACAAGGCTACAGTAACCAAAACAGCATGGTACAGGTACCAAAATAGAGATATAGACCAATGGAACAGAACAGAGCCCTCAGAAATAATGCCGCATATCTACAACTATCTGATCTTTGACAAACCTGAGAAAAACAAGCAATGGGGAAAGGATTCCCTATTTAATAAATGGTGCTGGGAAAACTGGCTAGCCATATGTAGAAAGCTGAAACTGGATCCCTTCCTTACACCTTATACAAAAATTAATTCAAGATAGATTAAGGACTTACATGTTAGACCTAAACCCATAAAAACCCTAGAAGAAAACCTAGGCAATACCATTCAGGACATAGGCATGGGCAAGGACTTCATGTCTAAAACACCAGAAGCAATGGCAACAAAAGCCAAAATTGACAAATGGAATCTAATTAAACTCAAGAGCTTCTACACAGCAAAAGAAACTACCATCAGAGTGAACAGGCAACCTGCAGAATGGGAGAAAATTTTCACAACCTACTCATCTGACAGAGGGCTAATATTCAGAATCTACAATGAACTCAAACAAATTTACAAGACAAAAACAAACAACCCCATCAAAAAGTGGGCAAAGGATATGAATAGACACTTCTCAAAAGAAGACATTTATGCAGCCAAAAAACACATGAAAAAATGCTCATCATCACTGGCCATCAGAGAAATGCAAATCAAAACCACAATGAGATACCATCCCACACCAGTTAGAATGGCGATCATTAAAAAGTCAGGAAACAACAGGTGCTGGAGAGGATGTGGAGAAATAAGAACACTTTTACACTGTTGGTGAGACTGTAAACTAGTTCAACCATTGTGGAAGTCAGTGTGGCGATTCCTCAGGGATCTAGAACTAGAAATACCATTTGACCCAGCCATCCCATTACTGGGTATATACCCAAAGGATTATAAATCATGCTGCTATAAAGACACATGCACATGTATGTTTATTGCGGCACTGTTCACAATAGCAAAGACTTGGAACCAACCCAAATGTCCAACAATGTTAGACTGGATTAAGAAAATGTGGCACATATACACCATGGAATACTATGCAGTTATAAAAAATGATGAGTTCATGTATTTTTTAGGGACATGGATGAAGCTGGAAACCATCATTCTCAGCAAACTATCACAGGAACAAAAAAGGTATATCGCAGGAACAAAAAAAGGTATATCACACACTGAGGACTGTTGTGGGGTTGGGGGAGGGGGGAGGGATAGCATTAGGGGATATACCTAATGCTAAATGACGAGTTAATGGGTACAGCACACCAACATGGCACATGTATACATATGTAACTAACCTGCACGTTGTGCACATGTACCCTAAAACTTAAAGTATAATAATAATAAAATTAAAACAAAAGGAAATCATAGATGGCACAAACAAATGGAAAAATATTCCATATTCATGGATTCGAAGAATCAATGTAGTTAAAATGGTCAATGTGCCCAAAGCAGTCTACATATTCAATACTATTCCTATGGAACTATCAGTGTCATTTTTCACAGAATCAGAAAAACTATTCTAAAATTTCTGTAAAGCCAAAAACGAGCCCAAATAGCCAAAGCAATTCTATGCGAAAAGAACAAAGCTGGAGGTGTGACTTTACTTGTCTTCAAACTATACTATAAGGCTATAATAACTAAAACAGCATGGTACTGGTACAAAAACAGACACATGAACCAATGGAACAGAACACAGAACCCAGAAATAAAGCCACCCACCTACATCCATCTAAAATTCAACAAAGTAGATAAAAACAATCAATAGGGAAATAACTCCCTATTCAATAAATTATGCTGGGATAGCTAACTAGCCATATGCAGAAGGATGAAACTGTATTCCTACATTTCACCATAAAAAAAGTTAACTCAAGATGAATTAAATATTTAAATTGTAGACCTTAAACTATAAGAATCCTAGAAGACAATCTAAGAAACATTATTGTAGACCATTCTTTCAGTGCTAGGAAGAAATACCTGAGAATGGATAATTTATAAGGAAAAGAGGTTGAATTGGCTCATGGTTCTGCAGGCTGTGTAGAAAGCATGATGCTGGCATCTGCTTCTGGTGAGGCCTCAGGGAGCTTACAATTATGGCAGAAGGCTAAGGGGTAGCAGGCGCATCACATGGCAAGAGTAGGAGCAAGACAGTCAGTGTGGGTGGAGGGGCTTGGATGCCACATGCTTAAACAGTCAGATCTCCCAAGAGCTCTCTCACTATCATTAATACAGCACCAACCCAGGAGGGATCCACTTCCATGATCCAAACACTTCCCACCAGGCCCCACATTCATCATTGAGGATTACCATTCAACATGAGATTTGGGTGCAAAAAATATCCAAACTATATCAACTATTCTGGACACTGCCCTTAGAAAACAAATTATGACTAAGTCCTCAAAAGCAATTGCAACAAAAATAAAAATTGTCAAGTGGGGCCTAATTAACCTAAAGAACTCCTGTACAGCAAAAAAAAAAAAACTACCAATAGAGTAAACAGACAACATACAGAATGGCAGAAAATATTCATAAACTATATATCCAACAGAAGTCTAATATCCAGAATATATAAGTATCTTAAACAATTGAATAAGCAAAAAACAAATAGCCCCACTTAAAAATGGGCAAAAACATGAGCAGACACTTCTCAAAAGAAGGCATACAAGTAAACAAAAAAAAAAAAAATGAAAAAAAAAGTTCATTATCACTAATCATCAAATAAATGTCAATCAAAACCACAATGAGACACCATCTCTCACCTGTCAGAATGCCTATTATTAAAAAGTCAAGAAACACCAGATGTTGGCAGGGATGTGGAGAAAAGGGAATGCTTATACACTGTTGGTGGGATTATAAATTAGTTCAGCCACTAATGGAAAGCAGTTTGGAGATTTCTTAAAGAACTTAAAACAAAACTACCATTCAACTCAGCAATCCCATTACTGGTTGTATATCCAAAAGGAAACAAATCATTCTACCAAAAAAACACATGTACTTGCGTGTTCATCACAAAGTCAAGTAATCAACCTAGGTATCTATCAATAGTAGGCTGGATTTTTTAAATGTGGTACATATAGAGCATGGAATGCTACAGAGCCAAAAAAAAAAAAAAAAAGAAAAAGAATGAAATCACGTTCTTTGTAAAAACATGGATGCAGCTTGAGGCCACTATCCTAAGTGAATTAATGCAGGAACAGAAAACCAAATACCATATGTTTATACTTATAAGTGGAAGCTAAACATCAAGTACTCATGGACATAAAGATGGCAACAATAGACAATGGGGACTACTAGAGAGGGGAGGAAAAAAAGGGGCAAGAGTTGAAAAACTGTTGGATAGTATGCTCAGTGCCTGAGTGATGGAATCATTCACACCCTAAACCTCAGCATTATGCAATATACCTAGGTAACCAATCTGCATATGTAGCCCCTTAATCTAAAATAAGTTGAAAAAAATAATAAATAAAAGCAAACATACTCTCAATACATGATCCAGTAATTCCACTCCTATGCATTTACCCAAGAGAAAGAAAAACTTAAGACAAATACCTATATAGTTAATATTTACAGCAGCCTTATTAATAAACACCAAAACTTGATGCAATCCAAAAGCACTTCAACTGATGATGGATAAACAAACTGGTACATTCATAAGTTGCAATACTACTCAGCAATAAAACATGCAAAATTGTGAGTGAATCTTAAATGCATTATGCTAAGAAAAAGAAGCCATGCACAAAAGACTACAAAATGTACAATTTTATTTATAAAACATTCTAGAAAATGCAAGACTATAAGAGTGGTTCACAGAAGTTGGAGGTGGGTGGAAGGCTTGATTACAAAGTATCAACACAAAACAAATTTTGAAGTCATGGAACTTCTACATACTGATTATGCGGGTGTTTACAAGACCTATAGAACTATATACCAAAGAAGGAAATTTTAACGTATTAAAATTTTGAAATAATAATTTTAAAAACAATGTTGTAAGGGCCATCATAGCCAAGTCTTTGTGGGCATACTTAATATTTCCCTAAAAATATTTCTACAAGCAGATTTGCTGGACAAATAGTATGCATATTTTAATATCTTTGGTTTGATGCTATATTTTCCCAGATGATGAACCAAATGAGAGTATCTTCAATCTAGCAACTACCCTAAGAGTAAGAAGTTGGAATATTTTTCATCCAGGTTCTTGAGTATGCTTTTATTCAATTTCTGTTATTTTGATTAGGGCTTTTATACAGATAAATGCTTAGAAACATGAGTTGTAAATATTGTTTAAGATTTAGTAGTTAGGAGGTATAGCTATGAAGTTAGAAACTGCATAGATTCAAATCTTAGCTGTACCAATTCCTAGCTATGTAACCTTGAGTAGGTTATTTAACTTCTCCAAGCCTCAGTTTCTTCATATGTGTAATGAAAATTCTAATAGTGCCTGTCTCAGAGGATATCAGTGTATCTAGTCCATAGTAAATAATAAATAAAGATGATGATGATGATGATGATGTTTTATAATTTCAGAATTTGGAAATTAGACAGAACCTGCTGAACAGATGTACAATACATTAAGCTCTATATGCCTGTCTCTTACAATGATTCCTTCTGAACAGGAAACTCTAAAAAGCTTTTTTTAATATAGTATAAGAATTTTATATTACATGGTATAAGGCCCTGATAGCCAGTCCCTGGCTACATGTTGTTGAATCACGGATCCATGCTCAAACTAAAACATTTCTAGAATTGGTTTTCTTAACCTCTAATAAAATACTTTTCTCCTAAGAAACTGTACATTGACTACACTTTGCTAAAAATTTCAGGGAGACTATGGACATTCTTGAAGATATTCATGGGCCTCAAGATCCCTCTGATCAAAGAACTGAATAAGAAGGAGTCAGAATTCTATGTGACAAACCTTATGTGAAGCCCAGTGATGAACTAAACCAATCAGATTCTTCTTCTCAATTTGGAAGTATAATCATGACATGTACATAGAGAAGACAGTAGGGAGAAAAGAACATATTCTTTGGGGTATCAAATGGATACCTGGATCACTGGGACTGTGATTATATCTTGAATGATGCTAAGTTATTAGTCTCTTTCTCTTTGAGGTTACACAATTCTTCCTCACTACCACGCCCTCCACATGCCCCAAAGCACCTCTGCATAACAAGATCTGACCTAAACTAATCCAGGCATTTATTTTCCTTGCAACTTAAAGCTGCCTAACAAATACAACCTGCAAAGAAATAAAGTACCATAAAATATATAAACTTACCTTCCAAAATTCCTTCTGTGGCCACCTGTGGTGATGGGTCCCATTCTCACACTGAGGAAGTGCTATGATTTATATGTGTCCTTTTCAAAAGTTAGGTGTTACTAATGTGATGGTACTAAGAGTTGGGGGCCTGTAAGAGGTTGGCCAGGCACAGTGTCTTATGCCTGTAATCCCAGCACTTTGGGAGGCCGAGGCAGGAGAATCACCTGAGGTCAGGAGTTACAGACCAGCCTGGGCAACACGGTGAAAACTCGTCTCTACTAAAAATACAAAAATTAGCCAGATGTGGTGGCATGTACCTGTAATCCCAGCTACTCAGGAGGCTGAGGCAGGAGAATTGCTTGAACCTAGGAGGTGGAGGTTGCAGTGAACTGAGATCGTGCCACTGCACTCCAGCCTTGGCAACAGAGGGAGACTCCATCTCAAAAAAAAAAAAAAAGAGGTAATTAGGCCATGAGGGTTTCTTTCTCATGAATGAGATTAAGGCCCGTATAAAAGAGGCTTCATGCAGCATTTGTCCCTCTTGCCTTTCCACCTTCCCCAAGTGAAGACACAGTGTTTCTCCCCTCGAGAATACAGCAATAAGATGCCATCTTGGAAGCAGAGAGCAGCCCTCACCAGACAATTGAACATTATGGTACATTGATCTTGGACTCTCAGCCTCCAGAAGTGTGGGAAAATAAATTTCTGTTTTTTATAAATCACCCAGTCCCAGGTATTTTGTAATAGCAGCACAAACAGAATAAAACAGGTAGCTGCAATGTGCTTTCTTATATCAAACTCAAATCTATTTTAACAAGCTCCCACCCACAAGGTATATCCCTCTTCTCATTAAATGATGCTGCTTATGTGATGATTAGACTTACATTTTTCTTTTTGGTTGTCTAGAAGAAATTTTTGAGATTTTCACAATTGCATTTTTTGTGTATTCTTTTAATGAGAACATTAGCCATCAGTTAAGCAAGCAAAGCTTTCAAACTAGCCAGAGATGATAAATGAGTTGTAAAGCATCAGGATGGGCACTATAGTCAGAGCCCAAACATATATTTGAGGTGTACTCAGATAAAGCCTGGGAGTCTACTGGTGGGTGCAAGTGTTTACTTACATTTGCTTGCCAGGATAGTGCCATGTGCTTTATGCATAGTGTCATTTGAGAAAGATCTCAATCTTCTGCACTCATCTGCCCTCCACTCTCTTTACTGTCAAAGATAATTTTTTAGTAGCTAAGTGACTTTGTTTATCTTATATGGTCCACTTGACTACTTCTCCTTATTTAGAATCACATACCATCAAAATTTGGAAGTATTCTATTCCCAACCTTTCATGTTATAATTGGGTGACCTAAAGTCCAGACATTGAAAGGACAAGCACTTAAGAGAGGAATGGTGGTTTGCCCTGGCATAGGTAAACCCACTGGCCAAATATCCCTCACCAACAATGGGGACTCTGGAGCTGAGAAGACCATAGGGGAAGTCAGGACTGGATTCTAGGGCCACCTCCTTTGACCCAAGTTATGAAAAAGTCAGAGTTTTCTAGAGGTCTCATCCAAGGCTGATCATCAACGTGCCATGTGCTTCAGGACAACAATCCCCATCAGGAAGTCCTATACCTTCTCAGAGAAAGGATTCACTATACCCAGTTGTAGCCTTTGTGAGACAATTTTTATTCCCAAGGAAAGGAGAAAGGGTAGTAAAAATTCGGCCTCAGAGGTTGTCTCCCAAGATTCCCTTCAATGAAGCAACTGCTGTCCAGAGAACAAGAGGGCTGGAATTTGGTTTTTGCTTTTTTATTACATTACTAAAGGATAAAGGAGCTCACATTTCCAGAGCACCTTCTATGTACCAGGTGCTGTCCCAGGCATTACATATACTGGGGATGATGTCGTTGATGGCAACACTACACTGTCATGCAAAGACAACCCACCACAGACAACCTATCAGTAAGTCCTATTGTTCTATCTTGAAAATATCTTTCTTCCATATTCCTCCCTCCATACATTCAGTTAGGAATCTAGGCCAATCTACTATCACCTCTATTCTGGCCTAATGAAATAGCATCCTCAACTATTTCTTATATCTGTTCATATGTCCCTGAAATCCTTCTCCATGTGTTAGCCAAAATGATCTTTTAAAATCAGCATTTGATTGTATCTCTTCCCTGCTTCAAAGGCTTTCAAATACTCATTAGATAACATCCCAAATCTTAACCTACAGTGTTTTGTTTAGCTTCCAAGTTTTATCTATTTCTACTCACATCCTCTCTTTTTCACTCCAGCCACATTTGACCTCTCTCAATTCTTTCTCCATGCCATGCCCTCATATATGCCACAGCTATGAACATGATGTTCTTACTCATCGGAATATTCTCCCCTCATTCTTTATCTGACCAACTCTTACTTATCTTTAAGATAACACTTAAACATCATTCCTTAAGAACATCTTCCCTATACTTCCTCTCTAGCCCCATTCTGCCCCCATCCCTTTTCAAAAATAGGTTTGATTCCTCTGTAGTATAGATGGATGACTATTTAGAAGTACAATATGCCATGGGAGTGTACAGATCATTCCTAATACTCACTATACTTATAATTATTTGCTTAAGATTTATTTTCTCTGCTCTGTCATAAATACAATGGGCCAAAAACAATGCTTTCCGTATCCCGTGTAAAGTTGGTTCAAGTTATTCTTTAAATATTTTGTGTAGTGTTCGAGTGAGACCACTTGAATGTAGCAATTTCTTTTTTTTCATATCCTTTTAAATTTTGAAAATAATTTCTTTAGAACTATTCAGATTATATATGTCATACTGGGTTTTGGTAGTTTGTAGTTTATGAAAAATTGATTCATCCCATCTAATTTGTCAAATTTGTGTGTATAGGCTTCTTTGTCACATTCCCTTATTATCCCTTTAATGGCTACAGTATCTGGAATTGCATCCCCTGTTTCATTCCTGATATTGGTAAGTTGTATCTTTCCCCTTTATTGTCTTTGTCTTACTAGAGTTTGTCAATATTGTTGATCTTTTCAAAAAAGTAACTTTTTGTTTCATTGATTTTCTCTTATGTTTTTTATTTTCCATTTTATTAATTTCTGTACTCATCTTTATTATTTCTTTTCTTCTTCTAGCCTTGAGTTTATTTTACTGTTTGCTTTTAAGTTCCATGAAGTGGAAAATCTGGTTATTGGTTTGAGACCTTTCCTCTTTTCCAGCATAAGCATTTGATGTTATAAAGTTTTCTTGTGGCACTGCTTTAGTTGCAGCACACAGATTGCATACCACAAAAATGTTATATTTTCATTTTCACTCAGTTCTAAGTATTTTTAATATTTCCATTGAGATTTTCTCTGTGACCCATGTATTATTTTATGTGTGTTGTTAATTTCCAAGTATTTGGCAATTTTCCTCTTGTCTTTTGTAATTGGTTTTTAGTTTGATTTCATTATGATCAGAGAACACTTTGTAGTTTTAATTTGCATTTAACTCATGACTAAGGAAATTGAACACTTTTTATATGTCTACTGGCCATCTGGATATCCTCTTTTCTGAACTGTCTTAAGACTTTTGCCCATTTTTCTATTAAATTGTCTATTTTTTCCTTATTAATTTGTAAGAGATGTTTTTATATATTCTGAATATATTATTGTCAATTACATTTATGGCAAATATTTTATCTCACCATATCTTTCTTTTTCACCCTCTTATTGATGTCTTAATTGAAACATAATTCAATTTATTAATTTTTATATCTAATGCTTTATAGTGTCCTATACGTAAATCATTAAGATATTCTTCTATATTTTCTTGTAAACATTTTATCATTTTACTTCTCATATTTAGATACACAGTGCACTTACAATTAATTTTTATATGTTTTTAGACTTATTCTATTCTACTGGCCTATTTGTCTATCCATATGCAAAATCTGCACAGTTTTGACTTCCACTTTTGAGCAAGATGGAATAGATGCACTTGTCTCTATTCCTTATTTAAGTATAGCTTAATTAAACATTATATATAAAACAAAGAGAGACGACCACGAACAGCTAAGCAAAGAAAGCAGAGATACTATGGATCTCGAGAACCTATGGCTAACATGGCAAAGAGTCCCTTGGTTTTCCTTTTGCTTCATATATCCAGAAATGAGTGCTGGAGAAACTGACAAACCAGAAATGTGAATGAGTAGAAACCAAAACAAAAACAAGAAGCTGCAAAAAAGCCAGTTCTCTCTATCCAATGGACAAGGAAAAGGGACAGCAAAACAAGACAGAAAACTTTGAGACAATAACCTCTTACTCCAGCCAAATAGTATCAAAAAACATGTAGCCCCATCTCACTTTCACCATTAAAAAACAAGTGGGAAGCTTAGACTTCCTATCTCTCTTAGCTGAAGAGAGGGACCCCTCCTCACCCCACAAAGGTGGTGTCACAGAATGCTACATGGGAAAGCACAACTCTGATTTCCACTGGATGTCAACAATGCCCAATTCTTGTCGTCAGTGGAGATTGCATGGGGAACCTGAATTTCCACCCCCATCTAAGAACAAAAGATGCCCTTCCTGTTGCCTACTGAGGTGGTGCCTAGTGGAGAGTCAGAAATTTCACCACCCCAATGGTAACTTTTAACCTCATTTAGTTGTAAACTGGTCCCCCAATCCACCCCAATCTCAGTGGAGGCCATGTGGGAAACAATTATTAGACAACCCTCCATCTCCCAGTCACAGTGATGTCACTGGAGGCCCAGTGAGGAGCCTAAATCCCATGCCTACCAAGCAGCAAAAAAATAGTTTCTTCACCAAAAATTGAATATCAATGGAGGCTGAGTGGGGATCCTGGAGTTCCATGCCCACCTGGCAGTAATAAGGGGCACCCATTTGTCCTACTGGAGTGGTATCAGCAAAAATCTGCTAAAACACAAAATTTAAATAAGATCCAGAGATTCATAACGTAATGCTCAAACTGTCCAGGATATAATTGAAAATCACCCACCATGCCAAGAACCATGAAAATCTCAACTTAAATGTGAAAAGACAATCAACAGACACAAACACTGAGATGACACAAACGTTGTAATTCTTCTAACAAGGATTTTAAAACAGGTATTATAAGCATGCTTAAGGTAACTGCAAACATGTTTGAAACAAATTTAAAAACCAAGAATACCATATCAAAAATATAGAAGATATAAAGAAAAACAAAAACAAGAACAGGGACTGCAAAATACAATAACTGAAATGAGAAATTTATTGGATGAACTTTATAGAAGAAGGGAGAAATTAGAGAAAAGAATCCATGAACTTGAAAATAAAGCAATAGAAATTATTCAATTTAAACAGCAGACAGAAAATAGGCTGAAAAATGAATGGAATCTTAGAGATCTGTATAACTAAAAAGAAAAAAAAAACAGGTTTATATTATTTCAGCCTCAGATGGAGAGGAGAAAGAATAAGAAGCTAAAATTATTTAAATAAACAGTTACTAAAATTTTCAAAAATTTAGCAAAAGACATATACCTCCTAAATAAATAAGATGAGCATACTTATAACTGCATAAGCCACAAAAAATTATGCCAATACACACCATAATCAGACATCTGAATATTAAAGACAAAGAAGAAAATCTTGAGAGAAGTAAGAAAGCAATTGCACTTTATCTTTTCAAAAAACTTAATATAAATGACAGCAGTTTCTCATCAGAAATAATGGAAGGCAGAAGAAAGTGACACAACATTTTTGAAGTGCTAAAAGAAAACTGTCAAACAAGAATTCTACTTCCAGGAAAAATACAATTCTGTAATCAAGGGTAAAATATTATCAGATGAGGAAAAACGAAGAAAATTTGCCTCCTATAGAACAAATAGACCTAATAGAAATTTACAGAACATTTCATCCAACAGGTTAAGAATACCCATTCTTTTCCTCAGCACATGGATCATTCTCAGAGATAGACCATATATTAGGTCACAAAACAAACCTTAAAACATTTTTTAAGAATGAAATGATATTAAGTAGTTTCTCTAACCACAAAGGAATGAAACTAGAAATCAATAACAAAAGGAATTTTGGAAACTATACAAATATATGGAAATTCAATAATATTCTCCTGAATGACAATGGGTCACTAAAGAAATTAAGAAAGACATTGAAAAATTTCTTGAAACAACTAATAATGGAATCACAACATACTCAAACCTATAGAACACAGCCAAAGCATTACTAATCGGGAAGTTTATAGCTATAAGTGCCTACCTCAAAAAAGAAGAAAAACTTCAAATAAATAACCTAATGATACATGTCAAAGAACTAGAAAACAAGAGTAAATTAAACCCAAAATTAGTAGAAGAAAAAAATTATGATGCTCAGAGCAGAAATAAACAAAATTGAAATAAAAAAGAACAAAAGATCAATGAAATAAAAAAGAACAAAAGATCAATGAAACAAAAAGTTGGTTTTTTTAAAAGTTAAACAAAGTTGACAATTTTAGCCAGACTAAGAAAAAATGAGAGAAGATACAAATAAATGAAATCAGAGATAAAAAGGGAGACACTACAACTGATACTCCATAAATTCAAAGGATCATTAGTAGCTACTATGAAAAACTATATGCCAATAAATTGAAAAATCTAGAAGAAATAAACAAATTCTGAGACACATACAACCTACCAAGACTGAACCAGAAAGAAATCCAAGACCTGAACAGACAGATGAATAACAGAATAAAAGTCATAAAAAAAAAAGTCTCCCATAAAGAAAAGCCTGGGACCCAATGGCTTTACTGCTGAATTCTACCAAACATTTATGAAAGAATTAATTCCAATCATACTCAATTTATTTCAAAACATAGAGGAGGATGAAATACTTCCATACTGATTTTATGAGCCAGTATTTCCCTGACAGAAAAACCAGACAAAGACACATCAAAAAGAGGAAAACACAGGCCAATATTTCTGAAAAACATTGATGCAAAAAACCTCAAAAAATACTGGCAAAGCAAATTCAACAATACATTTAAAACATCATTCATCATGACCAATGGGGATCTATTCCTGGGATGCAAGGATGGTTTAACAAACACAAATCAATCAATATGATACATTATATCAACAGAATGAGGGACAAAATCCAAATGATTCTTTCAATCAATGCTGAAAAAGCATTTGATAAAATTTAACATCTCTTTATGGCAAAAATATTCAAAAATGTGGGTATAGAAGGAATATACCTCAACATAATAAAAGCCATATCTGACAGACTCACAGATAGTATCATGTTGAATGTGGAGAAACTGAAAGTCTTTCCTCTGAGATCTGAAACATGGCAAAGATGCCCATATTCACCACTGTTGTTCAAAATAGTACTGGAAGTTTTAGCTAGAGCAAGCAGACATGAGAAAGATATAAAGGGCATCCAAACTGGAAAGAAAGAAGTCAAATTATTCTTGTTTGCAGATAATACTATCTTATATTTGGAAAAATCTAAAGACTCCACTAACAAACTACTACAACTGATAAACAAATTCAGTAAAGTTGTAGGACACAAAATCAACATACAAAAACCAGTAGCATTTCTATATGCCAAAAGTGAACAATCAGAAAAGGAAATTTTAAAAAGTAATCCAATTTACAATAACCACAAATAAAATTAAATACCTAGAAATTAACTTATCCAAAGAAGTGACAAATTACTACAATGAAAACTATGAAACACTGATGAAAGAAACTGAAGAGGACATCAAAGAATAGAAAAAAAAAATGTCCATACTACCCAAAACAATCTACAGATTCAATGATATCCCTATCAAAATACCAAAGACATTATTCACAGAAATAGAAAAAAAAATCCTAAAATTTATATGGAACAACAAAAGACACAGAGTAGCCAATGTTATTCTGAGCAAAGAGAACAAAACAAGAGGAATCACATTACCTAACTTCAAATTATACTACAGAGCTATAGTAATCAAAACAGCATGGTACTGGCATAAAAAGACACATAGACCAATGGAACAGAATAGAGAATGCAGAAACAAATCCACACACCTATAGTAGACTCATTTTTAAGAAAGGTTCAAAGAACATACAGAGGGAAAAAGACAGTCTCTTCAATAAATGGTGCTGAGAAAAGTGGATATACATATGCAGAAGAACGAAACTAGACACTTATCTCTCAAAATATACAAAAATCAAATAAAAATGGATTAAAGATTGAAGTTGAAGACTTCAAACTATAAAATAACTACAAGAAAATATTGGGGAAATTAGATGTAACAACTTGAAAGAAAATCAGCAAAAATGTAGAAAAACTCAACATCATCTGCCAATATAATGTAATCAACATATATAGAACACTCTACAAAACAAAAGCAGAATAAACATTGTTTCAAGTGTTCATGAAACATTTACCAAGACAGATCATAACCTAGACCATAGACCAAATGTCAATATTTAAAGGGAACTAATATATTTTGTTCTCTGTTCAAAATCGAAGCAAGCTAGAAATTAATAACAGAAAGATAATAAGAATATAGCCAATTAGAAGCCAAGCAACACTATTATAAATAATTCATAGATCAAAGAGGAAGTCTTAAGGGAAATTTTTAAAGTATATTAAACTTAATTAATGTAAATTGGAATACGACATAACATATCAAGATTTATGAGACACAACTAAAGCAGGACTGAGAGGGGAATGTATAGGACTAAATGCTTGTAAGTGTTAGAAAAAAATGAAAATTCTCAAATCAATAATCTAAGCTCCCACATTAAGAAAGTAGAAAAAGAAGAGAAAATAAACCCAAAGCAAGAGAAAGGAACAAAGAAAGAATTGAAAACAGAAAAAACAATAGAGAAAAATCAGTGAAACAAAAATCTAGTTCTCTTAAAAAGGTCAATTCAATTGACAGGCATCTATTAACAGCAAAACTGCCAAAAAAAAAAAAAAAAAGGAAGTCACAATTACCAATATCTGGAATTAAAAAGGAGATATCACTATAGGCATGGTAGACATCAAAAGCATACTAAAAGACAGATTTTTCTATGCACATAAATTTTAAACTTAGATGAAAAGGACTAATTCCTTATAAAACACAAACTACCACCACTCAATCAATATGGAGTAGATCATTTTAATAGCCTTACAACTATTAAAGAAGTTGAATTAATAATGTAAAAATTCCCCAAAAAAAGAATATCCAGGATCAGATGGTTTCACTGGGAAATTGTAACAAACATTTTAAAAAATTAACATCAATTCTACATAATCTCTTCCAGAAAATAGAAGAGGAGGGAATGCTCACCAACACATTTATGAGGTCAGTATTTCCAAAACCCCTGGTAACCACTAATCTGTTCTCAATTTCTATAATTTTACTATTTCGAGAATATTATGCAAATAAAATTATACACTATTGGAATTGGTTATTTCACTCAAAATAAATTCCTGGAGATTCATCCAAGTTGTTGCATATATCAGTAGTTCTTTCCTTTTTACTACTGAGTAGTATTTCATGGTACGGATGTACCACAATTTGTTTAACTTAGGATATTTGGGTTTTCACTTTTGGGGTCTTATACTGCGATAAACATCTATATACAAGCTTTTGTGTGCACATAAATTTGCATTTCTTTGAGAAAAATGCCCAGAAATGTAATTGTTAGGTTGTATATTAAACATGTGTTTATATTTTGAAGAAATTTCCAAACTGCCTTCTAAAGTGGCTGAACCACTATACATTCTGACTAACAATTTATGAGGGAGTGTTATTATGAATCCTTACCAACGTTTGATGTGGTCATTATTTTTTATTTTAGCTCTTCTAAAAGGTATGTAGTGATATTTATCTTATTACAGTTTTAATTTACATTTTTCTAATGACTAGTGATTGTGAATATCTTTTTACGGGCTTATTTTTCACTTGTATATTCTTTTCAGTGAAACATCTGTTCATATATTTTTCTAATTTAATTCTTTATTTTTTACTGTTGAGTTTTGAGGGTTCTTTATATATTCTATATGTTAGCACTTTGTCAGATATATGGTTTGCAAATATTTCCCCAATGTCTGCAATTAATAGCTGCAGACATTTGATAAACAGACACCTGTCTGTTTATCATCTCAACAGCGATTTTAGCCTGTTAAAAGTATTTAACTTTATTTAAGTCCAATTTATTAAACTTTTCTGTCATGTTTTTTATGTTATGCCTAAGAACTCTTTAGCAAGCCATAGGTCCCCAAAAATTTGTCTTATGTTTTCTATAAAAAGTTCTGTGTCTTTACATTTTACATTTAAAGCTATGATTTATTGGAGACAATTTTTGGTATAATATGTGGTGCTTATATCAAGGTACAATTTTTTAGCCTATGGGTGTCCAATTTCTCCAACACCATTTGTTGAAAAGACTATCCTTTGTTCATTGAATTGTTTTCAGTTGTATACGTAAATATTGCATTTTTGAGAAATTATAAATCAAATTATGGTATTGTATTTTAATTTTAGTTTCCACATCTTTTAACTAGTATAGAAATACAATTGATTTTCATATGTTATCCTGTGGCTACTGAACTCACTTTTTAGTTGTAGAGTTTTTGTTTGTTTTAGATTCTCAGAATTTTATATGAAGACAATGATATTATTTGCAAATAGGAAGAGTTTTATTTCTTTATTTGTGATCTTTTTTTCTTTTCTTGCATTATACAGCTGGACAGGCTCTCATTATTTTGTTAAATAAGTAGTAAGAGTGAATATACCTGTCTGTCTATTATCATTGAGTATGCTATTAGCTGTGCTGTGTTGCTTTTGTGTTGACATTCTTTGTCAAATTGAGGAAATTTCCCTTTTTGCTAGTTTTCTGAGAGTTTTTGTCATGATCGAGTATTAAATTTTATCAAGTGCTTTTTCTGCATCAGTTGATATTGTGAAAGGAAAATATCTGGGGCCCCCAAAATCATTAAGGAAAACTCAATCTGAAAACTGCTTAGGGCAAACCTGCCTCCCATTCTATTCAAAGTCATCCCTCTGCTCACTGAGATAAATGCGTATGTGATTGCCTTTTTTGGAAAGGCTAATCAGAAACAAAAGAATGCAACCATTTGTGTCTCACCTATCTGTTACTTGGAAGCTCCCTCCCAGCTTAGCGTCTTCCTGCCTTTGCTTCAAGTTGTCCTGCCTTTCCTGACTGAACCAATGTACTTCTTACATATATTGATTGATGTCTCATGTCTCTCTAAAATGTATAAAACCAAGCTGTGTCCTGACCACCTTGGGCACATGTCATCAGGAATTCCTGAGGCTGTGTCACAGGCACGTACTCAACCTTGGCAAAATAAACTTTCTAAATTCACTGAGACCTGTCTCAGATTTTCTGGGTTCACGTTTTGGTAACCACAGGGGAATTCTGAGTGGAGATGCCCGTGACAAATCTTCTATCAGTGCCTGGTGCCAGCATGAGCTAACTTTATGGCTCAAACCAATAGGACAATGTGTTGAGGTCTGAGAGCACCACCTCCAGAGAATCCCTGATCTCCCAAAATGTGGTTGAGATCTGAAGTTTATTTTGCTGTACAATTCCTCTTTTTTTTTGGAGTTTTACTTGCTTCCAAAGGAAGGCAACTTTTCCTGCTTCCATGAGGATGGAAGGCAGGTAACTCCTTTATGAAGTTTTAGCTTGCTTCCAACAGAGAAGATGAGTTGTTGTTTTCCTGCTTCTAGGATGGTAGACAGCAGTTTACAGCCTGAGACTCACCACTAGGTAAGAAACTGGTTTGGGATTCTGTCTTGCAAATTCTTTTTAAACAACTAAAGTTAGCATTTAAAAACCAGCTGGTGTTAATTTCTGCTTACACTTAGAGCGCTCAGAAATCTTATAATTTGTGTGATCATTGTTAGTTTTGGTTAACTGTTTTGTTGTTTGTTTCTGTCTTAGTCAAATCCGAAGGAGAATCCTAAATTATGGGGAACAAAGCCTCTGAAGTGGGAGGAAAATGGCCAGCAAAAGGAAAAAATAAAAATAAAACAAGAAATGACTTTTAATTTTAACTACTAAAAAGACTTTATTTACATAACAAGGCCACCTTTTTGCTGCAGCCATACCAAACTGAAAGAGCAATGGCTGTATGACTGAAATAGCAGCATTTTGTCTTAGCTGAAATATGGTAATAAGATTTTTTAAAAAGTTTAAAGATGCTCAATGGTTAAAAGTCAGCTTAATCATAAGGTTAACATCCAAGATATGTGTGTGTGTGTGTGTGTGGATGTGTGTATGCATGCATGTGTGCATGTTTGTATTTGAAAGGTCTTCGTGTTTTTGTTTTTATTTGTTTGTTTGTTTTTCTCTCCTAAGACCTTGTCTTTTTTTTTTTTTTGAGCAAAAGGTTTCTTTTTTTCTTTTTCTTCTCAGTTGAAATCTTTTAATCTGAATTTTTGACTAAAATATTATTGCAACAGAGGCTACTCGGGTTTTCAAGGAAGAGTGTAGTTTAATTTTACATTTAACTTGGCTCAAGGAAAAATAAAAACACTTAAATCAGATACTAAAATAAAAAGACTAGTCAAATGCTTTCTCAATTTTATGTAACTTAAGTAAAACCTTTAATAAATAAGCTAGCTTTTAAGTTATTGGTAAAGTAATATTAGAAATGTCTTAAGAATTGCCAGCATATATTTTTGTTCACATTTATTAATCAAGCAATTTCATACTTATCCCTGCCAAAACTATAAGGTATCAAAATTTGTCATAAGGATTACAAAACTATAAACCCAGCCCCAAACAGAATTATCTTTCTTTGGGTAATTTTTAATAAATAAGACATTGATAGGGGGTTAATGAAAATAGCTGCATATTGAATTTAGTAAGATTACCATAACTTCTAATCCTGTGGCTATAGGCAATCTAACCCACAGACAATAAGGAGGTTTGTTTTGGGAAAGGACTATTATCATCTTTGTTTCAAAGCTAAACTATAAACTAAGTCCCTCCCAAAGTTAGTTTGGCCTATGCCCAGGAGTGAAGAACGATAGCCTGGAGGTTAAGAGCAAGATGGAGACAGGTCAAATCATTTTTCACTGTCTCAGTTATAATTTTGCAATGGCAATTTCATAACTTTAAATCATAACTATCACAATTTTCACAAATAACCTAAGTAAATGATTAAAATAATTAGGTAAATGCAAAGGGATAAATACATGTAGACAAACTGGTCCTAATTTAAAGTATAAAGTTATATTAAATTAAATAATACAAATTTCATTATTTGGGAATTTTTCAATAAATATATATTGTGGAAAAACATTCTTACTAAAAAAAAAAAAGAAGTGTGTACAGCTGGGTGTGGTGGCTCACAACTGTAATCCCAGCACTTTGGGAGGAAAGGTGGGCAGATTATGAGGTGAGGAGATCGAGGCCATCCTGGCTAACATGGTGAAACCCCATCTCTACTAAAAATACAAAAAATCAGCCAGGTATAGTGGCACATGCCTCTAGTCCCAGCTACTTGGGAGGCTGAGGCAGAAGAATCTCTTGAACCCGGGAGGTGGAGGTTGCAGTGAGCTGAGATCACGCTACTGGACTCCATCCTGGGTAACAGAGCGAGACACCGTCTCAAAAAACACAAACAAAACAAAAACAAAAGTGAACAAGTTTTGTCTAATTCAAAGCTTATTTAAAGGTTATGTATAAAATGAGGCAAAAAGGAACCAAGAAATAAAAAAGATGTAAAGCAAATTATAAAAATAAAGAGGTATTTTTTAAGGTAAAAAATGCTTAAAGAGAATTTTATATAAGAAAGAATCTTGTATAGTAAATTTAGTCCTCAAATATAATAACTGCTTGTTTAAAAAGGAGGGTTGTTTAGGACAAACCAGAAAGTCTGATCATGTCATGAATGGTCGGTGTAAGTCACAATAAGAGGATTTACATTAAAAAAATTATATAATCAAGTTGTCATATTATTAAGTTTTGGTTTGCTTAGGCAAAAAACTGAGATAAAAAAATTTTTAATTAAGGTTATTAAATCCATGTATCTATATGTGCTTTTAAAGTCCTTGTAACACTGAGTTACAGGGCTTTAACTCCTGTATCTAGAAAGGACACCAAGTACTGCTGAATCAAACACTTACAGCAAATAAAGCCTCATCTTTAGGCCCTGTAGAAGATGCCAATCAAAATAAACTGCATTCCTGATACACAGGGCAAGAAATTAAAGCTATTCAACTCCTTAAGGCCCAGGGACTACCATGGAGGAGGTGGGCATGTAAGATTGTAAGGGCCAATTTTGAAAGAAAAAATAAGTTCAGTTTCTCTATAAATTAATCATTAATGTCAAAGGCACAATGATGCAAAACCAGTATATGGACGCCTGTGTCCAATTAACAAGTTTTTCTTGAAGCATTAACCAGCTCCTTAATAAAGGTTGTAAAAGTTATAAAAGGCTTATGGAAGTTATATTTTATAATCAAGATTAAATTTATAGTTTATTTACAAAATTTTGAAAAACAAATGTAATTGGTTTCACGCTGTTTTTATTAAAGCTTGTTGTTTAGAAAATTAAGTCTTCCAGCCAGGTGCGGTGGCTCATGCCTGTAATCCCAGCACTTTGGCAGGCTGAGGTGGGCAGATTACCTGAGTTCAGGAGTTGAAGACCAGCCTGGCCAACATGGTAAAACCCCATCTCTACTAAAAATACAAAAATTAGCTGGGCATGGTGGTGTGTGCCTATAATCCCAGCTACTCAGGAGGCTGAGGTCAGAGAATTGCTTGAGCCTGGGAGATGGAGGTTGCAGTGAGCCAAGATCATGCCTCCAGCCTGGCCAATAGAGTGAGACTCTGTCTAAAAAAAAAAAAGAAAGAAAAAGAAAGCAAGAAAATTAAGTCTTTTTTCAAAAAATGAAGGTTTTTGTCTTTTTTTGAAATCCTTGAATTATCACTTTGGTTAAACAAATGACTTTACAATGACCTGTAATCCTATTTTGTAATGTCAAGTGTTTTAAACCTTTAATGTTTGACAAACTTTCCAAAATCAAATTATAAATTATGTCTTTTTCTAGCCTAATTAATTCTTTAGATAGTAGGTTCCCTAAAGTCCAAAAATGACATAATTTGGCTTATTTAGTATAAAAATTAAACACAAGACATTTTCAAATATGAAATGGTGTTTGGTTTTCTTTGGGCTGTATTTGTATAAATATATCATTGGCATGTGTTCCAAAATTTTCAGAAACTCCTGTAATTTTAATATAACAGTGTATGTTATCAGTAAAAATCATAATTGTTATGTTAAAATTATTGTGTGCCACAAAGGCAACAAATTTCCTTGTCAACTGTGTCATTTGACTATGGCTGCCTTAAAACTTTTTTTTTTTTTTAATCCATGGATAATTGTTGTCTTGTTTTGGTTTCCTGTAGAAGATGGTTTTCTAATCAACTATAAAACTCTAACAGGTGCTCTTAAATGCAGCTTTCTGATAACTCTGGAGATTGTGACATCAGAACAGAGGAAAAACTTTCAGGACTCATAGAAGGTTAAAATGTTTATGAGTATCAGGCAGAATAGGAATTAACTGCATAGACTGAATCAGTCTTTTCAACTTTTCACTTCAAATGTTTGCTGATCCTTTGTTTTGTTTTTCGGAGTATTAAGATTTCTCTTTTGAGCTTTTGACAGCTTTTAACAATTTGGCACACTCTCATGAACAAAATTTGGAGCATATTTGTTTTTCTTTACCTGATTTCTTCAGAATTCTAAAACTATTTGTGAATAATAGCAAAGACTTGGAACCAACCCAAATGTCCATCAATGATTAAGAAAATCATTCATTTTCTTAAATCAGACTGGATTAAGAAAATGTGGCACATATACACCATGGAATATTATGCAGCCATAAAAAAGGATGAGTTCATGTCCTTTGCAGGGACATGGATGAAGCTAGAAACCATCATTCTCAGCAAACTATCACAAGGACAGAAAACCAAACACCACATGTTCTCACTCATAGGTGGGAATTGAACAATGAGATCACTTGGACACAGGATGGGGAACATCACACACCAGGGTCTGTCAGGGGATGAGGGGGCTGAGGGAGGGATAGCATTAGGAGAAATACCTAATATAAATGATGAGTTGATGGGTGCAGCAAACCAACATGGCATATGTATACCTATGTATCAAACCTGCATGTTGTGCACATGTACCCTAGAAGTTAAACTATAATAAATTTAAAAAAAAAAAACCAGAAAACTATTTGTGAATATTCTTAATTTATGATGATACAGTTATTTGCATAAGTACAATAAGCATCTATTTTCATTTGTAAATGAACACATTTGGAGAAATTGGTTATTTTACCAAGGCTTTGACTGTAATGGTGTGCTTTCCTTTAAGGAATCAAACTTGACTTATGGAGCCACTAAGGCCCTTGGAAAAATTGTCCTTATATTGTGTGTACACAGTTCCTGTACAGGGTTTCTGTGGTAAGTAAAATATGTCATGTTCTGACAGGTGCAGAAGCCCAAGGTTTACCTTGGAATCTTGAGAGGAAATTCACCCAACTCATAGGTATTTGATGGCAAAAATTCATGGCTGGGCTCCACTTTAAAAATATCTTATCTGAGATTCCTCCTATGGAACAAAGTTCCATCAAAGCCAATTTAAAAGCCTATGTAAAAAATATTCTTGCTGCACTGTATACAAATAATTATGCCAATAAGCAAACCAATCCTGCCATGATTTGTCTTTACTAAAATGGGAAACTGGAGAGAGAAAAAAAATTGTTTCAAAACAATAGTACACCTGTTGCTAGATTCTAGTTTTGCCTAATTTTTTTTCAATTTTTTGTTATTTTCTACACTTTGGACCAAATTATAATTTTTCTTGGCTACAAGTCTTTAAAATAATGTTTTCAATTATTTTCCTTCTTTTGTTCCCATTTTTTCCTAATTTGGAGTCACTGAAAACTAAGCTGTGCTTTCTGAAAACCCTGCCAACTGATGCCAGACAATTTAAACTTCAGAAGACAATAACAGCAACCTATTTACATACATAAACCACTTTCATACCTGCCTACTAATGTATGGACTTCAGAGTAATGGGGCCTATATCAACTTTTCCAGGATTGTTCTTCTTTTGTTTGTTGTTGTTTTTTCTCCCTTCCTGCCCCCATTTTCTCTTCGCAGGACTTCACAACTGACTAAAAATGAGGTTTTGGGACCTACCCATCTAGGAACAAACCATCCTAGCCATGAGAGATCATATGAAACCTGACACCAGAGACTCATTTTCTTGTAAAATGCTCTCTCCAAAAGATTTTTTTTTTAAGTAAAAGGGAGATATGTGAAAGGAAAATATCTTGGGCCCACAAAATTACTAAGGAAAACTCAAGCTGAAAACAGGTTAGAGCAAACCTACCTCCCATTCTATTCAAAGTTATCCCTCTGCTCACTGAGACAAATGCCTATCTGATTGCCTCCTTTGGAAGGGCTAATCAGAAACTCAAAAGAATGCAACTGTTTGTGTCTCACCTATCTGTGACCTGGAAGCTCCCTCCCCACTTGGAGTCTTCCTGCCTTTGCCTCAAGTTGTCCTGCCTTTCCAGACAGACACAATGTACTTTTCACATGTATTAGTTGATTTCTTATGTCTCCCTAAATGTATAAAACCAAGCTGTGCCCCAAACATCTTGGGCACATGTCATCAGGACTTCCTGAGGCTGTATCACAAGTGCATCCTCAATCTTGGGAAAAAGACTTTCTGAGTTAACTGAGACCTGTCTCAGATTTTCTGGGTTCAAGATATGATCAGGTGATTTCTCTATATCCTGCTAATATGGTGAATTACAAGGATTATTTCTTGCCAGAGGTATATCAGTTTTACTAGACATTTAGGATATCAACTTATGGCCTTGATAAATGTTCCCATTGTAAGTCTGTTTTCCATTGAAATAAGTTCTACTCTCATCTTTACTATTCCAATTCCCTTATTTTCTTTGGGTTTTATTGGTTTCTAGTTTTCTAACTTTTTGACATGGATACCTAGATCATTGATTTTTAATCTTCTTCCTTTACATTTAATGCTATGATTACTAAATATTTAATACATGTAATATATTCTGTGCTATGCTTTCTTATATATGTATTTGACACCTGTCAAGTATAGCTAAGGTGGTTCACACAACTTTGGTATGCCATGTTTTATCAGTCAGTTAATTTTTTTTTTCTAATTTCCACTGTGGTTTGACCCGTGCATTATTTAAAAGTGTGCTCCCAGCAGCAAAGACATAGAATCAACCTAAATGTCTATTAATGGTAAACTGGGTAAAGCAACTGTGGTACATATACACCATGGAATACTATGCAGCCATAAAAAAGAATGAGATCATGTCCTTCGCAGAAACATGGATGGCACTGGAGGCCATTATCTTACATGAACCAATGCAGGAACAGAAAATCAAATACTGCATGTCCTCACTTAAAAGTGAGAGCTAAACATTGAGTACACACTGATACAAAGAAAGGAAAAAAAGACACCAGGACCAACTCAAGGGTGGAGGGTGGCAGGAGGGTGAGGATAAAAATGAAACCACATTTGCAAAAAGTCATAACTGAGAAAATTATCACAGTGAAACAGATCTGACCTAACCAAATTCATCTCGCTTCTAGCCTCCAAGCTGTCCTTTTTCATTCCTAGGTGTAGGCCGAAGTAACTTTGGGAGGAACTTAGTTTATAGTTTAGCTTTGAAACAAAGATAATAACAGCCCTTTCCCTAAACAAACCCCCTTCCTGCCTGGGGAGTAGACTGCCTTTGCACGACTAACTAGCCACAAGATTAGAAATTATGATTTAAGAGTCAAACAACTAGAGGCTGCAAAATGTTAAACCACCACAAATTGCTCCTGGGTATAACATCACTGCAAAACCTAAGATCAGTGCTTGAGATATTTTGCAGACCCTGCATTGGATGGATCACCTGGCACCACCCAGATCGATAAACTGGCTCCTTTGGTCTTGTGGCCCCCACCCAGGAACTAACTCAGCACAAGAGGACAGCTTCAACTCCCTATGATTTCATCTCCAACCTGACCAATCAGAACTCCCGACTCACTGGCCCCCTACCCACCAAATTATCCTTAAAAACTCCATTCATGAATTCTCAGGGACATTGATTTGAGTAATAATAAAACTCTGGCCTCCCCCAACAGCCAGCTCTGTGTGAATTACTCTTTCTCTATTGAAATTCCTTTGTCTTAATAAATTGGCTCTGTCTAGGCAGCAGACAAGGTAAACCCATCTGGCAGTTACAAAAATACTACCTATCAGGTACTATCCTTATTACATGCATGATAAAATAATCTGTACATCAAACCCTGTGACACAGAATTTACCTATGTAACAAACCTTCACATATACCTCTGAACATAAAATGAAGGTTAAAAAATTGTATCATAGTTGGGACTTTTGTTAAGTAGGTTTTAGCTGCTCTTGTCACAAAAAAAGTAATTATGTGAGATGCTAGATATGTTAATTTACTTCACTACAGTAACCATTCTACTATCTACATGTATTGAATAGCATCATGTTATGTAAACCTCACATATACACAATAAAATGTATTTTTCAATTAGAAATGACAAGAAGGATATTACCACTCACCCACAGTAATACTACCATCAGAGAATACTATGAACACTTCTATGCACATGAACTAGAAAATCTCAAAGAAATAAATAAGTTCCTGGACACAAACACCCTTGTAAGACTGAACCAGGAAGAAACTAAATCCCTAAATAGACCAATAATAAGCACTGAAATTGAATAAGAAATAAATAGCCTACCAACCAAAAAAAGTCCAGGAACAGACATATTCACAGGTGAATTCTATCAGATGTGCAAAGAAGAGCTAGTACCATTCCTACTGAAACTATTTCAAAAAAACTGAGGATGAACTCCTCCCTAGCTCATTCTATGAGGTCAGCATCATTCAGATACCAAAACCTGGCAGAGATACAACAACAACAAAAACTTGAGGCCAATATGCTTGATGAACATCAATGCAAAAATCCTCAACAAAATACTGGCAAACTGAATCCAGCAACATATCAAAAAGCTTATCCACCACAATCAAGTAGGTTTCATCCCTGGGATGCAAGGTTGGTTCAACACATGCAAATCAGCAAGTGTGATTCATCAGATAGACAAAACTAAAGACAAAAACCACATGATTATTTCAATAGATGAAAAAAGGCCTTCAAACAAATTTAACATCCCTTCATGTGCTAGGCTTAGTACTTAGGCGATGAAATAATCTGTACAACAAACGCCCGTGACCCAAGTTTATCTATGTAACAAACCTGCACATGTACCCCAAACTTAAATGTTTTTTAAATTTTTTTTAAATAAATAAAATGTAGTTTTTTTAAATCAAAAAGCAAAAAAAATAAAAGACATGTGTTCTATAATTTTCAGGCAGTTTGAGGATTTTCTATTTATCCTTTTATTATTGATTTCAAGCCATGGCCCTGTAAAGTTTCCTGAAAAATTACTTACAGAAGCCAAATTGACTAGCAAGATAAAAAGCATACAAATGTATTCATTGCGCATACACAGGACCTTCAGAATGAAGACCCAACCCAATAATATATACAGAGGTTTATATAACATCTTAAGATTATAGAAACAATGTGGGTTCAGAATGTGCCCCACAACAGGTTTTATAAAAGGGAGAAAGGAAGAGGCCTGGCTAGCAAAGGTGGCCTCGTTGTATAGATGAAGCATCCCTTAGAGAGAATAAATGGTAATTTTTTTTTTTTAGACTTTTAAATTTATCAGACTCTCATTCTTTCCTAGATCTAGGAAAGGAATAGAAAACACCTGGCTAGACTAGTGGAGATTTTCTACAAATACAAATTATTCCCCACAAAAGTCAGCTTTCCAAGGCCACTTCTCTTTGCTGGCTCTGCAGCAGCCATTTCAAAATATGTCAAAGAAATATATTTTAGGGTAAAATGTTTTAAATTCCTTCAAAGCTAAATAAAATTATGGTCAGGGAATATATTTTGTATGATTTTAACTCTTTGAATTTGTTGAGACTTGCTTTATGGCCCAACATAGTGTCAATTTTGGTAACAGTTTTATGTACACTTGAAAATAATTATTCTGCAATTTGGGGGTACAGCGTTCTATACCAGTTTGCCAATCTTCAGTTAAAATATATAATCTCCTTACTGATTTTTTTGTAGTCTGCTCTATAAATTACTAAAAGAGGTATTTTAACGTTTTCCGCTGTTATTGTGGATTTATCCTTTTTCTTTCTGTAGTGCTATCAATTTTAGCTTTCCTTTCACTATTTCTGTATCTTTATATTTAAGATACACTTACATTCAGCAGTATTTAGTCAATTTTTAACGCAGTACAAAAATTTTCTCCAAGTGGGTTATTTAATTCATTTATACTTAATGTAATTACTAATATATTAGTGTTTAAATATACCATATTACCATTTGTACCACCTATTATATGCCTCTTTTTTTCCTTTCTTTACTTATTTTGGATGAATCAAGTAACATTCATTATTTCATTTCCCCTTTTCTTATTTTATTACTTATAAACTTACTTTTTTACTATTCTTAGTCATTATCCTAGATAATACAATGTTTTTTCACTTCTTAGATTCTAATACAAATTAGTCTTTTTAAAATTTTCTGTACAACATAAGAACCGCAGAATAGTTAAAGTCCATTGAACTTTTCTTGGCTTTTGTCCTTTGTTTTTGTATATTGTGGCTGTACATATATTTTAAACCTTGCAAGAATTTATTTATTTTTATACAGAAAATTTTAATCTAGATTACCCTTAATATTTATCCTTTATGCTGCTCTTGATATAGTGCTGTGTTTTCCTCTGTCATATTTTCCTGCTTCATGAAAGACTCAGTTCAATAATTTTTCAGTAAAACCTGCTGACAATTTTCTGTGTTTTTTTAACCGAGAGTGTGTTTATTCATCTTTCACACTTGAAAAAGAATTGGCAGTGATTTTCTTTTAACATTTTAAGGCACCATTCTATTTTTTTCTGCTGGCTTTTATTTCTAATAAGTAAACAACTAGAATATTTTTGTTACACCTTTGAAAGCTATGTCTTTTTTTCTTCTAGCTATGTTCTAGATTTGCTCTTTGATTTCTTTTTAAATATATATACACACACACATACATACACATACACACTTTAAGATCTGGAATACATGTGCAGAACGTGTAGATTTGTTACATAGGCATACACGTGCCATGGTGGTTTGCTGCACCCATCAACCTGTCATCTACGTTGGGTATTTCTCCTAATGCTACCCCTTCTGCAGTCCTCCACCCCCCAAAAAGCCACAGTGAGTGACATTCCTCTCCCTGTGTCCTCATTGTTCAACTCCACTTATGAGTGAGAACATGCGGTGTTTGGCTTTCTGTTCCTGTGTTAGTTTGCTGAGAATTATGGTTTCCAGCTTCATCCATGTCCCTGCAAAAGACATGAACTCATCCTTTTTTATGGATGCATAGTATCCCATGGTGTATATGTGCCACATTTTCTTTATCCAGTCTATCACTGATGGACATTTCGGTGGGTTCCAAGTCTTTGCTATTGTGTATAGTCCTGCAATAAGCATACATGTGCATCTGTCTTTATGGTAGAATTATTTATAATCCTTTGGGTAAACAACCAGTGATGGGATTGCTGGGTCAATTGGTATTTCTGATTCTAGATTCTTGAGGAATCTCCACACTATCTTCCACAATGGTTGAAATAATTTACACTCCCACCAACAGTGTAAAAGTGTTCCTATTTCTCCAGATCCTCTCCAGCATCTGTTGTTTCCTGACTTTTTAATGATTGCCATTCTAACTGGCAGGAGATGGTATCTCATTGTGGTTTTGATTTGCATTTCTCTAATGACTAGTGATGATGATTTTCATATGTTTATTGGACACATAAATGTCCTCTTTTGAGAAGTGTCTGTTCATATCCTTCACCCACTTTTTGATGGGGTTGTTTGGTTTTTTTCCCTGTAAATTTGTTTAAGTTCCTTGTAGATTCTGGATATTAGACCTTTGTCAGATGGATCAATGGCAAAAATTTTCTCCCATTCTGTAGGTTGCCTGTTCACTCAGATGGTAGTTTCTTTTGCTGTGCAGAAGCTCTTTAGTTTAATTAGATCCCATTTGTCAATTTTGGCTTTTGTTGCCATTGCTTTTTGTGTTTTATTCATGAAGTCTTTCCCCATGCCTATGTCCTGAATGGTATTGCCTAGGTTTTCTTCTAAGGTTTTTATGGTTTTAGGTCTTACATTTAAGTCTTTAATCCATCTTGAGTTAATTTTTGTATAAGGTGTAAGGAAGTGGCCCATTTTCAGTTTCTGGCATATGGCTAGCCAATTTTCCCAACACCACTTATTAAATACGAAATCCTTTCCCCATTGCTTTTGTCAGATTTGTAAAGGTCAGATGGTTGTAGATGTGTGATGTTATTTCTGAGGCCCCTGTTCTGTTCCATTGGTCTATATATCTGTTTTGGTACCAGTACCATGCTGTTTTGGTTACTGTATCCTTGTAGTATAGTTTGATGTCAGGTAGCATGATGCCTCCAGCTTTGTCCTTTTTGCTTAGGATTGTCATGGCTATATGAGATCTTTTTTTTTTTTTTCTGTTCCGTATGAAATTGAAAGTAGTTTTTTCTAGTTCTGTAAAGAAAGTCAAGTTTTCTAGCTCTGTAAAGATAATCATATGGTTTTTTTCTTTGGTTCTGTTTTGTGATGGATTATGTTTATTGATTTGTGTATGTTGAACCAGCCTTGCATCCCAGGGATGAAGCCAAATTGATCATGGTGGATAAGTTTTTTGATGTGCTGCTGGATTCAGTTTGCCAGTGTTTTATTGACAATTTTTGCATTGATGTTCATCAGGGATATTGGCCTGAAGTTTTCTTTTTTTTGTGTATGTGTTTCTTCCTGGTTTTGGTGTCAAGATGATGCTGGCTTCATAAAATGAGTTAGGGAGGAGCGCCTCCTTTTCAATTGTTTGGAATAGTTTCAGAATGAACATTACCAGCTCCTCTTTATACCTCTGGTAGAATTTGGCTGGGAATCCATCTGGTCCTGGGCTTTTTTTGGTTGGTAGACTATTAATTACTGCCTCAATTTCAGAACTTGTTATTGGTCTCTTCAAGGATTGGACTTCTTCCTGGTTTAGTCTTGGGAGGGTGTATGTGTCCAGGAATTTATCCATTTCTTCTAGATTTTCTAGTTTATTTGCATAGAGGTGTTTACAGTATTCTCTGATGGTAGTTTGTATTTCTGTGGGATCAGTGGTTATATCCCCCTTATCATTTTTTATTGGGTCTATTTGATTCTTCTCTCTTTTATTCTTTATTATTCTGAGTAGAGGTCTCTTTTTTTTTTCTTTTGACAGAGTCTCGCTCTGTCTCCTGGGCTGGAGTACAGTGGCATTATCTGCAAGCTCCACCTCCCAGGTTCACGCCATTCTCCCACCTCAGCCTCCTGAGTAGCTGGGACTACAGGCACATGCCACCACACCCAGCTAATTTTGTTTTTTGTATTTTTAGTAGAGATGGGGTTTCACCGTGTTAGCCATGATGGTCTCAATCTCCTGACCTCGTGATCTACCCACCTCAGCCTCCCAAAGTGCTGGGATTACAGGCGTGAGCCACTGCACCTGGACTGGACTATCTATTTTGTTAATCTTTTCAAAAAACCAGCTCCTGTATTCAATGATTTTTTGAAGGTTTTTTTTATTTCTATCTCCTTCAGTTCTGCTCTGATATTAGCTATTTCTTGTCTTCCTCTGGCTTTTGAATTTGTTCTGTCTTGCTTCTCTAGTTCATTGAATTGTGATGTTAGGGTGTCAGTTTTATATCTTTCCCACTTTCTCCTGTGGGCATTTAGTGCTATAAATTTGCCTCTAAACAATGCTTCAGCTGTGTCCCAGAGATTCTGGTACATTGTCTCTTTTTTCTCATTGGTTTCAAATAACTTTTTATTTCTGCATTAATTTTGTTATTTACTCAGTAGTCATTCAGGAGAAGGTTGTTCAATTTCCATGTAGTTGTGCAGTTTTCAGTGTGTTTCTTCATCCCGAGTTCTAATTTGATTGAACTGTGGTCTAAGATGCTGTTTATTATGATTTCTGTTCTTTTGCATTTGCTGAGTAGTGTTTTACTTCCAAATATGAGGTCAATTTTAGAATAAGTGTGATGTGGTGCTGAGAAGAATTTACATTCTGTTGATTTGGGGTGGAGAGTTCTGTAGATGTCTATTATGTCCACTTGGTCCAGAGCTGAGTTCAAGTCCTGAATACTGTTGTTAACTTTTTGTCTCATCGATCTGTCTAATATTGACAGGGGGGTGTTAAATTCTCCCACTATTATTGTGTGGGAGTCTAAGTCTCTTTGTAGGTCTCTAAGAACTTGCTTTATGAATCTGGTTGCTCCTCTATTGGGTGCATATATACTTAGTATAGTTAGGTTTTCTTGTTTCATTGATCCCTTTACCTTTATGTAATGCCCTTCTTTGTCTTTTCTGATCTTTGTTGGTTTAAAGTCTGTTTTAACAGAGACCAGGATTGCAACCCCTGCTTTTTTTTTTCCTGTCCGTTTTCTTGGTACATATTCCTCCATCCCTTTATTTTGAGCCTATGTGTGTCTTTGCATGTGACATGGGTCTCCTGAATACGGCACACCAATAGGTCTTGACTCTATATCCAATTTGCCAGTCTGTGTATTTTAATTGGGGCATTTAACCTGTTTACATTTAAGATTAATATTCTTACGTATGAATTTGATCCTGTCCTTATGATGCTAGCTGGTTATTTTTCCCTTTAGTTGGTGCAGTTTCTTCATAGTGTCAATAGTCTTTACAATTTGGTATGTTTTTGCAGTGGCTGGTATGGGTTTTTTTTTTTTTTTTCCATATTTAGTGCTTCCTTCAGGACCTCTTGTAAGGCAGGCCTGGTAGTGATAAAACCTCTCAGCATTTGCTTGTCTGTAAAGGATTTTATTTTTCCGTCAGTTATGAAGCTTAGTTTAGTTGGACATAAAATTCTGGGTTGAAAATTCTTTTCTTTAAGAATGTTGAATATTGGCCTCCACTCTCTTCTTGCTTGTTGGGTTTCTGCAGAGAGATCCACTGTTATTCCGACGGGCTTTCCTTTGGGGGTAACCCGGCCTTCCTCTCTAGCTGCTCTAAACATTTTTCCATCTTTTCAACCTTGGTGAATCTGGCAATTATGTGTTTTGGGGTTGCTCTTCTCGAGGAGTATCTTTGTGATGTCCTCTGTATTTCCTGAATTTGAATGTTGGCCTGTCTTGCTAGGCTGGGGAAGTTCTCCTGAATAATATCCTGAAGAGTGCTTTACAACTTGATTCCACTCTCCCCATAATTTTCCAGTACAACAATCAAATGTAAGTTTCATCTTTTTACATAGTCCCATATTTCTTGGAAGCTTTGTTCATTCCTTTTCGTTCTTTTTTCTCTAATCTTCTCTTCACGCTTTATTTCATTAATTTGATCTTCAATCTCCGATATCCTTTCTTCTGCTTGATCACTTCGGCTATTGATACTTCTGTGTGCTTCATGAAGTTCTCGTGTTGTGTTTTTCAGCTCCATCAGGTCATTTATGTTCTTTTCTAAACTGGTTATTCTAGTTAGCAATCCCTCTAGCCATTTTTCAAAGTTCTTAGCTTTCTTGCATTGGGTTAGAACATGCAGTTTTAGCTCAGAGGAGTTTGTTATTACCCGTGTTCTGAAGCCTACTTCTGTCAATTCATCAAACTCATTCTCTGTACAGTTTTTTTTTTCTCTTGCTGGCAAGGAATGGTGATCCTTTGAAGGAGAAGAGGCATTCTGGTTTTTGGAATTTTCAGACTTTTTGTGCTGGTTTTTCCTCATCTTCATGGATTTATCTACCTTTGGTTTTTGATGTTGGTCACCTTCGAATGGGGTTTTTGTGTGGACATCCTTTTTGTTTATGTTTATGCTGTTTTCTTCTGTTTGTTAGTTTTCCTTCTAACAGTCAGGACCCTGTGCTGCAGGTCTGCTGGAATTTGCTGGAGGTCCACTCCAGACCCTGTTTGCCTGGGTATCACCAGAAGAGTCTAAAGAACGGCAAAGATTGACGCCTCTTCCTTCTTCTGGAAGATTTGTCCCAGAGGGTCACCCACCAGATGCCAGCCAGTGCTCTCCTGTATGAGGTGTCTGTTGACCCCTGCTGGGAGGTGTCTCCTCACCAGGAGGCACAGGGGTCAGGGGCCCACTTCAGGAGGCAGTCTGTCTTTTAGCAGAGCTCAAGCACTGTGCTGGTAGATCTGCTGCTGTCTTCAGAGCCAGCAGGCAGGAATGTTTAGGTCTGCTGAAGCTGCACTTACAGCTGCCCCATCCCCCAGGTGCTCTGTCCCAGGGAGATGGGAGTTTTATCTATAAACCACTGACTGGGGCTGCTGCCTTTCTTTCAGAGATGCCCTGCCCAGAGAGGAGGAATCTAGAGAGGCAGTCTGGCTACAGGGGCTTTGCTGAGCTGCGATGGGCTCCGCTCAGTTTGAACTTCCCAGAGGCTTTGTTTACACTGTGAGGGGAAAACCACTACTCAAGCCTCAGTAATGGCATTCCCCCCTCCCCTCACCAAGCTCAAGCATCCCAGGTCAACTTCAGACTGCTGCGCTGGTAGCGACAATTTTAAGCCAGTGGATCTTAGCTTGCTTGGCTTAGTGGTGGTGGGATCCACTGAGCTAGACCTCTTGGCTCCCTGGATTCAGCCCCCTTTCCAGGGTAGTGAATGGTTCTTTCTCACTGGCATTCCGGGTCCCACTGAGGTATGAAAAAAATCTCTAGCAGCTAGCTCAGTGTCTGCCCAACCAGCCACCCAGTTTTGTGCTTGAGGCCCAGGGCCCTGGTGGTGTACGCACCTGGGGGAATCTCTTGGCCTGTGGGTTCCGAAGACCATGGGAAAGTATAGTAGCTGGGCTGGAATGCACTGTTCCTCACAGCACAGTCCCTCACAGCACAGTCCCTCACAACTGCCTTTGGCTAGGAGAGGGTGTTCCCCTATCCTTTGCACTTCCCACGTAAGGCAATGCCCCACCCTGCTTCAGCCCACCCTTCATGGGCCGCATCCACTGTCTAACCAGTCCCAATGAGAAGAGCTGTGTACCTCAGTTGGAAATACAGAAATCAACCATCTTCTCCATTGATCTCACTAGGCACTGCAGACTGGAGCTGTTCCTATTCGGCCATCTTGCCAGCCACCTATTTTTGCTCTTTGTTTTTTTTAAATTTTTTTAAATCAATTTTTCCATAGCATTTGGTGTTAAAATTGGTATGACTCCTTGAAACTGTGGTTTTATGTCTTTTAGAGGTATTCAAAAAGTCTCAGCCATTACTTCTTCACATACTGCTTCTCCTTTTTCACTCTCATCTCCTTTGATAATCTATTTATACCTATGTGATACAGTTCGGCTGTTTGTCCACTCCCAATCTCATGTTAAAATGGGACCTCCAATGTTGAAGGTGGGCTTAGTGGGATGTGTTTGGATCACAGGGGAGGATCCCTCCTGAATGGCTTGTTGCTTTCCCCATGGTTATGAGTGAGTTCTCATGCTATGAGTTCACATAAGATCTGGTTGTTTAAAAGAGCCTGATAGCTCCTCCCTCTCTCTCTTTCTCATTCTTGCCATACTATGTGCCTGCTCCCTGCTTCACCTTCAACCAGGATTGTAAGCTTCCTGAGACTCTCACCAGAAGCAGATGCCGACATCATGATTTCTGTATAGGCTGTAGAACTGTAGGTCAAAATAAGCCTCTTTTTTTATAAATTACCCAATCTCAGATATTCCTTTATAGCAAAGCAAATGGACTAATACCCTATGCTAGACCTTTTCACTGTTTTTCATATATCTCTTATTCTCTCTAGTTACCACTTTTGTTTATCTAGGCTTCTTTGTTAATTGTATTTTAGATTCAGAGGGTACATGCTCAGGTTTTTTATAAGGTTATATCATGTGAATCTGAGGTTTGGGCTTCTATTGTTCCCATCACCAAAGTAGTAAACATAGTACTCAATAGGAAGTCTTTCAGCCCTTGACTCTCCCTTCCCTTCTCCCTTTTTGAGTACCCAGTGTCTGTTGTTCCCATCTTTATGTTCATGTGTATCTAATGTTTAGCTCCCACTTATAAGAGAGAATATGCAATATTTATTTTCCTGTTTCTGTGTTAGGTTGCCCAAGATAATGGCCTCAAGCTGCATCTATGCTGCTGCAGAGAACATGATTTTGTTCTTTATTGTGGCTGCATAATATTCCACAATGTATATGTACCAAAATTTTTTAACCCAATTCACTGTTGATGGGGACCTTGTTTGATTCCATGTCTTTGCTTTTATTTTCATTTGTTTATGTTATCTGTGATTTCTTTTAGCAATGTTATGTAGTTTTTTTGTAGAAATTTTTCACCTCCTTAGATCTATTCCTAGCCATTTTATTTTTTGTGGCTATTATAAATGGAATTGCATTTTTCATTTGGCTCTCAGCTTGAATATTACTCATGTAGAGAAATGCTACAGATTTCTGTATGTTTATTTTGTATGCTGAAACTTTATTCAACTTGTTTATCAGATCTATTAGTCTTTCAGGAGTCTTTTGGACTTTCTAGCTATAGACTCATATTATCAGCAAAGAGAGATTATTTGACTTCTTCTTTTCCTATTTGTATGCCTTTTATTTCTTTCTCTTGCCTAATTGTTCTGCTATCATTTCCAGTACTCTGTTGAATAGGAGTGGTGAAAGTGGACATCCTTGTCTTTTTGCAGTTTTTAACGAGGATTCTTCCAACTTTTGCCTGTTCAGTATTATGTTGCCTCTGGGTTTGTCATAGATAGCTCTTCATGTTTTGAGGTATGTTCCTTCAGTGCCTAGTTTGAATGCTTTTATCATGAAGGGATGCTGGATTTTATTGAAAGCTCTTTTCTGCATCTATTGAGATGACCACATGGGTTTTTTTTTTTTAAATCTTTTTATATGGTAAATCACATTTATTGGTTTGTGTATGTTGAAACAAACTTGCCTCCCAGGAATAAAGGCCACTTGCTTGTGGTCCATTAACTTTCTGGTGTGCTGCTGAATTTGGTTTGCTAGTATTTGGTTGAGGAATTTTGTGTCTATGTTCATCAGGGATATTGGCCTCTAGTTTTCTTTTTCTGTTGTGTCTTTGTCAGATTTTGGTATCAGAATAATACTGGTTTTGTAGAATGAGTTAGCAAGAAATATTTTCTCTTCAAGTTTTGGGAATAGTTTCAGTAGGATTGTTATTAGCTCTTCCTTGTATATCTGTTATAATTCAGCTGTAAATCCATCTGTTCTAGAACTGGTTTTGGTTGGTAGGTTTTTAACTTACTGATTCAAGTTTGGAAATTGTTTATTGGTCTGTTCAGAGTTTCAATTTTTTTTCTGATTCAATTTTGGGAGGTTGTGTTTTACCAGGAATTTATCAACTTCCTCTAGAGTTTCTATTTTGTGTGCATAGAGGTGTTCATAATATTATCCAAGGATCTTTTGTATTTCTGTGAGATAGGTTATAATGTTAACATTGTCATTTCTGATTATGCTTGTTTTGATCTCCAAATTTTTCTTTGTGCATCTAGCTAGTAGTCTATTGATCTTGTTTATCCTTTCAATTAATCAACTTTTTGTTTCATTGACCCTTGGTAGTTTTTTTCTCAATTTCCTTTAATTCTTTTCTGATTTTTGTTATTTCTTTCCTTTTGGTAGCTTTGCGATGCTGGTTCCTGTTTTTCCAGTTGCTTTAGGTGCAATGTTTGGTGGTTAATTTGAGATCTTTCTATCTTCTGACTGTAGGCATTAAATGCTATAACTTTTCTGTTAACACTGCTTTTGCCACATCCCAGAGGTATTTGTATAATGTATCTCTATTTTCATTTGTTACAAAAAGTTTTTTAATTCTTCCTTAAATTCATTTTTTACTCAAAAGTCATTTGGGTCAAGTTGTTTAGATTCCACATAATTGTGTGTTTTTTAGAGTTCCTCTTGGTACTGATTTCTATTTTTACTCTACAGTGGTCCAGAAGGATGGTTGGTATAATTTTAATTTTTTTAAATTTATTGAGATTTGTTTTACATCAAGCATGTAGTTAGTCTTATAGTATATTCCATGTACTGGTAAGAAGAATGTATATTCTGTGGTTGTTGGGTGGATTATTCTGTAGATATCTATTAGATCTAATTGGTCAAATGTCAAATTTGGATCCAGTTTGATTGTTAGTTTTCTGATTCTGTCAGTGGGGTACTGAAGTCTCCTACTATTATTGTCTGGCTGTCTAAGCCTCCTCCAAAGTCTAGAAGTAACTTATTAATCTTGGTGCTTTCAATGTTGGGTGCATATATATTTAGTACAGTTAAATCTTCTTGTTGGATTGAACCATTTATCATTATGTAATGTATTTCTTTTTTTTACTGTTGTAAGCTTAGCGTTTGTTTTATCTGATACAAAAATGATGATTCCTACTTTTCTTTGTTTTCCATTTGTGTAATAAATCTTTCTCTATCCTTTTACTTTGAGCCTATGGGTATTATTACATGTGACATGGGTCTCTTGAAAACAGCAGGATGGGTCTTATTTTTTAATTTAATTTTCCACTTTATGTCTTTTATGTGGAGTGTTTAGGTCATTTACATTCAAGGTTAATGTTGATATGTGAAGGTTTGTTTTTGTCATAGTATCATTAGCTAGATGCTTTGTAGTCTCAATTGTTTAGTTGCTTTATAGTGTCCATGCGCTGTTTGCTTCTGTGGTAGTGAGTATCATTCTTTCATTTCCATGTTTAGAACTCCCTTAAGCATCTCCTGTGGTACCAGACTGGTGGAGATGAATTCCCTTAGTAATTGCTGGTCAGGGAAAGGCTTTTTTACTCCTTCATTTATAAAGCTCAGTTTGGCAGGATATAAATTCTTGGCTGTCCTTTTTTTTTTCTTTAAAAATGGTAGAAATGGACACCCAATATTTTCTAGCCTGTAAGTTTTCTGTTGAGGAGTCTGCTATTAGTCTGATGGGTTTTCTTTTATAGATAATATGACCTTTTTTTCTGGCTGCCTTTAAGATTTTTTTCTTTCATGTTGACCTTGGATAGTCTGATGACTATATGCCTTGGGGTGTCTATGCTTCTGTTTGAGTAGTTTCTACTGACTTATCTTCTAGTTCACCAGTCCTCTAATTATCCATACCTTATATGCTGTTAAACCAGTTACTAAGTTCTTAGATTTAGTTATTGCATTTTCATTTCTGAAGTGTCCATTTTGATGCCATTGTATATTTAATTTCACTATTGAAATTCTGTATTTTGTTATCTATTTTGTTGAATGTATAATCATGTTACTTAAGGTCCAACTGTGATCGCTGCAAATATAGATCTACTGTGAGTCTGTTTTCTACCTATTTTTTTCTTTTAATCTTGTCTCCATGTGCATTGGTAACTTTTTTATTGATTGCTAGGCATTGAAAAACTACAGAGGCTCTGGATGATATTACTTTTGTATCTGGCAGACCAGACAGGTAGACTAGAAGCAAGTCACTTTAATTCAGTTTGGGATTAAACTGGTTTAAAATTGTGTTTCGGTATTCATTAAAACTGGTCTATTTTCAGTTCACTGTTATTCCTAGGAGCCAGACTTCACGTGTCCCATTTGAAAATATAAGGGGTTCATCAAGGCCTCTAAAACCTAATAGGATTTTGAAGCAAAAAAAAAAAATTCTTTTGCTCTGTAAACTGTCAAAGCTCTGTTCACCTGCTCAACCTCTTAGTTGTGCCTTTGACCAAGATTCAACCTCTTAGCTTTGTGCCAGTTACAAATTAGTAAAGGCCTTCAGAGAAAAAAAGTGGTACAAATTTCAGACTTATTTTGTGCTTTTATTTCTTGAAGATCTTGTCTACTCAAATGCTGGTGGCCATGGAAGCTCTACAATTATATTTATTTTTCCCCATAATCGTGTTTATTTTAACAATTTTATTTGCTTTCTTTCAGATAGGATTAAACTTTCTGTAAATTTAAATTTATAAAGTAAAACTAATAAGTTGATTAATTTTTAACATAGTTTTATAAATATATGGCTCTTTCATTTTAAAATACTGGTTTCCTTATTTTAATATTTGTCAAAATTTTAGAATTACAAGATATTTATTTGATAGAATCATTTAGTTTTCTTTGATGTAAAGTTCTTTGATGTAAAGTTTCTTTGATGTAAAATTCTTTGACGTAAAGTTCTAAATTTTATGATGGTAAAAAACAAATAACATGAGAACTACTCTTAAAAAATTTTAAGTGTACAATGCAGAATTTTTTGCTATATGCACATTATTGTACAGCAGAACTCTAGAACTTTTTTATCTTTCATAAGTGAAACTCTACACCCATTGAACAGCAACTCTCTGTTTTTCTTTTTCCCCAACACCTGGCAACTATTATTTATTTCCAATTCCTGTAAGTTTACTACTTTAGATACCTTATGCAAGTAGAATCATGCAGGAATTGTCTTTCTGTGACTGGCTTATTTCACTTAGAATAATATAGTCAAGATTTATCTGTGTTGTAGCATATCATAAAATTTCTTTATTTTTAAAAGATAAATAATATTTCATTGTATGTATATAGCACTTTTTGAAAATCCATTCTTCCATTGATAGACATTTAGTTTGTTTTTATCTTCTGACTATTGTGAATAATGCTAAAATGAATATGCATACAAATATATCTTTGAATCCTGATTTCAATTATTTTGGATACATGAAAATGGGATTGCTGGATAACATGGTAATTCTACTCTATTTTTTTTTTTTAAGCCTTCATGTTATTTTCGGTAGTGCTGGGACTATTTAACATTTCTACTAGCAGCACTTAAGGGTTTCAGCTTCTCCACATTCTCACAATACTAGCTATTATTATTGTTAATAATGACTTCCATAAAGGTTATGAGGTGATATCTCATGTGGCTTTAATTTCCATTTCACTGATGATTAGTAATATTGAGCATATTTCTGTTTGCCTTTTGGCCACTTTATATGTCTCTTTTGGAGAAACGTCTATTCAAGCTCTTTGCCTATTAATTAAATCATTTTTTTTTGCTATAGACTCATACTTCCTTACGTATTTTGCATATTAACCCTTATCAGATATATTGTTTGTATATATTTTATTCCATTCCATAAGTTGCTTTTTTACTCTTAATAGTTTAAATGCTTTTGAGTATGGTGTAGTTCCACTTGCCTATTTTTGCTTTTCTTGCCTATATCATTGGTATCATATCCAAAAAATTTATTGCCAACACCAATGGTATAAAGCCTTTCCTCCAGTGCTTTCTTCTAGGAGTTTTATACTTTCAGGTCTTAAGTTTAAGTCTTTAATCTATTTTGAGTTCAAATTGACAAATAGGATCTAATTAAACTAAAGAGCTTCTACAGAGCAAAAGAAACTACCACCAGAGTGAACAGGTAACCTCCAGAATGGGAGAAAATTTTTGCAATCCACTCATCTGACAAAGGGCTAATATCCAGAATCTACAAAGAAACAAATTTACAAGAAAAAAACAAACAACCCCATCAAAAAATGGGCAAAGGATATAAACAGACACTTCTCAAAAGAAGACATTTATGTAGCCAACAGACACATGAAAAAATGTTCATTATCACTGGTCATCAGAGAAATGCAAATCAAAACCACAATGAGATACCATCTCACACCATTTAGAATGGCGATCATTAAAAAGTCAGGAAACAACAGGTGCTGGAGAGGATGTGGAGAAATAGGAACACTTTTACACTGTTGGTGGGACTGTAAACTAGTTCAACCATTGCGGAAGACAGTGTGGCAATTCCTCAAGGATCTAGACCTAGAAATACCATTTGACCCAGCCATCCCATTACTGGATATATACCCAAAGGATTATAAATCATGCTGCTATGAAGACACATGCACACGTGTGTTTATTGCAGCACTATTCACAATAGCAAAGACTTGGAACCAACCCAAATGTCCATCAATGATAGACTGGATTAAGAAAATGTGGCACATATACACCATGGAATACTATGCAGCCATCGTAAAGGATGAGTTCATGTCCTTTGTAGGGACATGGATGAAGCTGGAAACCATCATTCTGAGCAAACTATCACAAGGACAGAAAACCAAACACCGCATGTTCTCCCTCATAGGTGGGAATTGTGCAATGAGAACACTTGGACATAGGAAGGGGAACATCACACATGGGGGCCTGCCGTGGTGTGGGGGGAGTGGGGAGGGATAGCATTAGGAGATATACCTAATGTAAATAATGAGTTAATGTTTGCAGCACACCAACATGGCACATGTATACATATGTAACTAACCTGCATGTTGTGCATATGTACCCTAGAACTCAAAGTAACAACAACAACAAAAAAAACTGGCCAGCCTTCTTGGAAGTTCTAATAGTTAATCATTTCAGGGAATATGAACATACAATGGAACATTGGTCCAAGAACATTTTAAAAATTGTTTCTTATTATATCAATAATAATCAGTTGCAATTTGATCCCTGAAAAAAAATTTTAAAAAAATTAATAAACTGAATCTCTTATATCTTATATATTTTTCATTCAATCACTCTGTCTTTTGAATGGATAAATCAATCCATTTACATTTATAGTTACTGATAGAAAAATCCTTACTCTTGCAATTTTAATTGTTTTCTGTATGTCTGATACCGTTTCCTCTCTTGCTTTCTTCTTTTGTGTTCTGTTGATTTTTGTAAAAAAAATTTATTTTTTCTCTGTCTGTATTTTATTTTATTTTATTTTATGTTCAGAAGTTACATGTGCATGATTGTTACATAGGTATATTGCATGTTGGTGGTAACTGGGCTTCTTACATATCCATTAACCAAATAGTGAACATAGTACCCAATAGGTAATTTTTCAAACTTATCCCACCTAATGTCCTCCCTTTTTGTGGAGTCCCCATTGTCTATTATTTCAACCTTTATGTCCATATATATCCATTGTTTAGCTCCCACTTATAAGTGAGTATATGCAGTGTTTCATTTTGTGTTTCTGAGTTTGTTCACTTAGGAGCCACCAGCTCCATCCATGTTGCTGCAAAGTACATGATTTCATTCTTTTTCATGGCTGTGTAGTATTCCATGGTGTATACATACCACATTTTCTTTATTCAGTCAACGTTAATGGACTCAGGTTGGTTCCATCACTTTGCTATTGTGAATAGTGTTCCAATGAATATATGAGTACTGGTGTATTTTATGTATGATGATTTCTTTTCCTTGAGTAGATGCCCAGTAGTGGGATTGCTGGATTAAATGATAGTTCTATTTTTAGTCCTTTGAGAAATCTTCATACTGTTTTCCATAGAGGTTGAACTAATTTACATTCCCACCAACAGTGTATAAGGGTTTCCTTTTCTCTGTATCTGTGCCAATACCTGTTGTGTTTTGAATTTTTAATAATAGTTATTTCCATTGGTATAAGATAACATCACATTGTAGGTTTTAATTTGCATTTGTCTAATGATTAGTGATGTTGAGCATTTTTTCATTCATTAGTTTGCCATTTGTATTTCTTTAGATAAATGTCTGCTCATGTCCTTTGTCTGATTTTTAATGGTGTTGTTTTTCTCTTGTTCAGTTGTTTGAGTTTCCTGTAGATTCTAGATATTAGTTGTTTGTTAGAGGCATAATGTGCAAATGTGTTCCCCCATACAGTAGATTGTTTACTGTGTTGATCATTTCTTTGTTGTGCAGAAGCTTTTTAATTTAATCCAGTCCCATTTGTCTATTTTTATTTTTATTGACTACACTTTTGAGGTATTAGTCATAAATTGTTTTCATAGACCAATGTTCAGGAAAGTTTCCCCTAGGTTTTTTCTAGTATATTTATAGTTTGGGGGTCTTAATATTAAAGTTTTTAATCATTTTGAGTAGATTTTTGTATATGGTGAGAGATAAAGGGTCCAATTTCATTCTTCTGCATATGGTTGGCCAATTTTCCCAGCACCACTCATTGAATAGAGTGTCCTTTACTCATTGTTTATTTTTGTCATCTTTGTCAAGATCAGTTGGTTGTAGGTGTGTGGCTTCATTTCTGGGTTCCATATTTTGTTCTATTGATCTATGCCTCTATTTTTGTACTAGTACCATGCTATTTAGTTACTAGTTACTATTGCCTTATAGAATAATTTCAAATAACTTCAAGTTGGACAATGTGATACTTCCAGGTTTGTTCTTTTTGCTTAGGATTGCTTTTTCTTTTTGGTCTCTTTTTTGGCTACCTTGGGATTTTTTCTAAATCTATGAAAAATGATGTTGGTAATTTGATAGGTATTAAATTGAATCTGCAGATTGCTTTGGACAATATGGTCATTTTTACAATATTTATTCTTTCAATTCATGAGTATGGGATGTTTTTCCATTTATTTGTGTAATTTATGATTTCTTTCATTGGTGTTTTATAGTTCTCCTTGTGGAGATCTTTCACCTCCTTGGTTAAATTTATTCCTAGATAATTTTTGTACCTACTGTAAATGGGATTGCCTTCTTAATTTCTTTCTCAACTAGATCATTGTTGGTGAGTAGAAATGCTACTGATTTTTGTACGTTGATTTTGTGTACTGCCACTTTATTGAACTTATTTATCACATCTAACTTTTTTGGTGGAGTCTTTAGGTTTTTCTAGGTATAAAATCATATTGTCAGCAAAGAGGGACAATTTAACTTCCTCTCTTTCAATTTGGATGCCTTTTATTTCTTTCATTTGCCTGCCTGCTCTGGCTAGGACTTCCAGTACTATGTTGAGTAGGAGTGGTGAAAGTCAGTATTCTTGTCTTGTTCCAGCTTTTAGGGAAAATGCTTTTAACTTTTCCCCATTCATTATGATGTTGCTTATGGGTTTGTCTTACATAGCCTTTGTTATTTTGAGGTATGTTCCTTCTATGCCTAGATGAGAGCTCTTATCATGAAAGAATGTCAAATTTTATCAAATGCTTTTTCTGCATCTATTGAAGTGATCATTTGGTTTTTGTGCTTCGGTCTGTTGATGTGAATCACACTTATTGGTTTGGATATGTTGAACCATTCTTGTATTCCTTGTATGAATCCCGCTTGATCATGCTGCATTAACTTTTTGATGTGCTGTTGAATTTTGTTTACTAGTATTTTGTTGAGGATTCTTGTATCTGTGTTTATCAGAGATATTGGCCTATAGCTTTATTTTTTGTTGTTGTTTTGTCCTTGTCTGGTTTTGATATCAGGATGATGCTGGCCTCTTTGTTAGGGACATTTCCCTCCCCTTCAATTTTTGAATAGTTTCAAGAGGATTGGTATTAGTTCTTCTATGTAAAATTCTTAGAATTTGGCTGTGAATTCATCCAGTCTTGGGCTTTTCTTTGCTGGGAGATTTTTTATTCCTGATTCAACCTTACTACTCATAATTAGTATGTTTGGGTTTTCTATTTCTTCCTGATTCAATCTTGGTAGCTTGTATGTTACTGAGAACTTACCCACTTCCTCTAGGTTTTCCAGTTTGTCAGCATATAGTTGTTCATAATAGTTTCTGATGACCCTTTGTATTTCTCTGGTATCAGTTGTAATGTCTCCTTTATTATTTCTGATTTTATCTGAGTCTATCCTTCGTTCATCTAGTTAGTGGTTTATCAATTTTGTTTATCTTTTTGAAGAGTCAAATTTTCATTTTGTTGATCCTTTGTATTTTTTAGTCTCCATTTTATTTATTTTTTCTTTGATCAGTTTTATTTCTTTTCTTCTGCTTCTTTGCAGTTTGGTTTGCTCTTGCTTTTCTTATTCCTTGAGATGCACTGTTACATTGTTAATTTATAATCTTTCTACTTTATAAAAGTAGATATTTATTGCTATAAACTTTCTCCTTGGCCATGCTTTTGCTGTATTCCACAGGTTTTGGTGTGTTGTGTTTCAGTTTTATTTGTTTCAAGAATTGTTTTGTAATTCTATCTTAATTTCTTTGTTGACACAGTGGTCACTCAAAAGAATGTTGTTTAATTTCCATTTATTTCTATGGTTTCCAAAAGTGTGAAAATTCTCAAAGTAATATCCAACTTAATTCAACAGCACATTAAAAGTACTAAATATTATTATCAAATGGGATTTATCCCTTGGATACAAGGATCGTTCAACATATGCCAATAAATAAATGTGATATACCACATTAACAGAATTAAAGAGAAAGATCATATGATCCTCTCAATAAATGCAAAAAAAGCATTTGACAAATTCCAGCATTTCTTCATGAAGCAATTCTCAACCAACTGGGTATAGAAGAAATGCCTGTCAACATAATAAGGCCATGTATGACAAACCCACAGCTAGTATCACTCAACCATAAGTAGCAGAACATTTTTTCTCTAAAATCAGGAACAAGACAAAAGTGCCCACTCTCACTTCTATTTGACAGAGTAGTCAAAGTCGTAGCCATAGCAATAGGAAAAAAAGAAATAAATGCCATCCAAATGTAAAAAGAAGTAAAATTGTCTCTACTTGCAGATGACATGATCTTGGATACAGCAAATTCTAAAGATTCCAACAATAAATGTGTTGGAAATAATAAGCAAATTTAGAAAACTGGCAGGATGTAAAATCAATGTAAAAAATCAGTGTATTTCTATACACTAACAACAAAATATCTGAAATTAAATTTCTAAAAAATCTTCTTTAAATATCGTCAAAATAATAAAATATGTAGGAATATATTTAACCAAGGATTTGAAAAATCTATACCTTAAAATTGTAAGACATTGATTAAAAAATGAAGAATAGACACAAATAAATTTTAAAAGTCCTTTGTTCATAAGTTGGAAAATAAATATTGTTAAAATGTTCATAATTTCCAAAGAGATATATGAATTTCAGTGAAATTCCTATCAAAATTTTGATGGCATTTTTCACAGAAATAGAATAAACAATTCTAAAATTAGTATGGAACCACAAAAGATCTCAAAGACTCAAAACAATCTTGAGAAAGAGAAAGCTAGAGCCTTCACACTTCCTGATTACAAATTATATTACAAAGCCACAGTAATCAAAATAATATGATATTGGCACTAAAAGCTGACACATAAACCAATGAAACAGAACCAAGAGCCCAGAAATAGATCTGCACATACACTGTTAACTAATAATTTGATAAGGATACCAAGAATGCATCACGGCAAAAAGATAACCTTCAATAAATAGTATTTGGAAAACTGTATATCCACAGGCAAGTTAATAAACTTGGACTCTAAAACTCACAAAAATCAACTAGAAATAAATTAAAAATATAAACACAAGACCAAGAACCATAAAACTTTTGGAAGACATTGGGCAGGGGGAAACTCCTTCACATTGAGTTGGCAATTATTGTTGGATCCAACAGCAAAAGCACAAGCAACAAGACAAAAATAAACAAGTGTAACTACATCAAACTAAAAAGCTTCTGCATAGCAAAGGAAACAGCAGAATGAAAAAGTAGCCTATGAAATGGGAGAGAATATTTATGAAGCCTATATCTGATAAGTAGTCAATGTTCAAAATATATAAGAAACTCATACATCTCAATAGCAAAAAAATAAATAAATAAAACAAACAAAAAAAAACAAATGATTTAAAAAATGGACAAAGGGCCTGAATAGACATTTCTCTAAAAAAGACATAAAAATGGCCAATAGATACATGAAAAGGGGCTCAACTTTACTAATCATCAGGGAAATGCAAATTAAAAGATTTACCTCATACCTGTCAAAAAGAGATAAACAAGTGTTGGCAATGATGCAGAGACAAGGGAAGCCTTTAATACTATTGGTGGAAATGTCAATTGTTATAGTCACTATGGGGAAGAGCATAGAGGCTCCTTCAAAAATTAAAACCACAACTGCCATATAATCCAGCAATCCCATTTCTGAATATATATCCAAAGGAAAGAAAATTAGTATCACACAGAGATACCTTCACTCTTATGTTCATTGCAGCATTATTTGCAATAGCCAAGACCAGGGAACGATGTCTGTTTATGGATAAATTAATAAAAGAATTGTGAGACACATATATAGAATAGAATATTTTCCCTAAAAAAGAAGTAACTCCTGGAATTTGTAACAATGTGGGTAAGCTTTGAAGGCATTGTGCTAAGTAAAATAAGCCAGACACAGAAAGGCAAATACTGCATGATGTTACTTATATGTGGAATCCATGAATGCATTAGAAACAGAGTAGAATGGTGGTTACCAGTGTTTAGGGGTGAGGGAAATG